>NC_049223.1:15487427-16181105 GCF_011100685.1 Canis lupus familiaris | reverse complement strand
AAAATATTATCAGACCTAAAAAGGGAGACACATAATGACAGTCAACACAACTCTTATTGTATATTCACCAAACAACAGAACTTCAAAGTACATTTAGAAAAAAATGTAACTAAAAGAAAACATAGATAAGCCCACAATTATGAGACTTCAAAAACTCCTCTTTCAGTAATCAATAAAATAAGCACACAAAAATTAATAATATAGAGAACTGAGCAATACTATCAATTACATTGACAAAACTGACAATTATAGAACATACTACCCAATGGCAGCAGGACACATATTCCTCTCAAACAAAAAAGAAATCACCAAAATTGACCACATTTTGGTCCATAAAACAAACATCTACAAAGCTAAAAGGACTAAAATCATATGAAAAAAAAAAAAACCTTCTCTTAATTCAATGGAATTAAACCAGAAACCAGTAAAGAAAGATAACTAGAAAATCTTCAGATATATTAATGTGCCTGAAAACATATCAAAATCTATGGGATGTAGTTTATGTAGTGTTCATATAGAAATTTACAGGATAAAACTTTATAGTAGAAAAAATAAAGGTCTCAAATGAATGGCTAAACTTCCAAATTAAGAGATTAAATAAGAGCAAATTAAACCCAAAAAAATCAGAAGAAAATAAAATCATCAAGAGCAGAAATCAAAAAAAGGAAAGCAGCCAAAAAAATCAATGAAACAAATAACTGTTCTTTAAATAAAATCAACCACTTCTTTCCAGATTAATCAAGAATAAAAAGAGAGAAGACTCAAATGATCCATATCAGAATTGAAAGAGCAGTCATCACAAAAGATCTTCCAGACATTAAAGGATAATAATGGAATGTCATACTTGATGCCAATAAATTAGATAAGTTGGATAAAATGTAAGAATTCACTGAAACACACAAACTACCAAGGCTCAAGAAGAAGAAACTGGACTAGCTCTATATCTATTAAAGAAATCAAATTCTCAATATAAAAACATTCCAATAAAGAAAGCTACAGGCACAGATGGCTTCACTGGTGAATTGTATCAAATATTTAAGAAAGGAATAATATCTAATTTGTATGAAGAATTCTAGAAAGAAGAAAAGTAAGTGAATATTTCCCAATTCATTTTCTGAGGCCACATTACCCAGCTACCAACACCAGATAAAGATGTTAAAAAATAACTACTAACCCATATCTTTCATGATTATAGATGCAAATATCCTCAGTAAAATACTATCAAATTTCATCCAGTAATGTCAAATAGGGTAAGACATAATGATGAATTGGGATTTACTCCAGAATTGAATGTTAGTTCAATACTCAAAAAAGTCATCAACAGACAAAAGAAGGATAATCGTGCGATCATCTCAAGAAATGCAATAAAATCACCACCTCAAAGCAGCAATGGGCTCATCTCCCATGGGTTAAGTGGAGGCCCTATGGGAAGCATGTAAGAAGGCACTCTCCCTCCCTATCAGCCAAGGTAGTGTCAGCAGAGGCTTCATAGGAACTGAACTTCCACCCCTGTCCAACGGTAATGAAGCATACTATTCCACCAGAGTTGTCAATGGAAAGTGAAGAACTCAGACCTTGCAGGACCTCCAGACTCCACCAGCAAAGTACCAGAGAAGGCCTGCTAAAACAAAAGATCTAAATAAAATCCATAGTTTCACAACATAATGCCCCAAATATCCAAGACAATAAAAGATCATTCATCCTACCAAGAACCAGAAAGATCACAACTTGAATGAGAAAGGATAATGTAGGAATAATGTTTATACCAAGATGAAATAGATGTTGGAATAATTTGATATGAATTTAAAGCTGCCATCATAAAAATGCTTCAGTGAGCAATTTTCAAGACTTAAAACAAACTAAAAAGCCTCAACAAGTAAATAAAAGATATGAAGAAGAACCAAAAAGAAATTTTGAAACTGAAATTTATGAACCAAAAAAAAAAAAAAAAACCTCACTGGATAGGCCTAACAATATGATGGAGAGGACAGAGGGGAAGAATCCATGACCTTCCATGAAATTACTCAGTATGTAAAGAAGGGAAAATTCATTGCAAAAAAAATGATAGAACCTCAAGATCTGTGAGGCCACAACAAAAATTCCAAAATTCATGTCATCAGAGTAACAGAAAGAGAAGAGGAAGGGAGTCAGACTAAAAATGTATTCTAACAAGATTTGAAATTTTCTCAAACTTGGAAAAAGACATAAATCTAAGATTCAAGAAGCTGAGGAAACCCTAAACAAACAAACAAAGTTATCCATGCCAAGACACACACACAAAAATCAAACTCGACAAACTAAAGACAAGGAAAATTCTTAACAGCCATGAGACATAAACAATATTTTGCTTTTAAGAGGAAAACAATTAAAATAATAACAGATAATCATGGAAGCCAGAAGAAACATTTTTTAAACACTGGAAGTAAAGAATTGTCGGCCTGGGATACTATATCCAGTGAAAATATTCCTTCAGAAATGAAGGGGAGGTCAAGAAATTCTCAGATGAGGGAAAATGAAGAGAAGCTGTCATCAACAAACTTAACCTAAAAGAGTAAGTTCTTAAACAGAAAGACTATGATAAAAGAAGAAACTTGCAACAGCAAAAAAAGAAAAACAATGGAAAAGAATAAAAGTGTAGGTAAATACAAAGACATCATTCTGCTTTTGAGTTTTTTTAAATGAAGTTTGATGTTTTGAAGCAAAACATAATGCGTCTTATACAGTTAGCAATGATATGGAGGAAATAAAGACAATTACAAATGAGAGAGGTAAAGGGACTTAAAAGAAGATAGTTTCTTTTTTTTTTTTTTTTTTTGGTTACTAAAATTGTATTATTTTTTCAGTCCCATCAGTGTAATAGTATTATAGCTTTTGCAAGAAGTTTATGTTGAAAGAGAAATGACATAAATTCTCACATAGTATATTGTAAAGAAAGACTATGCTGACAGTTTTTTGTGTGTGACATCTCAGGGAGTTGCAAGGGATTAAGTCATACACAATTATTGTTTGAAGGCGACATGGTTTCTGTACTTTGCTCAAACTGGTATAATGTCAAATAGTAGATTATAATTGATTACATAGGTATATATGGTACAATACTCATAGTAACCACAAACATGCAAATCTTACAAGAGGTACATTCAAAACACTATGGATAAATCAAAATAGAATTCTAAAAAATGTTCAAGTAATCTGCAGAAACCACAGGAAAAAGAAAACAAAAATGAAAACTAGGAGGAACACAAAATAAAAGTAAAGTGGCAAGCGTAAGCTCTAACGTATCAATAATTAAATGGATATTATCTAAACACATCAGTAGATACATCAATTGAGTTACACAAATTTATTTTTAAAATGACTCAACTATCTGCTGTTTACAAGAAACTCACTTCAAATATAACAATATATGTAGCATGAAAGTAATAGGGGAGATGGGTGCTGGGTGGCTCAGTCGGTTAAGCATCTGCCTTCAGCTCAGGTCATGCTCACAGGGTCCTGGGATAGAGCCCCACATTGGGCTCCCTGCTCAGCTGGGAGTCTGCTTCTCCCTCTGCCCCTCCCCCCGCTTGTACTCTCTCACTCACTTTCTCTGTCTAAAATAAATAAATAAAATCTTTAAAAAATTATATTAAAAAAGAAATAATAGGAAAGAAAGATATAACATGCAACAATGGTTTAAAAGAAGCAGGAGTGGCTATAATGTATCCAATTAAGTAGACTTCAGAAAAAGGAAATCATGAAGGACAGAGAGGGACATTACATGATGATAAAATGATCAATCAAGAAGATATGGCAATATTAAATGCATATACAGAGCTTCAAATACAAAACAGAACTAAGAGAAAAATTAGACAAATCCATAATTATAGTTGAATACTTCAAAACTTCTCTCTCAACAACTGATAGAAAATCAGCAAGAATATGAAAGAACTTAGCACCAAAAACCACATGATTTTTTACACAAGGTAAAAGAAGAGAAGAAATAATAAATACCAAAGTGAAGAGAAAAAACACACAGAGAAAAATCAATGAAACTAAAAGCTAAGTCTCTGAGGAAACAGAAAATCAAGAGACCTCTACCCAGATGAGTCAAGAAAAAATAAAACACCAATGACCAATATTAGAAGTGAGAGAGGTAACAATAGCTACATAGTCTACAGACATTAAAAGATGAATAAAAGAATAACCATAAACAAGTTTACACCAATACATGTGACATAGATGAAATGGACAATTTCCTTTAAAGACAATCTACCAGGGTGCCTGGCTGGCTCAGTCAGTAGAGCACACAGCTCTTGATCTTGGGTTGAAAGTCTGGGGATAGAGATTGGGATAGAGATTATTTAAATTAAAAAATAAAATGGCAAAAGGTTATGTATACTTTACATATATATATGTATACATATATAAAGTATATGTATACTTTACTCCAACAGAATCATTTTTTAAATAAGTAAAAAAAAATAAAGATTACCATAACTTCCTCAAGAAGAAACAGATAACCAGCCTGGCCCAAACTAGTAAAGACACTGAAATCTGTTGTTTAACAACTTACCTACAAAGGACACTCCAGGCCCAGATGGCTTCACTACCAAACATGTAAGAAAGAAACAATATCAATTCTACACAAACTCTTTCAGAAATTGGAGAGGAAAAAAAAAACTTCCCAACTCATTTTATAAGGCCAGTATCACTCTGATAACCAAAACCAAAGATATTAAAGAAAACTACACATCAAAACCTTATAAATATAGATGTGACACTTAAAATCTTAGCAAGTTAGATCCAATAATATATAAAAATGATACTACATCCTGAACAAATGAGGTTTGTTCCAGAAATGTATGGTTACTTTTTAAAGCTCATCAATGTAATTTATTACATTAACAAACTAAGAAAGAAAAAAAAACATGTAATTTTCTTAATAGGTAATCATTTGGTAAAATCCAACATCCATTCCTTTTTGTTTTGGTTTTATTTAAATTTAAATTAGTAAACATACAGTGTATTATTGATTTTGGGGTAGAATTTAGTGATTCATCAGTTGCATATAATACCCAGTGTTCACTACATCAAATGCCCTCCCTTAATGCCCAACATCCCATTCTCCCATCCCCCACACCCACCTCCCCTCCAGTAACCCTCAGTTTGTTCTCTATAGTTGAATCTCTTATGGTTAGTCTCCCTTTCTGTTTTTATCCAATATCTATACCTAATAAAAGTTTTCAACAATCTGAAATAAAGGGGAACTTATTCAATCTTATAAATGTCATATACAGCTAACACATACTTAATAATGAGAAACTGAAAGTTTTTCCTTTACCACCAGGAGCAAGAGACTACTTCTATATAATTCTGTGCTGGAGGTTCCAGATAATGCATTAAGAAAAGACAAAAAAAGGCACTGAGACTGAAAAGGAAGAGGCAAAATGATCATTATATACAGTCAATATAATCACATACATAGGAAACCCTCTGGGATCTATGAACCAGACACTAAAACTAGTAAATGTTTCAGAATATAAAAATGATATATAAAAATCAAGTGAATTTTTATATAGTAGCAACAGATAATCACAAATTAAAATTTTAAAACTACCATTAACCGTAGCCTTTTTAAATAAAAATTCAACTTTGAAGTTAGATTCAACTTTGAAGATCTAACTAGCTTTATTAATTGATTCATGAAGCCAGCAGCATCCCATGTAGCTAGCAGACAAATGTTCCACTGAGCTAAACAAAAGAAATAATTTTAAAGGCAGAGAGACCATTTGAAAAAAGGAATTTATTAGCAAGGAATGTATTGTTTAGACAAGGTTGCCCTCTTAAGAGAAGCAGAAGGGGTAAATCAGTAAATATCCTAGTATTGACCAGGAAATTCCAATTGACTTGTTATAAGTTACATTCCTGGGTGGTTGAAATTGCAGTTATTTAGGTATAAATAATAATAATATAATATAATATATAATAATATAATTCTTGAGTGTTGACTTGGCCTAAGTAATGCCACTTTGGGCCTGTGGTTTTCTTTTTTAACACTCTTAAAATATGAAATATTTATAAGTAGGTTTCACGAGATATATGCAAGACCTGTGCATTGAAAATTACAAAATATTGCTGAGAAACTGAAGGCCTAAATAAATGGCGAGACATACTCTGTTCATGCATTGGAAACCTCAGTATTGTTAAGACATTAGCTCTTTCTAAATTGATCTATAGATTCATCATAATCTCAACCATAATTCTTTCAGGCATTTTTTAAAAGATTTTATTTATTATTTATTCATGAGAGACACAGAGAGAGAGGCAGAGACATTGGGAGAGGTAAAAGCAGGCTCCATGCAGAGAGCCTGATGTGGGACTCGATCCCGGGACTCCAGGATCATGCCCTGGGACAAATGCAGGCGTTCAACAGCTGAGCCACCCAGGCATCCCATCTTTCAGGCTTTTTATGAAGAAATTGACAAGCTGACCTTAACATTCTAATGGATATGCAAAAGATGTAAAATAGACAAACAAGTTTGAAAAAGAAAACATTGAAGGACATATACTACCTGACTTCCAGACTTATTATAAAGCTACAATAATCCAAAGAGTGTGCTACTGGTATAAAAATAGACAAACAGATCACACCCATACAAACGGACAACTGATTTTAGACAAAGGTATAAAGTAATTCAATGGAGAAAGGATGGCTTTTTCAACAAATGGTGCTGGAAAAACTAGATATTTATATGCAAAAGAAAAAAAAAGAACTTTGATCCACACCTCATATTATGTACAAAAATTAAATTTAAAGGCCTTAATGTAAAACCTAACATTTGAAAACTTTTAGGAAAAAAACACTGGAGAAAATCTTTCTGATACTGGGTTTGGCAAAGCTTTATGAGATACAACACTATAAAGAAAAAATTAACAAGTTGGACTTCATTAAAATTGAGGACATTTGCTCTTTGGAAGATATACTGATTGGAGAAAGAAATGACAAGCCACAACCAGAAGATCATATTTACAAGCCATATATCTAATAGATTACGTAAGCCAAAAATATATATAAAAGAGCTCTTACAACTCAGTAAAGAAATCAAACAACCCAATAAAAAAAAACTGGGTGAAAGATCTAATAGACATATATGATATATAAATGGCAAATAAACATATGAAAAAATGCATTCAAGAAATGCAAATTAAAACCCAGTGAGATATTAGTACACACACCTATTAGAATGTCTAAAATTAGAGGACTGACCATACCAGTTATTGACGAATATACAGAAGAACTGGAAGTCTCATACATTGCCAGTGTGTATGTAAAATATTACCACCGCTTTGGAAAGCAGTTTACCCATTGCTTAAAAAGTTAAGCATGCAACCATATGATTTTGCTGTTTATTCCTAGATTTTACCCCAAGAGAAATGAAAGCATATGATCTGTGGAGATATACACCTGGAAATAAAATGTTAAAAATATGAGACCTTAAATTTTAAAGATATGTACAATGTTTTGAAAATAAAAGAATATTTGCAGGTGGGTGACAGAAAAGAAAATCAGAGGATCAATCTCAGAAGCCCAACACCCAACTAGTAAGTTTCAAAGAGAACAGAGAAGAAGGAATGATTAAAGATGTGATACCAAAAAAAGTATTTTTCTAGTTTTGAAGGACATATGTCATCATTAATGAAAAACAAACAAAACCAGCACCAACCATATCATCATTAAAATTACAGAACATCTGGAATAAGAGATCCTAAAGGCTTTGTTAGATGGGAAAAGTCAAAACAGGCCACGTAGGAAAAAAATGCCTCTAAAATTCTAAGTAAAAATTGTTTTTGAACTATCATTATAGAAACAATAACAGAGAGAAAAATAAAGATATTTTCATATGCTAACCCTCAATTTTTTCCCTGTTATATGCCTCTTTTACTCAGGAAGCTCCACCAAAATGATGGGATATACCAACAAAAGGAAAACTAAATGGAAGGGAACTTCAACATAATAAAGACCATATATGAAAAGCCTACAGCAAATATCACATTCAGTGGTGAAAGCCTGAAAGCTTTCCCCCAATATCAGGAATAAATATGGAGATAGTGTTCACTGCTTCTATTCAGTGCAAAATCCTAAAAGGTCTAGCCATAGTAATTAGACAAGAAAAAGAAATCTAAGCGGCACCGGGCAGGCTAGGAAGCCTGCCTCTCCCTCTCCCTCTGCCTGCTACTCCCCCTGCTTCTGCTCGCTCGCTCTTTCTCTCTCTCTGTTAAATAAATAAAATCTTAGAAAAGAAAAAGAAATTTAAAAACACGCAAATTGAAAAGAAGTAAAACTATTTGCAGATGACATGATCTTTTATGTAGAAAGACCTAAAGATTAAAAAAAAAACTGAGTTAATAAATGAATTCAGTAAAGTTGCAGGATGTGATTTTGAATTTCACATTCAAAAGCCAGATCTGATTTCAACACTAAAAAAAAAAAAACAGTTCCATTTCTCCTCATTAGCAGTGAACAATCAAAAAGGAAATTAAGGAAACAATTCCATTCAATAGCATCCAAAAGAATATAATGCTTAGAAATAAATTTAACCAAGGAGGCAAAAGAAGACACTGAAAACTATAAAACACTGCTGATAAAAAAAGTTAAAGGAAACAAAAACAAATGGAAAGACACCCCATGTTCATGGATTGGAAGAAATAATATTGTTAAGACAACAATGTTATACAAAGCAATCTATAAATTCAATGTAATCCCAATCAAAAGCCTAATGCTGTTTTTTTGCAAAAATGGTAAAACCAAACCTAAAAGTCAAGGGAACCTAAATAGCTAAAGCAGTCTTTAAAAAACAAGAACAAAGTTTGAGGAGTCATACTTCTCAATTTCAAAACTACCACAAAGATAGAGTAATCAAAATAGTATGGGACTTGTATAAGGGCAGACAAAAAATAATAGAATAAAGAGTCCAAAAATAAACCTCTACATCTATGGCAAATTGATTTTCAACAAGGATACCAAGAACTTTCAATGGGGAAAGAACAATCTCTTCAACAAATGGTGCCCGGAAAACCGGATATCCACATGCAAAAAGAATTAAATTGCACATTACTTTACTTACACCCTATACAAAACTTAACTCAGAATGAATCAAAGACTTACAGAGATAACACCATGACATTATTAGATGAAAACAGGACAAATCTTCATTACCTTGGCTTTGGCAATGGTTTCTTATGATACCAAAAATATAGGCAAGAAAAAATGTATTTGTTGGACTTTATCAAAATTAAAAATGTTTGTGCATTAAAGAACACTATCAAGATGAGTGAAGACAACCCACAGAATGGGAGAAAATATCTGCAAATATTCTATCTGATAAGGGATTAATAGTCACAATATATAAAGAATTCCTACAACTCAACAACAAAAGACTACCCATTTTTTAATGGGCAAAGGACTTGAATAGACATTTCTTAAAATAAATATACAAATTCCCAATAATATGGAAATATGCTAAACATTACTATTAGGGAAATGGAAATCCAAACTATAATGGAATACCATACTTCATACTTACTAGGATATCTATAATAAAAAAACACACAATCACACACAGAAAATAACAAGTATTGGTGGTAATGTGGAGAAGCTGGAATCCTTCTACAGGAGCATAAAATGGTTCAATCTAGGTACAGTTTGGTACTTCCTCTAAAAGTTAAATACAGAATTAGCATATGACACAGAAATTCCACTCCTAGGTAACCTCCAAAATTAAAACAGGGACTCAGTTACTTGTAAGCCAATATTTATAGCATTTTTCACCATAATCAAAAAGTGGAAACAACCCAAGTGTCCAACAATAGATTTACTGATAAACAAAATGTGGTTATATACACGAATGGAATATTATTCAGCCACAAAAAGGAATGAAGTTCCGACACACGCTACAACATGGATGGACCTTGAACATATTATGCTAAATGTAATAAGCCAAGCACCAAAGTACAAATTTACGATTCCACTTCTCTGAAATACCTAGGAAAGGCAAATTTATATTTGATTAGAAATCGAGAAACCAAAAAGTAGATTAGAGGTTCCTAGGAGCTGGGGAAGTAGGCATGAGGAGGTTACTGCTTAATGGGAACAGTTTTAGTTTGAGATGATGAAAAAGATTTGGAAATGGACAGTAGTAATGGCTGCACATAATTAATGCCACTCAGTGATACACTCGAAGTAGTTAAAATGACAAATTTTATGTTTTGTACAGGTATTTTATAACAACAACAAAGGAAAACTAGAGTCCAGGAAATAGGTGATCAAACACCAGGGGAAAAAAACTCACAGGATGATGACAGAGAGACGTTTCAGGACAAGAGCAGCAGCAGAATAGTAAGAAAATAGAGTGCTCTGGAAGTGGCAGTGTCAGAAGGAAAATAACAGATCTGATAAACTGTCTGATGTAGGATTTGTGGAATTGACATCATCTTGAGAATCAGCCTGGGGCTTAAGTGTATCACTTTAGTATTTCTTGCATATTGCTTCTTACCTACATCAGCTTCAATCAAGATTTAATAACTGTATTAACTGATTCCTTTGTCCATCTCAAAAACTATTTCAAAAACCATGCAAGACACAGAGGAAGTACAGTTCTTATGCATATGCAGTTGACACACTTACTGAGACAATCCAACTAGTTAGTAATCATGGGATGCCCAGAAAAGATAAAAATAATCAAAACATCTAGGCTTCATTAACAGGGATGACTGCTTTGTTCTTAGCATTATAAATTCAAAAGGAAAGATGAAAAGTGCTTTTTTAGAAAGCAATCTGACATATTTTACACCTATTACCTAAAGAGGTTCAGAAACTTCCTTGAAGTACTCCACTTATAATATTTCTTATGTAATATATTGTGAAAAACTCTCTAAAAATTATAAACAGGGTCCAAAAATAGAATTATTCTCAACAGAAGGTAACATGTCAAGTAACACTATGCTATGATATTTCAAGATTCTGTAAACTTACCTGTTTAGACATATTTTCTGAAAATTTTGCCGATTTTTCTTTTAAAAATGTGACAAGGTCTTTATAAATTTCACTTTTTCTCTCATAATTAATTTCCCCCTCATCTTCTGTTTTGCCCTTTGGAAGAAAAAGTTTGGTGCAATTATTAATGTAGTAGCATTTGAACCTGATCAATACATCACAACCCAAGGCCACATATTGTTTTCTTCTCTCAAGGATCCATGTGGCAGTTTTTATACATCAAAAATATGGGCAGAATTCTTCCTTCTTAAAGTTATCCATTTGTCCGTCCATCCACTCATCCACCCATCCATCATCCATCCATTATGCTTTTACTGAGTACCTCCTATATGCATGTAGGGCATTTTGCTAGTTAGCAAAGAATGGAGAGCTTCCTTCCCTCTGCACTCCTCTAATGCAAAAAAACAAAACACACACACACAAAAAAAAACATTATGACTTCAAGAGAATCTGATGAAGTCATAAAAGGTCCCAAGATTAGAATGCCACCATAGAAAAGCTTGTTTCCATTTGTCACACTCTGTTCTTGTTCTGTGTGTAAAGAGGTTGCTATGGGATTATTTTCTAGAGTTACAACCTCCATGTAAGCACCTGACACTCCAACCTTTGTCTCCATACCTCTTTCTTTTTGTCTCTTTCCTTTCCTCACCTATCCTAATAGAAAAGATTTGGCTCTGCCTTAACCAAATGTATATATAAAAACCCATAGTGTGCTTTTTATATATACGTAACCACACACATACACAAAACATCATATACACCCATATAACTCAGGCGTGCCATGCATTTTGTCGTAATTATTGAATCATGTTCCTTATCTTTCATTCTTGAAATTGAGAGGAACACTTAGATATTTCCATATCAAATAAAGGTATATGTAGATTAGTAGCTCTTGATAGAAACAAAGTGTCCTTGCCCCACTCTAGAAGGTCAAAGTCTCTTATTTTCTGATTGGAAATTTCACTTTCTTAGAGTATCAAAACAAACCAAAGGCTAAATCATATTTAGCTCATCTCCCCCCTCTGTGCAGATATAATCTGAGAAGATCATGCTGAGAAGAAATGCACCATAAGGCAAGTCAGATGAGATGCTTGCTGGTCATCAAGAAAGTGGCACTCACATTTTGAAGCCAATCCAAACCAAGAGGTAGCAATTCTCCCAACAGTCCCCTGTGATGAGGAATCCCCACTAAGGATTTAGGTTCTCCCTGCAGATATTGCCTGTGAGGCCCCATATTACATTGAGGACACCAAGGGCATGGTTGCCAAGGGGAAAGCTGACCACCTAGTAAGTTCAGTGAACAGGTATGAGACAAAAAATAAAATGTGTTCATGTGGAAGATTCAGAAGGCCACCACCCTGCTTAGTGCTCAGGGGTGGGAATCTGGAATGCTGTGTTTCTCCCTTGTCAGCTTCAGTCAGCTTCAGTTAGCAGCAAGTAAAAGGAAGACTGTAAAGCTGGAGGAGGGAGAAAGGGACTGCTCCCAGCTCCTCGTCCCCTGTCCCCAGCAGTGAACCCTGGCAGTGGCAGCTGCTTCCAGTAGCAACAGTTGGTTCCAGTTCCCAGGGGTTTTTCCCTATGTTCCCAGAACCTGGCTCATTACAACTCCTTAGAATCCCATTACAAACCAACCAGGTCTCCCTCTTCCAAGGTCTGGGTCTCAGCTCTGCTGGTTCTGCAAAGATCCTCTCCTCTGAGCTCCTGAGGTACCAGCTCCTGGGCATTGTACTCCTCTGACATCTGGGTGCCAGTTTCATGAGACCCCCCTGTGCTCCAGCATAGCCTGGAAGCGACCATTCCTCAGAGATATGGATCCCAGCTCTGTGGGAGTCCCCCCTCTGAACTCCCAAGGGACCATAACCAATGTAAGCAGGGTCCCCTCCTCAGAGGTCTAAGTCCCAGCTCTGCAAGGACATCTTCTGAGACCCTAAGGAACCAGCACAGCCTGGTGGTGCTCCCTCCCCAGACACATGGGTCCCAGCTTCTTGGGGGTGCTTCCTCCAAGCTCCCACATTTTAATTCCTTCCCTTTGTCCTCTCAACGCTTAGGGCAAAAGCTATAGTTACTGCTTCTGTGTTACCTCAGCCGCCTCTTATTTGCCCGAATACTTGTATAATTAATTAATTAATTAATTAATTAATCAATCAGTGAACTGATCGTTACAGAGGTTTTCATTTTATAAAGTGGCGTGGGTTCCTTTGACGGTCATTTCTTAGAAGACTGATTTAATGACCTGCAATGGGGAACACCGAGGCTCATTCTGAAATGGTTTTGGATTTGCTCAGCAAACACATAGCAAAGGGATCTGCTTCAACCCAACAGAACAGAATCGCATTTTCTGTGGCCATCAGCATTCAGTCCTGGAGACATGCCTGCATTTACAGAGATGGAGCCAAGCACCAAAGTCAACATGGTTCTTAAAAAATTACTTACACCATTTAAAAATACTCCTTCTGTACTACAAGTAACACACAGAGTTTCAACATCATGGGGTTTTACCAGCACGTAACAAATTTCTCCATGAATTTGTCTCCAAGGTGGGGCTCGACATCCATTTGAAAATTCATAATCTGAAACCAATTATCGATCAATTAAAAGGAGCTCTGAAAAATAAAATATGTTATCTTTAAAAAGAAATAAATATGATTACAGTTTTTTTCAAATACTCAATCCTAATGTAGCTATTGAAGCATTTGGAAATAATAATTATTTTACATAACACAAAGCAAATCTGAGAATAATAGAAACCTGAAGTATAGTCAATAGATTCCAAGACAGTTTGTTCTCCTTTTCCTGAGAAATGTTTCAGCAGTTCTATATCGTTCTTAACAGTTGTTGGGTTTAAACAGATTTGTCTGAAATGAATGATAAGAAATGCATTTTAACACTCTAAAAGAGAATCTCCAGAAAACAGATGAAAATATACCATTTTAGCAAGGGGGGAGGGCTGGTGGGAGGAGGAATATCACTTTTTATAATTAAAATTGTAGTCAAATTATACAACAACAAAAATGTTGCAGTTAGTTTTAGCTGTGTTATAGCCTTACAACACGGTCAAGACATCAAGAAACCAGTGATTCATATTTAATGCAACATTAAATAAACTCGTTTAAAAATTCATTTCATTTCTTAGTGGTAATAGCATAATACTAGAAAAAAAACTACAAAAATGAACAAGTTTTAAACCTTACAAAGTCTACATGATATTTGCATTACTATTTAACCATCTATTTAATTGTCTGAGGAGAGTGAAAATAACAAGGCCACTTCATGTCCTCAGAATCAGGTGAAACCCCATAGAAAGCTCTAGCAAAGCTAACAGTAAATCTTTACATTTTAGAATTAGAAATATCCATGCAATACCCTAAAATCTACTGTTAAATCAATAACAACTCCTATAATTTGTGTATGTTTAAAAAAATTCTGAAAGCATTTTTTGTAACTAACTTTTAGAGGTTTCTTTTTTCTAAAAGACTCACAATGAAATATGTTTTAGAGAATGATTCAGTAGGTGCAGATCCAGTTGCTTAAGCAGCATGCCAACCTTCATCTTTATCTCACTCTCAGGATCTTCATCTTTGGTAATTTTATCAAGAATATTTACTGTGGATGTGTCTTCTTTCACCATGTTATAATCCAAACCCAGGATTTTTGTTACAGGATCTCTGTTAGCTGATCAAACAAAAGTAAATAAATAAAAATGATTCTCTTGTCTTCTGTTGTAAGAAAAATAATGACTAACAAGTCCTCTGAAGCCCACCCAAATGTGCTTCCTTCATTAAGCTTTCTCTCATGGACCCAATTTGAATTAATCTCAACTTCTCAGATTCTACTGCATTTAGGAACTTTCTTGTACTCCTTGAGATTCTCTACCTTGTACTGCAGTATCATCTATCTATATCATATCTCTAATAAGACAAAGAACAAGATATTCTTTTTTTTTCTTTTTTTTTAATTGACTGTAGGGCATTGTCCAGCATGGTCATTCAATTAGTGTATCCAGAATTGATTTGAAGATAGAGAAATACTGGTCTCCTTAGAAGAATCATCACTAGAACTGTGTGTGTGTACGTGTGTGTGTGTGTGTATGTAACCACTGAGGCTTAGTGTTCACAAATGCTTTCTTTCCAAAACAGCATGGTTTTCTCAGTCTAAAGATCTACCACCAGTCTTTTCCACCTGTTCAAAGTGCTTATATTTTCTTTTTTTTTTAATTTTTTTTTATTTATTTATGATAGGCACGCAGTGAAAGAGAGAGAGAGAGAGAGAGAGAGGCAGAGACACAGGCAGAGGGAGAAGCAGGCTCCATGCACCGGGAGCCCGACGTGGGATTCGATCCTGTGTCTCCAGGATCGCGCCCTGGGCCAAAGGCAGGCGCCAAACCGCTGCGCCACCCAGGGATCCCTCAAAATGCTTATATTTTCTTTTTTTTTTTTTTTTAAGAAATATTCTTTTTTTTTAATATTTATTTATTTATTTATTTATTTATTTATTTATTTATTTATTTATTTATGATAGACACACAGTGAGAGAGAGAGAGGCAGAGACATAGGCAGAGGGAGAAGCAGGCTCCACGCACCGGGAGCCCGACGTGGGATTCGATCCCGGGTCTCCAGGATCGCGCCCTGGGCCAAAGGCAGGCGCTAAACCGTTGCGCCACCCAGGGATCCCAATGCTTATATTTTCAATGCCTTTTTATGTTCAAGTTGGAAAAACAAATCTGGCCAGTACTCACACACATACCAAAGTTACAGTGAAAAACTCCAATACTAATTCATGATCAAGGCTGACATAGGTGTGAAAGTAGACTCTAGAGATGGTTAAAACAGAATTTGGTGAAAGCCAAAGAACCATGTAGTTGCAAGTGAGGAAGAAGAGGGCAAAGCCATATTTGGAAAGGAGGAATTTAAATAAGATGAAATATATATGTATTTGAACAAGGAGGCCCATGGGACTAGTTCAGAAAGCTCCACCTGATTGAAATGAGAGAAGCACAGTGATGGCATTAACTCTGCAGTGGGAGATGGACTCTGGCACCAGGAAATAGCAGAAAAGGCTTAGGGCTTCTTAGAAAAAAACACACAAGGGGAGGGGCAGAGAAAAGAGATCTAGGAATCATCTACTTTTTGAGCATCTCAATCATCCTTACAGCAGTCATCTCATTAAGACTCATGGAAAAAGGTATTATATGAATTCTGGGGAAAGACACAAACCTGCCCCCCAAATTGCCCTGCACCATGGAATCTGGACCCAAAACTAAGAGTTGTACCTAGAGCTCTTACAGAAAGGACAAAATGCAGCAAAGGATACACATTTAGCCAAACTAGATATATAGCAGCCAGTCTATGTATTAAGTTCATGCACTAAGTTGAAATTAATGCTATTACCAACCTCCTTGAATTCAACTTTACTCTTAAGATTTCATTCCTCCTCAGCAGGGTAGCTATGAGGTATAGATAGATAGATAGCCTAATAATGAAGAGTAGGCAAGAGATAAGAAAAGGCTGCTGTCCTAAGGTTCACATCTTTTTTTAAAAAAATATTTTATTTATTTACTCATTCATTAGAGTCATAGGGAGAGAGGCAGAGACACAGGCAGAGGCAGAGGGAGAAGGAGGCTGCAGGCAAGGAGCCCGATGTGGGACTCTGATCCCGGGTCTCCAAGATCACACCCTGGGCTGAAGGCAGACGCTTAACCGCTGAGCCACCCAGGCATCTCATAAGATTTACATCCTAAAGAATATTTTTTTTAAAGGTTCATCTTCCCACGTCATAGCAGTAGACACAGCAAAGAATGATTAGAGGCAAGACCAGGCACCTCATGCTTGAGTCCTTCTAGTCACATGATTCCAAACAGGCAAAACATGTATATGACACCATTATGTACTGTTAGGTATTTCTACTCATAAGAAAAATTCAGAAAACAATTGCTCCAGGCAATTGGTCACATTCTTTTACGCATGTTAGATGCTTAGACAATAATGAAAATCTACATCCTTAATGAAGAGGAAAACGTTTCCCATTGAGTGAATGTAACTACCTCCACAAAGCTATGCAACCTACAAAGGAACATTACTGAGACCAATGGAAAGTGAGATTACTCTGGGCTATCTTTGCTGCATACATTTTAGAGGAAACCGAGCATCATCCGTCACAGCAGGCCTGAGGGTAGAGGGTGGAGTTTGGTGCAGGCCCCACTAATCTGTCTTCTCTCCTGTGTAGACCTTAGAGGATACAGGCCTCTGGTCTTTCCAGAAGTGAGGAAGCCTCTCTTTAAACCACATGCTAAAATTAGAAATCTAGAAGCTTGCTAGTGGTAAAGTATTAGGCCTTTCAGTTTAAAGTAGAAACTTGATATGAGCATGACATTCAGCCAAGAAAAATGAATGACATTTTTACAAAGTCGAACATAGGACTTTTTGCCTTTTAGGTCACGGAACTTTTTTCAAGAGACTGCAACTCCCCCTCCCCCATGATTATGTTTCTAAAAGTTCAAGTCATAGACTGGAGCATAAATATCACCTTCGATACAAGCCTGTGCTTCCTTCAGCTTTCTGTCTTTGGCAATAAGCAGCAAACGTGACAGCTGCCCCAAGCTCCTGATCTTAATGTGTGGCACAGAGAGAAACAGCAAAGGCTGCCCATCTTTATCAACTTCTTCTGACTTGACTGTTGTTTCACTAGGAAATAAAAATAAATAAATAAATAAATAAATAAATAAATAAAATCTTAAGGTTACCTGGATGCTAGTGAAGTTAAACATAAGACATTTTGACAAATCATCCCTCTGGCTCATGATAAAACACAAAATATAAGTACTTCTTGTTAAAAGCTCATGTCTTTTCCTCATTTGTCCACACTCAGATCCCTAAGTTCCCAGGCTTATTAGCAACCATAGTTAGCAACATGATATACCCAGGAAGAACATTTTAAGCCATGTCTTGAATACTTACATGAACTCAATCACAGTTTTTGGTTTTGTTTTTCTAACAATGTGTTGGACAACTTTAAAAAAATCACTGGTTCTACAGGACCATTCATGTTTTGGGGATTTCTAAAGTTATTTTATTTATAAAGTTTACACCACAGTAATTAGTGGTTAGAAATCTTCTTGGCTACTCTGTGTTTATGAACAAAAAGCTATAAAAAAGAGAAAGAGAGAGAGACAAACTAGGTTCCCTCTGTGGATTGTTTTCCCACTCCAAACCCCCTAATTTGGTTTACTTTAGGATAATAAGCAGTTTTTCTAAATGGACTTTTCCTGATCAGAAATTTCTGGGTCTCCTAGATTTGTCTTTCTGCCCATTTTAATTATTTTTTTAGGTCAGCATTTAAGAAATATTAAGATGTTTTTACGGCAGTGATATTTCTATAGATTTCTACCACGTACAACATTAACTAAGCTACCTAGGTTTTTATTAGATATGGATATCCCTGGAAAAACTGCTCTCCTCTTAAGACCTGATCTAACATATTTTAAATTGTAAGGCAGATAAACAGATGTGGTGTATTGCCAGTTCATCAGAAAAAGTAAACCTGACAGACTCAGACTCAGATGTACTACCAGCACGATTTCACTAGAAAAGGAAGAAGATAGAGATCATGGAGGCAGACTAGTGGCTTGCCACGGATGTCCACATCCTAACACCCGAGGCCCACAAATGCCTTATCTTACATGGCAAGAGAGACCATGCAGATGGATTAAGTTAAGGATCTTGAGATGGGAAGACTATTCTGAAATGTGCAGGAGGGTCAAGTCAGAAAAGCCAACGTGACATGGAAACAGGGTTCAGAGTAACACAGAGCCAGAAGCTATGGAATGTAGGTGGCCTCCAGAAGCTGGAGAAGACAAGAATGGATCTTCCTTCAGCCCCCAGAAGGAACACAGCCCTGCCAACGCCTTGATTTTAACCCTACACACTTATTTTAGTCTTTTCACCTCCAGAACCCTAAGAAATTAAATCTGCATTATTTTAAGTCACTAAGTATGTGAAAATTTGTTACAGCAGCAATAGGAGGCTAACACAGGGACTTTTACCAGGCTTTCCCACTGTTCTTCCAGCAGTAACTTTCATAGTAACTCACATAGGAAGTAACTTACATAGTAATTGTACACAGAAGGTACTCAATAAATAGAAGAGGAATAAATGAATAGAAGATTTCTAGGCTGACCAGTGATGTGTGTTGTATACAAAATGTGTGTTTTCTCTAAAATAAAGCTTTTGGAATAATGTCTTCAGGTTTGAGATTTCTTAAAGGTCTGTGCCAGGTTGGTCACATGTGCTAAGTGGATGATGACAAGACTAAGTTATAAGCTGACTGAATGCCAACAATATCAAGCCACTGAACTTGAGAAGGTGAAACTCCTGGTAAGATATGGAGAAGTCAAGGGCACAGGACACATATTTCATTGCTCCCACCAGTTGAAGCCTGTAACTCAGCAAAGCAGTAGGAACTAAATGCCAGCTCCAGGGAGGATGTGGAAGAGCAGGTTTGTTTCGGGGTTTGCAGTTTCTAATACTGGAAGAAAGAGATTTTGGAAAGAAAAAATACTATGCCCATCTTGTGAGGTCAAGATAAATGTGCTGCAAATGAAATCCACTGACCTGATCAAAAGACTTTCAAACTGTAATTGTGGAGGGCAGCTGAAAATACTATAGCTTTATGCTATAAGGTGAGAGAGCAGAAAAATGTCACATTTATTTCATCCCCAGTGTCTAGTTTAGTGTCCAGAACATAGTAATTACTCAATAAATGAGCCTAAAAAATAACAAGAGATATAAAGCTACAGTTGCAAAACTAGTTAGTAATTCTCAGGAACAAAAAACAAAGAGCTCAAGTAACAAACGTTATGGCCATCGATTTTAATAGCATAACTTGGACATTTCACCAAAATATGGGGCACCCATGTGGCTCTGTTGGTTAAGTGTCTGACTCTTGGTTTCTGATCAGGTCGTGATCTCAGGGTCATGAGATCAAGCCCTGGTTGAGCTCCACAGTCAGTGAGGCGTCTGCTTGTCCCTCTCCCTTTGTTCCACCCCCCCATCTGCTTGCTCTCTCTCTCTCTCTCTCTCTCTCTCTCTCAAATAAATAAAATCTTTTAGAAAAGAAGTTTTACCAAAACATAATAATTATCATCTCATAAAACAATACAATTTTAAGATCAGAGATCATGTAACTGATCCTTCATGACATTGATAAGAGAACTAAAACAAGAAGGTAAAAGGATCAAACAATGCCCATTACCAAGGAGTACTGGGAAGTCAACAATAAAAAAGATGCCTGTAGAGATTTACAAAAGAAAAAAGAAAACTAGGAATCAGAAAGGTATGAATTGTGAGGGCGGTGGGCAGGACAGGGGGAAGAGGGTCACTGCTCGGGGCTCAACTCCTCATCTACACAGCACTCCTACCAGGAGAGAATTTTGTCCCAACTCAGACATATCATTGAGACAGCAGAGAGACATTAGAAGCTAAAATATCACAGTATTAAAGCTGACATGAGTCAAAATCGTAATTTTACCAAAAAAGAAAAGAACTGATAATAACATTGTCACTAAGTGATTCTGAACACTTATCCAGTCTTTATATTTCCTGAGCTACATTCTAATGAGTCAAAGCAACTGAGCTCTGTATACCACCACCATATGGTGTTAATCATTGAAGGGTGTCATTTGTCCTTAGCTTACAGTGGACTTGGGTTTCATTCTGGAGTGTTTTAGAAAGATTAGTTATCTCATTCTGTCTGATAAGAACAAAAGCAATTGAAAATGGTAATACAAGGAGACCTATGATTTCCATTAGAATGAAAGTGGAGTTATTTTCCCCAAAACAATGAACACGGAAAGACGATGACCAGTGTTATTATAGAATGAAGGGTTGTACATTGGAAATGATTCTAAAAGAAAAGAGTAAGTCATCTAACATGTGGACAGTGCCATGCCTATCTACTCAACAATGATCTGCACAAAAGAAGATGGGTGACGACATGTAAAACCTTTTTTCAGTGCATGATGAGCAGATCAGTTTCAATGTCACATGTCTGTTAGCCTAATTCAGAAGAAGGCTGATCAATTTTTTAAGGACTGCCGCAAAGAGTACATTTGGAGATGTGCAACATCAAATGAGAAATGAGCCTCAAGTGCGAATATAAAAGAGATCAACAAAAGAGGGTAGCTTACTTACTTCAACAGACTTTCCATGTAAATAAAACTGACTTGTTTTGGAACAAAAGGCTGAGAGAACATACAGTCCCAAGAGGAAGAAGAAATATCCTAAAACATCCAATAATATTGTGGTTTGGTAGAAATGCATCCAGAGGCTCCAAACTCAAAGCCTTTAGGATGACTTAGGTATCCATATTTATGTGGACTTACAGAGCTGAATCCTATCTGAAAGGACAGCAGTTGACCCTCCACCCTTTAAATAAATGAATAAAAGGTGTCCTAAGGGCCAGCAGCCTAAGCAAGAACAGTGCATGTGTACAAAAGGGCAAAGAATGAGGTAGCCGGGACTCTTTTAATGGTACGTTCTTCCAGCCATTGAGGGCATCTCTGGTCTATATCACTTTTGTTATGTTGGTGGACACAGCATACCAAGTGGCTATGGGTTGCTGACAGTTCTTTGGTTTGGGGGGGTGGGGGTAGAGCAAGGGGAGTGGTCAAGACTTGGATGTGTAAACATTTAGAATTTTCCATAACTACCAAAATCTCAGCTGTATCCTTTGCCTTCTTCAGGACTATCAGTACCCACCTGGTTTTCATCCAGCCACAATGGCATGGTTTCCTTCAACTACAACAAATGCTACTTTCAGACCCTCTTTTCCCTTCCGACATCAAAGATATCACCAATAAAAGTCAGAAATAAGAATAATGGATAGAAAAACTGGCCCAAGGAAAAGGTGTCCAGTAAATTTGACAGAAGGAAGACAATCAAGAGGTAGTTGGTTCAAAACATATATGTGCCAAAATGTTGAGACTTCCTGCTTAAGAGGGACCTCTATGCATAAAGACTGTATGAAAAAAAAAAAAAGACTGTATGCAGAGGTATAAGAAAGGAAATAGAGCAAAAAGCAATTGGATAAGGATAAAGAAAGAGAAACAGTGATATGATTGAGGTATGTGTAACAGCCCACCTAAGTAGGTTGCAGATGTGGTCATGTTTGTCCTTGGAACACAAAATAAATAGAGGTAAGATACAATGACGCTCTTGATACTCTTATGACATCTGCTTTAAATCCATCTCTGTACTAAGTAGTTCATATGTTTTTGAACTATATGGTTTTGCAGATGAGTTCATCTTTCAAAGGTTAGAAAAAACAACATGTGACACTACACTGAACTTAAGTGGGAGCAATGAATAATGACAAGCACTTTGGGAGGAAGTGACCATAGGCAGAGTTAGAAATAAAATACAATTTTAGAAAAAGGCTTCAGGAAATTCAGAGAGAAGGTAGAGCATGACAACAGAACCAAACACTCCTGAAATACAGTTCAAAAAAGGTTTTTCAGTACTAAAAATGAAATTCAGAGTTTATTCTCACAAATAATCCCAAAGGGAAAAAGTGGAAAAGGCATCTATAAGAAGATTTGACTGATTAATGACCTGTCTTTGATAATGTCACACTTTAAAAGTTCATATGCAAAATTAAGGAGGAACACGGTGGCAGAAAAGAGGATCCCGATGCCTGAAAGTGGAAAATAAACTGAAGCTGACCAAACCAACAAAAAAGATTTACATATGCAAATGTCAATTACTCCTATATAATTATGATTACATTTATATAAATACATATATATTTTTTATCTAAGCTCTCTAGAGCTAAGTTGACAGCTCCCTGTTTGAGGTAGAGGTAGGTTTTTCTTAAATCTCAGATTTGGAAGGTTCTCATTTGAGGACAATGCTAATTGCTAATTAGCCTCTCCCATATATTGAGGGAAATTTACCACTCCCCAGGAATTAATAGATTTTAATACCAGAAGGGATTTTGCCTATAGCAGAGGTCACAAAACCAATGCCTACTGACACCTGTAGGGTTGTATAGATGAGTGGAAAGCCCAAACATAAAGCAACAACAATTGTTGGAGTGTGGTGAACTCAAGAATGCATCCCCTATCAAAAGAAATTCAAATCAAAATTTAAAAATTAGGAGTGCCAGGGCACCGGGGTGGCTCAGTGGTTGAGCATCTGCCTTCAGCTCTGGTCATGATCCCAGGGTCCTGGGATTGAGTCTCACAACAGGCTCTCTGTAGGGAGCCTGCTTCTCCCTCTGCCTGTATCTCTGCCTCTCTCTCTGTGTCTCTCATGAATAAATAAAATCTAGATAGATAGATAGATAGATAGATAGATAGATAGATAGATAGATAGATAGAAAGAAAGAAATAATTAGGGGCACCTGGGTGGCTCAGTCGGTTAAGGGTCTGCCTTTGGCTCAAGTCATGATCTCAGGGTCCTGGGATAGAGCTCAGTGTCTGGCTGGCTCCCTACCCAGCCAGGAGTCTGCTTCTCCCTCTGCCCCTGCCCATGTTCATCTTCTCTCTCTCTCTCTCATACATACATACATACATACATACATACATACATACATACATAATTTTGTTGTGCTAAACAGAATGTTCCCAGATTTCAGCAGAGTGCCTCCTGATTGCAATTCCTGGGTCAGAATATTTCTGAGATTCACAGATGTTAAATTACTTGCCCAAAACCTACAACTCATTTATCAAAATATGTACAATAAAGACATTAAACTCTAGAAGCTCTTTACCAGCTTACCTGACAATATATCCTGATTCAAATGCTGAGGGGTCCAAGTTTGTTTTCCATTCAAGTGGTTCTACAAAAACATATTTTGCTTCTTGAGGATGTTTGTAGATAAAACTCTCCACAAACATCACAATTTCTTTCAATATCACTTCATTCAGTGGAGTAATTTCCAGGGTTCTGGTCCCATATCCAGCAGCAGTCCACTGTGCAGACCTTGTCAGAGCCACCCCCATGCTCAGTCAATGCTCAGATCTGAGCTCACCACACACCCTGCATCAGAGTGGAAAGAGTTAGAAACACAGGATGGCAATCACCTTTTTCCTGGAACCATTCTCACTTTCAAGCCTTTAAGCCATCCAACACATATTCTGCTTCTTAATCTTAGTGGTCAATTTTTTTTAATCATCAAATTGCTCCTTAATGCAACAGAAATATTCATTTTTACTGGGCTAGCTCTAAGTAAAACTGACAGGCACTTGGATTTTCTAGTATCTATTTGCCCTAAGCAAATAACTTTCTCATTTCCCTGGGCCCCAGAAAGAAAAGCTCAAATAACTGGGCAGAAAACAGAAACAGAAAACTCCCAACAGTGGAAGGAAGAGCTGGGGGAAGATGGCATCAAGGCCTTTGGTCCAACAGGTTTGCTGGAGCCAAAGGCTCTTCTGGGCTGGGCAGTGCATAATTTAGAACCATGCTGTCAAACTGAACTCTGTTATTCTGACTTTCTTTAAAAAGAGAACATTATCTGCAACATTGAGTAAAAGCCGAGTTAGCAAGCAAGTTCTCACTGTGAACATTTAAGGCTTTTTTTTCCCTGATAGTCTATACTTGTTTGATTTTTCACTAATAGGATCATGAAAGGCTTCCTTCCAGAATATTAGAATGGTGATAAAGTTAAATATAGAATAGAATTAGCTTTCCCCCATTATTACTAAAGCTCCGAAGTACCAGGACCCTTCGGAAATGACTTGGGGATTTTGGGTTTTGTACTGCACTAAATCTAGTGATAGGATATCTAGATCAGTGGCTCTCAATGAGGCAATACTCATAACTCAGAAGTATTATTAAGGATATTTCATTATCAAAATGATAGGAAGGGGACATCATTGGGATTTAGTAATGAGGACCAAGAATGTCAGACATCAGGGCACCCGGGTGGCTCAGTGGTTGAGTCTGCCTTTGGCTCAGGGTGTGATCCTGGGGTCCCAGGAGCGGGTCCTGGGATTGAGTCCCGCATCAGGCTCCCCACAGGGAGCCTGCTTCTCTCTCTGCCTATGTCTCTGCCTCTCTCTGTCTCTCATAAATAAATAAATAAACTCTTAAAAAATAATGTCTGATGTCCTGCAATGTGCACAACAGTCCCCAGACAGAATTATGCTACACTCTTTAGGCATCTGGTGGGCGAAAAACTTCAGATAAGTAATACGTGCGCTAAGAATCTAACTCCACTTTATAATCACAAAGTAATTTTTCCACAGTTTTGACATACACTGAATTTTCCAGGATTGCAACTATCATGTAAGTCGAAGGAAGGTTGTATATATTCTGTCTTATATGGAAGTCTACCAAGAGCTCAGTATTTTGGAAAATCACACCATTGATGGCCATGCTGGTCACACAATTTAAGTTTCAATGATGTGTTTACATCAGCCTGCATTTGGAGCTACTGCATTCACAGTATATAATTCTATGTAAGGCTGGAGCACCTGACTACTTCACTACATATTCTAGTGTAGTGGTACCTGAGCATTTACATACTATTATTGTATTGCAATTATTTACCTTTTAATTTTCCTTTACTTTACAGTTAGGGGACATCATTGGGATTTAGTGATGAGGACCAAGAATGTCAGACATCAGGGCACCTGGGTGGCTCAGTGGTTGAGTGTCTGCCTTTGGGCTCAGGATATGATCCTGGGGTCCCAGGAAGTAGCCAATATCATTTTGATAATGAAATATGGTTAATAATACTTCTGAGTTATGAGTACTGCCTCACTGAGAGCCACTGATCTAGATATCCTATCTACATTTAAAGATATCCTATCCTACATTTAAACTATGCACACATGTAGAATTACTACCTAGGATTTTGATTTTGGAGTAGCAAAGAAGGCATTACAAAATATTTGTTATAAAAAATGATAGTTCTCAGGGCTGAGAATGGCTGATATATGTGTACATAAATAGGTATATATATTTTTATATCTGTGTATATACTTATATATACAAATACATACAATTATAAAATATATACAATTAGGGTACAGATTTTTTTGTGTGCGTTTATTTTAGTATTCTAGTAGTTTGTTTCTATTGCTTGATTCCAAACATGTAAGCCTGTACTGATGCTTACATCAGTAACACTGTTGAGTTTGCCAGTATTAAGAGAGTAAGTGCAAGCTAAGAATAAGTGCAAACAGCTTTATCACATATAGAAAGTCTTATGTGCACAATTTATTTTTAATCTTAAGCATACCACTTGTTTCAGTGGTCTTATAAAACTACAACATGTGTATCATTTCCTTCTTGTACTTTTTAAAAGGAAAATGTGGACATACATAGATTATATAAGACTGTAGCAGCAGTCAACACCCCATACAGCAACTTCCTGAAAGACACTTTAAAAAGAGCTAAGAAATGCAAAAAGGTCTTCATCATGATAAATTTCTATACAAAAATAACACGTTTGTATCTCTTCAAATTGTTTTTCTAAATCTGGAAAGGCAGGAGCTGCAACAATGAACAGGCTTGATTTGAGGTCTAAGAAAATTTCAGGAGGGTCTGGGACAACTCAGAAGGCAAAAAATATTATTAGGGGGGAAAAGTGGATCAAAATCTTGAACAAGATAGGTAGAAAAAGCCTTTAAAAATGAGAGTGAGAGCAGAGAGAGAAAGAAGGAGGGACAGTCTGGGTGGCTCAGCTGTTGAGCGTCTGCCTTTGGCTCAGGGCATGATCCTGGGTCTGGAATCGAATCCTGCATCCAGCTCCCTGTGAGGAGCCTGCCTCTCTCTGTGTCTCTCATGAATAACATCTTTTTTTAAAAAAAAGAGAGACAGACGGACAGAGAAAGAGAAAGAAGTACTCTGTAGGCGTAAGTGAATAAATTACAAAAAGAAAACAGTGTAATCTAAAGCTTTTCATGTTAAGTCTAGGACATTTCTAATAGCCTCATTTAGCAGGAGAACCGTATTTATTCCACTAGTCCCAGGGGTGTTAAAAAAAAAGAAAAAAAGGTCTGTGTAACTCAGGTAAAAATACAAAACTAAATTTTTTTTTTTTTTTAATCAAAACAGGCTGTTCCCCAGTTTCTACCCACTGCCAATCCAGGAGTCCTTTTGGCCTAAGAACCACAGTTACAACGAATACACATGAATATGTAGTAAGTATCTTTGAATTAAGGTGGGACTGTTAAAAAGTTTAATGATTAAATGGAGAAAAGTTTCTGTGCACGTGTTCTCATAAATGGAAAATCATTTATATTCATTTTGTCTATTATTCTACTCATTTTCTGTCCGAATCAAATCACTGTAACACAGCTTGTTTTTCTTTTTTAAGGATTAGCTGCAAGCTTCCCGTAGCATTAAAAAAAATGAAACCCGTCCGTGAATAATTTCTGTAACGCTTGAGCAGAAACAGAGCTAAGGGAAGGTGAGCATCCACGCTGAGATCTAGAAATGTGGCTGGTAACACGGATTGGGAGTCACAGCGCATACACGTGCCATTCTGGGAATGATGAAGCTACAGAAAAATCAGAATTTCAGAACTGGCATGTGCAGGGCCCTGAATCCACGTACACTTCAAGCCTGCGTGAAAACACCGAGCAGACGGCGACAGGCGTTCGTTGGAGCCGGAGCTCAGTCTGTAGGGGTGAGGGGGCAGGGGGCGCCGGCAGGAAGGCGCAGGGAGGAGGACGGTAGGCGGAAGGAGGGCGAGCTGCAGGGGCGGAGGGTAGGAGGACGGGGAGGCGCCGGGAGTCGCCTGAGCCGCGGACAGAACGGGTCGCGGAGAGGGGCTCGGCTCGGGAGCCGAGGAGCAGGAGGCGCCCCGGCAGGGGGTCGGCGGGGAGGGGAGGGGAGGGGAGGGAGAGGGCCGGGACAGGGCGGGCCGCGGCCCGAGGAGACGAGGGGAGCGGGCGAGAGAGGCCCCCATTGCTCGAACCCCGCCGCGTTAGGCTGCAAGGACCCCTGCACGGGGCGGGCGGGAGCGGCGGGGCCCGGCGCGGAGGGGCGGCGGCGAGTCCCCGGCGGCCGCCCTGCGCCCGACGGCCGCACTCACCTGCAGCGCCCCGCTCCGCCTCCGCACTGCGCCCAGCGCCCAGCGCACCGCGCCCCGCGCCGCCAGCCGCGCGCCCGCCAGTTGCTAGGGCGCGCGGTAAACACCCAACGCCCCGCCGCGCGGAGCGTCGCCGCCCCGCGGAGGGGAGGCCCGAGCCCGCCCCCGCCCCCGCCCCCGCCCGCGGCCGCGGTGCGAGCGCGCCCGGGGCCCGCCCAGACCTGCGCGCCCGCCCCGGTGACTCCCCGCCGCGCGGGGTTCCGCTGACGCCGGCCACCGCCGCTCCCCGCTCGTCCCCTCCTTTCGGGCTCCTTCCGCGAGGACGCGGCCTGCCTCTCTCCACCAGGTGGGAAACGCTGACCTTAAATAAGGCCACCCGCGGTGGGGGTTTGGGGTAGCAGTTTAATAGGACAGCGAATAGAAAATGTTCGTGGAACAGCGTTTTCTGTGTCTCCGTAGGTTCCTGGGCAGGTGTTCTGCTGTGTGCCCTGTGCTGTTCTATGTACCTTCAATCTTCGCCGAGTTCTCAGAATGGCACAGGGCCTCCCACGGGGTAGCCGAGGCCTAAGTGTGCTTGTCCAAAAAGCAGGTTTGGTGGCATACATCAGTACTCACTGGAAAAGCAGAAACTGCTCTTTATTAGTCTAATTCAGAGAATTGGAATGAAATGAGAACACTTCTCATGTTTTTAAATGCCTTTTTACTTTTTACCAGCGTGGCCTTAACCACACCAGTAGATACTTCTATCAACAAGAGTCCCAGCAGTGAGAAACCAGCAGGGGCTGAAAAGAAAATATTTGGGGAAAAAATAATAAAAGAGAGCAAGAACAGCATACTCTCTTTGTGGGTAGAGTGTTTAGGGCCGTGTACTAGATAATTTAGGGTGGTGGAGTGTTTAGGAACTAGAACTGGATTCTTTCCCTAAAGCCAAAGACTCAGATATGGATGATGTTAGGGTATTAGATGTCAGGATATTATATTGTCCCAGTTTAAAAGTGGAGCCTTTCTTCTTCAGATGCAGAGAGAAATGAAATAGATTAGGCTTTTCTGGGGATTCTTTCTTTCTTTTCCTTTCCTTTTTTTTTTTTTTTAAGAGTATAAAAGTTGTTGGAAATGGAACCATTTTGCCTAAAGTAGCCTCTGCCTCCAGAGAAGCCTAGACTTGCAGTGAATCAGAAAGGATTATTATATGCTAATAGATATTAGCATATATCATCTCATCTCATCTGAAGGGAGCCCTTTCCCAAAATGAACAGATTGCTCTTGGAGACAACCACAGCATCATACCTCTAGAGTGATGCAGGTCACACATTGGTGAGGATCAGAATCCACCCTTCAGAGAGGGGTGCTAGAATACTCATGGAGCAGGAAAATTTCTTTGGGTGCTTTATGTCACTTGCACATTTTCATCAGCTGTATAATGTAAGAGAGCATTACTGAGCCCAGCATAGAAACTAGCCAGAGATCTACAAATTCAGGAGGTTTTGCAAAAGCCAGTGCCCTCCAGGATCTAAGTATCTGTGTTCTCATTTGCCAAATTCATGCCAAATGTCACAATCTACCATTGCTTAATCTGATGGCAAAATTTGAATTTATTAGCCTCGAGATTGTCCAAGAAAAAAAAAAAAGCATGTAATGATATGTAAATCTGTAGAATTCTCAGCTGGCTTCTTCTAATTCTTCCTTGCCATATTGGTACTAACTTGGCTGACCTTCCAACTCTCAGTTTAAATGAATACTTCTCAGAGAGTGCTGACCACCCAAACTAAAGAAGCCTCCCAGGAGGATTTGTCTTGACCAGCTGTCATTAACTGCTACCTCCACAGTAAACTCCATGAAATAGAGACCTTCAAGTCTGTATCCCTAAGATCTAGAAGAGTGACACGTAGAAAGTGAAATTGGTGAATCACCTAATCAAAGATGCCTTTCTACCTGACAAAATCTTTTTGAGCCAGGCACCAGAAGCGTGAAGCTTGTGTTTTCTCGAATATAGTTGATAGAACCAGATGTATGATTCTAAGCGGCTGTGTTTGGGAAAAGAACCTTCAACAGTGCGAGCACACGCAGAAGTTTGCTGTAGCAGAGGGCCTTCCCAAGCGCTGTCTTCATAAAGTATGCACATGTGACTCAGTTCTGTCCAATGGAGCTTCACAGAAAGTCTGCCAAAGGACTTCTGGAAAAGATTTGAGAGTTTTTTTGGCCCTTTCTGACAACTTTATGTCAGCTAAATATGCTTCTGTGAAACCAAGCCCCTGGCTCAGACCAACTCAGCTTCTCTGTAGAAGCATAGATTCTGTGTGTAGTCCACTAGGGCTGTCATAACAAGATACCACACACTACGTGGCTTCTCTCCTTGGCTTGTAGATGGCCATCTTCATGTCCACATGACATCTCCCTGTAGACGTGTCTCTGTGCAAATTTTATTTTTTTCTAAGGATACCAGCCATGTTGGGTTAGGCTCCACTCTAATTAACTCACTGTAATTTAATGAACTCTGTAAAGAGTCTGTCTTCCATAAGGAGATACTGGGACTTGAACCTATGAATTTTAGGGAGGACACAATTCAACACATAATATTATGTAAACAAAAAAGTCTGCAGGTCTCAGGGACCCATTCTCTTGTGTTAGAGCAGAGTCAACTGGCATGAAACCACCAAGAGAAGCATTCATAGGCTACAACCATGAGAAGGTGATAGGCAAGGTCTGTTTGAATGTCCGATACCTCCCTCAGTCAGGAAAGGACCAGACAGACGCAACTTCATGAGGCTTGCAGGAAAGTGCAGTCTCTTAGATTGTACTGTGATAAGATTAAGTCTCGTTAAGGGGAAAGATTGCCTCTCAATGGAATGTTTCAGGAGATTTCAACAGAAATTCTGATGATAGAAAATTGTGTGAAGTTCTAAGGACCAAGTTTGCCAGCTCCTACCTTCTATTATAGATAAAGACTAGTAATCAAAAAGTTCTACTTGCCTTCCTGTGTGCAAAGATATATCTCAGTGGTACATTTCTGAGCAAGGCCCATGGTCCATAAATGAAATGGCTCCTTCTCCTTAGATTCTAACCTTCTAGACCTTCATTTATTCCACTAATGCATTCTTTTGGCTACCAACACATGCCAGGCACTCTGTTAGCAGAACTAGGTGATCTAAGTTTGGGTGCTGGGGAAAAAAAGGACCCCATTAAAGTATATTCCAAATCTCTGGACTAAAAGGAAGGCCACTAGAGCACAGTAAGCAAAGAAGTAGAGTTGGAGGGAGAATAGGATGAATAGGGGGGCAGGGTTACATAAAGTAGGAATTTAAGCCATGATCAAGAATCAGATTCTATTCCAGGAGTAAATGAAAGTTATTGAAGGATTTTAAGCAAGGTGTGATATGGCCAGATTTGTGTTGTTAGCCATTCTGGGTATGTTGTGGAAGTAGGCTATTGAAGTACAAGAGTTGAAGCTAGGAGACTATTAATAAGCCACGTTGGGTCAAGTTCCCCAGGAAACAAACTCCAAGATGGAGAAGCACATGTGAGCAATTCATTGAGGAATATCCACAGGGAATTGAAGGCAATGGGATTGGACAAGGCCAGCTGAATTGCAGAATTGCAGTGGACAGCTCTGGAGCTGGGGTGGCCCTGCAGAGTTCTTACATAGTGAGACTAGGGGGCTGGACCTCTGTATTCCTACATCAGCTCATCATTACTGGCCAGTCACTGGATACAGGCTGTCCCCAGGAGGAGGGCATGGCTTTCAGCCCTTAAGTTGAGAGCTATCTGCTACAAACACTCCCCAGCGGGTGAGGACAAGCATTCTTCAGTCTTGGAGGAGTGGGATGGGGATGGTGGTCTGGACAGTCCACAGCAGCCACTACAGTCCACCCCTTGCATGGCCGAGATTTCACTAGCATCATGCAGTACATCTGGGAGCAGCTTCTCCAGGATTCTGGTGGGCTTCTTTTCCTAGGGAAACTAAACAAGAGAAAGATAAGAGATAAAACCACAGCCCCTGGCTGTGCAGGTGGTCTTATGGTCACAACTGATACTCATCATCTCCCTTCCCCTCTGCCTATTCCAAACTCCCCTCATCCTTCAGTGGCTGGTCTAGATGGCTGGTGGGGTGATCCCTGGCCCTCTTTGCTGAGGGATCTGAACCATTGGCATCAGTCCTTGTCATGTGATAGCTATTTTATTTGTGCCTTTATCATCAAAACTAGGCAAGGAAGTACCAAGCAGTCCACAGGTGGACCACTCAAGTTCCAGACACATTCTTCCCTTGCCCCACAACTCTACCCCTTCCTCATGATCACAATCAATTTCTCTTTTGCACAGAGAAATATGTGACTTTGGGCTTACTTGCACAAAGAGAGAGCAGGAGAGCCCAAAGTCACAAAGTTACCAAAAGTTAAAATTTAAAATGTATTTATTTATTTTAGAGAGAGAGAGAGAGAGAGAGCATGAGCTGGGGGGGGGGGGAGGCGAGTAGAAAGAGAGAATCTCAAGCAGACTCCCCAGTGAGCATGGAGCCCGACATGGGGCTCGATCCCATGACCCCTAAGATCATGAGCTGAGCCGAAGTCAAGAGTTAGGACCTTAACTGACGGAGCCACCCAGGTGCCCCCAAAAGTTAAAGTTTAAGGTCCCTTGTTGGAACACTTCCACCCTAGGAACAAGGACTTCTGAATGTACAGAGCCCAGACTTGCAGTGACAGGAAGCACACATTCCCCCATGTGATGGATAAGCATGGCTACTTCTACTTCTACCTCTTAGTTCTAGAATCTATGTATTTGACCTTTATGGGTCACAGCCCCATATAAGGGCTGTTGATTTAGTGTATACACTGGAGTGTGGAGGATAGCACCCCATCTTTATAGACCATTGTCTCCAAGCTGACACTACAGCTATGCCTCCAAAAGGCCACCTAATTGCTCTGTTAGGATAGTAGTCCAAAGCCACTTTGGAGATTTTACTAATGCCATGTCTCCAGTCTGCTAACAGCAGGGACTGACACTAAACTTTTATTTTTTTTTTTGACACTAAACTTTAATATAGCACATTCCTGGGGAGACTAACCAGGCCCTGGTGGCAAGTCAGTCACATTGGATTCCTTTCATTTTGGGAAAAGATTCCTCCTTACTAGGACTGATACATATTCCGAATAGGGATTTGCCTTCCCTGTCCACTCTGCCTCTGCCAGAACCACCATCAGAATGTCTCAGTCATCAACATGGTATTCCATACAACATTGCCTCAGAACAGGAGACTCATTTTAGAGCAACAGAGATGCAACAGTAGGCTTACCACTATGAGAGCCATTGATCTCATGACCTGCATGACCCAGAGGCAGCCATCCTGTTAAGATAGCAGAGTGATCTGTTGACATCCCAGCTAAGGAGCCAGTATGGCACAGCACCTCGTAGGGTTGGGTCTCCATTCTCCAAGACATGGTTTATGCACCGAGTTAACAGTTGACATGTAGTACTATTTTCTCTAGTAGCTGGAATTCGTGGCTGTGCAAACCAAGGAGTGAACTTTCTCTCCATAACGATCAGTGACCTACGGAATTTGGCGTGTAGAAGCCCTACTTTTCATGGAAGGAATTGCTTCCATCAGAGAATACAGTAAGGATTCCACTGGACTTGAGGCTGTGACTACCAACTGGCTGCTCTGGGGTCCTCATGCCAGTGACCCAACAGAACAAAAACAAAAAGCAAGGACTTATGATACTAGTTGGGTTGTTGATTGACCATGATTACTATGGGGGCTAGGATGCTACTACCAGACAGGGGGATGTTCATAAACCAGAGGCCAAAGGACTCAGCTCTTAGTACTTGGGCAGCTCTTAGTACTTCCATGCCTTGCAGTAATTATGAATTGGAAATCACAGCAACCATGGTCAGATAAGACAACTAAGAGCTCAGAAATAGACGCCTGGGGGATCCCTGGGTGGCGCAGTGGTTTAGCGCCTGCCTTTGGCCCAGGGCGCGATCCTGGAGATCCGGGATTGAGTCCCATGTCGGGCTCCCGGTGCATGGAGCCTGCTTCTACCTCTGCCTGTGTCTCTGCCTCTCTCCTCTCTCTGTCTCTCTCTGTGATTATCATAAATAAATAAAAAAACTTAAAAAAAAAAAAGAAATAGACGCCTGGGTCATCTCACCAGGCAAGCATCTCAGACCAGCCACACAGCCATGGGCATTTGAAATGCATGGTCAGCCTCTTGTTTATACCTTGTCTTTACTAATTCCTATCTATAGTCTCACTCTAGCCCTTTAGGTGAGAAATAACAGGGGAGAGAGAAGAGAGAAAAAGGCCATGAAACCTTCAAAGTCATCTTCCTCTCACAAGCTAGCTTTGCATCCTTTGCATGAAGTCTAAACTGGCTCTTTCTCTAGTGAGAGTTTTTCTCGGCCCTTCAAAAACCTTACATTGTTGATATTCTTCCCCTGGGGTTTTGCTCCATCCAGAACAAGAGTTTTCATTCTGGCTATAGCAGCAGGAACCTAGCATCTCACACATCTGTCTGCTGAGGTCTCCTAGCTGCTGTTCCACCTCTAACAGAGTACTTCCTCCACAGTTTTCATATTATTTGCCCAATAAACTCTGGATTTGCAGGTCAGTTCCATCACAATAGAAACTTTCCTTCACTCTGCCACCAATGCCACTATACCCATCCTGTCTCTCATCCCCAGGCTTGTCCACTGCACCCTCTCCACTCCCAACTGCACAAGGCAAAGGACACGTAGTTAGGACTCTAAGTGGTCTTCGTAGAGTCCTTTTCTTCCTCTCTGACTTGACATTGGGGGCAGGTGAGTAGAAAAGAGATGGCTAGTATGGTTCTCTCCAAAAAGCTTCTTCCTGGAATTCCCACTCATTTCCCTTTTCTAACTTCAGTGTGAGTGAGTCAGGTAATTGATTTTCCAGTTATACTCTTTCCCATTGTACATCTTGTCCTAGTTCCGCACTCTGGAATAAATTGTCTATTGTATCTTGAAGCCCAATGTCTTGGATTAGTAAAAAAGTTTTACCATATTATTTCTTAGGTATATGTACAAATTGTGGATGGTTACACAGCAAATCAATAATATACATCACCTTAAAAAGTGGGGAAGAATTATTCAATTTTTATTTACATACCTCTTTATCTTTTGATGTATTGTAATGACCCTGTGTTCCCGTAGTAAGAAAAAAATAGTATAAGAAACAAACATAGGCTACATAAGTAAATTTAAATTATATATACATATGAACTAATGTTAGCCATTGTTTGCCATTTGTCAACAAATTATAGTAAATGATTTCATGTGTATCAAAATGACTTTAATTCCAAAGTAAAATTATAGGCTTGCCTTAAACATTTTGAGGCAACTTCATGAAGAAAAGACATTTTCATTGATCTTTATCTTGTATTTACTACATGTGGCTGCAGTCAGCTGACCTTTTGACTAGAAAGTTTGAGTGCAAAAATAATTAAATGACTGGAATCTCAAATTGAAATTGGGGGAATAAAGACAAAGCATGAAGCTTTTCAGTACTATCAAAAAGAAAAAGAATAAACCTAGAGAGGCATAGTCTCTTCTCAAGTTGGATCAACACCTCTAGAAATGATAAAAGTAGCCTATGGAGTTAGTCAAGCCTACATGCCACATCACTGGCCTGCCAGTCAAACCTGTGCATTATGCAAATTTCCAAAGTGTGCTGAGATCCAATGGGGACAGAGGAAGGGAGGGAAGATGAAACAGGTTAAACATGGCAACAAAATGTGGATAATGGAAAGCAGAAGAGTTGGAATGGCTCAGGAAAGAGGAGAAAGTGAAACCCAGTAGTTTAAAGAGGGTCAAAGCCAAGAAAAATAAAACATTTGCCAGTAGCCCTGGAAAGACTCAGGGCTAGGTGGCATCTCTCAAGTTGCAGAGCGGACTGAAAACAGGAAGGCAGCTTGAGAGCCTTGTTGGGGGTAGCTGGACCCCAGTATCCTTTTCCCCAACTGGAAGATCCATAAGTCAGGGCACCAGGGACAATTGAACACTAAGAGCCTATGGGTATGCTGAATGCCAAGACTGTCCTGAGCCCTTTCTGGTCACCCTCCTCACAATGGCAGCCCAGTCAGGCAAAGGACTTGAGACCGGCCAGCCCCAAAACAAAGATCTATAGGTGCTGACATTTAGGTGTCCTTTCGAGCAAATCCCAGGTATTGTTGTAGGGAAAGTGAAGACGTCTTGAAGGTGGCAGGGGGCGGGGCAGGAGTGATGGGAACAGAATTATACCCTGTTTCAGAGTCAAGAGTCACTAATAATGTACAAAAAAGAAATATCAAGAGATGGCAGTTTAAGCATGTTATTTAGAAATCTGGCAAAAGTGTTGAGCAAATACCAAAGATGAATAAGAGTGAATTTTAAGCAAAACACAACCAGGAGCTAATCAGCTTCTCCAAGAAGAACCAGGGCCAACAACTTTGTAGGAAGCTTATTCTCCATCATCCCAGGCCTGGCTGATGATCACACAGCTTAAAGAGATCCAGTGCTGACGGGCATACTATCAGAGGAGGTAAGGCTTCTGTGACAGCTAACTGTTGCCACAATAATGCTGCATAACAGATCACCCCAAAACTCAGTGGTATACACATATTTTTGCTCACACTCATGGGTCTGTAGGCCAATTGCAGTTTCAATACAGTTTGGCTGGTCTAGGCTTAGCCTGAGTGGCTCTGCCTCAAGCTGTGTGTTTCTGGGCTCGATGTCAGGCTGTGAATCTGCCCCATATGTCTAGTTCTGGAACCCAGGCTTGAGAACATCAGCTGCCTATTACACATTCTTGTCACAGTGAATCACTTCCATGGACATTCCAAGTCTCTGATTGCGTCATATCAAACTGATAGCCTATTGACCAAAACAAGTCATATGGCCAAACACAAAGTCAAGGGGCCAGGAGCTGTTATTTGCCCGATATGAAACCATAGCAAGGGATGGATATATGATACCATGACAACAGAGCAAAGACATCATTGGAACTAATAATCCAATCTGTCAAAACACCATTCTTCACTTATCAGTCATCATTTACTAAATGTGTTCTAATTTTGGTCTTCATTCTCATTACATTATCATGGTGGTTCAGTCACCATATCCTGTTCTCATTCCTCTAGCAAGAATATCTAGGATGCATAGGCAGAATTAGCGGTTAACTGTTCTGATTTGCCACTTTATTTTTGTGCAGTTATTCTAAACCTTTCCAGTGTCTTTATTAATTATTTTATTCCCAATCTTTCCATTTTAATCTAAGCTCTCTCTTTAAGTGAGAATGCAGAATACTGTAAAAGATGTTTAATTCCATTTTATGTCATGTAGCCCTTGGTCCCTTTTCTGGATTTTTAAAAAGCAGAAACTCAGAGCAAAGTACACTGGAATGTAGGGAAGGTTATTTGATATAGAAAACGTGTAGTCTAGCCAAGAAGTGATTACTCCAGAAATCCTCATGGAGAGTAAAGGATTTAATGTGCGACTTGATATTTTGGAAAAACAAACTGAGGATTAATAATATCCGGGTGATGTCTCCCAAAAACACCAAAGGAAACAGTGAAGACGTCTTAAAAGAATGGCTTCCAGATGCCTAGTAAATCATGTGTCCCTAACAAATGAGAACATGGCTAAGGGAGGATATTACTTATTTTGAGAAGATATGCATTCTTTGGGTAACCAGTAGTATTTTGCACTTCAACTTCATAATATTATTGAAGAGATAAAAGCCAAGAGCATTATCCTTTTCAAATAGTGAAATGATGGATAAATTATTTACACTGAAAATCCATTTTACCATTCAGTGTGATTTGTTTGTAAAAATAAATCAGGGTTTTATGGTGCAGCGATTTGTCTGTTTCACTGACTGGAATAGATCTCAAAGTCTTGTGAAATGAGAGAGCATGATTGAAAAGAAAGAGGGTTAGAAAACCAAAAAGATGCTTTGCACATAGGAACGTTTTCAGATACATAAATTAGAAAGACTCCGGAGTCTGGAAACTGATTTCTTACAAACCATCTACACTCACATACTCTTTGGAAAGAGTTCATGTGTTCCCAGTTCAGAAACCACTGAGTTCGTAGATCTCCCCATATTCCTATGCCCTTTGGGCTCTTAAATCATTTCCTCTGATACACTCCAGTATGGATTTGCATCAGTCAAAATGTGCCGGAACCTATTAGCTTTCAGAGTCAGGGTCATGAACATTTAGTAACGTCACAAGCTTTGGTTTTTCATATTGAAATCCTCTTTTGACTTTCTCTGTGTTTAATTTTCTCATCCACATAATATTACCTGGCAAATGTTTTGTGTTTGAGCGATTCTTCTCTGCGTCTTGTTGCTGAATTGAAAACAACAGAAACAGCAACAGCAGCAGGAAAAAGAAACCAGTGATGTCTAGGGATCACAAATAGATTGTAATCAGATATTATAAAAACAGAATTTAGGATGTGTGCCTTCTCTCTGAGGGGATATTGCACTTAATCAATTAAATTTCCTAGAGAGGATATTAAGCACAAATGGACCATTTCACAATTTCCATGGATATTAAGTGCTTGAAGTACACACACACAAACACACACACACACACACACAAAGGGAAGTCTAAATGAACCAAATTAATCTTCTATTTCCTTCCTAACTGGCAAATCAGTTGAAAGTAAGAGGCAGAAGCAGAGATTAATAAACCATATGCAATATATTGCCAGTTGTCATTTGAAGGAACTAGTTTTTCTTCTGTCGTATTGATTACCTAAGTGTTATAATAACATCACAGGAGCACTTTGGGATTAGGAAAGCCATGATGACTTTCCCCCTCCTTTGCAAAAGTGTCTACTTCCTTAGCTTCTGTAAACTTACTCTTAGTTAAGATCAGGTTCTGGTGTGAGGAACAAAAGACTCAAAAAACACTGACTTACGGAAGGGAAATTTATTACAGCAAGTCTGGAGTGAGTGGTTAGGGCCTCAGCAGTAGCTCTCCTCTGCAGAGTCCTGAGGGGAAGGCTCCTTTCTCCACCATACAGGGCCCACCTTTCCAAGATCCATTCCATCTTCATGACTGCATTCCAGCCAGGGAGGGAGGAATTTCTACTTATATCTCAGTGACCAAAATTAATCATATGGAGCATTTTTGCCTTTTACATTTTGAAGCTTTCTTAATAGGTACATAGAAATTTAAATTTGTTACATTTTCTTAGGATTTGACTGTTTTATCATTAGGAAATGACCATATTTTTCCCTAGCAATGATTTTTGTCTCATAGTAATATTTTGTCTGATTTTAACAGGTATACCAGCTTTCTATTTGATGTTTTTTTGGTGTATCTTTTCCAGCCTTTTACTTTTGACTTTTCTGGAAACTTGTATTTTAGATATGCTCATTGTAACGTAATATAGCTGATTTAAAAAAATAGTCTGCAATTTTTTGCTTGACAGAGGCATTTATTTACATTATCATCTTATTTTGTACATTTATTTGTCCCATCTTTTCTATGATTCTTTTTTTCTCTGTTGCCTTCTATTTGGATTATTATTTTTTTTATTTTACCCTCTGCTATTTGAAGTCACATACTCTGATATTACTCTTTTTGTAATAGAGTAAACCCCCCCTAAAGACTTCATAATCATCAAAGTCTCAAGTTAATACACTTACCCACCTCCTGAGCATTATCTTCATCCCTAGAAGAATTTGTTCCCCTCTGGAATAATATGCTATCGTGGTCCTGTGTTTAAAATATTTAACTCCTTAAAACATTAATATTGCTGTTTTATAAAGGCATCATTTTATATTTTTTGTATTTATCCATATGCTTATCAATTTTTTATTCTCCATTTCTTTTTAAAATAGAATTATTGAGGTATGGTTGACATACAGTAAACTACACATATTAAAAGTGTATAGTTTGATAAGTTTCAACATATGGAAACGATCACTACAGTCAAGAGAATGAACATATCATCATCTCTGAAAGGTTTCTTGTGCACCTTTTAATCTTTCACTCCTGCCACTTCATTTTATTGGTGGTTGTAGTGTGTCCAGAGCATAAATTCAAATCCAAATCACTAATTCCCAGGTGGCTCAATCAGTTAAGTGTCTGACTCTTGATTTCAGCCCAGGTCATAATCTCAGGGTTGTGATCTCAGCCCCCTGACTCTGGTTCCATGCTGGGCATGGAGCCTGCTTGAGATTATCTTTCCCTCTCCCTCTGCCCCTTCCCTCCCTGCCTCTCTCCTTGTTGAAAAAATAAAGATCTCTGTCTTTGGGCAGCCTCGGTGGCTCAGTGGTTTAGCGCCGCCTTCGGCCGGGGGTGTGATCCTGGAGACCAGGGATAGAATCCCAGATGGGGCTCCCTGCATGGAGCCTGCTTCTCCCTCTGCCTGTGTCTGTGCCTTTCTCTGTCTCTCTCCCTCTCTCTCTCTCTGTCTCTCATGAATAAATAAATAAAATCTTTAAAAACAAATCTGTCTCCATTGCTCTAGTTTCACTATAATTTGTCGCGCTGTAGCCTGTCTTTGTATGTATCTCTGCCTGATTGTGCTCTTGAATCTGACAGAAGACACTTAGTTATGGAAAATTCTCAGCCATGTTCTTCTCACATATTACATCTGCCCTCTTTCTCTCTTTTTTCCTTTTGAAATCCCAATTAGACACATTTCTACACCATCACCATCTTTTCTTAACCTATTTTTTCCATATATCTGTGCGACACACTGGATAGTATCTTCATGCCTAAATCTCTTTATCACTGCTCTCTCTCTTTTGCTGTGTCTAATTTACTGCCAAGCCTAGCCATTGAAGTTTTTTGTTCATTTTAGTTATATTTTTCAGTTCCAGGTGCTCTATTTGGTTCTTAGATTTCATTGGTTACCCTGTATAGCTACACAGATTTTCAAACTTTATTTTTACATACTGAATATAATTTTATGGTTAGTGTCAGATTATAACAATATTTCAAGTCTTTTTTTTTTCTGATATCTCTATTCTTGTTGCTCCCACTCATGGTATGTTGTTTCTCTATGTGTTGAATGACTTCCATCTGTGAGTTGCTTATTTCTCTTGGAAATTTATTTTTCAAGGAATTCTTGGAAAACTGGGAGAGAAAAGTTTGTGCAGAGGATTGGAATTTGCTTCTGCCAGTTACCTTTGATGCTACATATTTAATAGGATGACTTTAAACTACCGGTATCATTCTACACATTTGGTGTGTAATTTTTCATTTAAAAATAGATCATGAAATGTCTGTTATTCACATAAATTCACATACTGATTATTTTTGATGCTGCATGACATTCAATAATAAAGTTACATTGTAACTTATTTTTTGTTTTAGTTGTAGTTGACATACAATGTTATATAAGTTTAGATGCATAGCACACCAATTAAGTACATTGCAAAATACTCACCATTTGTCACCACACAAAGTTATTGCCATATTATTGACTATATTCCCTATACTATACTGTTTATCCCTGTGGCTTATTTCTTTTATAACTAGAGGTTTGTACATTTTACTCCCACCTATTTTGCATATCACCCCACCTCCCTACCCTCTAGCAACCACCAGTTTTCTATATTTCTGAGTTTCCACTTTTGTTTTGATTTTGCCTATTTGTTTTGTTGATTTTGCATGTAAGTGAAACCATATAGGATCTTTCTCTTTCTGACTTATTTCACTTACCATAATACCCTCTAGGTCCATCCATGTTGTCATAAATGGCAAGATTTCATTCTTTCTGATGGCTTAGTAATATTCCATAGTGTATACCATATATCTTCTTTATTCATTCATTTATCAACAGATATTTAGATTGCTTCCATATTTTGACTATTGTAAATAATGTTGCAATGAACATAGGGTGCTTACAGCTTTTCTAATTGATGTTTTCATTTTCTTCTGGTAAATACCCAGAGGTGGTATTACTGGATCATATAGTATTTCTATTTTTAATTTTTTGAGGAACCTCGACACTGTTTTTCATAGGGGTGCACCAATTTACATTCCTATCAACAGTGCACAATGGTTCGCTTTTCTCTATATCCTTGCCAAAACTTGTTATTTCTTGTATTTTTTATTCTAGTCATTCTGACAAGTGTAAAGTGATATCTCATTCTGGTTTTGATTTGCATGTCCCTGATGATTAGTGATGCTGAGCATTTTTTCATGTGTCTGTTAGCTATGTGTACATCTTTTTAAAATGTCTTTTCTGGTCCTTTGCCCACTTTTTATTTTTTTTATTTTTAGTTTTTAAATATTTTATTTATTTATGATCGACAGAGAGGGAGGGAGGGAGGGAGAGAGAGAGAGAGGCAGAGAGAGAAGCAGGCTCCATGCACCGGAGCCCGACGTGGGATTTGATCCCGGGTCTCCAGGATCGCGCCCTGGGCCAAAGGCAGGCGCTAAACCACTGCGCCACCCAGGGATCCCCCTTTGCCCACTTTTTAATCAGATTATTTGTTTTTTGCTGTTGAGTTGTAGGAGTTCTTTAAATATTTTGGATGTCAAGCCCTTATTGTCTATGTCATTTGCAAATATCTTCTCCCATTCAGTAGATTGCTTTTTATTTTGTTAATAGTTTCCTTCACTGTGCAGTCTTTTTATTTTGACATAGTCCCAAAGGTTTATTTTTACTTTTGTGTCTCTTGCTTAGCAGTAAAAATATTGCTAAGGCCAATGTCCAAGATGGACATTTTTTACTGCTTGTGTTTTCTTTTAGGAGTTTTATGGTTTTAGGCCTTTCATTTAGGTCTCTAGGCCATTTTAAATTTATTTTTATGAATGATGTAAGAAAATAGGTTAGTTTCATTTTTCTACATGTAACTCTCCAGTTTTCCCAGAGCCAATTATTGAAGAGATCGTCTTTCCCTGTTGTATATTTTTCTCTCCTTCCTTGTCAATTAACTGATCATGTAAGTGTGAATTTATTCTGGGGCTATGTTGTTCCTTGGAACTATGTGTCTGTTTTGGTGCCAGTACCATAATGTCTTCAATACTATAGCTTTGCAATATAGTTTCAAATCTGGGATTGTGCTACAGCCATCTTTGTTCCTCTTTCTTAAGAGTGCTTTAGGCATTTGAGGTCTTTGTGGTTGCATACAAATCTTAGAGTTACTTGTTCTAGTTCTGTGAAAAATGCTACTGTCAGTATGATAGGGGTTGTATTGAGTCTGTAGATTAAGTAGGTTCCATGCCCAGTGTGGAGCCCAATTCAGGACTTGAACTCATGATCCTGAGATCAAGACCCGAGCTGAGATCAAGAGTCAGACTCCTAACCAACTAAGCCACCTAGGCACCCCAGTAGTATGGACATTTTAACAGTGTTAATTCTTTTAATCCATGAGTGTGATGTATTCTTTCATTTATTTTTGTTGTCTTTAATTTTTTTTATCAGTGTCTCATAGTTTTCAGAGTACATGTCTTTTACCTCCTTGTTTAAATTTATTCCTATTTTATTTTGGATGCAATTGTAAATGGTATTATTTTCATAGTTTTTCTTTCTGATAGTTTATTATTAGTATGTAGAAAAACAACAGATTTCTGAATATTAATTTTTTATCTTGAACTTTGCTGAATTCATGTATTCTAATAGTTTTTTTTTTTTTTCAATTAGTCTTTAGGGTTTTCTGTGTATGGTATCATGTCATCTGCAAATAGTGAGAGTTTTACTTTCCTTACCTGTTCAGATGGCTTTTCTTTCTTTTTCTTGTCCAATTGCTGTGGCTAGGACTTCCAGTACTATATTGAATAAAAGTGGAGGAAAATGGGCATCCTTGTCTTGTTCCTGATCTTTGGTGGAAAGCTCTCAGTTTTTCACCATTGAGTATAATGTTATCTCAGGTTTATCATATGTGGTTTTTATTATGTTGAGGTATAATTTTTCTTTACCTACTTTGTTGAGAGTTTTTATGATGAATGGATGTTGAATTTTGTCAGATGCTATTTCTGCATATGATTTTTATCTTCATTTTGTTAATGTGGTCTGCCACAATGATTGATCTGTGGATAATTTGAACCATCTTGGCATCTCTGGAATAAATACCACTTCATTGTGGTAAATGATCCTTTTAATGTATTTTTTTTTCTTTTAATGTATTTTTAAATACAGTTTACTAGTATTTTGTTGAGGATTTTTCTGTCTGTGTTCATCAGGGATATTGGTCTGTAATTTTTTGTGTGTGATAGTGTCTTCATCTGGTTTTGGTAATGCTGGCCTTGTAGAATGAATTTGGAAGTATTCTTTCCTCCCAATTTTTTTTGCAGTAGTTTGAGACAAATAGGTATTAACTCTTGTTTAAATGTATGGTAGAATTCACCTGTGAAGCCATTTAGTCCTGGACTTTTGTGAAAAGTTTTTTGATTACCAGTTCATTTTTGTTACTAGAAATCAGTCTGTCACATTCTCCACTTTTTCCTAATTCAGGCTTGGACAGTTGCATGCTTCTGGGAATTTATCATTTTATTCTAGATTGTCCAGTATTTCAGCGTGTAGTTTTTTGTGGTAGTTTCTTGTAATCTTTTGTATTTCTGTGGTGTCAGCATTAACTTCTCCCCTTTTATTTCTGATTTTATTTGTTTGAGTTCTCTTTTTTCTTGTTGAATCTAGCTTAGGGTTTATCAATTTTGTTTATCTTTCCTAAGAACCAGCTCTTATCTTCATCTTTTCTTTTGTGTTTAAGTCTCTATTTCATTTATTCCTAATCCAATTTTTATTATTTCCTTTCTTCTACTAACTTTGGGCTTTTTGTTTTCCTTTTTCTAGTTCCTTTAGATATAAGGTTTGTTTGTTTATTTGAGATTTTTCCTGACATAGGCCTGTGTTACTCTAAACTTTCATCTTAGAACTGCTTTTGCTGTATCCCAAAAATATTGGGATATTTTTGGGATACAGCAAACACTGTTGTGTTTCCACATTCATTCCTCTCCATGTATTTTTAAATTTTTTTCTTTGATTTTTTTCATTGACTATTGGTTGTTTAGTGACATGTTGTTTAGCTTTCATGTGTTTGTTTTTTCTAGTTTTTTCTTGTAATTAATTTCTAGTTTAATGCCATTGGGGTTGAAAAAGATGCTTGATATGATTTCAGCCTTCTTAAATTTCAGACTTGTTTTGCAGCCTAATGTGATCTGTTCTGGAGAATGTTCCATGTGCACTTGAGAAAAATCTGTATTCTACTGGTCTTGTGTGGAATATTCTATATATATATCTGTTAAGTTCATCTGGCCTAATGTGTCATTCAAAGCCCCTTTTTCTTTATGAATTTTCTCTCTGTATGATATATCCATTGATGTAAGTGGGTGTTAAAACTCCCTACTATTATTGTATTAGTGTCAATTTCTCCTGTTATGTCTATTAATATTTGCTTTATTTATATAGATAATCCTATTTTGAGTGCATTTGTTATAGCCTCTTGTAGGATTGATCCTTCTATCATTCTGTAATGCCCTTCTTTGTCTTTTGTTACAGTTTTTGCTTTAAAGTTCATTTTATCTGATATTAGTATTGCTAACCCAGCTTTCTTTTCTTTTTTTTTTTTTACTGCCATTTGTATGAAATATCTTTTTCCATCCCTTAACGTTCAGTCTGCATTTGTCTTTAGGTCTGAAATGAGTCTCTTGTAGGCAGAATATAGATGAGTCTTGGGTGTGTTTTTTTTTAACTTTTTAGTCATGCTGTGTCTTTTAATTGGAGTATTTAGTCCATTAATATTTAAAGTAATTACTGATAAGTATGCACTTATTATGTATTATTTGTTCATTGTTTTCTAGTTTTTTTTTGTAATTCTCCTTTGTTACTTTCTTCTCTTTTTCTCTTCTGTTGTGATTTAATGACTTTATTGTTATGTGTGGATTTCTTTTTCTTTATTTTATATCTATTACATGTTTTTGGTGTGAAGTTCATGTGTAACTTCCTATATTTATAGCAGTCTGTGTTAAATTGAAGGTCTCTAAAGTTTTTTTTTAAGATTTTATTTATTTATTCATGAGAGAGAGAGAGAGAGAAAGGCAGAGACACAGGCAGAGGGCGAAGCAGGCTCCATGCAGGGAACCCGATGTGGGACTTGATCCCAGGACTCCAGAACCACGCCCCAGGCCAAAGGCAGGTGCCAAACCACTGAGCCACCCAGGGATCCCATAAAGTTTGAATACAGTCTAAAAGCACCAAATTTTACTTCATCTTCCATGTTTTATGTAGATGATGTCATATTTTAAATGTTTTTATTTTCTGTATCCCTTGAAGTTTCTTTGTTTGTAATTGATTGTACTACTTTTAACGTTCATACTAGCTTTAAAAGTGACCTTACTGTATGTTTGCTTTACCAGTGTAAATTTTCCCTTTCATAATTTTTCTCTAGTTATGGCCTTTTCTTTCTCACTTAGAGAAGCTCCTATAACATTTCTTGTAAGGCTACTTTAGTGTTCACATTTAACATGTTTGTCTGGGGAACTCTATCTTTCCTTCAATTCTGAATGATAATAATGCCAGGTAGAGTATTCCTGGCTGCAGGGTTTTTTCCCTTTAATTCCCTCTGGCCTGCAAACTTTCTGCTGAAAATTAGCTGATAGCCTTATGGGACTTCCCATGTACATAACTGTTTGCTTTTCTCTTGCTGCCTTTAAGATTACTTCTTTAATTATTGCCATTTTAATTATTATGTGTCTTGGTGTGGACCTCCTTGGGTTTATCTTGTTTAGGATTCTCTGTGCACCCTGGATGTCTGTTTCCTTCCCCAGATTTAGACAAAGTTTTAGCTATTATTTCTTCAAATAAGTTTTTTGCCCCTTTCTTTCTACTCCTCTAGGACTCTTATAATGCAAATGTAGTTATGTTTGATTACTGTCCTAGAGATCCCATTTTTTAAATTCTTTTTTTCTTTTTAACTGTTCAGCTTGTATAATTTCCACCACCTATCTTCCAGATTACTGATCTGCTCTTCTGCATCCTCTAATCTGCTCTTGATTCCTTGTGGTGTATTTTTTAGTTACTATATCCTTAAGCTCACTGGGGTTTTTTTGTGTTATGTTTTGTAGGGGGCGGGGACTGGTGTTTTTTTGCTTGCTTGTTTGTTTTGTATTTTATATCTCTTTGTTGAAGTTCTCACTGAGTTCTTCCACTCCTCGGTCAATCTGGTACCATTATGACCATTACTTTGAACTCTCTATCAGGTAAATTACTTATCTCCATTCCATTTAGCTCTTTTTCTGAGTTTTTTCTTGTTCTTTCATTCGGAACTTATTCCTTTGTCTCTCCATTTTGTCTGACTCTCTGTATCTATTTCTGTGTATTAAGTAGGTCAGCTATGTCTCCTCCAATAATGGCCTTATGTAGAAGGCATCCTTTGGTCCCAGTAGAATAGTCTCCCTGGTCACCAGAACCAGGTGCTCCACAGGTGTTCTCTCTGTGGGCTGCATGTGCCCTCCTGCTATGGCTGTGCCACAATGGCTGCAGGTATGCTAGTGGGAAGGGCTGTCCCTCAGCCTCATTTCAGCTATGACCAACCATGGCTACTGCAGGCACACTGGTGGCCAGGGCTTGTGGGCTCACAGGGGAACGAACACCAAAGTAAGACAAGTGGCGTGAACAAGGTAGATAGAGAGTATCAGAGCTGACTCTCACCAACTTCCTGCCAGGTAGGCTGAAGGAGCATGAGAACAATGGCACCTGCTCACTCTTCTGTTCCCAGAGAAAACTGCAGATCCCTGCCCCTCTGGCACATGTACTAAAATTATTCAACAAATTTCCTTTATGTATAATCCAGGTGCTTTTCAAATTGCTGCCTCTATGCTGAGTCTGAGACTGGCCCTTTAAGAGTAGAGACTCAGTTTCCTATAGCCCTGCCATCTCTCACAGTGAATCCCCGCTGATTTTCAAGGTTAGATATTATAGGGCAGGTCCCTAGGGCTGGACCCCCTTGCTCCTCCACACCTGTAACATCCCCTCTGGTTGTGAGTGCCTTTATTGGGGTTTGGTTCCAGACACATCTCAGTCCCTCTTACTCTTATTGATGTAGCCTTCTCTTTGTATCTTTAGCTGTGGAAGATCTGTCAATCTTCAGGTTGTTTTCAGAGTGAGTTACTACATGTACTTGTTGCTTTGTTTTGTTTGCTTGTGAGAGGAGGTGAATATATATATATTGCTTGTGGGAGAGAGTATGTGTATACACACACACACATACACACACACAAAAGTGGGACTGCTATGGCAAAGAGAATGTGCACTTAAAAAAATGTTTATACATACTACACATGACTTTCTGAAGATTCTGTCAATTTATAGCCTACCAACATATACCTACGTCCTTGACAACACTGGATATTACCAAGCTTTATTTTGCTGATCTGATGAGAATATTATTTAATCCAATATCTTAAATTAATGAAGCTGAATGTATTTGTTTACTTCTCTTAGCCATTTTCTTTTCTCTTCTGTGTAATTGCTGTTTGTCTAACGTAACCATTTTCATAATTTTGGGGGTCATTTTCCTAGATGATTTTTTGAATGTTACGAATTTTAATGTCTTTCTTTTAAATATTTGATTCAGAAATAGCTTTTAAAATATAAATATGAAGTAGTAGAAATTAGAATCAAAATGTTTTCATAATAAATCTTGTTCTTGGGGCAAAGATATGAATTGTATAATTATTCTAAACAGTGAACATTATAATAGTTCTATCAATTCTTGCTATTCTGATAGCAATTATGATAGTGTTCTTTTTGACTACTTCTAGAATATGTATTTTTTCATTTCCTGTTTCTAGTCATTACTTAAAATGAGTGCTTTACTTGCAATTTGTGGCTGTTCACATTGAAACAAAAGAGGCTACCAGTGAGGAATAATTGCATGTTTTATTATTGAGAAAATTAAATATTGTTTCTTCAATCATTTTTTTAAAGTGTTGGAGATTCATGTACTAATAGTCATAATTAGAGAACTCTTCCTAGTCAGATTTCTAATACTTTCCTAGAGTGATATTTATTTTTAGAGACTCCAATTTTTTAAATTTCATATGTTTAGCATGTAATCAATTTTCACCAGATAGTTTCATCTCCATCATTTATCTGGAGCAGTTATATTTGCATTTAACAATTATTGTTGGAGGGAGACTTTAGCATTGTTGGAATTTGAAAGTTTTACTAATCTATGTTTTACTATTTCAGAAAATGTCTGTTATTTCAAATAACTATTATAATCTCTGTTTCTTATAAAATTCATGCTTGGCTTCCTCAGTCAATTCTTTTGGGCTATGAATTTTTTTGTGAAGTTATTCAGAAAGCCATTTTGTGATAATTATAAAACACTAACTATAGCTGCCAGTGCTTTTTTTTTAATAGGTCTTTCTTTATAATGTGAGATTAATTGGTTGACTGCATAAATTGAAATAAACTGAAAAATTATAAACATTTTTATTATCTCACAGGGATGTTTTCCTTAGTGGTAGAATACATATCACAGAAAATGATTTATCAACAATTTTTTGAGCTGCTTTGATTTCATAGCATTTATATTGCATTTTATTGCATATTGCTTTTAAAGCCAGGAACATCCAGGACTTCACAAATTCAAGTTAAATAAGCATTTAGAGGAGGAATGTGTAAATTGTCTTAAAAATCAAGCCTATACTTTGAGAAATAAAATTGGTTAAACCTCAGAGTTAAGAATCAGCATGATTTAGAAACTATATTTCTCAGAATTTTCCCAAAGAACTTGTTAATAAACATGCCAAACAAACATATAAATTCATCTGATTCAAGATTGATCCAAAAGTTAAAGGGATGACAGCAAAATCTTAGCAATTTTGTATTTCACTGAATATCTGACTAAATCAGCTTAAACATTCTTTGGCATTTAAATAATATCGAATATTCTTTCTAATATTTCTACAACATATAATTTAAGGTGACAAAAGTTTATATTTTTAAAACTCATATTCAGCTATTCAAAATGAGTTAAATAAAACAGAGGGGTGGGAGGAGATGATAATATTTATGTAAATGACCTGAAAGAATAAATGACTACAAATAGTTAGTTTCTCAAGTTACTGATTGATAAGAACTATAAACCTGAGACTTTGTCAGTAAAGTAAAACCATATTTAGCTGGTATGTTATAAGTGATGCTACTTCTTCCTACTAAATTGCTGTAATCAGGTTATTTGGAACCTAAGCCCAGTCGACGTTACCTGCCCAAATTATCAGTCAAACTCAGGCATTGTCTGAATTTGGATTACAGGGTATCAGCCAGGGCCAGAAGACAGCAAGATCAAAATGGAAGCCAATACAGCAAACAGAAGAAGAATTCAGGAGCATCTCTCCAGAAATAAGGTTAAATCCAAAGTAGAAACTTGGGCCCCTGGAATAATACCAGCATACCAAGGTTAGAGGGAGCTCCATGGATGTACTTTTCTCCCAGCATCCTAGAGGACCAGAGATACACTAGCATTGAAAGAGAGTACAGGAGGGCCTTACCTTGTAGTCTACCTCTAGGTGAAATCTCTAGCTTTCCAGATGAGTCTTGTTTTAAAATATATCCTATTCTTAGTAAAACTAGAAAATTAACTTCTATAACTGACCCTGAAGTTTATAACTTAATGTGTAAGTTGCATGAAGTTTTGTGTGTAGAACAACCCATAGTTATTTATATATCATGAAGGCAATTAGAGTTTTCTTTTAGAAAATCTCTTCATCATCTATGCTAAATATTTATTAGAGGCAACTTCTAGTACTATTTACAATTCAGATATTTAACCTGATTCATGTATTACTTGGCAGTTTACAAGCAAAGTATCTAATAAATTCTATAGTTTTCTTTGCAAAAGTATTTAATTAACTTAGCTCTGTACTTAAGTCAGTACATAGAAAGTTCAGTAAGGCATGAAATTCAGTAAATAAAGCTGCATTTTGGGAAAACAACACCTTGGGGAGAAAGTGTTATAGTCTTTCTTTTTCAATATGACACTGGTTTAAACAAACATACTGTATCCATGTGAGGGACTATTACATATATTTTTAAAAGAGTGAGAAAGATCATATAGAGTGATACGTAAAAGCTCTAAAAGTATATTGTCTCTTAAAAAGTCAGGATATTAAACAATCTTTAAATAGTTTTCAGAGGCTGAAGTGCAAGTTGTCTAATAAACCAAAGACCCTAAAAAGAAAAATTGTCTGTGGAGAAGTAGAGTCGATCCAAAGGCACAATTCAACAATGAAGTCTCATGGTGTTTATCAGCTTATAGAATGCAGAAAGTGAAGCAGTACTTGAGAGATCTCTTTAACCTTCCCAGCCCAAGTGAGGTGGCCAAGTGATCTCTTCTCAGGGGATGCCATTAGTGGTACGAGTGGCTGACGTGATTGCCATAGCAGGTTGTCATAAAAGTAAGCAGATCCACCACCACAGTCTGCCCTCTGGTTCCCCTGTTATGACCCTCATGGGGCAGTACTGTGTCCAGGATGGGGGCAGATTAGGACCTGCCACAGAGGGAGGTTCTGGTGAATCCTGCCATGCTGTGCACTTCTCATTGCTTTGGCTTCATATATTCCTGTGTCTTGTGGAAAAGCCAGATGGACCTGATTTCTTTGGTGAGTTACCATCAAACATGTGACCCGTGTTCTTTAGTTTCTTTCATTATATCCCTTTGAGATTGATAGTATAAGGCTGAAACATCAACTTTATACTTTAACAAATAGCACCTGGACTTTCTCATCTTGTTTCTTTCTGAAGCAATCACAAAACACTTTAGTAAAAAAGATTTATGACAGCTCTTCTATTTTTTTCCATTTTATATGTCTGCTAAATTCCATTTTTAAAACATTATGGAGAAAGCCACTGGTGGAATCACAATGTCTAGAAATGTTAACTTCTCTGTAAAAATAAGGCCACTCAAATCTTGTTAAACTGATATTGTATTCATTGTGCCTCTTAATGCCCACATTCATTCCAAAGGACTTATAAAATGAAATCATCAAAAAGTTCCCAGCTGCACAAGTCTTTTGAAACTTTTCTATCGTAACACAGTCTGCGTTACACATTACAAAAACATGCAAGGGGACTTAAAGATAGTTTAACAAAAAGACTAGAAAGGGAGAATATCCAGGTGGCTTTTTAAGTGTGGAACATAATAAAATGGTGTTTGGAAAGTATTATGCCAAGATGTAATAACTAGAAAACAAGAAAGTCTATTTATAAGTTCAAGTGTAACTTTAAGTCATAAATAGAAGAAATGTTGAGAATGGAAAGGGAAGAAATAACACTAGCACTTATTAAACATGAAACAAATAGACTAAAACCCTTCAGCTATGGAAGAGCAATAGGACAGTATATTTTGGGCTTACCTTTCTGAAGCTTTGTCCTAAGGCTGTGAGTTCCATATTATATTATCTCAGTCTTCTCAGGGAAGGAAATCACTTGAGAATTTAAAACAGTGAGCCTGATGCAGGAAACTGGTTACCCAGGGGAAGGCAGACCTGAAGTGCCCATCTTCAGACTGGGACACAACCTATAGATTGACACTACCAAGAGGCCACCCTGGACCAGACTGAGGAGGCAAAGGGTAAAGGCTGGAAGTGTCTCGACTGTTGGATCAGATGTTGCCAGGGACAGATAGGGAGCAGTAGAAATACCCTGGCTTCTCCCTCTTTCCTCTGTCTCCTACTATGGTCCTCACTGGCAATTCCCAACCTAGGGACAGGTCTGCAGGGCTCATCCTTCCTGCAGAGCAGAGGAAGAATGAGGAATGGATCTCAGTGCAGATGAGTTCGGGACCAACACAAACATTGTATACATTGGCAGATGCACACTCTTTCTTCCTCACGTTCAGGTGAGAACTCCACACTAGGAGGGACCTGCATACACCATTGTGATCACGGAACTCTTCTGCTGCACGGTCCCTTTGCTCAATGCAAGTAGATTCACCCCTGATTGTTCCTTGTGTCTTGACAGTGTTTCTCTGCTGCATTACTTAAAGTAATATTTCAGTTTGGCCATATACATTTTTAAAGGGCCCATTTGGCTTGTAGTCTGGGTGTCCTGCTGTAATTCATCCACTGCCCTTTGGATAGAGCACACTTTATAACAACATCAGAGGCAGGTTAAGTGGAAGTCCAGCTGGGACTAGGTCATGATTGGAGAAGATAAACTTATCCACTTTTCTGGGGTAGCCCTTGGTGAAGCTTGTACCATTGTTCTGCGTGGGGCCACTCAACAGATTTTAGATGAAGCAGAAAGATCTTTGCATGATGCTCTTTGTGTTCTTGCCCAAACTGTGAAGGATTCTAGAACAGTGTATGGAGGAGGCTGTTCTGAGATGCTGATGGCTCATGCTGTGACACAGCTTGCCAGTAGAACACCAGGCAAAGAAGCTGTTGCGATGGAGTCTTATGCTAAAGCACTGAGAATGCTACCAACTATCATAGCTGATAACGCAGGCTACGACAGTGCAGACCTGGTGGCCCAGCTGCGAGCTGCCCACAGTGAAGGCAACAGAACTGCTGGCCTGGATATGAAGGAAGGTACCATCGGAGATATGGCAGTACTGGGTATAACAGAAAGTTTCCAAGTGAAGCAGCAAGTTCTTTTGAGTGCAGCTGAAGCAGCAGAGGTGATTCTGCGTGTGGACAACATTATCAAAGCAGCACCAAGGAAACGTGTCCCTGATCACCACCCCTGTTAAACATTCCCATGTGCTGTTGAGCTCTGGACCAGTTAGTTCATAGCAAAGTTGTGTTTGAAAGACTTCGACCTCTCAAAGAAGACTGTGGAATCGAAGTTTATCTGTGGCTCTTATATCCTTAAGTTTGGACATATAACTGACCTTCTATTTTAACATGGGTCTAATTTATTTGCTGTTTCATTTTCCATAAGATTCAGATGATTTAAAAGTTTGTTTCTCATACTGTGCATCAAAATAAAAACTTGAACAATTAAATTGCACCATGGTTGGTGCACCATGGCACCAACCTTTGAGGAGCACTAAGAGATCAATGGGGCATTAAAACATCTCTGGAAAAAAAAAAAAATCTCTGGAAATGTCACTGTCTGGGGGAAAAAAAACACCTAAGAAAACAAAGAAACAATTTGCATTTCTCAAAATTCCTCTAAAGAAGAAATGTACTTTATCTAATTGAGTTTTTTAATCCACTTATTTTATTTATTTTTTTTAATCCACTTTTAGACATTGTTTCTCCCTATTTCCTGGACCAAAAGGCTGCTCTTGTGTTTGTTTGGAAACAAAACATAAAACCAAACTGTAATGGAATTCTGTTGGCTTATACAATTAAAAAAGAAGAATCAGGGTAATTATCTACAGCCCAGTGATGCCCTCCAGTACCCTGCCTTCCTCATTGTTGGCCTCATGGTTGTAGTATGACCACCAGCAGCATGCCCACAAGGAGAGAGTGATCTCTTCCCTCAACACCAGATTTTAAGGTCATCATTTATTAACCAGGCTTGGGTTTTTTTTGAAATACAATTTCCTTAAAAATTTTGGTTTTTTTCTCCCATTCACCTGATAACCTAAGGTGTTTGAAATGTATACAGAGGGTGGGGATGTTCAGGACTAAGCTTATTTGCTTTTGTAGGAAATTCCCGTCTTCCTGTTTTCTCTGGCACCAACTCAGCTTGTGAAGGACAATTAAGCTTTTCCAGCTTTCAAAAGCTTCAGATTATCAGGCCACCAGATACTATGGGTAGCCACTTTCATAGTTTATTATCTCTTAGCAAAGCCAGACAGAAGAAGCCTCTTAACCATCATGGTAGGACTGCTTATTGGTCAATTTAAATTCAAAAGGAAATATAAAAAGATAATAAATATTTTAAACACCTTATTTTCACTCATCCATTCACTAATTCTTTGGTGTGAGGCCAAGGTCTTTTCTTCAAGTGTGGGTTTTTCTCATATAAACCTTAATTCATAATGCATTGAGGCATTGAAGATTTACACTTTCCTTTTTAAGTAGAGTGAGAATTCCACAAGAACCTTGTAAAAAGTACATAGAAGAAAAATCTTTTTAAATTTTATAATTTCCTCCAATTTTTATAGTTTGAGAGCAAATTTTAAGCAATGGACTTTTATCAAGTCATTCCAAAGCATTAATTTAGTTTTCATAGGAAAAAAACCCCTCTATTGTCCTATTTATAATTCATTGGTTTCTGTAATTCTATAACACTTAATGAAATTAAGTACAGAATTACAATAAGTGTAACTGGCATAAATAAGTTCAGGAAAAGAGACAAAGTAGGTAGCCATAAAACTAAATTGGTAAGACAAGTATGTTTAGTGGGTTAAGGCTAGCACTCATAGCCACAAATGTTCTGAGGACTACAGGCTTCAGTCAGGATGTTTTACAGAAGAATGGAACATATTAATTGACCAATTAATCAATTCAGCAGAGGTTGGGTAAGACAGCAACTATTATTTTATATTTCCTCTCTATTTTCAGAAAGGCTTCCTGCAGCCTCAGCTTGTATCACTCACACAAGACCTAACTCAAGGCTGGAATATATTTTCAAAATCTCCAAAATCCTGATTTATTTTTAACCAGATGTCTTACTGCTATAGCCTTGGTAGAAATGTGTTCAGAGTCCCAAAGTACAATAGGAATTATTTTAACCAGTTCTAACCTACAAAAGCTGCCACCTTCCCTATTTGGGATAGTTAGAATCATCCTCATTACCTTCCAGCCTACCCTCTCAGCTCAGTCTATTCCACATTTTAGAATCTATTCTTTGTAACATCCCATTTTATGATAAATTGTGTTACTTTTGATGGCAAGTAATAGAAGAGACTTACTCAACTTGGGTTAATCAACAAAGAAGATATATTAGTTCATGAAACGAATGTAACATCGTATGTGTCAACTCTATATTTAAAACAAAACAAAACTCCAGAAAATGAGCATGTTTCAGGCAAGGCTCAAATGTCCAGTATATAGTTGTGTAGATTGTGCATAGCTCAAAGGAGCCTGGGCACAGAGCCAAGTGGGAACCAAATTCAGTTTACCCACCCATATTCTCAGGCATGGAACTGGATCTATTTGTAGAAAGGGGTGCATGAAAGAGCATCTGATAGCACAGCCATGCTCCTGCAGGCCAAATTTGCCTAGTTTATCTACCCAGAGGTAACTTATGTTTTAATACTGGGAGCCTTGGCAGCTCAACAATGTCAGCCACGAATCAGTTCAGTTTTCCCCATTATCCATTTTCTTATGTCAGCAAGGCACATCCCTAAATTGGCTCTATTTGTGCTTACCAGATGAAGGCCAGCATTAGCCAAGTCATCCTTTGTCTTTGCCAGTGGGAAAGTGTACTTGTCAGTCATTGACTATATTAACTTCCATATTTGTTCAACCTGGGTCTTGTATTCATCACTAAAACCAGTCACTATGGCAGGAATATTTAGCATGTTGGCCAAGGTAGGATTTATATCTGCCATTTTGCTATTTTTCTTTCAAATTCTTATGTCACTTCTATTTCTCTATTTCTCTAGTAGTGCCCTCCTTCATTTGAAATAAATAGTTTTCAGAACACCATTTTAATTTCCTTGTATTTCATTTAGTGGACTCTTCCACCTATATTCTTTTTGGTTGTCCTAGGGATGACAATTAACATCTCAATTTAAAACTATCTAGTGCATATATAGCATCAGCTAATATACTTCTGTCTCTTCCCTCCTTCATGCTTTTTTTTGTCATACAGATTACATTTTTATGTATTATAAGCCCATCAATAGTTTTATTGCTTATACAGTCTTTTAATTTTTGACATAAATGTAGATTCACATGCATTCTTAGGAAATAGAAAAATTTTGAGTTATCCTTTACACGATTTTCTTAGATGATAACAACTTCAAAACTACAGACTGCATTTTTCAGATAAGTGACTCTGAATGCAATTGCTTGTTTGTATGGTAGATGCACGTTTATTTTGTAAACTGCCAAACTGTCTTCCAGAGTGATTGTACCGTTTTACATTCCCATCAGCAATATATGGGAAATCTATTTTCTCTGTATCCTCACCAGTGTTTGATATTGTCACTATTTTTTATTTTAGTCATACTGGTGATATCTCTTTGTGGTTTTCATCTGTACTTCCATGATGGCTAATGATGCAGATTTTTTCATCTGCCTATTTGTCTTCTGTATGTCCTCTTTGGTGAAATATCACTTCATATCAATTGCCCATTTAATATTTGGATTGTTTGGGTCTTACGTTTTTTATTTTTACTTTTTTGATAGATTTTATTTTTTAGAGGAGTTTTAGGTTCAATCAGTGATGATTGATTCAATCATCAAATGATTCAATCACCTAATGATTTCAATTAGGTAAAATCAAGCAGAAAGTTCATATATCCTCCCTGATGCTACACACATAACCTCCCCCGGTATCAACATCTCCTGGAAGAGTGGTACATTTGTTACAATGAGTGAACCTACACTGATGCATCATAATTACCCAAAGTCCATAGAGAACAAAACTCCACGATTTGGACCTGGTATATACTCTGACTTTTGACAAATGTATGTATAATGACATGTATCCACATTACAGTATCATACAAAGTAGTTTCACTGTTGTTAAAGTCCTCTGTGCTTCTGCTATTCAGCCTTCCCTCCCTGCTCACTATGGATTTTTTCTTACTGTCCCCATAGTTTTGCCTTTTCCAGAAGATCATATAGTTGGGATCATGCAGTATATAGCCTTTTCAGGTTGGCTTCTTTCATTTAGTAATATGCATTTAAGTTTCCTCCATGTCTTTTTATGGTTGATAGCTCATTTCTTTTTAGCACTGAATAACATTCCATTGTCTGGGTGTACCACAGTTTGTTCATTTGCCTATTGAAGGGCATCTTGGTTGCTTCCAAGTCTTGGCAATTAGGAATAAAACTATATATACCTGTGTGAAGGTTTCTGTGCAAGCATGAGCTTTCAGTTCATTTGAAGAAATACCAAGGAGTATGTTTGCTGGATCATATATTAGGAGTTTACTTTTGTAAGAAACTACCAGCTGTCTTTCAAAGTGCCTATGTCATCTTGCATTTTCATCAGCAGTGAATGAATGATCTTGTTGCTCCATATCCTAGCCAACATCTAATTGTGTCACTGTTTTGAATGTTAGTCATTCTAAGAGGTATATGGTGGTATCTCATTGTTATTTTATTTTGCCATTCCCCCAATGACTTATGATGTGGAGCATCTTTTCATATGCTTATTTACCATCTTTGTATCTTCTTTGGTGAGGTGTCTGTTCAGGTCTTTTACCCATTTCTTGACTCAGGTTGTTCAATTTCTTATTTTTAAGTTTTAAGAGTTTCTTATGAATTTTGAATAACAGCCCATTACCAGATATATCTTTTAAAATATTTTCTCCCAATCTGTGGCTTATCTTATAATTATTTTGACAGTGTCTTTTGCAGAGCAGAAGTTTTTGATAAACCTCAGCTTATGAATTATTTTATCGATGATATCTTTGGTTTTTTCTTTCTTTTTTTTTTTTTTACTGTTGAATTTTGAGGATTCTTTATACATTCAAGACCAGTCATTTGTTAGATACATGGCTTGCAAATATTGTCTTCCACAATTGTAACTTTTTTTTATCCTCTTAACAGGGTCTTATATAGAGCAAACTTTACTAATTTTAATGAAGTCCACTTTACCCAGTTTCATTTTAAGAGTCGTGGTTTTGGTGTCAGATCTAAGAACTCAACAGAGAACCTGAAGATTATCCTATTTTTCCCCCTAAAGTGTATGTAGTTTCATATTTTACATTAAAGACTGATCCATTTTGATCAGTGTAAGGTGTAAGACCTAGGTCAAGGTCTTGTCTTTTCTTTTCTTTTTTGCTCACATTGTCCAATTGTTCCAGCACCATTGTTGAAAAGGCTATCTTTACTGAAAATTTTCAATTTTCCCTAAAATCAGTTGAGCATATTTTTAAGGGTCTACTTCTGAATTCTTTATTTTGTACCATGAATCTGTGGGTCTGTCTTTCTAACACTGCCATACAGTCTTGATTACCATAAATCTAAAATAAGTTTAAACCAGATAGAGTAATTTCTCATACTTTATTCTTTTTTTTTCCAAAAAGAAATTATTTAAGTTCCTTGACTTTCCATATAAATTTTGCAATAATTTTGCCTATAGCTACAAAAAGTCTTCCTGGAATTTTGGAAAGATTTGCATTAAACCTGCATATCAATTTGAGGATAACTGACATATTTATTATGTTGAGTCTTGCAATCCATGAACCTAGTATGTTTCTCCACCTTTAGATAAATTTTTGTTTCTTTCATCAGTGTTGTTTGGTTTTTGGCATACCAGTACTGCACATGTTTTGATAAATATACACTTAACTATCTAATATATTAAGTGACTATAAGTGGCATTGGATTTTTAATTTTTGTGTTCACATGTTCATTGTTAGGATATATAAATGATCGTAATATTTTATCTTTCTCTTATAACCTGTGACATTTATGAATTCTTTTTGTTCTAGTTCTTTTATAGAATCCTTGGGATACTCTATGCAGATAGTCATGTCATCTGTAGAGATGGCTTTATTTTTTTCCTTTTATATTTGTATGTCTTTTATTTCCTTTTCTTGCACTGAATAGAACTGCCAGTACTATGTTGGATAAGTCACCAGAGCAGACATCCTTCCTTGTTCTAGATCTTAGAGGAAAAATATGCAGTCTTTTACCATTAACAATGATGTCAAATGTAGTTTTTGTAATTTTCTTTATCAAATGGAGGATGTTCCCTCTCTTTCATTTTATTTTTCTGAGAGATTTTATCATGAATAGGTGTGGAATTTTATCAAATACTTTTTCTACATTAGTTGATATGATCCTGTGATTTTTTTTCCAATTTTAATAGATTTTATTTAACCCAATATGTCCAAAATATTATCATTTCAACATGCAATCAATATAAAAATTACTGAGTTTCCATTCTTTTTTTAGTACTAAATCTTCAAAATCCAGTGAGTATTTTACATTTACAGAACATCTTGATTTGGATTAGCCGCATTTCGAATGCTCAAAAACCCCATGTGGCTAATGGCTAACACATGTCTAAGTCCAACAAGGAAGCTCTCCCTTCATTTCTGACCTCGTGAAGCCCAGACTTGAAGACTGATATGAATACCAGCCTCCATCTATAGAAAGGGTCAAAGTCATCAGAGCAGTTCTGATTCTGAGTACCTCGTTGGACTAGGAAGGGAGCTGGGGCTGGTTATCAGACAACACTTAAGAGTTCAAGACAAACATCAATATTAATTAATAGGCTAAAGCCTATTAATGTGGTGCTACATAGATTGATTTGTGAAGAATGAATCAACCTTGCATCCTTAAAATAAATGACACTTGGTCATGTGTACATATATTTTTATATGTCACTGAATTCTATGCACTAATATTTGTTAAAGATTTTTCTGTCAATAGTCATGAGAGATACTGCTCTGTAGTGTTTTTTTTTAAATTGACTTTATCTGGTTTTGATATCAAGGTGTAATAATAAATTAATATAGTGAATTGGCAAGTGTTCCTTCCTTTTCTATTTTTTTGGAATAGATTTGTACAGTTGGTGTTAGTATTTTATAGCATTTTTTTTAAATGAAGTGACCTGGGTCTGGGGATTTCTTTCTTGAGAGTTATGGTCTTTCTTTCCGTTAAAGAAGTCCCTTTAACACTTCTAGTAAGCTCAGTTTAATGGTGATGAACTTCTTTGCCTTTTTATATTGGGGAAACTCTATCTCTCCTTGAATTCTAAATGATAATCTTGCCAAGAAGAGTATTCTTGGTTGTAGGGTTTTGTTCCCTTTCAGCACTTTGAATATATTATGCCACTCCCTTCACAGGGCCTACAAACTTTCTGCTGAAAATCAACTGATAGTCTTGTGGATGTTGCTTTATGCTGCGGCTTCTGAGATTCTCTCTTTAATTTTTGACATTTCAGTTATTTGTGTCTTGGTGTAGATCTCTGTTTTCATCTTATTTGGGGCTCTCCATTCTTCCTGGACTTGGATAACCTTTCTCATGTCAGGGAGTTTTTCAGCTATTATTTCTTCAAATAAGTTTTCTGCCTCTTTTTCTCTTTCTCTTCTGTGACTCCTATAATGGGAATGATAGCCTATTTGATTGTTCTAGAGGTCCTTTAAACTATCCTCATTTTTAAAAAAATTAATTAATTATTTTTGAGAGAGAGTGAGAGTACACTCAAGAGTGAGCAGGGGGAGGGGCAGCAGAAGAAGGAGAGAAGCAGACTCTCCACTGAGTGCAGAGCCTGATGCAGGGTTCAACCCCATGAACCTGAGATCATGACCTGAGCTGAGATCAAGAGCCAGCTGCTCAACAAACTGATCCACCTAGGCACCCCAACTATCCTCATTTTTTGAAATTCTTTTTTCTTTCATCTTTGAGCTTGGCTGATTTCCATTACCCTGTCTTCCAGATTAAAGATCCACTCTTCAGCATTTTCTAATATGCTTTTGATTCCCTATAGCATATTTTTCATTTCAGTTATTGTATTCTTTAGCTCTGTTTGAAGTTCTCACTGTGTTCTATATTTTATGTTCTACTCTTCTCCTGAGTTTTGGTAAGCATCTTTATTACTTTGAACTCTTTATCAAGTTTATTGCTTATCTCTGTCTCATTTAATTCTTTTTTTTAAATTTTTTAAATTTATTTATTCATGAGAGACAGAAAGAGTGGCAGAGACACAAGCGGAGGGAGAAGCAGGCTCCATGCAGGGAGCCTGACATGGGACTCGATCCCTGGACTCCAGAACCACACTCCAGGCTGAAGGCGGTGCTACCGCTGAGCCAACTGGGCTGCCCTCACTTAATTCTTTTCTGAGGTTTTGTCTTATTCTTTCACTTGGAACATACTCTTCTGTCTCCTCATTTGGCTGACTCTATGTATTTGCTTCTACGTGTTAAGTAGGCCAGATATATCACCTGGTCTTGAGTGAGTGGCCATATGTGGAAGTCACCCTGTGGGGCCCAGAAGCACAATCTCCTCTAGTCACTACAACAAAGCCCTCTAGGGATATCCTCTGAGTGTAGGCTGTATGTGCCCTCCTTTTGTGGATGGGCCTCTAGAACTGCAGGCACGTTGGTGTGTGGGCTGGCCCCCAGCTTGCCTGGCTGTGATGCTCATCTATGACTGTTACAGGTACAATGGTGTTTGGGACTGGCTCCCCTACTCTAGGGCAAGAGCCATTTTGGAGTGGCAAAATGAGGCTATCTGCTATGAGGCTATCTGCTATGTGTGGCAGGATGAGAGCTGGTTTCAGAGGGTGCTCATCCCAGCTGAGACTGTCTGCTGTGTGTTAGGAACCACTTTGGGAGGGCACCCACAGGAGTGGGCAGGTTGGGCTTTGGCAGATCTGCAGGGGCATTCCAGGGCAGGGGAAACGATGATAGCAAGGTAGATAGAGAGTATCAGAACTAGTACCTGCCAGCATTGGGCCAACTAGGCAGAATGAAGTCAAGAAAAATGGTACCTGCCAGTGTTTCCATTCCTGGAGAAAGTTTCTACAGATTTCTGCCCCATTGACATATGCTGTAAAATTAGTCATTACATCTCCATCATGTATATAGCTCAAGCACTTTTCAAACTGCTGTCTTCATACTGCATCCCAAAGCAAGTGAGTACATGGGTCCTTTAAGAGTGGAGTCTCAGTTTTCTATAGTCCTCAGGCTTTCCCAGAGTTAAGCCCCACTGATTTTCAAAGCCGAACATTCTGGTGGTCCCCAGAGCAGGTGGTGGTCACAATGGGGCTTGAAATATCCCACTTGTGGATTGTCATGCTGGAGGTGTGGGTCCCAACCAAATTACATCTCTGTCCTTCCTACCCTTCTTAATGTGTCTTTTTCTTTATATCTTTAGCTATGGTAGAAGGATTCTGCTCTCTTCAGGTTGTTCTCAGAGATAATTGCTCTGTATATAGTTGCAGCCTTTGTGTGTGTGTTGGGTGGTGGGAGGAGGTGAGCTCAGGGTCTTTCTACTTCGCTATCCAATCAAGATCTTCTCTTTGTCTTTTTACAGTCTGACTGTGTTAAGTCCAGATACGGATTTCTGAGTTAATTCTACTTAGAGTTTATTGAGCTTTTTGGATGTTTTTCATCAGATTTGGAATTTTGGATTATTCTTTCTGTCCCTTTCTCTTTCCCCATTCCTGCTGAATCCCCTCTTGTACATATGTTTGTATGTTTGATGATACTTTATGGGACTCTGAAGCTCTGTTTATTTTTTCTTTTTTCTATCGGCTCCTCAGACTGGATCATCTCAACTGACCTTCCAGTTGGCTGATTCCTTCTGTCAGCTCAAGTCTGCTGTTGACATCTTGTGAATTTTTCACTTCTGCTATTGTACTTTGTGGTACTCTGCAAATTTCTTTTCTTTTCTTTTTTTTTTTTGTAATTTTATAACTTCTATCTCTTTAGTGGTCTTCTCTATTTGGTGAAATATTGTTCTTATACTTTAGTTCTTTAGATGTAGTTTTCTTTAGTTATCTGAACATATTTATGATAGTTTATTTAAAATTTTTGTCTGCGGCAGCCCGGGTGGCTCAGCAGTTTAGCACTGCCTTCAGCCCAGGGCCTGATCCTGGAGACCTGGGATTGAGTCCCACGTTGGGCTCCCTGCATGGAGCCTGCTTCTCCCTCTGCCTATGTCTTTGCCTCTCTCTGTGTGTGTCTCATTAATAAATAAATAAAATCTTTAAAAAATAATAATAAAAATAGAACAAATAATATTTTTGTCTGTTAAGCCCAATTTCTGGGCTTTGTCCGAGACAGTTTCTATTGATTGCCTTTTGTCTGTGTGTGGGAGGGAGGAGCATATTTTTATATTGTAGTTTTTTTGTTATTGAAAACCAGACATTTAAAATAATAAAATGTGGAAACACTAGAAATAATATTCCCCATCCTCTCCCCAGGGTTTGTTGTTGCTATTTATTATTGTTGTTGCTACTTATTTATTTAATGACTTTTCTTGACTAATTCTATGAAAACCTGTATTTCTTCTTGCACATAGCAAATGAAGTCTCTGTTCTTAATGTGCAGCAAATGATTGAACGGAGATTTCCTTAAATATCTTGAGCTGATAAGTCTCTGTCCTTTCCTGAGGGGGTTTGTGTGTGGGTGTATGTTATCCATGCTGGAGCATGCAGGTTTTAACTATGCCTTACCCTTCACTTCCTGCTTGTGCAGTGCCTTAAGGTCAGCCAGAGGTGAGAGTTAGGTCACCTCAGGTCTTTCCTAAACATGTGCACAGCCCTGCACATGAATATGTCCTTCTAGAATTCTGGCAATGTGAGAGCTTTTCAAAGTCCCCTATGAACATCTCATTTCCCAATTTTTCCTTTTGAATTTTTTGGTAATCTCTTTTTTTTTTAAGATTTTAAAAATGTATGTATTAGAGAGAGAGAGCATGTATGAGAGAGAGCACAAGCAGGAGGGAGAAGCAGACTCCCCACTGAACAGGGGAAGCCAATGCAGTGGGACTCAATCCCAGGACCCTGGGATCAAGCCCTGAGCCAAAGGTGGATGCTTAACTGACTGAGCCACTCAGGTGCCCCTTCTGGTAACCTCTTATTAGCCCCAAAGGGTATTGCTGCCTTAGGCAGCTGCTATGTTAAATAACTGTCACTTATTGTATTCTACAGATGCCCTGGTGATAGGGCTGTTCCTATTGAGTAAGCCTTGAGTCAAATTAAGTCAAGACAAGATCCAAGAATAGAGCTTATCCAGGAGCTATCAGGCAGGTCAAAGAGTGACACTTACCTGTGAATTGGGCTTCAGGAGAGCAGCTACCTCCCATTCTGTGCTCTCTCTCTCTCTCTCTCTCTCTCTCTCTCTCTCAGCTGCTAGGTTGCTGGTTTTCACTGTGATTATGCCACTGTCAATTTCCAAAGTTACTGTGGAGCTGGGGCGAGGGTGATAGGAATGTGGTAAATCCCAAAGCTTGCTATTTTTTACCTCCATTCAGCTGTTTTTCTTTAAAAAACACTCGAACTATTCCAATTCTTTGGTTAAAGGATAAGTTCTAATGAAGTTGATTCTGACCACTTTTGCCATTGTCTCATGGTGGATTTTCAGAGGTCCTTGCCTCTGCCACTCAAGAAATTCTTCACTTCAGTGTTATTTTGACACTATTCATTCACTCTATTCCAGCTCTCACACTTCACAAGTCTCTCTCAGTAGTCGACCTCCCTTCCTAGCTCAGAGGAAATTGAGTGGGAATTAACTGCAACCTCCTTGCTCTAACTTAGGAACTCTTCATCCTCTTATCATCATCATAAAAGAGATGTTCTTACTCCCAAATCAAACCCAGCTAAATCTCTACTAAATATTCCAGTGGCTTCCTGTCTCACTCAGAGTAATCCAAAGCCCTTTCTATGGTCAAAGAGGCCTTCTAAACTATAGTTACCGCCACCTCTCTGATCTCATCTCCAGCCATCATTATCCTCTTGCTCACATTGCTCCAACTTGCTGGTCTTCTTGCTATCTCTTTGGCAGTGAAGAATGTTCCTACTCCAGGCCCTTTGCACTTGCTGTTTTCTTTGTTTTACACACTTTGCCCTTAGTATCTACATGGTTCCTTTCCTTATTTCCTTCATGAATTCACTCAAATTATCAGAGAAATCTCCAAGAACGAATGATTCCATCATCTTTCAACTTATCAAGGTCTTTTTTTTTAAGATTTTATTTATTTATTCATACATTTATTCTGTATCTGTAGAGATACAGAGAGAGAGAGAGAGGCAGAGACACAGGCAGAGGGAGAAGCAGGCTCCATGCAGAGAGCCCTGACGCGGGACTCCATCCAGGGTCTCCAGGATCACGCCCTGGGCTGCAGGCGGCGCTAAACCACTGCACCACTGGGGCTGCCCTCAAGGTCTTTTTTTTATTGGATATCTCCCCTTTCTTTCCTATACCTTCAACTACAAATTTTAAATGCTACTTTCTTTTCTTAAGATAAAACTTTCCCTTGTCCCCATTGTCCCCACTAGTTACCCTTCTTTCTGTCTTTCTCCTGTACTTGAAAGCTTAACTTTTGGAGATGTTTATACTTTTTAAGATATTTTATAGTTATATCTTCCACTCTCTCACCTTGTACTCATTCTTAACCCTCTGCAACCTTACATTTATGTCCAGTATCTCATTCAAATTACTCAAGGTCACCAACAAGCTTCTCGCTGCCAGATGCAACAGATGGTTTCACAACCTAATGTGACTTGACCTTTTGCCAGCATGTGGCACTGCTGACCACTCCCTCTTTAAGTATTCACTTTAGGGGCTTGAGTGACATCATACTGTCCTGGTTCTCCTTTCATTGCTACTATCACCCTGGGTCTCCTTTGCAATTCCTTCTCCTCTGTCCCTTAAATGTAACTCTCAAAATTCCATCGCAGGCTTACCTTTATTGTCATTTTACATACTCTCTGGATGACTCTCCATCCTTGGACTCCCACTTGCATGGTGATGCCTCCCAGATCTACAGTTCCAGCCTGGTTCTTTCTCAAGAGCTTCAGATCCATATATACAACTGTCACCTGGTCCCTATACAGATTCCTCAGACTTAATGTATTAAAACTTGAATTCATGTCTCTCAAGCACCTTTGCTAGTAGCTGCTCTCTCCTTTACCACCTATACTCAACAACACCATGCTCTATTGATTCTAACTCCAGAATTCTTGGGGATCAGTCACTTTGCTTAATTACCATGATCACCACCCTAGTTCAGGCCACCATTGTCTCTCATTAGCATTTTTTTTCTCCACTCCTTTTAAGATATTAAAATCATTAGCAGAGTTTATGAAACCCAGCATGATATGACTCTTTCTTATCTCTTTACTTTCATCTTGAGCTACAACCCTCAAAATCTGTGATCTAGTCATGCTGTGCTTCTTCACTCTTCTCACTCCTGAACTTTAGAGCAGCTGGCCCTCTCCTCTGGCTAACTCTTCTGATTGTTTTCGTCTTGGCTTAGCTTACCTTCCTTCAAGAAACCTCTAACTCCCCACATCCAGATTACATGCTTGTATTATGTGCCATATTATTATACAGTACTCTCTGTTAAGCAGACTCTATTTGGGCAAGGGATAGAAGAGAGAAGCGATGATTATATGGAACTAAAAACCCACTAGAGGTATACTATAAAAAGACCAGACCCTGCTCTTTAAAATAAAATGTAACCAACTTTGATTCAAGTGGACGGGGGTAACAATGACTAAGGTCCATTAGCAGAGCATGGAAAAGAGACCTTCAGATATTTGGCCTGTGTGAGAGTAACAAATTAGCAAGACTAGTGAAGGGACCAGGACCCTAGAAGGAGCCAGAGGACTGACTGGGAACTACAAAGTTCCAGGCTCTTGGCTTCTGATTTAAAAATCTGGGGCAAGTAAATATTTCAGGTGTCCACAAGGAGCTGGATCTCCATGATCACAATAATAAAAATCAAACCACAGATTCTTTGCCCAGATTTGTCCTTATTACTAGATCTGATAGGTCTTATATACAGAATGTGTTTATCACTGAGGGCCCAGCTGTCCCCTTCTTTTCCAGCTCATAATGTGTGCCTGCCTGGAAAACCATACCTTAGTCAGAAAATGATTTTATCCCTATAGAAGGGGCTCTGGCCACCATTGTACTAGATGGCTGACTTCTAGTCTATTCATCACCCACTAAAGATGACTCCACTTAGAGATGAACTTAGCTTCACTTAACTTGGAGACTAGATATTAGAAATTATTATTAGGATGACAAAATCTATTCAAATATGAGTAAGAAATCTGGAATTAAATTTGTACTAATTCACCTGTTGGATGTGTGTGTGTGTGTATGTGTGCATGCGTGCTCGCACACTCGCACCTGTTTGAGAGGGCTTGGAAGTACACACTGATAAGAAATCAGCTTTTGGAAGTCATTCTCCCAACCAGTACATTTTATTTTAGACTGTTAAACTAACTTGATGAAAATATAAGGCTGTGTGAAGTATCAGTTGACAAGTATAGAGGGTATCATTAGTAGGAGTGTCAAAATTCACTGTCCACACAGACTTTTTCACTTAAAGAGCAGAAACCCACACATCAGGAGTATAACCAAAAAAAAAAAAAATCAATCTTTCTTTCATTGTGCTCAGGCAAGCAGCCTGGAAGAATTCTTCAAAAACTCCAACTGTGAAGAAAGGTACTGTCATGTCGTTTGAGTCCCTGCCACTGTGCTTTGGGCTTTGGCATTTCTCTCCATCTTATTCCTAACTGCCTAAGCAGGTCTTTTATTCTATGTGGAAGAAGTGATGTTTCCCCAGCTTCATTTTACAGGGCAAGCGAAGTATATAATCAGAGACAGGCCCTGGAGAGCAGAGAATGGGTGTAGCAAGAATTTCCTCTTCTCAGGTAGCTGTACCCCAATTGCCTGTATGTAGATCAAAGTGCAGTCCTGGGACTGGCCCCATCAACCTCACCTGGGCACATGTTAGAAAATGCAAATCCCCAGTCCCTCCCCCAGACCTGTTGAATCAGACATTCTGAGGCAGAGCCCAACAATCTGTTCTGACAGGCTGTCCAGGTAATTCTGATGCTACTACCATGTGGAACCACTCCCTTCGCTAATTTCACACACCCCAGATCAGGAGCAGAAAACAGGACCCATGCTTGTCCAATTAGAGTAAATGTCAGGAATTTATCAGAAGCTCCCAGAAGATTCCTGTTATTCCAGCTGTCTTGGAATCAGTTTCCTGTACAGCTGGCTTATAATCCCAAATGGAGAACCTGTCTGAGAATGAAGCCAACACATGGAAGAAAGCCCAGTGAGCTGGGCCAAGCTCTGTGCCTCAAGGCAAAGAGAACCAGGTCCTGATAATGTAGCTGGAGTCCAGACATCAAGTACGACTTCAAGCCAGTTCTACCATAGGCTATCCAGATACAAAAGTGGATTACCTTTTTACTGAAGCCAGCTTGGCCCAGGTATCTTGACACTTAAGACTGAAGAAATTCTAAGGGATACAATATGCAAATGATATTCAGTACCAGTCAGGAAGGATAAACATTTTTTAAGAGCCACTAAACTGATGAGAACTCACCTTAGCAGAGATTCCTGCTTCCTGAATTATGAAGACAATTAAGGTCATTTGGACACTCTTATCAACATGGCCTTTCTTTTCACTCTGAAATGAGGAGGTAACTTCTCTGAAAAGCTACCTCACCTCTGTGCCCTTGATTCTGTACCTTCCCATGTCTCCCAGGACTTTGCTCCTTAGGTCACTCCTTTTTCCTTCTATAGCCTCTCTATATCCTTACTGCCATCAGTCTATAAACATGCCCAGATATCTCATCCTAAAAAATTCCTGTCTTGACGCTGAGCTTTCCTGTGGTATGGTCCAGTCACTTGTCTGTCATTCTCATCCAAACTCTGTAAGTAATAACATAGATTTTCTATTTTCATTCTCTCACCTCCCAGTGCACCTCAGTTTGACTTCATCCTTTACCACTTGCCTGAAAATGTTTTCATTAAGATTACCAGTGGCCACCCCATGCTGAATCCAATGGACATTGTGACATTGTCCTGACCTTTCTTGAATTCTCTGCCGGGTTTGACATCTTTGTCATTCTTTTTCTTGTTGGTATTTTTTATTTCTTGGCTTCTGTGATATCACTCCCTTCTGTTCTCTTCTCACATCTGGCTTCTCTGTGTATCTAATCAAAGTTGGTGTAACCTGGGATTCCGCTTATTGCATTGTTCCTCTCCTCTTATATTCTCTTCATGGATGGTCTCCTCCATTCTCCTGTTTCAACTAGCACCTATGTTCCATGGATTCCAGAATCTGGATTTCCATCCCAGATATTTCCCTGGGCTTCAGATTCATATATCTAACTACCTACTGAATATCACATTGATGTTCTATAGTCTTCATACATTCAATATATCCCAAACTGACCCAAAAAAGCCCTCTAACCATTGGCAACACCACTATCCACCAAATAATTCATGTTAAAAAACTTGTCTCTTCCCCTTGCTTGACCTCTAACTTCTAATAAATCAGACATCCTGTGGATTTTGCCCACTAAAGAGCTCCAGAATATGATTTCTTCTCTCTATCTCTACCACTTCTCTGTATCCGAACCATAGTTAGGATCTTTTTCATTTTCCCATGGATTAGGTCTTTCTTTTCCTCTTCATTTTTTAAAAAGATTTTGTTTATTTATTCATTCATAAGAGACAGGGAGAGAGAGGCAGAGACTTAGGTAGAGGGAGAAGCAGGCTCCCTGCAAGGAGCCTGATGCAGGACTCAATCCCAGACCTGAGGGTCACTCCCTGAGCCGAAGGCAGACAACCACTGAGCCACCCCGGCATCTCTCTTTTCCTCTTCAAATTAAACTTCTTATTAGCCTCCAGAAGGCCTAGTGTGGAAAAATGGCCAAGCAAAACTGCACTGCCTCTTATCACAACCAGATCCTTTATTGCCTCCTCATTGCCAACAATATCATTTCTCAAATTGTCAGTCAGTCACATTGTATCTGCATTGGGTTCACCTAAGGTGTTTATGACAGTGCTGATTCTCATTGGGTATCAGAATCATTGATTATACTGATTATAGTTTTACCTAATCATAACCTTCAGCTGGCACCTAGAAATTTTTCCACATTTGCCTCAGTGATACACATTAAAGATTTGGAAGCTCTGGTCCCTCCTTTTCCTAGCTCTCGCCTCTCCCATCTTATTTATTTCTCACTATTCCCGGACTTTAGCTCCATGCTTTGGTAATCCTAAATGCCCATACTGTGTCTCCTGTATGATTTGCTCATGCCTATGCTGAAATACCCAACTCCTGCCCACCACTCCCCACACCTTTTGCCTGGTGTTCTCCTATATACCCACTGAGATTCACCTCACGTCTCCTATTTTGCAAGTTCTTAATGTTCTACCCTCTAACTTTTCTGCTCTCCCACACCTAGTCCCCTTCTGTTCAGCAGGTTAGCTTCCACTGTATATCTGTATTATTGCTTTTATGCTCGGTTGCATAATTTCCAGTTCATGAGCCTCTTCTTCCGTCTACAATGTGAGGGCCCTGAACTCAGGGACTGTGTCCTATTCAGGTCACTAATCCTCCTCCTGAGCATAGGCTGGATATATAACAGGCATTGACTCACTCAGTCAATGTTTCTTCCATACGTGAAGTATGCATTCTCCCTATCCTTGTTTTTTTTTTTTTTTTTTCTATCCTTGTTAGCTATTTTTCTGCTTCAGAAAGGGGAAATTGTTAATGGTATAAACAGACAAAGGTGCAGAGATAGGGCACAAAATAGTGAGAGAGGATGGAGGAGGTGGAAGGCAAGACTATTGGTGACAATATTAAGGACGAACAGAAAAGGAAGATGCTCATGGGAAAGACCATTAAGGCCAATTGTGATGGTGAAGGAAGAGGATCATGAGCTTCTGAACAATGGCCACAGAAGAGAAGGTAGAGGTAATTTTTCTATTTTCCTAGTTTCTTTAGAGTTTTTATCATGAAAGTTGTTGGGTTTTATCAAATGCTTTTTTTTCATCTATTGAGATGATTATGTGATTTTTTTATCCTTTATTCTGTTATTTGGTTTAATTGACTGATTCTCTTATGCTGAGTTATTATTGTAACCCAGGAAAATCCCACTTGGTCATGGTGTATAATTCCTCTTAACATGTTGTTAAATTTGGTTTGTTAGTATTTTTTTGAGGATTTTTTGCACCTATGTTCATTAGGGATATTGGTCTATAATTTTCCTATAGTGTCTTTATCTGGCTCTGGTATTGGGTTAACGCTGGCCTCATAAAATAAATTAGGAAGTGTTCCCTCTTATTCAGTTTTTGGAATATTTTGAAAAGTATTGGGATTAATTCTATTTTATTTTTGGGGTGGGGGGTATGGACATTAATTCTTTAAATGTTTGTTAGCATTGTCCTGGGCTTTTCTTTGTTGGGAGGTTTTGTTGTTGATTCAATCTTCTTGCTAATTTTTTTTTAAGATTTTATTTTTTTATATTATTTATTTATGATAGTCACATAGAGAGAGAGAGAGAGAGAGGCAGAGACATAGGCAGAGGGAGAAGCAGGCTTCATGCACTGGGAGCCCGACGTGGGATTTGATCCCGGGTCTCCAGGATCGCGCCCTGGGCCAAAGGCAGGCGCCAAACCGCTGCGCCACCCAGGGACCCCCTCTTCTTGCTAATTATATAGGTCTGTTCAGATTTTCTGTCTTCATGATTCAATCTTTATAGGTTGAATATTTCTAGGAATGTATCCATTTTTTCTGCTATCCAGTTTGTTGGTACATATAAAGGTCACATATGAAAAGACCTGAAACTAAAGTTCCTAGAATAAAGCACAGAGGAAAAGTTTCATACATTCATCTTGGCAGTAATTTCTTGGATATAACATTGGAAGCATAGCAAAGGAAACAGTCAACAGAGTGAAAAGGCAATCTATGGAATGGGAGAAAATACTTGCACAACATATATCTGATAAGGTATTAATTTCTAAAATATATTTAAAAATTCCTACAATTCAATAGCAAAACCAGCGTGATTAAAACATGGGCTAAGGATTTCAATAAAAATTTCTACAAGAACATATAAATGACCAATAGGTATATGAAAAGATGCTTAATGTCATTTGCTATAAGGGAAATGCAAATCAAAACCACAGTGTGATACCACCTCATACATGTTAGGATGTCTATTATAAAAACACAAAAACAAAAGAGACAAGAGTGTTGTGGTTTTGGAGAATGTGGAAAAATTAGAACCCTTTATATCACTGATGTGGATGCAAAATGGCACAGCTATTATGGGAAGGAATATGGAGTTTCCTCATAAAATTAAAAATAGAACTACCATAAAACTTGGGAATTCTACTTCTGGATATTTATCCAAAGGAATTGAAATCAGAATCTTGAAGACATATCTGCATACCCATGCTCATTGAATTATTATTTATAGTAGCCAAGATGTGGAAACAACCTAAATGTCCATCAATGGAATAATGAATTTTTGAAAATGTAGTACATACATACAATGGAATGTTATTCATCCTTAAAAAAAAAGTTGGAAATCCTGGAATACGTGACAATGGATGAACCTTGAAGACATTATGCTAAGAGAAATAAGCCAGTCACAGAGGGACTGACACTGCACAATTCCACTCCTATGAGGCATCTAAAATAGTCAAACTTATTAAGAGAAAGAATAGAAAGGTAGTTTCCAGGGGCTGGGAGAGGGGGAAATGATGAGTTACTAATTAGTATGTATGAAATTTCAAGTTTTATTCCAAAAAGTAGAAGAGGAAGGAAAACTTCCAAATTGATTCCATGAATCACCAAAACTAGATAACGATGCTACCAAAAAACAAAAAACAAAAAAAAACCAAAACCTACAGGCCAATATCTCTGATAAACATAGATGCAAGAATCCTCAACAAAATCCGAGCAAACCAAATCAAACAATACAGTTAAAAAAAAAAAAGTCATCCACAATCGAATAGGATTTATTCCTCTATGCAAGGGTGTTTCACTATTTGCAAACCAATCGGTGTGATACATTATATCAACAAGAGAAAGGATAAAAACCATATGATCATTTCAAGAGATACAGAAAAAGCAATTGACAAAATGCAACACCCATTCATCATAAAAACCATCAACAAAGTAGGCTTAGAGGCAACATACCTCAACATAATAGAGACCATATATGAAAAACTCACAGCTAACATTCAATGGTGAAAAGCTGAGGGCTCTCCCCTTAGGATCAGGAACAAGACAAGAATGTCCACTCTCACCACTTTAGCCACAGCAATCAGATAAAAAAAATATAGTCCTAACCACAGCAATCAGACAAGGAAAAAAGAAAGAAAAGGCATCCAGATTGGTAAGGAAGAGTAAAACTCTCATTACTTGTGGATGACATACTATTATATATAGAAAACCCTAAACAGTCCACCAAAAAACTACTAGAACTGATAAATGAATTCAGTAAGGTCATAAGATACAAAGTCAATATATAGCAATACATTACATTTCTATACATTAATAATGAAGTAGCAGAAAGAGGAATTAAAAGAATAATCCCATTTACAATTGCACCAAAAATGATCAAAATACCTAGGAATAAATTTAAACAAGGAGGTGAAAACTATACTGTACTGTCTGAAAACTATACTCCAAAACCTATAAGACATTGATGAAAGAAATTGAAGATGACACAAACAAATGGAAAGATATTCCATGTTCATGAGAAGAAAAAATATTGCTAAAATATTCACACTACCCAAAGCAGTTACAGGTTTAATGCAGGTTTTATTATTAAAATACCAATAGCATTTTTAATAGAACTAGAGTAAATCATCCTAAAATTTGTTTGGAAGCACAAAAGACCCCTGAATACTGAAAGTGACCTTGAAAAAAGAACAAAACTGAGGGTATCACAACCCCAGATTTCAAATTATACTACAAAGCTATAGTAATCAAAACAGTATGGTACTAGTACAGTGCCTGCTGGGAAGTTGGTGGAATAGGAGGAGCCTGGGCCTACCTTGTCTCCTGAGTACACCTAGATAACACTCACATCAGCATAAATAACCCGGGAGATGGCCCAAGACTGGCAGAACAGACTCTCCACAGCCAGATAGACAAGAAGCACATCAAAGAAGGTAGGAAGGGTGGAGACCTAGGTGCTAAATGGACTCACAGGGCCTTCCTCAGGAAGGAGCCAGGGGCGTGGAGAGGGGAGAGAAACAGACCCTCACACCAGGGGAGCCCATGTAGGGAAGACAAATCCTCTTAACATTTGGCTTTGAAAACCAAAGGGGCCAAATTTTTGTGAGTTCTTACAACCAGCAGGACTTAAAACCTGGAATTTTAAAAATCAGCAGCTCAGCTCTCAGAGTTGGGAAGGTGACAGGAGGCTGAGTCCTTGCCCTTAAAGAGACAACAGAACCAACAGCCTGCAGGGATACAGAACCAGCAGTTTGAAAAATGCCTGAGGCACAGGGGAGAGAGTCATTTACTCACCTCAGAGTGTGTCCAGGAGGGACAGAGATCAGTAGGAGAACTCGTTTAGGAACAAAGGAGCAGGCAGGTGCCACTTCCCTTCCCTGCCCCCTGGACTAGATACCTGGCTACTTTGGGAGCCAGTGCCAAGACTTGCCACCTAACTCGCTTGTGCCACTGCTTGCCACCCCCCCCCCCCCAGCCCAATCAATTCACACTGTGCTTCTGTGGATCCATGCTGCTCCTGCTTCATTTCTGGTGCTGCGAGTCCCTTCATACAGGGGACCACCAGCCTACAGACCTTGCTAAACCTAACCCTCCAGCCCTTGTGCACATTGTGGACCTGCTTGCCCCCTACAAATGCTTTTGGTCAGATCCCATCAAAGCAGTACCATGAACCTGGCAGAGTGCAAGCAGCCCAGACAGGGGCCAGTACCACTCCAAAGTGAGTCCTGCTCCAGGAAAAGGGGAAGAAAACCACACACACCAGTCTGACTGTGGCCTCAGTAGTGGGCTGCTGGCAGACAGCTGCTCTGACTGCAAGCCCTGTCCACCAATAGAAGCTTCTCAGGGGACAGCATAGGGAAAGTGCCTTGCAGTTTGGTGCTACTTCATCTCTGGAGAATGCCTTGTCTGACTCAACTCAAGCCCAAGGCCGCCCCAGACTGGCCCACTAACACAGGGACCAGACCCTGCGCATAACAGGCAAAGAGAGCCATTTCACATGACTGGAAAACACAGCTCAGCCCCAACAGTAGGATACCTCCAAAGCACCATTTTCTGGTGAAAAGGAGACATTGCACTGCAGGGTACCATAGGACCTATTCTTTATAAAGCCACAACTTTCAAGAGCAAGAGGTGTAGCTTACTTTCCCAACACATAGAAATAGACACAGCAATAGACAAAATGAGAAGATGGGAGGAATATGTCCTAAATGAAAGAACAGAACAAAGTCATAGCAAGAGTTCTAAGTAAATGGAGATAAGTTTTATGCCTGATAGAGAATTTAAAGTAATGGTCATAAAAAGATACTCACTAGACTTGAGAAAAGAATGGAGGACCTCAGTGAGGCCCTCAACAAAGAGATAGAAAACATAAAAAAGAACCAGAGATGATGAACTCAACAAATGAAATAAAAAAATAGACTACCTGGAATAAATAGTAAATAAGAGAAAGTAAAAGAATGGATCAGCAACCTGGAGGATGGAGTAATGGAGAGTAATCAAGCTGAGCAGGTGAGAGGAAAAAAAAATATGCAAAATAAGAATAGACCTAGGGAAGTGAGTGACACCATCAAGTACATACAGTATGATTCCAGTTACTAAAAGAACCCCATTGTCCCAAAAAAACCAGTATGGTACTGGCACAAAAATAGACATATAGATCAATAGAACAGAGTAGAAATCCCAGAAATAAACTCACAACTATAAGGTCAATTAATCTTCGACAAAGCAGGAAAGAATCTGCAATGGGAAAAAGTCTCTTCAACAAATAGTGTTGGGAAAACTGGACAGCCACATTCAAAAGAATGAAACTGAACTACTTTCTTTCATCTTGCACAAGAATACATTCAAAATGCATTAAAGAAAAAAAATGCATTAAAGACCTAAATGTGTGACCTGAAACCATAAAAATCCTAGAAGAGTGCATAAACAGTAATTTCTGACATCAGCTATAGCAACATTTTTCTAGATGTCTCCTGAGGCAAGGGCAACAAAAGCAAGAATAAACATTGGGACTACATAGAAATAAAAAGCTTCAGCACAGTGAAAGAAACCATCAGTGATACTAAAAGACATCCTGTTGAATGAGAGAAGATATTTGCCAAATGACATTCAGAAAAGGGTTAGTATCCAAAATATATCAAGAACTCCTACAACTTAAAGACCAAATAATCCAAATTAAAAATTGGCAGAAGACATTAATAGACATTTAATGTCCAAAGAAGACATCCAGATGGTCAACAGACACATGAGAAGATGCTTAGCATCACTCATCATCAGGGAAATGCGAATCAAAACTGCAGTGAGTTGTCACCTCACACATGTCAGAATGGCTACAATAAGAAACACAAGAAACAGGTGTTGGTGAGGATATGGAGAAAAAGGAACGGTCTTGCACTGTTGGTGGCAATGCAAACTGGTGGGTAGGTTTGCAAAACAGGATACAGGTTCCTCAAAACAATAACAATAGAATTATCATGTGATCCAGTAATTCTACTACTGGGTATTTACCTAAAGAATAGGAAAACACTAAAATGAAAAGACATACACATCTCTATCTTTACTGAGGCATTGTTTACAATAGCCAAATTATGGAAGCAGCCCAAGTGTTCGTTGATAGATGAATGGATAAGGAAGATATATACACAATGGAATATTACTCAATTATAAAAAAGAATGAAGTCTTACCATTTGCAAAAACATTGATGGAGTTAGAGAATACAATACTAAGTGAAATAGGCTAGCCAGAGAAAGACAAAAACCATATGAATTCACTCATGCATGGAATTTAAGAGACAAAACAAGAACAAAAAGAGACAAACAGACTCTTAACTATAGAGAACAAACTGATGGTTTCCGGAGGGGGTGGTGGTGATGGGAGAAATAAGTGATGGAGATCAAAGAGGACACTTACTGCGATGAGGACTGAGTAATGTATGGAAGAGCTGAATCACTATGTTGTACACCTGAAACTAATATAACACTGTTAACTACACTAGAATTAAATTTTTTTTAAATTCCAGTTTTATAGGATAAATAAGTTTAGAGATGTATTGTACAACATGGTGCCTATAGAGAATACTATATTGTACACTTAAAAATTTGTTAAGAAGGTAGACCTTATATTAAGTGTTGTTACCACAATAAAATAAAAAGGGAGAGAGATGTGAGGATTAAGCTAAGAGATTAGATAGAATTCAGTGGCAGAAGGTATGCAGGGGGTGAACATCGTAGTTTCCTGTTCCTGTGTAACACTCTACCACAAGAACGGTGGCACTACTGACTTCAGCAGTTTAAAATAATGATCTTTTTTTTTTTTAACTCCCAGTTCTGTATGTAGGTCAGAAGCCTAGGCATGGTGTGGCTGAGTTCTTTTGCTCAGGGTACTAGAAGGTCAAAGTCAGGGTGTCAGCAGGACTCACTGGTTCATCTCTTCCGGAACTCAGAGTCCATTTCCAAGTCGTGTCATTATTGGCAAAGTTCAGTCTTGCAGTTGTTGAACTGCAGTTGCAATTCTAGCTTTCTTGCTGTCAGCCAGGGTTTACTTTCAGCTCCTAGAAGTCACTTGTATCCATTGACATGTGGTCTCCTCCATCTTCAAACCCAGGAACAGAGAATTTTCTTGGTCTCAGATCCTTCTCAAACTTCACATCTTTTTCTTTTTCCTTTTTCTTTTTTCAGAAAAATATAAGTCCCTTTAAAGGGCATGCCTGATTAGACCAGGATAATCTCCTTTTTTTTCAAGCCAACTGATTGTGAACCTTGGTTACATCTGCCAAATCCTTTTACAGCAACACTGAAATTGTGTTTAATTGGATGACTGGGAGAAGGTATATGTACACCGAAAGGTGGGGATTCCGAGAGTCATCTCAGAATCCTGCCTACCATGGTGAAGAATAGGGAGAGGTGAGTGTAGGCAAGGAGGGTCTAGCAGGGCACATTTGAGGGTCTGTAGAGCCATTAACTATGAGAATACAGAAGATAGAGTTTTTTTGACAAGGAGGTGAGTTCAAATTTAGGTACATGAGGTAAAGAGTTTAAAAGGAAAAAAAAATCTCAACTAAGTAGTATTTTGTTGACATATAAGTATGTCAACATACTTATATAGTATTTTGTTGACATATAAGTATGTCTCCTGCCAGCCTTATTAAGGGGCTGAGTCCCCATTATATTTTCTTTTTTAGGAATATAAAGCTATTGATGAAAAAGAAATGAGTTATGAAAAGGAATTGATCTTTAGGGACCATAGGGATGAAAGAAGTGTAGTTTATAAAAATATTTTCTCATCTCAGCTATCTGAGAGTTCTAAAGAATATTCTCTAAGTCATGATGCATTATAAAATGTGCCCAAAAACAAGGGGCAAGATTTTTATTCTCTAACTCTCTAGAGAACCTGGCCCCAAGTTTTCATTATGGTTGGTATTTCTACCTCATGGCAGGAAATGGTAGTCTGCTGGCTAATGGCCTTGCATATTTCTGCCACCTGAAGATCTCAGTGTGGAGAGTTACAAGGCTAATTTTTCTTCTTCCTGAAGAACCTATCCATAAGTCTAGAATATCAGTTATATGGGGTAGCACTTCCAGAGACTACCAAATGGTCTTCCATTGCCCAGTTAAATAAATTGTCATAGTTTCTCCCACCTTCCCACAAATTATCGAGATGCCAAGCCATGCAGGGGGTAGAGAGGAGCCCACTCACTATAAGCAAACCTTTTCTACATTCATCCTGCGGAGATTGGGATGCAGAGGCACATAAACCCGAGGGCAGATAAATACAGTGAATCTAACCAGTATGGTGTGTGGTGGATGTGGAGAAAAAGGAACTACCGTATGTGGTGGCAGAGAGCTCCATGGGTGGAAGTGAAGGTCAAAATCCAGCCAGTGGATGGATCATAAAAGACATTTTATACCAGTATTGGATTGTTTTGTGTTGCGTTGTAGAAGCCTGGCAGCTAGGTCTCTCTGAGTATGTGTGGTTTTTATACTTTCAAAATTTTTCTGATTTTTAATACAATTTTACTGAGGTAAATATTAGTATTAAATTAGTATTTTAAGTGTAATTTGATCAGCTTTAGCAAACATATATGCCTGTGAAATTATTACCATAATTAAAAATAGTGAACATATCCGTTAACCCGAAAAGTTTGCTCACATCTTTTATAATACCTCTCTTCCTTTCTATCTCCTTCCTTTGTCTGTAATCACTGATCTGCTGGCATGATAACTTACTTGGAACTTTCTATAAACTTTCTATAACTTACATGATGTTCTCTTTTCCTCTCTAGCCCATAATAGCTAATATTTATTGTACATTTACCAGATATAAATACTGTAATAAGGGCTTTATGTAGAGCATCTCAACAAACTCTATTTGGTCCATCCTATTGTTATTACTTTCATTTTATTGATAAAGAAATGAAGGCTTGGGAAGGATGAGAAAATTGAATGAGGTAACATAGGTAAGCAGTATAGCAGTGATTTGAACCCAAATCTTTAGTATTGTCTGTAAGTTGTGCTGATTCTTTTACTTATCACTATTGGTTTTATTCATTCCTTCCTCTTTCATAAATACATTTTCATTGCTAAAATGCATCTTTGAATCTTTCTTCCAGGAAGAATATAGGGGTGGTAAATATGTCTAACTTCTTACATATCTAAATGAGTTGTTTTATTGTCACTCTTGAATGATAGTCTGGTATGAGCAGTGGTTATTTATAGAATTTTAGGCTCATACCCATTTTTCCCCACAGTATATTATGTGTTCTTTGTCATCTGATACCCTGTTGTATGTGAGATGTAGATACTCAGCAGATTCCTTTCCCCTCTCTCCCTCCCCTCCCCCTACCTCCCTTATTCCTCTTCCTCTCTTTCTCTTTATCTCCTTATGAGATTCTTTCTCTATTGGTGAGGTTTGCAAATTTTCAAAAGAAATATCCGGATCTTTAGATCTGAAGACCTATCTTTATTTAGGGAGGATGGAAGATCCTATTAGATAGGTAGATACTGGCTGTCTTAGATCTATTTTCCACATCTCAATGTTTTTTTCTCAAGTTGCATCCCTATCTTTTTATTTTTTTTAATTAAAAGAATTTTTATCCCTATCTTTTTAAAGTTATGTTCTAGGAGAATCTATTAGCTTGATTTTTAAAAATTTAATATTGAGGTCTGCAGTAATGTCTGTCATTTTATCTAATCCTCATAGATATTTTTGAAAATATTTATGGCTTTAAAGATATTTTCTATTTCAGCAGCCTATTTATAGCAGTAGTATCAGGGATACTTGATTTATGCTGTTATATACTAATCATATCAAAATATAATATTAAAACAGGATGGGCATTGAAATTAAAACAGTACAAAATAGGGATACCTGGGTAGCTCAGAGGTTGAGCCTCTGCCTTTGGCTCAGGTCGTGATCAAGGGTCCTAGGATTGAGTCCCATTGCTTATGTCTCTGCCTCTTTCTCTCTCTCTGTCTCTCATGAATAAATAAAATCTTTAAAAAAAGCAAAATAGGTGGATTTGAATGGCTATGCCTCTATCAATCAACTCTATCATACTCAGTGGTCCCTTTCTATAAGAGAAATTTTGTATCATCTCTGCTATCCTGACATGAAATCCATTGATAGTGTAATCTGCAGAATTAGGAAGAAACGCCATTGTAATGTAAAGGAGAAGTCAAAGGGGAAGCATTTGAGAACAGAATATACATCTTGACATGTACATGCTCAAGCAGTACTTCTCTAAAGATAGCAGTAATCAGGGGTGCCTGGGTGGTGCAGTTGGCTGAGCATCCAACTCTTGGTTTTGGCTCAGGTTGTGATCTCAGAATAAGTGAGTTGGAGTCCTGCATCGGGCTCCATGCTCAATGCAGAGTCTGCTTAAAGACTCTCCCTCTCCCCCTGTCCCTCCACCCCCTCCACCCTACACTTGCTTGCTTTCTCTCTCAAATAAATAAATACATCTTTTTAAAAAAAAGATAGCAGTAGTCAAATGCATGTAGTCACTGCACATGCCACAGCAAAGTGTATGCACTGATGTGAGGCACAGGTGCCACGAGTGCTAGTGCCATTAGTGACACGAGGTTCTAGAATGGTGAAAAACTCATACTATGTTCTGAAAAGAAACAAAGTACAATCCCCTTTTGATTTACATGGTAGTGCATTCCTGGAAAATGCAGTGTATATTATAACCTAGCCAAAATAGCACTCAAGTTGCTTGAGCCAATATTTACTTTTTTTTTCTTCAGAAAAGCTTTTAAGGCAACAAATGTTCCTGAGCTCAATTTTAGTCCTATTTCATACATCGAGAGCTGCGTTGTTTTCCAGATAATCTGCAGTTTAATTTTCATTTCCTTAGTGATCAAAATATAATTTTTTTACAAAATTTTTCTAGGTGTTTTTTTTCTTTTGGTTTCTATTTGTCATTCATTTTCAGTTCTGTTGGAACATGGTAATAAAATGTAATTTGAAGTATTTCAATATTTTGGAATTTAATGAGGTTTTCCTTGTGGCCTGCTTTAGGATTGTATTTTGTAAAGGCTCAGGTGGGGCTCTTCAATAGAAGGTATAATGTCAGTTTGCAGGACAAAGCAATCTTTCCATGGCTATTAGATCAACCAGAGAAATTAAGATATACAGACTTCCATTTTTCTTCACAGTCTAAGAGAAGTACTTTAAAACAACCAGATAATGTGGTTTTGTTGATTACATTTCTCAAGGTTTTGCTTTAGGTCTTCTGTGCTCTTCCTTTTGTGGCTTGTACCTTTGATTACTACAGGAGGACGTTTTGACCCAATTAATAAACATTGAATTCAATTTTGATATTATTATTATTATTATCATCATCTCCTTTGCTTTCTTTTTTTTGCATCTGCCTGGCTTATTGTTACCAGTCCTTTTCTTATGCTACATAGCTTCTCTTTAACATTTACATAATTATTGTTCTGTAGTCATGGTTATTTAACTTTATTCCTATTTAGATTTTTACCATGTTCACATACTACTAATTAGAGTGCCAGGACCAGAGATGCCTAGATGGCCAACTCTTAGTTTTTGCTCAGGTCATGATCTCAGAGTCCTGGGACTGAGCCCTGCATTGGGCTCTCAGTGAGTGGGGTGTCTGCTGGAGATTCTCTCCCTCTGCTCCTCCCTCTGCTCCTCCATGTGTCCTCTTCTCTATCAAATAAATTAAATCTTAAAAACAACAACAACAAAAAGGAATGCCTGGGGCAGAGTAACAGCTTGACAGGTGGAATCTTTGGTATTGCTATTGCCCAAGTCAAGTTAAATAGGTATTGACTTTGTTCAAAATGGTGGACCCACAAGCATGATAAATTTGTAAAATCAAAAACATAAAAACAACTTTTTCCAAACTTTAAGGTTAAAATCTTATCCATATTATTGAGGGAAAAAGGTGGAACCCAAGAAAAATAAAATTTAAACATAGTCTCTTGCTTTGGCCAATCCTATAGGTTCCAGAAATTCCTTTTTGCGGATTTTTTTTTTAAACTCCAATATAGTAGACACACAGTGTTATGTTAGTTTCAGGTGTTCAATGGTGATTTGACAACTCTATAATGCTATGTTCACCACAAGCATAGCTACCGTCTGTTACAACAGTTACAATACCATTGATTCTATTTCCTATGCTGTGCCTTTAATCTCCATGACCTATTCATTCCATAACTGGAAGCCTTCATCTCCCTCTCCATTTTGCCCGTACCCCTGCCCTCCCCTCTATCAACCATCAGTTTATGCTGTACATTTATGGATCTATTACAGCTTGTTTTTTGTTGTTGTTTAGCGTGGATTTTTAAAGATTACATATAAGTGAAATCATATGGATTTGTCTTTGTCTGACTTATTTCACTTAGCATAATATCCTCTAGGTCCATCTATGTTGTCACAAGTGAAAAGATCTCATCCTTTTTTATGGTTGAGTAATATTCCTGTGTGTGTGTGTCTGTGTGTGTGTGTGTGTACACGTAACCACATCACTGTTATATCCATTCATGTATTGATGGACGCTTTGGTTTCTTCTCTATCTTGGCTATTGTAAATAATGCTGCAGTAAACATAGAGGTACATGTATTTTTTAGAACTAGTGTTTTCATGAAAATGATTTCATTGGGTTAATACCCAATAATGGAATTCCTGGAACATATAGCATTTCTATTTTTAATATTTTGAGGAGCCTCCATATTTCTTTCAACTACAGCTGCACTGATTTACAGTCCCATCAATAGTACTTAAGGGGGGGGAGGAGCAAGATGGCGGAAGAGTAGGGTCCCCAAATCACCTGTCTCGACCAAATTACCTAGAAAACCTTCCAATCATCCTGAAAATCTATGAATTCAGCCTGAGAATTAAAGAGAGACCAGCTAGAATGCAACAGTGAGAAGAGTTCGCGCTTCTATCAAGGTAGGAAGACGGGGAAAAAGAAGTAAAGAAACAAAGGCCTCCAAGGGGGAGGGGCCCGCGAGGAGCCGGGCTGAGGCCGGGGCGAGTGTCCCCAGGACAGGAGAGCCCCGTCCCGGAGGAGCAGGAGCTGCACCGACCTTCCCGGGTGGAGAGGGGCTCGTGGGGAGTGGGAGCAGGAACCAGGAGGGCGAGGATGCCCTCGGGTTCCCTGAGACAGTAACAGAGCAACTGCGCGCCCAGGAGAGTGCGCCGAGCTCCCTAAGGGCTGCAGCGCACGGCGGGACCCGGAGCAGCTCAGAGGGGCTCGGGGGCGGCTCGCGGAGGGGGCTGCGGGGCGGGAGCAGCTCCGGGGGCTGCAGGGCGGGAGCACAAATCCAACAGCGCAGGCCCCGGAGCACAGGGCACTGGGACACAGCCCAGGATCCGGCCTCCCCCGGGACAGGCAGAGGCCGGGAGGGCACAGGACAGCGAGGACGCTCCTGCCCCAGCTGAGCAGATCAGCGGCCCCGCCCGGAGCCTCCAGGCCCTGCAGACGGAGTTCCTGCCGGAGCTGAATCCAGGTTTCCAGAGCTGCCCCGCCACTGGGGCTGTTCCTCCTGGGGCCTCACGGGGTAAACAACCCCCACTGAGCCCTGCACCAGGCAGGGGCACAGCAGCTCCCCCAACTGCTAACACCTGAAAATCAGCACAGCAGGCCCCTCCCCCAGAACACCAGCTAGACGGACAACTTCCAGGAGAAGCCAAGGGACTTAAAGTACACAGAATCAGAAGATACTCCCCGGTGGTTCTTTTTTTTTTTTTTTTTTTGTTTTGTTTTGTTTTGTTTTGTTTTGCTTTTTGATTTGTTTCCTTCCCCCACCCCCTTTTTTTTCTCCTTTCTTTTTCTTTCTCTTTTTCTTCTCTTTTTTTTTTCGTTTCTTTTCTTCCCTTTTTTTTCTCTTTCTCTTTTCTTTCCTTCTTTCTATCCTCTCTTTTTCTCTTATTCCCAATACAACTTGCTTTTGGCCACTCTGCACTGAGCAAAATGACTAGAAGGAAAACCTCACCTCAAAAGAAAGAATCAGAAACAGTCCTCTCTCCCACAGAGTTACAAAATCTGGATTACAATTCAATGTCAGAAAGCCAATTCAGAAGCACTATTATACAGCTACTGGTGGCTCTAGAAAAAAGTATAAAGGACTCAAGAGACTTCATGACTGCAGAATTTAGAGCTAATCAGGCAGAAATTAAAAATCAATTGAATGAGATGCAATCCAAACTAGAAGTCCTAACGACGAGGGTTAATGAGGTGGAAGAACGAGTGAGTGACATAGAAGACAAGTTGATAGCAAAGAGGGAAACTGAGGAAAAAAGAGACAAACAATTAAAAGACCATGAGGATAGATTAAGGGAAATAAACGACAGCCTGAGAAAGAAAAACCTACGTTTAATTGGGGTTCCCGAGGGCGCCGAAAGGGACAGAGGGCCAGAATATGTATTTGAACAAATTCTAGCTGAAAACTTTCCTAACCTGGGAAGGGAAACAGGCATTCAGATCCAGGAAATAGAGAGATCCCCCCCTAAAATCAATAAAAACCGTTCAACACCTCGACATTTAATAGTGAAGCTTGCAAATTCCAAAGATAAAGAGAAGATCCTTAAAGCAGCAAGAGACAAGAAATCCCTGACTTTTATGGGGAGGAGTATTAGGGTAACAGCAGACCTCTCCACAGAGACCTGGCAGGCCAGAAAGGGCTGGCAGGATATATTCAGGGTCCTAAATGAAAAGAACATGCAACCAAGAACACTTTATCCAGCAAGGCTCTCATTCAAAATGGAAGGAGAGATAAAGAGCTTCCAAGACAGGCAGCAACTAAAGAATATGTGACCTCCAAACCAGCTCTGCAAGAAATTTTAAGGGGGACTCTTAAAATTCCCCTTTAAGAAGAAGTTCAGTGGAACAGTCCACAAAAACAAGGACTGAATAGATATCATGATGACACTAAACTCATATCTCTCAATAGTAACTCTGAACGTGAACGGGCTTAATGACCCCATCAAAAGGCGCAGGGTTTCAGACTGAATAAAAAAGCAGGACCCATCTATTTGCTGTCTACAAGAGACTCATTTTAGACAGAAAGACACCTACAGCCTGAAAATAAAAGGTTGGAGAACCATTTACCATTCGAATGGTCCTCAAAAGAAAGCAGGGGTAGCCATCCTTATATCAGATAAACTAAAATTTACCCCTAAGACTGTAGTGAGAGATGAAGAGGGACACTATATCATACTTCAAGGATCTATTCAACAAGAGGACTTAACAATCCTCAATATATATGCCCCGAATGTGGGAGCTGCCAAATATATCAATCAATTATTAACCAAAGTGAAGAAATATTTAGATAATAATACACTTCTACTTGGTGACTTCAATCTAGCTCTTTCTATACTCGATAGGTCTTCTAAGCACAACATCTCCAAAGAAACGAGAGCTTTAAATGATACACTGCACCAGATGGATTTCACAGATATCTACAGAACTTTACATCCAAACTCAACTGAATACACATTCTTCTCAAGCGCACATGGAACTTTCTCCAGAATAGACCACATATTGTGTCACAAATCGGGTCTGAACCGATACCAAAAGATTGGGATCGTCCCCTGCATATTCTCAGACCATAATGCCTTGAAATTAGAACTAAATCACAACAAGAAGTTTGGAAGGACCTCAAACACGTGGAGGTTAAGGACCATCCTGCTAAAAGATAAAAGGGTCAACCAGGAAATTAAGGAAGAATTAAAAAGATTCATGGAAACTAATGAGAATGAAGATACAACCGTTCAAAATCTTTGGGATGCAGCAAAAGCAGTCCTAAGGGGGAAATACATCGCAATACAAGCATCCATTCAAAAACTGGAAAGAACTCAAATACAAAAGCTAACCTTACACATAAAGGAGCTAGAGAAAAAACAGCAAATAGATCCTACACCCAAGAGAAGAAGGGAGTTAATAAAGATTCGAGCAGAACTCAACGAAATCGAGACCAGAAGAACTGTGGAACAGATCAACAGAACCAGGAGTTGGTTCTTTGAAAGAATTAACAAGATAGATAAACCATTAGCCAGCCTTATTAAAAAGAAGAGAGAGAAGACTCAAATTAATAAAATCATGAATGAGAAAGGAGAGATCACTACCAACACCAAGGAAATACAAACGATTTTAAAAACATATTATGAACAGCTATACGCCAATAAATTAGGCAATCTGGAAGAAATGGACGCATTCCTGGAAAGCCACAAACTACCAAAACTGGAACAGGAAGAAATAGAAAACCTGAACAGGCCAATAACCAGGGAGGAAATTGAAGCAGTCATCAAAAACCTCCCAAGACACAAGAGTCCAGGGCCAGATGGCTTCCCAGGGGAATTTTATCAAACGTTTAAAGAAGAAACCATACCTATTCTCCTAAAGCTGTTTGGAAAGATAGAAAGAGATGGAGTACTTCCAAATTCGTTCTATGAGGCCAGCATCACCTTAATTCCAAAACCAGACAAAGACCCCACCAAAAAGGAGAATTACAGACCAATATCCCTGATGAACATGGATGCAAAAATTCTCAACAAGATACTGGCCAATAGGATCCAACAGTACATTAAAAAAATTATTCACCATGACCAAGTAGGATTTATCCCTGGGACACAAGGCTGGTTCAACACCCATAAAACAATCAATGTGATTCATCATATCAGCAAGAGAAAAACCAAGAACCATATGATCCTCTCATTGGATGCAGAGAAAGCATTTGACAAAATACAGCATCCATTCCTGATCAAAACTCTTCAGAGTGTAGGGATAGAGGGAACATTCCTCGACATCTTAAAAGCCATCTATGAAAAGCCCACAGCAAATATCATTCTCAATGGGGAAGCACTGGGAGCCTTTCCCCTAAGATCAGGAACAAGACAGGGATGTCCACTCTCACCACTGCTGTTCAACATAGTACTGGAAGTCCTAGCCTCAGCAATCAGACAACAAAAAGACATTAAAGGCATTCAAATTGGCAAAGAAGAAGTCAAACTCTCCCTCTTCGCCGATGACATGATACTCTACATAGAAAACCCAAAAGTCTCCACCCCAAGATTGCTAGAACTCATACAGCAATTCGGTAGCGTGGCAGGATACAAAATCAATGCCCAGAAGTCAGTGGCATTTCTATACACTAACAATGAGACTGAAGAAAGAGAAATTAAGGAGTCAATCCCATTTACAATTGCACCCCAAAGCATAAGATACCTAGGAATAAACCTAACCAAAGATGTAAAGGATCTATACCCTCAAAACTATAGAACACTTCTGAAAGAATTGAGGAAGACACAAAGAGATGGAAAAAAATTCCATGTTCATGGATTGGCAGAATTAATATTGTGAAAATGTCAATGTTACCCAGGGTAATATACACGTTTAATGCAATCCCTATCAAAATACCATGGACTTTCTTCAGAGAGTTAGAACAAATTATTTTAAGATTTGTGTGGAATCAGAAAAGACCCCGAATAGCCAGGGGAATTTTAAAAAAGAAAACCATATCTGGGGGCATCACAATGCCAGATTTCAGGTTGTACTACAAAGCTGTGGTCATCAAGACAGTGTGGTACTGGCACAAAAACAGACACATAGATCATTGGAACAGAATAGAGAATCCAGAAGTGGACCCTGAACTTTATGGGCAACTAATATTCGATAAAGGAGGAAAGACTATCCATTGGAAGAAAGACAGTCTCTTCAATAAATGGTGCTGGGAAAATTGGACATCCAGATGCAGAAGAATGAAACTAGACCACTCTCTTTCACCATACACAAAGATAAACTCAAAATGGTTGAAAGATCTAAATGTGAGACAAGATTCCATCAAAATCCTAGAGAAGAACACAGGCAACACCCTTTTTGAACTCGGCCATAGTAACTTCTTGCAAGATACATCCACGAAGGCAAAAGAAACAAAAGCAAAAATGAACTATTGGGACTTCATCAAGATAAGAAGCTTTTGCACAGCAAAGGATACAGTCAACAAAACTCAAAGACAACCTACAGAATGGGAGAAGATATTTGCAAATGACATATCAGATAAAGGGCTAGTTTCCAAGATCTATAAAGAACTTATTAAACTCAACACCAAATAAACAATCCAGTCATGAAATGGGCAAAAGACATGAAGAGAAATCTCAGAGGAAGACCTAGGCATGGCCAACACGCACATGAGAAAATGCTCTGCATCACTTGCCATCAGGGAAATACAAATCAAAACCACAATGACATACCACCTCCCACCAGTGAGAATGGGGAAAATTAACAAGGCAGGAAACCACAAATGTTGGAGAGGATGTGGAGAAAAGGGAACCCTCATACACTGTTGGTGGGAATGTGAACTGGTGCAGCCACTCTGGAAAACTGTGTGGAGGTTCCTCAAACAGTTAAAAATAGACCTGCCCTACGACCCAGCAATTGCACTGTTGGGGATTTACCCCAAAGATACAAATGCAATGAAACGCCGGGACACCTGCACCCCGATGTTTCTAGCAGCAATGGCCACGATAGCCAAACTGTGGAAGGAGCCTCGGTGTCCAACGAAAGATGAATGGATAAAGAAGATGTGGTTTATGTATACAATGGAATATTACTCAGCTATTAGAAATGACAAATACCCACCATTTGCTTCAACGTGGATGGAACTGGAGGGTATTATGCTGAGTGAAGTAAGCCAGTCGGAGAAGGACAAACATTATATGTTCTCATTCATTTGGGGAATATAAATAATAGTGAAAGGGAATATAAGGGAAGGGGGAAGAAATGTGTGGGAAATATCAGAAAGGGAGACAGAACGTAAAGACTGCTAACTCTGGGAAACGAACTAGGGGTGGTGGAAGGGGAGGAGGGCGGGGGGTGGGAGTGAATGGGTGACGGGTACTGGGGGTTATTCTGTATGTTAGTAAATTGAACACCAATAAAAAATAAATTAAAAAAAAAAAAACAAACAAACTAAGAAAGAAAAAAAAATAGTACTTAAGGGTTCCTTTCTTCCCCTATCCTTGTCTTTTTTATTCTGGTCATTTTTACAGATGTAAGGTGATATCTCATTGTGGTTTTCGTTTGTATTTCTATAGTGATTAGTGATGTTGAACATCTTTTCATGTGTCCTTTGGCCATCTGTATGTCTTCTTTGGAAAAATATATATGTGGGTCCTTTGCCCAGTTTTAATTGGATTACTTGTGGGGTTTTTGCTGTTTGGTTGTATAAATTATTTACGTATTTTGGATATTAAACTCTTATCAGATATATCATTTGCAAATATCTTCTCCCATTTAGTAGATGGCATTTTTGTTTTGTTGATGGTTTACTTTGCTGTGCAAAAGCTTCTTATCTTGGTATAGTAACAATAATTTCTTTTTGCTTTAGTTTCCCTTGCCTGAGGAGGACATATCTAGAAAAATGTTGTTAAAACTGATGTCAAAGAACTTACTGCCTATGTTTCTCTTTAGGAGTTTTATGGTTTCTTCTCTCACATTTAGGTCTTTAATTTGTTTTGAGTTTATTTTTGTGTATGCTATAAGAAAGTGGTTCAGTTCCATTCTTTTGTATGTAGCTGTGCAGTTTTCCCAACACCATATATTGAAGAGACTGTTTCTTCCCCATTGTATATTCATGCCTCCTTTGTTGTAGATTAATGAGCCATATAAATGTGAGTGTATTTCTGAGCTTTATAGTTTGTTCTATAAAACAGTTGTTTCTAGTTCTGTAAAAAAAAAATGCTATTGGTATTTTGATAGGGATTACATTGAACCTGTAGACTGCTTTGAGTAGTGTGGACATTTTAACAATATTATTTATCTCCATTTTTGTCATCTCCAATTTCTTTCATCAGTGTTTTATAGTTTTCCAAGGACAGGTCTTTCACTCCTTGGTTAAGCTTATACCAAGGTATTTTATTCTTTTTGGTGCAATTGTAAATGGAATGTCTTAATAACTCTGCTAGTTTGTTACTAGTGTTCAGAAACACAAGCGATTTCTGTATATCAATTTTGTGTCCTGTGTCTATTGAATTCATTTATTATTTCTAATGGTTTTTTGGTGGAGTGGTTAGGGTTTTCTATGTATAGTAGCCTATCATCTGCAAATAGAGCTTTATTTCTTCCTTATCAACTGAGATGCCTTTTATTTCTTTTTGCTGTAGCTAGGACTTCCAGTACTAAGTTGAATAAAAGTGGTGAGAGTGGACATCCCTGGGTTTGCTCTTGACCTTAGGGGAATAGTGCCTAGTTTTTCATCATTGATTGTGATGTTAGCTGTGGGGGTTTTTCATAATGGCCTTTATCATTTTGAGGTATGTTCCCTCTAAGTTCTCTTATTGAGAGTTTTTAATATGAACTGATGTTGAACTTATCAAATGCTTTTCTGCATCTGTTGAGATGATCATATGATTTTTATGGTTCCCAGAAGTGTTTTCAAGTTCAATCAATATGTCACAACATGGCATGTGGCAGCTGAGCAGAAAGACCACCTCTGATAAGTGAAAGAGACTAGTGGGAATGGCCTGAGTTACTCATGGATGCTGCTTTCCATTAGTACTTTCAGCAGCAAGTAAACAACCTAACAGAGCTTACATAAACCATCAGAACATTTATATTTTTTCTGCTTTATTGAAGTATAATTGACATATAACATTGTGTAAGTTTAGGGTATACAATGTCATGATTTAATACATGTATATATTGTGAGAGGATTATCACAATAAGGTTAGTTAACACTTCCAACAGCTCATATAATCACCTTCTTTTTGTGTATGTATTGTGATAAAATCTACTTCCAACAACAGTGTATTATGTACTTGAAAATTGGTAACTATCATCAATATGTTGTCCATTTGATCCCCAGAATTTATTCATAGTATAACTGGAAGTTTGTACCCTTGACCAGCATCTCCCCATTTCCCCTAACCCTTCAGCCCCTGGCAACTACCTTTCTACTTTTTGAGTTTGCCTTTTTAAGAATCCATATATAAATAAGAACATACACTTTATGCCTTTTTCTGATTTATTCCACTTAGTAAAAGTCCCTCAAAGTACATCCATGGTGTTGCAAAGGTAGAATTTCCTTCTTCTGTATAGCTTAACAATACTGTGTGTGTGCATTTCCATTCTTTATCCATTCATCTGTTCATGGATACTTAAGTTGTTTCCTTGTCTTGCCTACTATGGGTAATGCTGCAGTGAACATGGGAGTGCAGATACCTGAGGTAGTGATTTCATTTCTTTTATATATATACCTAGAAGTGGGATTGCTGGATTATATGGTAGTTCGTTTTTAATTTTGGGGGGAACCTCCATAGTGTTTTCCATAAGAGCTGCACCAGTAACATTCCCACCAACAGTCCATGAGAACCTTTATTGTGTATTTTGCAATTAGTGGAAGGAGGTCCCAAGATCAGTTCAACAGTTCAATGATATTTTGGATTTAGAATCTTTTTTCTACTTGGACATTCAACAAATTGGGCTTTATTATCATCTGGTTTAAGTTTGAGATTATGGCTGTCATATTGGCAAACATCACACAATAATTGAAGTATCTCAAACAGAAAGGATGGGGGTGGTACATAAAAGATCTTTTACCACATGCAGTTGTTTAATCTTTGACAAAGTAAATCAGGGGAACAATTCTTTTTTTTAAATAAGAAATTTATTTTTTTATTGCTGTTCAATTTGCCAACATACAGAATAACACCCAGTGCTCATCCAGTCGAGTGCCCCCCTCAGTGCCCATTACCCCTTCACCCCAACCCCCTGCCCTCCTCCCCTTCCACCACCCCTAGTTCGTTTCCCAGAGTTAGGAGTCTTTATCTTCTGTCTCCCTTTCTGATATTTCCTACCCATTTCTTCTCCCTTCCCTTCTATTCCCTTTCACTATAATTTACATTCCCCAAATGAATGAGAACATATAATGTTTGTCCTCTGATTGACTTATTTCACTCAGCATAATACCCTCCGGTTCCATCCATGTTGAAGCAAATGGTGGGTATTTGTCATTTCTAATGGCTGAGGAATATTCCATTGTATACATAGACCACATCTTCTTTATCCATTCATCTTTTGATGGACACCGAGGCTCCTTCCACAGTTTGGCTATTGTGGACATTGCTGCTATAAACATTGGGGTGCAGGTGTCCCAGCGTTTCACTGCATCTGTATCTTTGGGGTAAATCCCCAACAGTGCAATTGCTGGGTCGTAGGGCAGGTCTATTTTTAACTCTTTGAGGAACCTCCACACAGTCTTCCACCAGTGGCTGCACCAGTTTACATTCCCACCAACAGTGTATGAGGGTTCCCTTTTCTCCGCATCCTCTCCAACATTTGTGGTTTCCTGCCTTGTTAATTTTCCCCATTCTCACTGGTGTGACGTGGTATGTCATTGTGGTTTTGATTTGTATTTCCCTGATGGCAAGTGATGCAGAGCATTTTCTCATGTGCGTGTTGGCCATGTCTATGTCTTCCTCAGTGAGATTTCTGTTCATGTTTTTTTTTGCCCATTTCATGATTGGATTGTTTGTTTCTTTGGTGTTGAGTTTAATAAGTTCCTTATAGATCTTGGAAACTAGCCCTTTATGTGATACATTTGCAGTCATTTGCAAATATCTTCTCCCATTCTGTAGGTTGTCTTTGAGTTTTGTTGACTGTATCCTTTGCTGTGCAAAAGCTTCTTATCTTGATGAAGTCCCAATAGTTCATTTTTGCTTTTGTTTCTTTTGCCTTCGTGGATGTATCTTGCAAGAAGTTACTGTGGCCGAGTCCAAAAAGGGTGTTGCCTGTGTTCTCCTCTAGGATTTTGATGGAATCTTGTCTCACATTTAGATCTTTCATCCATTTTGAGTTTATCTTGTGTATGGTGAAAGAGAGTGGTCTAGTTTCATTCTTCTGCATGTGGCTGTCCAATTTTCCCAGCACCATTTATTGAAGAGACTGTCTTTTTCCAGTGGATAGTCTTTCCTGTTGTGTCAACTATTAGTTGACCATAAAGTTGAGGTTCCACTTCTGGATTCTCTATTCTGTTCCATTGATCTATGTGTCTGTTTTTGTGCCAGTACCATACTGTCTTGATGACCACAGCTTTGTAGTATAACCTGAAATCTGGCATTGTGATGCCCCCAGCTATAGTTTTATTTTTTAAAATTCCCCTGGCTATTCGGGGTCTTTTCTGATTCCACACAAATCTTAAAATAATTTGTTCTAACTCTCTGAAGAAAGTCCATGGTATTTTGATAGGGATTGCATTAAATGTGTATATTACCCTGGGTAACATTGACATTTTCACAATATTAATTCTGCCAATCCATGAACATGGAATTTTTTTCCATCTCTTTGTGTCTCCCTCAATTTCTTTCAGAAGTGTTCTATAGTTTTTAGGATATAGATCCTTTACCTCTTTGGTTAGGTTTATTCCTAGGTATCTTATGCTTTGGGGTGCAATTGTAAATGGGATTAACTCCTTAATTTCTCTTTCTTCAGTCTCATTGTTAGTGTATAGAAATGCCACTGACTTCTGGGCATTGATTTTTTATCCTGCCACACTGCCAAACTGCTGTATGAGTTCTGGCAATCTTGGGGTGGAGGCTTTGGGTTTTCTGTGTAGAGTATCATGTAATCGGCGAAGAGGGAGAGTTTGACTTCTTCTTTGCCAATTTGAATGCCTTTAATGTCTTTTTGTTGTCTGATTGCTGAGGCTAGGACTTCCAGTACTATGTTGAATAGCAGTGGTGAGAGTGGGCATCCCTGTCTTGTTCCTGATCTTAGGGGAAAGGCTCCCAGTGCTTCCCCATTGAGAATGATATTTGCTGTGGGCTTTTTGTTGATGGCTTTTAAGATGTTGAGGAATGTTCCCTCTATCCCTAAACTCTGAAGAGTTTTGATCAGGAATTGATGCTGTATTTTGTCAAATGCTTTCTCTGCATCTAATGAGAGGATCATATCGTTCTTGGTTTTTCTCTTGCTGATATGATGAATCACATTGATTGTTTTACGAGTGTTGAGCCAGCCTTGTGTCCCGGGAATAAATCCTACTTGGTCATGGTGAATAATTTTTTTAATGTACTGTTGGATCCTATTGGCCAGTATCTTGTTGAGAATTTTTGCATCCATGTTCATCAGGGATATTGGTCTGTAATTCTCCTTTTTGGTGGGGTCTTTGTCTGGTTTTGGAATTAAGGTGATGCTGGCTTCATAGAACGAATTTGGAAGTACTCCATCTCTTTCTATCTTTCCAAACAGCTTTAGGAGAATAGGTATGGTTTCTTCTTTAAACGTTTGATAAAATTCCCCTGGGAAGCCATCTGGCCCAGGACTCTTGTGTCTTGGGAGGTTTTTGATGACTGCGTCAGTTTCCTCCCTGGTTATTGGCCTGTTCAGGTTTTTTATTTCTTCCTGTTCCAGTTTTGGTAGTTTGTGGCTTTCCAGAAATGTGTCCATTTCTTCTAGATTGCCTAATTTATTGGCGTATAGCTGTTCATAATATGTTTTTAAAATCGTTTGTATTTCTTTGGTGTTGGTAGTGATCTCTCCTTTCTCATTCATGATTTTATTAATTTGAGTCTTCTCTCTCTTCTTTTTAATAAGGCTGGCTAATGGTTTATCTATCTTGTTAATTCTTTCAAAGAACCAACTCCTGGTTTTGTTGATCTGTTCCACAGTTCTTCTGGTCTCGATTTCGTTGAGTTCTGCTCAAATATTTATTAACTCTCTTTTTCTGCATGGTGTAGGATTTATTTGTTGTTTTTCCTGTAGCTCCTTTAGGTGTAAGGTTAGCTTTTGTACGTGAGTTCTTTCCAGATTTTGAATGGAGGCTTGTATTGCGATGTATTTCCCCCTTAGGACTGCTTTTGCTGCATCCCAAAGATTTTGAACGGTTGTATCTTCATTCTCATTAGTTTCCATGAATCTTTTTAATTCTTCCTTAATTTCCTGGTTGACCCTTTCATCTTTTAGCAGGATGGTCCTTAACCTCCACATGTTTGAAGACCTTCCAAACTTCTTGTTGTGATTTAGTTCTAATTTCAAGGCATTATGGTCTGAGAATATGCAGGGGACGATCCCAGTCTTTTGGTATCGGTTCAGACCCTATTTGTGACCCGGTTTGTGGTCTATTCTGGAGAAAGTTCCATGTGCGCTTGAGAAGAATGTATATTCAGTTGAGTTTGGATGTAAAGTTCTGTAGATATCTGTGAAATCCATCTGTTCCAGTGTATCATTTAAAGCCATTGTTTCTTTGGAGATGTTGTGTTTAGAAGACCTATCGAGTGTAGAAAGTGGTAGATTGAAGTCACCAAGTATAAGTGTATTATTATCTAAGTATTTCTTAACTTTGGTTATTAATTGATTGATATATTTGGCAGCTCCCATATTCGGGGCATATATATTGAGGATTGTTAAGTCCTCTTGTTGGATAGATCCTTTAAGTATGATATAGTGTCCCTCTTCATCTCTCACTACAGTCTTAGGGGTAAATTTTAGTTTATCTGATATAAGGATGGCTACCCCTGCTTTCTTTTGAGGACCATTTGAATGGTAAATGATTCTCCAACCTTTTATTTTCAGGCTGTAGGTGTCCTTCTGTCTAAAAGGAGTCTCTTGTAGACAGCAAATAGATGGGTCCTGCTTTTTTATCCAGTCTGAAACCCTGCGCCTTTTGTTGGGGTCATTAAGCCCATTCACGTTCAGAGTTACTATTGAAAGAAATGAGTTTAGTGTCATCATGATATCTAATCAGTCCCTGTTTTTGTGGATTGTTCCATTGGACTTCTTCTTAAAGGGGAATTTTAAGAGTCCCCCTTAAAATTTCTTGTAGAGCTGGTTTGGAGGTCACATATTCTTTCAGTTCCTGCCTGTCTTGGAAACTCTTTATCTCTCCTTCCATTTTGAATGAGAGCCTTGCTGGATAAAGTATTCTTGGTTGCATGTTCTTCTCATTTAGGACCCTGAATATATCCTGCCAGCCCTTTCTGGCCTGCCAGGTCTCTGTGGAGAGGTCTGCTGTTACCCTAATACTCCTCCCCATAAAAGTCAGGAATTTCTTGTCTCTTGCTGCTTTAAGGATCTTCTCTTTATCTTTGGAATTTGCAAGCTTCACTATTAAATGTCGAGGTGTTGAACGGTTTTTATTGATTTTAGGGGGGGATCTCTCTATTTCCTGGATCTGAATGCCTGTTTCCCTTCCCAGATTAGGAAAGTTTTCAGCTAGATTTGTTCAAATACATATTCTGGCCCTCTGGCCCTTTCGGCACCCTCGGGAACCCCAATTAAATGTAGATTTTTCTTCCTCAGGCTGTCACTTATTTCCCTTAATCTATCCTTGTGATCTTTTGTTTGTCTCTTTTTTCCTCAGTTTCCCTCTTTGCCATCAACTTGTCTTCTATGTTACTCAGTCGTTCTTCCACCTCGTTAACCCTCGTCGTTAGGACTTCTAGTTTGGATTGCATCTCATTCAATTGATTTTAATTTCTGCCTGATTGGATCTAAATTCTGCAGTCATGAAGTCTCTTGAGTCCTTTATGCTTTTTTCTAGAGCCACCAGTAGCTTTATAATAGTGCTTCTGAATTGGCTTTCTGACATTGAATTGTAATCCAAATTTTGTAAGTCTGTGGGAGAGAGGATTGGTTCTGATTCTTTGTTTTGAGGTGAGGTTTTCCTTCTAGTCATTTTGCTCAGTGTAGAGTGGCCAAAAACTAGTTGTATTGGGAAAAGGAGAAAAAGAAAGAAGAGAAAGAAGGAAAGAAAAACGGAAGAAAAAAAAAAAGAGAAAGAAGAGAAAAAAAGAAAAAGAAAAAAAGGGGGGAAGCAAACAGAAATCAAAAAGCAAAAAAAAAAAAAAAAAAAAAAGAAAGAAAGAAAAAAACAAACAAGGGGGAGTATCCTCTGATTCTGTATACTGTAAGTCCCTCGACTTCTCCAGACCCTAGCTGGTCTTCTGGGGGAGGGGCCTGTTGTGCTGATTTTCAGGTGTCAGCACTTGGGGGAGCTGCTCAGCCCCCCGCCTGGTGCAGGGCTCAGTGGGGGTTGTTTACCCCGTGAGACCCCTGGAGGAACAACCACAGTGGCTGGGCCAGCTCTGCAGCCCTGGAGTCAGCCCCCGCAGTAGCCCCAGAGCTCTCCGTCTGCAGGGCCTGGAGGCTCCGGGGCGGGGCGCTGATCTGCTCAGCTGGGGCAGGAGCGTCCTCGCTGTCCTGGGCCCTCCCGGCCTCTGCCTGTCCCGGGGGGAGGCCGGATCCTGGGCTGTGTCCCGGCGCCCTGTGCTCCCGGCCTGCGCTGTTGGATTCGCTCCCGCCCCGCAGCCCCCTCCGCGGAGCCGCCCCCGAGCCCCTCCGAGCTGCTCCCGCCCCGCAGCCCCCTCCGCGGAGCCGCCGCCCGAGCCCCTCTGAGCTGCTCCGGGTCCCGCCGTGCGCGCTGCAGCCCTTAGGGAGCTCGGCGCACTCTCCCGGGGCGCAGGTGTCTGTTAGTGTCCCCGGAGCCCGAGGGCATCCCTGCCCTCCTGGGTCCTGCTCCAGCTCCCTGCGAGCCCCTTTCCGCCCGGGAAGGTCGGTGCAGCTCCTGCTCCTCCGGGACGGGGCTCTCCTGTCCTGGGGACACTCGCCCCGGCCTCAGCCCGGCTCCTCGCGGGGCCCCTCCCCCTTGGAGGCCTTTGTTCCTTTACTTCTTTTTCCCCGTCTTCCTACCTTGATAGAAGCGCCAACTCTTCTCACTGTAGCATTCCAGCTCTTCTCTCTCTAAATCTCAGGCCGAATTCGTAGATTTTCAGGATGGTTTGAAGGTTATCTAGGTCATTTGGTGGGGACAGGTGACTTGGGGACCCTACTCTTCCACCATCTTGCCCCTCCCTCTGGGTAGGGGAACAACTCTTATTCACAGCTTCTCTGACAGACATTACATGGAATTGGGTAGCAAGACCACCAAATCAGATTAATCCCTGCAAGGTGGGAATTGTCTTGATCACTAAGGACCAGGACTCATGCATACTAAATAGAATTGCATATTATGCTATATAAGTATGCTTCTGATAATAGCCACTTTTTGTGGATTAACCTGTTCTTACAGGCCTAGGTACATCAAGTTATATCTGACTAAAGCAGCAGCATTTTGAGAAAATTATGGACTGTTAAAAAAAAAAAAAAGGGTAAACCCTCGACAAATTACCAAATCTCTAGTTTCCAAGTCTGACTCAAGTTATAGCAACACCAGGAAGCATAGTGCTGAGAAAATAGTGTGGTTGTAGAGAGACAGACCTGATCTAAGCTGCGATTCCGGTACTTACCAATCTCGGCACCTTGGGCAAGGTGCTTAAGCCCTGCCTCTCACTTTTCTCAGTTGGAGCACGTGAAGATATTATCTTTCATGTAAAGGAGCTATGAAGATTAAATGAGATAGTGAATGGAAATCATATAGATGTTTGATGATTAGTAAGTACAGTTTGGTTGGCAGTTGGTGGTCTTGTGTTGGGGTATGTTGTAAGACAGTTATTAAAAAAACTACTTCCTGCCCTCGGGGAGCCAGTAAGGAAGGAAGCATTTGAAAAGGAAGCGTGGTAGCAGAAGAAAGGGCATTAATACAATTAAGGGACATCTCTTTCAAGTCGATACAAGTTCTATTGTGTACCAGTGGCTAAAAATAAAAATTTGTTCACTTCCCTATTGAGGATTACTTCATTAGGTTCTGACATATCACTTGGAAGTAATGGATGTTTTTTTACACAATAAAACCGTCATAGAAATTATTAGGAAACTTCCAGTGAATTTGCTGGTGGAGAACTGTTTATTCGGGGTGATTATTTATAGAGCTATTTTAAAATTGTGTGATGTGAGAATAATCACTGTAACACAGGAGTTCATAGTTCTTGAATACCTCTGTCCCAGGTTTTGTTCCAAGTACTTTCCATGGGTCAGTTCTTCCAGGCCTACAATGATCCCATGAGGTAAGCAGGATTATTAAGTCCATTTGCCTGATCAGAGAGGTTAAATGACTGTCTCAAGGTTGCAAAGCTGGTAAGAGACAAAACTAGGATTTGAACTCAGGAAATGTGGCTCCAGATCCCATGCTCCTGACTGCTACAGTCTATAGTCTTTCAATGGAAGCAGAGCTGGGGCTAATTCGCTCAACTGTTGAAGCAAGGACAATGCTAATTAGCTTGTGTATCTAAGCAGGTGGCAGTTTGTACTCATGTACAGCTAAATGAAAAAGTTTAGTTTTGCCTAACTGGAATTCAGGAACAGGATGTGGATAACACCCTAATTCCCAATGCAGAGGAGTGGGATAAGGGATGATCCCATCACGGATGGGCCCGATCATCCAGCCCCCCTTTAGTGCTCCAGATCTTTAAATAGCTGTACTGTGTGTATCGGAGCAAGATTCATGAATTCCATCTCTTCAACAACTTTGTTGAAACCAAAAAATTATTTGAAACAAATATGAAGTTTTAGAGATGGCAAGTTCAAATAAACTACCTGGCATCAGAGTAGAAACCAGAATTTGCTCTACCATGGGAAACAATATCCTAAATACCCAAGTGCAGAAACAATGGTGCAGAAAATATACATGCAATTGGAAGATACTTTATTAAGATAAAAGATTTTCCATTACATTTAAATAGAAATCCTTACTAGTTGAAAAGAAAATAAATAATAGAAATCTAGATTCTTCAAGAAGCTTTTAATAAGTTTTGTAAATCTATGAAGATTACATTTGTCAATTTTAAATTATTATGATTTAGATACATTCAATCATAATACGATACCAGGAATTCAGCCTTAAGAACATCTGTATGAGTAAAACAATGGGAAAAAAAATATGACAGTTTCATCTTTTTATGTTTAACTGACTCTAATTTGGTTATCACAGGAATATAGAATTTCTTTCTCGATCTTGGATTTTAAATATATGGACTCAAAAATATAAACATTCCTCTTCTCTCAAATAGTGGCTGACACTGTTGGGAGCCGGCCAAACTAGTATAGTGGAGAGGGCTATGTGCATCTCCTTGCTGGAGGAGGAGGAGGTGGTCTCGGCGCAGAAGCAGAGTCCAGGGCCTTCTACAACAGTTAGCAATGAGCCCTTGGCGCTACCTTCCTTGCCTTCCTTGGTTTTAACCTAATCTCTAAACAGCAAAATGGCCGTGTAAATGTCACTTGGAAAGCCATATACCTAATCAAAGATTTCTCAAATTGCTAAGGTGCCCCTTCTCATTTAAAAACAAACATTGTTCAATTCTAGTATGAAAAGGGAGTAAGATCTGGACAGTTATATTTTTAAATACCCCATTGCCGCCAACAGCAAAAAGGGCTCTTTCCACCACATTATACTACCCTCTACCCCCACAGTAAAGAATCTGGACTGCCTAACTTATTCAGACAATTGCCTAGATGATTATATGTTTCCCAGTACTCTTTGTACAGGAAGTCTTGATTTATAGGAAATTTTTGTCAGTGTTTAAAGCGGAGTATATTCTACCCAAACTCTCCATGTAAGACTTCTATTTTCTTAGAGCAGCCATACAACTTTAAAGTATGGCTTTAGTATCAGTCTAGCAACCCTCTTCCTCACTCTTTTAAAAACTAAATTGCTTGCTATTGAGTTTATAAACTTAGAACTCACTGTTTTGATCATGTTAAGTAACATGTAGTCTGATTATTTTGGTATGAGTGTGTATCAAGGGCATTGCAGTAGTTTTTATCTCTGTTTCTAATATGAAATTTGACATGTCTAAAGGAAATCCAGTGGATAATGCTACCAAATATGCAGTGCACATAACAGACTTGTGGATCTATCTGTGTATGAACAAAGGTCAAATATTTACATGGAATGTTGACCCTGACTTATAAATAAAACTATTTTAAATTATGACATCTTTACATACAATTTATTTTATGAATAGCTCCATTCGATAATTAAAAAAAATATGCCTTTCAAAGATTTCATAAATATATAAAATTTCACTACATTCTATTTTTCTTTAAACATGACATCTAAACTCTTTACAAATCAACAAAAATATTTTCTGTTTGAAAGTCACAGATGCAATGATTTTTGATTGGCAGGGTCTTACTGCATGCAAGAATGGCAAGACATGTTCTCTTATACAACTTAGGACATTTCTAATATCTTGAGCTATGTGATTTGTTTGCTGAAGTTCAGTAGTAACAAAGAAAAGAAAGCCCATCTAAATATTTACAAGAGTCTTTCTTAAAATTCTTTAAAAATGGCAAGATTAAGATGGTATCTGACCAGTGTTAAGAATTATTTTGATGATGAAGAGGAGGTATGTTAACATTACATGAAAAGTTTTCTAAAATACATCTTAGCGTGATTTAAATATATTATCATTTGCACATGTGAAAAATGATGACCTTTTAACTATCAATTAACAGTAAAACATCCACTTTTAGAATAGGAATCACATTCTTTTAACTTACTGGATGGTGACTCCAGAAATCCTGTCTCAGGATTTATAAATTAAAATGTCCTTTGTAGTCATTACTTGCCCCAAGATATCATCATCTTTACAAAGACTAATACCACAAAGATAGGCTTTTAGTTACATATGTAATCATTTTTAAAAGTCTATCTTCTCTCATTAAATATCTGAGCCACTGATATGTAGTCCTACGAGGCCTTTTCAAGATATAACATGAAGGCCACTTACTAAGGCAAATGTTTCATAATTCCTTTAAGAAAAAATTTTAAAGACACTCTGACTATATTATATATATGTAAGAAAAAGGTTGCGCTTTTAAAACAGTAAGAGGATGCCTTACTGTCAGCCTGGATGAATCTATAAAGCTGTCCTGCTTGCCTGGAGTGGCTCAAGGCTGCTAAGTTAATACCTTCAACTGTTAACGTGATGGAGAGGCTTTGTCTCAGACCACTAAAGCACTGAACTCCAGTATCAATTCTCTAGCTGTTTCTCTCTAAAAAGTCCAACCTCATCTTGGAGATATAGCTGTATATTAAGGACAACCAGAAGGTTCAAAGCTGTGCTCAAAATACAGTATTGTGCAAATTTTGATTTTGGATCTATAGTCAAATATTGTGTTTGAAATAAGGCTGGATAAAGATACAAACAAAACCAACATTCAGTTTTAAGCAGGATACACATCTACAACAGTGATCTAGATTAAAAAAACAAAAAAAACAAAAAAAAACAAAAAAACAAAAAACAAAAAAAACAAACCCTACCACCAGAATGGTAACTGATTTCATCATGCACTCTATAAAAAGATGATCATGGGAATTTCCCTTAGTTATGAATGTAACCAGCTCACTGGGACCCAGTGGGCTTCTGTCTCTAATTTGTCAAAAGTTGTTTTTAGCTCATTGAATGCCACAGTGAGGTCATCATTTACTATAATTTTGTCAAAAAGATGACCATATTGATTTTCCATTATCTGTGCAGATTTAATCATGTCCTGAAAGTCTTCTTCCTGCAAAAGGAAGTATTAAAAAAAATTTGGTTAAACAGGCAATTATATCACTTTGCATGGATGCAGACATTTCCATACCTGGTTTATCAAATGCTATTCTGTATTTATTCTTTCAACCACAAATGAAAATGACCCTCTTGGACTGTAAGCTCTCAGAAGTCATAACTTCTAATGGTATCTCTCAGATCTGCTTGTAACTAAACTGCTCTGATAAAATCATGAATTTCACTCACTCATTACTGGGATGTTTCAATCAATATAATATGAAGATCTATTCATAGAAGCACAAAAAGCCATTACAGTGCAATTACTCAAACTGTATGTACCTAAATACAGTTATTTTATTGATTTTTGGATCACAGCATATACAACCATGTCTTTCTGAAGGTAGTAGTTACTGCATGTATGACTTATTGTACTTACTGTAAAAGGCTTTGCAGCACCTTGGTCATCTCTGCTTGAAATAATCTTTGCATTTTTTCTTGTCTCCCTCAAGCGCTCTATTGATGGAGGCTTTATAAATATCACGTAGGGCTTAAATTCTAAGGTCCTTAAATGCTTCACTGTCTGCAAGGAAGAAAATAAGTTTTCTTATATTTCTTCATAATGTCATGAGTGAATTTTCCAATAAAAATAAAATTTCTTTCAAAGGAGAAAATTCCTTAAAACTATCTAATAAGGCCAGTAGCTTCTTCAATATAGTGTTCAATCTGTTGTTGGCAATTAAATGTCATAAATACCCCTGAAAAGATGGAGAATATAACCTTTTAAAATGTTTTGAAATATATCATAATATTGAACAGAAGCAGATAAAAATATCATAAAACTGATTTTGAAATCAAATGCTCAAAAGATGCTATGAGTTAAATAACTATCTGTACGTGGAGGTCATCCAACCATCCCACATAAACCTCCTCCTGATCTCACATAGGAGTTTGTCATTCTGTCCTGTTTGTCATTCCATGGAGTGTACAATAAGGGCGAGCTTCCTGCTTTCCATGAAGCTTGTCAACATTCTCCCATCCAAATATTTTGTATTATTGACACTGTGCTTCTGAGGACTCATCTCCAGTCAAAGGGGGAATGGTAAGAGGGTGGGAGTTGAGGGAGACTCTTGACCTGTATGTCAGGGCTTCCCCAAAAATGTGAATACAAACCATAAACCTCCCTGAGAGGTTATGTAGGGGGGTAGGGGTGTGGCTGGAGGATATATACATTCAGGGGGCTAGTGAGGCTCTGTGGATGTATAGTTGGAACCCTACTGAGGGAGCTGGATATGACTAGACCCAAGGCGGCAGGGGGATGCTGTACCATCAGGAGTATCCTCCTCATCACTGGTGCCTAAGTTAAGGAGTCAGCTGCCCTACTGATTCTTGGGGCTCTTTTACTCCAGATTCATCCTCCTGAAGAGGAATGAAGGGCTTCTCCAAGTCATTCTGGCTCTTGGAGGTTGTACACCCATCGGTGGAGAGAGAATCTATGGCCCCTTGGGTAATAAGGAAAATGCTATGGGTTAGGTCTCTGCTGGAGGATGTGGTTCAGTAAGAATTGAATGGCTGTGTCCACTGGTATCTTTGGTCCAAAGTGTTCATAAGAGTTCCCAGGGTGCCAGCAAAGATTTACCTGACAGTTGCGAGAAGGATCTCATTCAGTACTGTTCCTATGAAATGCCCCACGGCTCTATGTAGGGGGTTTACACTTCTATGATATGTCAAGAATCCAAATGAAAGAAAGAGGGCCAAGAACCAAAATGTCCATTGTAAAAACTGCAGACACTTATAATAATACTTCACATTTAAGAATACATTATACATGTAGCAACATATTTTTTCAATAAGAACTATGCAGAAGAAATATCTAAGAGTCCTTGTACTTGGCAAACACAGAATATAAACCAGCGTGGCAAACAGATCTTGTGGCTTCCTCTCCTCCTCTTTTCTAATATTATGGACCTTTTTTCTCTTTCTCCAGAGACTTCTCAAATTACATTTAAATGCGTCTGTCATTAGGAAAGCCACATATATACCAAAAGTGAGTAGCCTTCAGATTTACCGCATATTTGAAAGGTTCACGTGATGTGTGGTAGCTCACATGGGCCAGGAGGGTATTGAATAGTTCATTGTTCACTTACGTGAGGCTGAACGTCCAACAAACAAACTTTGTTTTTAGCCAGGACAGACCGAACGGAGTCTATGCTTGTGCCGTAGTAGTTGTTTTTATATTCACCATATTCAATAAACCTGTAGGAAATCAGATCTGCATCAGAGCCATTTGCGAATTAATTATAGATATAAATGGAAAGACATAGCTCATATATATAAAAGATTTTTGCTGAACACGTAATTTTTTTTACTGTGTTCAATAAAATAAGTAGGGCCAAGTACTCCAGAATGTCAATTTTAAAAAATCTTTTATTTTACATTTTCAAATCAGTAACACTTGCTTGTATTACACTTAAGCAGAAAAAAAGTACTTCAGTCCAGCAGTACTGTTTTCCATCACTTCTGTTTCAGAACTAATGCAACGCAATAAAACAGTGACTAAGCCAAACAATAGAAACTACTGAAATTTCACTGCATGCTACAGAATAACCACGCTCAGCTTTAGAACTACAGGAGGAACTGGCTGGTGGCTAATGGAAGCAGGGCAGCCGGTTACGTGCTATAAAAACACAATTGCTGTGGTGAACGTGGAAAAAAGCATTTGGATGTTTCAATAAAATCCCCAAATCCTGCATTAAAACACACATTGCTCCCTGACACCCTGAAATATTCATGCTTAAGCAAACGGAAGACCTGTGAGGTGGAGAATTAGAGCTGGCCAGAGGATATGGTACAAACAAGGTGATTAATGTTATTTTAAATTTTTGAAGAGCCAGTGAGGGAGAAAGGGGTGTGTGGAAGAGACTGTGGAACTAGGGATCTATTACATAGTTGTTAGTTTTTAAAATAAAATTCTATTCAAATTCTATGTTAAGATTCAATTAGTGGGGTGGAAAGAGGTCACAGTAATATGCCTGCAACATTCCCTCATTCTTCAAAATAATTCCTACACATTTATTTAACTTACCAGAAACATAGCAGCTCTAGGTTATTAAAAAAAATTACAGGTGAAGACTGGTAACACCTACTAACTGAATTATCACCTTTTTATCAGTTACAAATATTAAAAAACTTAAAATCTGTTTCAAATGGGAGGGAACCCTGGGTTCCCTAAAACTCAATAGAGAAGCACAGGCTTAAAAACAATAGTCACATAAAAACCTTCCACGTACTTGTTATTTTGTACATCTGTCTCGAACAAGTGCTTGGAAATGAAAATATATTCCACACCATCGCTTTCCTGGCTTCTTTTTGCTCTGGTCGTGTCTGCGATTTAATTAAAAAGAGTTTACAAAAGTCTACATCAGCTACCCTAAAGAAGATACTAAAAAAGAAATCATCATGTATTAAAGTATTTTTCATAAACCTAATTTAAACACTTATTAAAAAGCAAATTAGCTAATAAAATAAAAATTCAATAATTCAGATTTCTTACCAATATGAATACAATATTGATTTGAATGTGGATTCAAAATTAAATTGCATTGTCTGTGCTATTTTTTATTTCGAAGGTGCTTTAATATGTTAATTAAATAAAAATGGTATTTTAGCCCTTGAGAAAAAAACTCTTTTCTTTTGCAGATGAATGCTTATTATCATATTTACTGATCATTATTCATTGAAGCAAGTCTAATGCCTACTAGGTTGTAAGGTAAACCCTGAAATTATTTTACTGTCTTCCACACACAGCACATAGTGAGTATGCCATCAATGTTTTACTAACTGAATAAAGTCAAAGACCTTGATGTGCTATTCATTCCTCCTTTGGAAAATTATAAACACCTTCTTAGAATACTACTAAACTTCCAAACGTTCAGTAATGTTGCCCATTTGCTACTAAATTATAATGGAGCAGAAAATACAGGATTGACTATAAAAACATAACTAAACCTAAGGAGTTGCATTGCTTATATTGCAAGTGAAAAACTGACCATAGCACATTCTTCCTGTGAATTACAGTTAAAAACTCTGTGCCCAGACAACTATTTCAGCACTTTGAAAATAAATAAAGCAGGTAGACTGTGGAGAGGAATCAACCTGCATGGGGTAGAGTTTTACCTTTTATTTTTTTCTTAGCTTTGCCCAGAGGGTGGGAACATTTACAGAGTGTCATGGTGTTATGTGTGACTTAATTCCAGTAGGAGCCTTTTTGGGTGAAAAGAACCAAGAAAAAAGAAAAAAGCCCTTACAAATTGAAGAGTGTGGAGGTAATCCAGAAAGACTGGCAAAGATATTCTAATGCTGTGTAGGAACCAATATCATTTGAAGGATAGCCCCTGGGCTATAAACATGGAGCTAAGACTCAGGCTAACACTGCCAATGTTTTCAGACGTGAACTGTGATTAGAATATATAGGTTTCAGCCACCCTGTGAATAACAGCAGCACAGAACACTCCTAAACCAATGTAGAAAAGGCTTAGGAAATTGAGCTGAGATTTGAACTATGCACCCAAGTATCAGACTCACCTTTGAACTACATGTGACAGGGGAGACCCAAACCAGTGTAGCAAAAACTTAGGGAATTGAACTGAGATTTAAACCACAACTCACAGGGACACCTAGGTGGCTCAGTGGTTGAGTGTCTGTCTTCAAGATCAGGGTGTGATCCAGGAGCCTCGGGATCGAGTCCCGCATAGGGCTCCCCACAGGGAGCCTGCTTCTCCCTCTGCCTATGTCTCTGCCTCTGTTTGTCTTTCATGAATAAATAAAATCTAAAAAACACAAACCCACAACTCACAGAAAATGAGACAGAACTTAGAGTGAAAACATAAAATGGTGATAACTTGCTAAAAGGAAAACATTCTTCCAGAATGTTGACTCCCCTCCACAATCTTCCTGCTTTACTCATTTTCAAAGTGCTCAGATAGCTAACCTGCACCCAGAGTTTTTAGTTGTAATCAGCAGTAAGGACGGGCTATAGCCAGTTTTTCACTTGCCATATTGGCATTGCAACTCTGCAGGGTTTTTGTTTGTTAAGCAGGACCTAGAGTTGATACAACACTGGTGTATCCAGAATGCAATTTAAAATTATTTAATATAAAAGAACCAAGAAATTATGACCAATTCTTAAGGGGAAAATGGAAGATGGCAACTTAGAATGACCCAGAGGTTAGAACTACCAGACAAAGGATTTAAGGCAACTACTTATAACTGTGTTTTATAAGGTAAAGAAAAACATGCCTGAAATGAATGAAAATATGAATTCTCAGAGAAATGGAAACTATAAAGAAGAACCAAATGGAAAGTTTAGAACAGAAATATACAATACTTAATAAAAACAAGTTGCTAGTTGGGCTCAGTAGCAGAATGGAGAGGACAGAGAAAAGAGCCAATGAACTTGAAGGCAGATCAATAGAAATTATAAAACCTGAGCACAAAGAAAAAAGATTGAAAAGGTATAAATGAAGCCCTAGGGACCTGTGTAATATATGTGTAATTTGGACGCCAGAGATGAAAAAGATATTGAAGCGCAAAAAAAAAAAAAAAAAAAAAAAAAGTATTTGAAGAAAGAATGGCCCCAAACTGCTGCTAAAATTTGGTGAAAGGCATACATTTTACAATTTTCAGAAGCCCAACAAATCTCAAATAGGATAAATTCATAGGAAAATCATGCCTAGACACTCGAAACTGAAGTATTAAAAACTAAAGATAAAGAAAAAAGTCTTGAAAGCATCTAGTAACAACCAATACAGTACACATGACGAGTAATGATTTCAGTGACTACAGATTTATTATAAATCCTAAAAACAAGAATTCAATGAAATAATATCTGAAGTGCTGAAAGAAAAGAACTTCACCCAAAATACCCTTCAGGAGAAAAAGGCAAAACAAACACCTTCTCAGAAGAAGAGAGACTAAAAGAACTCATCAACAGATCTGTTCTAAAATAATATTCAAGGAAGTTTTTAGGCTAAAAGGAAATGTTAAGAAGGATATTTGTATCTTCAAGGAATTAAGGAACAATAGAAAGAATAGTTGAATAGAAACAGAAGTCTATTTTTTCCTCTTATATTTCATATTATATACATATATATATTTGTGTGTGTGTGTATATATATATGTAACTGATTTAAAAGTTATATTGTTATTTGGTAGAGTTTTCAATGTGTATGTTATGTATGCAAACATAATACATTTGTCAACTACCACAAAAAGGACTTGGGGAAAAGGGATTTATATGATTGCAAGGTTTCTATATTTTATGTGAAATGGCATGAAGTCAACTCTAAGTAGACTGTGAATAGTTAGGCATTAAGCATGTTGTAATCCCTAGAACAACCAGTAACAAGTAATGGAAAGACATATAAGCAGAGAGCCAATAGGTAAATTGAAATGGAACACTGAAAAACATTCAAATAATAATTTTAAAAAACAGTAGAAAACAGAAAGCAAAAAAAAATATAAATAAATAAACAGAAAAACAGTTTAAATGTCATCACTTAAATAATTTAGTGTTAATTGGTTTATATACTCCAGATTAAAAGGCAAAGAGAATGGATGAAGAAGCAAGACCCTAGTTAGTACATACTGTCTATAAGAAAGACACATTAAATTTACACGAATAAGTTGAAAGCGAACAGATGGAAGATGGTGTATGTACCATGTAAACAGTAAGCATAAGGTGGCTACTTTGAATCGAATAAAAGAGACTTCAAGAAAAGGAGTATGACCAGAGATAAAGAAAACTGTTTCATAATGATAAAAGAAATTTAAAACAATTACATATCTGTACACACACAGAAAAACAAAACTTTAAAATATATGAAGCAAAAATTGGCTGTGTTAAATGAAGAAATGGACAAGCTCACAATCAGAATAGCTTTTACTGCCTCTTAACAACTGATAGAACTAGACAAAATACCAGTGAGACACAGGCTACACACCACCACCAGCCTCAGGGGTCTAATTTATACAGGTGTAACACTACATCCAATAACTGCAGGATAAACGTTCCTTTTAAGTGTACATTATACATTTGTCAAAAGGTAGATCATAGACTGGCCCATAAAAAGTCCCCCCAAATTTAAAAGAACCCAAATCATAAAGAGTAAATTCTCCTACCATAAAATAATGAAAAATCAATAATAAGATACCTAGAAAAACCTCAAATATCTTAAAATTAAGTAACACTTTCAAATAATTATGATTCAAAAATGAAAGAATAAAAGTGAGCAAATACTGTGAAGTATAGGGCAAGGAATATATACCCTATCAAAGTTATGGGATAGAGAGAACATAGCACATAACAGGAAACTTACACCTTTACATACTTCTGTTAGAAAAGAAGATCTAAAAGCAGTGACTGAAAGTTCATCTTAAAAACTGCTAGAAAGAAAAGATCAAAGTAAACTCAAGCCAAGGAGAAGAGAATAATAAATTCAAATTAACAAAATAGAAAAAAGACAATAAAAACAACAAAATTTTAAAATCTAATTACAGTGATTAGTAAAAAAAGAACAAAAATCACCACTATAAATAATGAAAAAGGAGTTATTACCAGAGATTCTATGGATACTAAAAAGGATTAGAGAATATTATATACTACTTTATGCCAACATAGTTGACAATTTAGACAACATGGATACATTTCTTAAAAGGTATAAAGAATCAAGATTGAAACAAGAGGAGCTGATATCTGAACAGCCCTGTATCTATTAAATCTATTTTTAAAAAGATTTTATTTATTTGAGAGAGAGCACGCACAGGCAGGGGGATGGCCAGAGGGAGAGGTGGGCTCCCTGCTAAGCACGGACTCTGACATAGAGGCTCAATCCCAGGACCCCAGGATCATGACCTGAGCCACAGGTAGATGCTTACCTGACTGAGCCAACCAGGTACCCCTAAATAAATCTGTTTTTTAAAACCTTCCCCCAAAGATTCCAGGCTTAGATGGCTACTGAAGTCTCTTCACCATTTAAGAATGAAATAACACAAATCCTACATTAATATTTTTTTGCATAAAGAGGAATCACTGCTTAATTCATTTTATGATATTAGCATAACCCTAATAGCAAAATCTAACAAAGACATTAGAAAACATTACAGACCAAACATAAATTTAGATGCAGAAGTCCTTAACAAAAATATTAGCAAGTCAAATTCAACAATACATAAAATTGTAAAAAGATATGAGATCTTTTTAAGATCTGTAAAAAGATATGAGGACCAAATAGAGTTTATCTCATGAATGAGAGGTAGGCCGAACATCTGAAAATCAACGGAATTCACCATATTAACAGAATGAAGAATCATACATGATTATTTCAATATATCCAGAACTAGCAGCAGAAAAAAATTCAACATCTATTCATGACATAAAGTCTCAGCAAACTAGGAATCACAGAGAATGCTCTCAAACAAATAATGGGGCTTCAATGAGTCATCATCCTTAATGGTAAAAGATGGGAGGTGATTTCCCTTGAGGTCAGGAACAAGGCAAGTCTGCTAAATAACACAAAAAATAACTTGAAATGGATCAAGACCTAAATGTAAAATGAAAAACTATAAAACTTCTAGAAAAAGCAGAATGTCTTTGGGACTCTGAGAGAAAGGATTTTAGAGCACTGAAAGCACAAAACAGAAAATGATAAATGAGACTGTCAAAATGAAAAACTTTTTTTTAAAAGATTTTATTTATGTATTCATAGAGACACAGAGAGAGAGGCAGAGACACAAGCAGAGGGAGAAGCAGGCTCCATGCAGAGAGCCCAACGTGGGACTCGATCCCGGGTCTCCAGGATCATGCCTCGGGCTGCAGGCGGCGCTAAACCGCTGAGCCACCCAGGCTGCCCAAACTTTCGGTTTTTTAAAAACACCATAAAGAAAATGAAAAGGTGGAAAAAGAAGACGTGATGTGTGTGTGTGTACACACACACACACATATACATACGATGGAGTATTAGTCATCAGAAAGGACGAATACCCAACATTTGCTTCAACATGGATGGAACTGGAGGGTATTATGCTGTGAAGTAAGTCAACTGGAGACAGACAATCATCATATGGTTTCACTCATATGTAGAATATAAGAGTTAGTGAAAGGGATTATAAGGGAAAGGAGGGGAACCGAGTGGGGAAAAATTAGAGAGGAAGACAAACCATGAGAAACTCCTAACTGGGAAACAAACAAAAGGTTGTAGAAGGGGAGATGGATAGAGAGATGGGGCAACTGGGTGACAGGCACTGAGGAGGGTGGGCACTTGATGGGATGAGCACTGGGTGTTATGCTGTATGTTGGCAAATTGAGTTTAAATAAATTTTTTTTTAAACCAACACCCCCCCCCCCCCCAAAAAAATGAAAAGGTGGAATGCCTGTGTGGCTCAGTCTGTTATTGGCTCAGGTCATGATCTCAGGGTCCTGGGATTGAGCCCTATGACTCTGAAGCCCTTAGGATTCTCTCCCTCTGTCCCTCCCCCCACCTCATACACACACTCTCTAAAAAGAAAAGATAATCTACAGACTGAGAAGAATATATGAGTAACACATTTATCATATAAGGGACACATATCCGGAATATATAAAGAATTCTTAAAACTCAGTGAGACAATGCAATTTTTAAAAATGGGCAGAATATTTGAATAGACCTTCCTTGGAGATGCACAAATGAGTAGGTCCATGAAATGAAGCTCAACATCATTAGTTCAATGCAGATTGAAGTACAGTGAGATACCAGCACACACACAGAGGCATACCTCGTTTTGTTGCACTCTGCTCTACTGTGCTTCACAGGTACTGTTTGTTGTTGTTTTGTTTTTAAAACAAATCGAAGGTTTGTGGCAAGTCTGTCAGTGCCATTTTTCCAACAGCATTTGCTCACTTTGTCTTTCTGTGACACATTGTGGTAATTCTGCTGACCCTTCTAACTTTTTCATTATTACATTTGTAATGGTGATCTGTGATTTCTCATGTTACTATTGTAGCTGTTTTGGGATGCCATGAACTGTACCCAGACAGTGAACCTAATCAACAAATGTGTGTATGCTGACTGCTACACTGACCAGCATTTCCCTGATCTCTTCCCCTTTCCTCAGACCTCCCCATCTCCTAAGATACAACAATATTGAAATTAGGCCAATTCATAACCCTACAATGGCTTCTACATGTTCAAGTGAAAGGAAAAGTCCCACATTCTCACTTTAAATCAAGAGCTAGACATGATTAAACTTAGTGAGGAAGGCATGTGGAAAGCTGAAAATGGCTGAATGCTCTTGTACCAGTCAAGTTGTGAATGCAAAGAAAAATTCTTGAAGGAGATTAAAAGTGCTACTCTAATGAGTGCACAAACAATAAGAAAGTGAAACAACCTTATTGTTGATATGGAGAAAGTTTGAGTGACCTGGAGAGAAGATTAAACCAGCCATGACATTCTCCTAAGCCAAAGCCTGACCCAGAACAAGGCCCTCATTCTCTTCAATTCTATGAAGGCTGATAGAGGTGAGGAAGCTACAGAAGAGAAGTCTGAAGCTAGCAGAGGCTGGTTCATGAGGGTTAAGGAAAGAAGCCATCTCCATAACAGAACAGTGCAAGGGAGACAGCAAGTGCTGGTGTAGAAACTTCAAGTGATCCAGAAAATCTAGCTAAGATCATTAATGAAGTGGCCTACACTAAGTAGATTTTCACTTAAATAAAATAGCCTTATATTGAAAGAAGATGCCCTCTGGGACTTTCATAGCTAGAGGGAAGTCAATGCCTCATTTCAAGTTTCAAAGGACAATCTGGCTCATTAGGGGAAAATGTAACTGATTACTTTAAGTTGAAGCCAGTGCTCATTGACTGTTCTGAAAGTCCTAGCGCCCTTAAGAATTACACTAAATCAAAAAAAAAAAAAAAAAAAAAAAAAAAAAAAAAAGAATTACACTAAATCTAATTTGCCTGTGTTCTATAAAAGGAACAACAGGGATCCCTGGGTGGCGCAGCGGTTTAGCGCCTGCCTTTGGCCCAGGGCGCGATCCTGGAGACCCGGGATCGAATCCCACGTCGGGCTCCCAGTGCATGGAGCCTGCTTCTCCCTCTGCCTATGTCTCTGCCTCTCTCTCTCTCTCTGACTATCATAAATAAATAAAAAAAAAAAAAAAAAAAAAGGAACAACAAACCCAGGATGACAGCATATCTATTTACAACATGGTTTACTGGGTATTTTAAGCCCACTGTTCAAACCTAGTGCTCAGAAAGGTTCCTTTTAAAATATGACTGCTCATCAATAATGCACCTTGTCACCCAAGAGCTCTGATGGAGATATACAAGATTAATGTTATTTTCATGCCTGCTAATACAACATCCATTCCGAAGCCTGTGGATCAAGGAATAATTGTGACTTTCAATTCTTATTATTTAAGAAATACATTTTTGCAAGGCTATGGATAGTTGCCATAGATTTTGATTCCTCCAATGGTTTTAGGCAAAGTAAATTGAAAATGGACTTATGGAAAGACAACTTTCCTTTGAAAATGATTCACCATTCTAGATGCCATTAAGAACATTTATGATTCCTGAGAAGAGGTCAAAATATCAACATTAACAGTTTGGAAGAAGTTGACTCCAATCCTCATGGATGACTTTGAGGGGTTCAAGACTTGAGTGGAGGAATTAACTGTAGATGTGGTGGAAACAGCACAAGAATTAGAAGTGGAATCTGAAGATGTGACTGCATTACTGTCATCTTGTGATAAAACTTTAATGGTTGAGGAGATACTTCTTATGGATGAACAAAAAAAGTGGTTTCTTGAGATGAAATCTATTCCTGGTGAAGCTGCTGTGACGACTGTTGAAACGACAGCAGAAGATTTAGAATATTACACAAACTGAGTTGATAAAGAAGCACAATGTTTGAGAGGATTGAGTCCAATTTTGGAAGAAGTTCTGTGGGTAAAATGCTATCAAACAGCACTGCATAGTAGAGAGAAATAGTTCGTGAACAGATGAGTCTATTGATATGGTAGACTTCATTGTTGTCTTATTTTAAGAAGTTTCCACAGCCACCACTGCCTTCAGCAACTACTGCCCTGGTTGGTAAACAGTCTTTAACCTCAAGACAAGACCTTTCCCCCAGCAAAAAAGATGACGACTTGCTGAAAGCTCAAATGAGGATTGGCATTTTTTTAACAATAAAGTATTTTAAAATTAAGGTATGTACATTGTTTTTTTACACATGTTATTGCACACTTAAGAGACTACAGTATAAGCATAAATTTTATTTTTTTAAGAATAGTTTTTATATGTACTAGGAAACCAAAAAAATCATTTTGTCTGCTTTATTGCAATATTCACCTTATTGCGGTGGTCTGGAGCTGAACCCAGTAACATCCCTGAGATATTACAGATATGTCTGTATCATACTGAGAAAAATTTAAGAGGCTGACTATATACCAAGTTGGCAAAGATGTAAAACAACTAGATCTTGCATACACTTCTAGTGGATTGTAAAATGGTATAATCATTCTGGAAAACAGTTTGGTAGGTTCTGAAAAATTAAATATGATCCAGCCATTCTACTACTACTTATTTATCCAACAGAAACAAAAACACATGTTCATCAGAATATTTAGATTATAGGTTTATCTGTAGTAACCCCAAATGGTGTGAAACCCTCAAGTATCCATCAACAGGTGAATGGATAAATAAATTATAGTATTTCTATACAATACAATGGAATGCCACTGAGCAATTAAAGGGGATGAACTGTTGATCTGTGAAACCACCTTGGTGAATCTCAAACTTATGCTAGATGAAATAAGCCAGGCAAAAAGAATTGGGAACATACTGTATAATTTTATTTATATAAAGTGCTAGATGATTCAAACTGATCTATAGTTTCAGAATGTAGATCCATGGTTGCCTGAGGCCAGGGGTAGAAGGATGGTTTATAAAAGGCATGGGGAAATTTTTTGAAGAGATGGAAATGTTCACTATATGTTGATTGTGGTAATGACTTCATGTGTGTACATTAAAACTCATCTAATTGTACATTTTAAATATGTGTGCTTATTTCAATTATATCTCAATAATGTATAAAAGGAAAACTGTGGGAAGTGGTGAAAAAAAACCCAATACAAAAAGTAATGGATTTATAAAACCCAGTTAGTTTAAATTACATCCAAAATTCTCATCGACTTCTACTTAGTTACCAAGCATATTTTAATACAACATTCAGATCTCCTGAAACAATTTTTCATATTTCTGCTGGTAAAGGACCAAGAAGTTACGCTATTTTTTTTATGAAGTGTCACACTTTTTGCAGGAATAGCAAAATACTATTCCTATTCAGAAATAGCATGAAATACTAATAAATTTAATTCTATCATAAAAGCTAAGAATTAATTTCACAACAGAAATAGACTCCATTAAGTGTATATGACATAATATGCATCTAAGAGGTTGAAAGATATTAAATTGGTATGATGTCCTGCTTTGAAATTTAGGATTAATATTTATTCATTACTTCAAAAATTTCATTGTTTGCTGGTGTTCCTGTAGCAAATAGTAAGCTTCATACAAATGTATGTTGAAAATCAAAACTGAGAATTTTATGTGCATTAATTTGTCTCTGATGAAGAAAGGTTATCTTTATTCAACTGTAATGGCAGAAACACTTTGAAAATGTGGGACACACAGTTTTAAGGATCACTGCCCTGACATATGGAGTCCCCTTGGGAGGGTTAAAAGCAGAAACAGAACTCCATCAAGTGAATAGGACATGTATGACCCTGCCAAACACATTTAAAAGTGAACAGTGAACATATCTACACTTAGAGTGTTTGCTTATCATGATCACCCCAAATTATTAATTTTACCGTTGAAGAATTTTAATGTAAAATAGAGTGACATACCATAGGAATCTCACAAACTCATTAACAGTGAGGAATCCTGAATAAGAGATCTGGAAATTCTTAAGGGAAGGGAATTCAAAGGGAAAGATTCACATATTAATCACAATGCAGGTTACAACCTCACTGTCTGAGTACCCACTATGTTTACAGTGTAAGACAAACATCAAACAAATATAAGATGAACTCCACCTTCTGCTGCTTCCAACAAAATTCCCAAACAACTGCTATGATAAGAAAAAAAATTGTTTTTTAAATTGGTACCCTAATATATATATATATACACACACACACACACACACACACATATACATACATATATACACATACATACATATATATATACACACACACATATATATATTTTAGAAATCTCAACTGAGGTTTTCTATGGACAAAGAAGTGTTACAGAAGAGGAGTTCCTTGAAACTTATGAAAACATATAACTGTGATATATGCCTTCATGAGAAACCACAAAGTGATTAACAGGTGTGGTTGACTGTGAGTGCCCAAATTCCAGGCTATAAAGACTTTGGAATCCATCAAGTATTTGACATCTACAGCAATACTTTTTGTTAACTACTTTAATTCACTGAGACGGCCTTTGAAAGACTGGCTATATTAATAGTCATTAAAATTTGTTGATGATAACCTAGAGCCTTAAAACAGTGTTGATGCTGCTCCTTGAGGTGAAATTTGCCACAGAGAAGCAAACCAGCAGAAAACGGGCCTCAGCCACCACCTTCTTTAAAAGCAACTTGGAATGTTTAATGTGGTGAAGTAGGTATTTTGTAAAGATCATAGAATTTGTTCTGCCATTTTAGCCCAAGAGCAATAGCATTTACCTCATTTAGCATCCCTTTAAATAATTTTTTTATTGCAATAATTATAGATTCACAATAAATTCCAAAACAGCCTAGAGAAGATCCCATGTAACTATCACTCAGCTTTCTCCAATAAAGGGAGGTTTTCATCTACCATAACTGTAGTACAGTTGAGACCAGAAAATTGACATTAGCAAACCAAAGTGAACTAAAGTACCAAGTATTTCTTTTTAACATTCAAAAACCTGAAGTATGACATGCAGAAAAGTTCACATGTAAGCCTGAATTTTCACAGATTGTGCAAGCAGCACTCTACCAAGAAATAGAACATTATCAGCACTCCAAAACCACTCTTCTAACCCACCTCCTCAAGATTTCTAATGGCACATGTTAGCATTGCTTTGTGTTGTAAAAATGGAATCTTTTGTCTCTGCCTCCTTTCACTCAACATTTGGTGGGATTCATTCATATTGCCGCATCGTAGCAGCAAATTGTGCATTGCAATCTTCCGTTATGTGCATATAGCATCGAGTACCTGTCCAATCGACTACTGCTGGGCATTTGGGTTGTTTCCAACTTGGGGCTCTCGTGAATACTGTTTCTAAGACCATCCGAGTGCATGCTGTGTGCATCTCTTGTTGGCTGTGTACTAGAAGTGGAATTGCAGGGTCATGGGATATAGGTTCGCTCAGATGTAGATACTGCCAGTTATTTTTCCAAAGTGGGTGAATTAATTTACACTTCCACCAGCAATGTGTGATTGTTCCAGTGCACCACATCATTTCCAGCTTACCATTCTGGTGAATAGTTAGTACAGTTGGGGGAAAGATTTACAGTTAAACATCGAATACTGGTGGAATAATCAAGGCAATAATTTTTCTCTAGATAATCAAGACTCTACTTGGAGTATTTTACAAAGCCAAACAATCTAAAGTTCCAAAACTGTTCTTAAAATATATTCTTCTGAGTAATTAATTAAATCATCCTGAGTTGATGCTATGGCTGTTATTTTCCACAAATGTCTAGTGTTATGAGTCACTTGGGACATATAAATAGATTTTCAGGCATTCCGTCAGGTTTCCTGAAGGAGAATCTCTTTGAAAAGCCTTGGAATCTTCTCCTAAGAAGCCCAGGAGATTTTTATTATCAGGCGGTCTGGAAAACACTGCTCTGTGGGGATCCACTGACATTAACACCTGTTTAAAAGTGAATCTGAGTGGAAAAGTACTACTTTGGGGATTTCTTTGGAGAGTCCCAGCCCCAGAAACTTTCTGGATATTGTCAATCTCTGTAACAACCTCAGAGATAGATAGTATCCGAATCGTTGGATAAATTTAGGCCCAAGTATATGCCCTGGGTCCTTGAGTAACACCAAAACGGTCATAAAGGATTATGTTTGATAGACAGCCTTCCTGGTATTTATCATCTTCCAAATAAATCAATGTTTATTACTAACTGTGCAACAATAAAGAGTATCTATACTTGGAAAAGACTGTGTAGTGTTGCATAGGATGAGGGACATGAAAATTGGAAACATGGTGGGTGCAACTATCACATGTACAACTCTGAGTAAATCCCCTATCTTTTCTCCCAGCTTCCTCTGTGGCTTGTAGGTGTCGCCCAGTTCTGGGGAGGAGGAGATAAATTAAGGCAAATAAAGGAGAGGAATAACAGTAGGAAATTAACACATGCATTTTTTCCCCTTTGTAATGTTTTTTTACCCTCTAGGTGCTTTGGAACTCCTCACCTGTAGGACTGACAATTGTTTTGCAAAATTCTTACATTATCCATATATTACAATTCAGCTTTTGCAAAAGAAGTGAATAATTAAAGTAAAAAAAAAAAAAAAAAGAAAGAAAAGAAAAAACCCACTGCTTAACTCTCATTTTCATATTTTCCTTTACTTTCATCTCTGTTGGTGGAAACCAACAGCCTCGTAATGTATGGCTGAAAATGATTATAAACAATAATTTGGAAAAATGTCATAACAAGGAATAACTTGAGGTAAGAGAAAACAATTTTAAAATAAAGTTGAATTCTTACAAAACTAGAGAACACTGCTCAGGGCAATACACAAACAGTTGTGATTTTTGTTTTGTTTTGTTTTAAACAGTACTAAAACCACTTGAAAAAGCCAACATTTCAATTTTAGCCTTTTAGACGGCTTTCTAACATCAACATATTAAGTAGTCAAATGGCATTTATTCTGGAGATCAAAATGCTTCCAGCATCACATTTCACTTGTAAGAAAGCCTATGAAAACCTCTTTTATAAAAATAGATCTAATTCTGTATACTGAAAAGAAGCCCACCATATTTGGATTATATGGCCATGAAAGGCCCATTTAACACCATCTGCCAATTACTACATATAAAAAGTAATTAAGAAAGGCTTATATTAAAAGAGGCCTCCTTCGGCTCTCTGTGGCTTGGTCCTTCTGATCTTAAACCTGGAGAAAACCTCTGGAAAACATTAGCACTTATTTTAGGAAATAAAGAGTTAGGCTTTTATTTAGGAGAAAATTTGTAAATACTCATTTAGTGTCATATGTGTATTAAAATTCACCATAAAAACTGAGAGTTAGAGAAGCTGTAATTAACAAATGTCCTGCCAGTGGTCTCTGCACTCTGGGGCAATCCCTTCACTTCCATGCCTCAGTTTCCTCCACTGTGAAAGGTAGAGAGTGTTGCTGAATATTTGCTAGGGCTGTTGTGAGTTCAGATGCTGAATGCCTGGGACAGTGCTGAGTGCCACCCTTGCTACGTCAGTGCTGACCGATCATTATCAGTGAGGTCGTAGTAGTGTCAGGTAGCAGGAAACTTACGGGGTACAGTCACACCATAGTGCTGTGTGTCGCTGATGAGCAGCTTTCGTTTCAGTTCATTCAAACCCACTCCCACAGGACCTAAAAAAACAGGATAATATAAATGTGTTATTAAACAAAACACCATATAGACACACCTGTAATTCACATGGGTCCATAAGACAGACTGGGACCAAGGATCCAGCTCTGCATCCCAAGGGAAGACCATCTCTAGTTATGTTGTACATAAGAAAAAGCTGGTTCTTTTGTTACGTTCTTACAACAGAAATTTAAATCTTTGCCTTTCCATTAAAAAGATTAGAAATACTTGTTTTCAATGAAACATACCCAAGAGTACCTGAGTATATCAACAAGTGATGGTATCCAGAAGAGCCTTAAAAAATTATGTAGGCCTGAAAAAGTGGAAGTGCACAGTCTGGCCACAAAGTGTTTCATTTTAAATGTTTTTAGAGCTTACTGAAAGAACACCTTTGAACCTTAATTTTACTTTAGATACAAATCTCATGATGCATTTTAACTTTGCAGAACCATCAGCCACAGTTCACTTGGTCAAGGTAACTCTCCTTACATTATGTTTTCAGTTGGTCCTTAAGCATTTGAAAACTGGCACAGGCCTTACATGTTTAAGTCAGTCAGTGTAGTGTATACATATTAAACACCCATAAGGGACAAGGCGTATTGTAGATGCTGTGGAGAATAAAAGTGAACTCTGCCTTCAAAGAAAGTAACTGGATTGAGAGAATCACACAAAATGATTATGAGACTGGGGGCAAAACAAAAAGCGATTTCACGTAGGAGTCCGAAAACAAGTTAGAAGGTCACAAGCCCCAAATGGCTAGCATCTTGCAACTCTGCCATCAGGGTCCATTTAATGGTGGTGTGTGCGCAGACCAAGCTACAGGTCCAGACTGCCCTGAGTTAGAGTCCCTTCTTCACTACTACTTCCCCTGGTGATGGTGAACATCAGGGTCTGAAGGGTGTGCCCCTCACCCCAAGTTCACATGTTAGAATCCTAACACCCAAGCTGTTAGAAGGTGGGGCTTTTAGGAGAGGCTTAGGTCATGAGGGTGGAGCCCTCAGGAAGGGATCTGTGCTCTTATAAACGAGATTCCATAGAGCTCCCTCCGGTTGCAGCCTGTGAAGACACAACCAGATGTGTGTGACCTGGAATAGGGCCGTCACCCAGCTGTGCTGGCACCCCGATCTCCAATGGCCAACCTCCAGAACTTTGAGAAGTCAATTCCTGTTGTTTATAGGCCACCTTGGTGGTGGTATGTCATTACAGCAGCGTGAGAGGACTACGTCACTGAGAAAGTTAAAGTCCTCGAGCCTTGATCAGACTTGATGCTAACTTGGAAAGTAATCATGCTGCCTTCTCTTGGGAGGAATATGTGAATAACTTATGCATCGCACCCAGCACAGGATCCAGGTATTCGTGCTTATTCTCCTTGCCTACTTCCTCTTACGGCCTTTGAAAAGAATATGGTTTTATGCTGGGCAATGAAGACCATGCAGGTGGACAAAGAGTGGGCATCCTGGTTGGAGGGAAAAGTGTGAGCAAAGATGAAGTTGGGGTTGGGGGCCGTGACTTTCTTGCTCTGCTGCCCTCACCTGGTATCAAGAGACCTGTCCCCCTTGCTGGTCACTCACTAACACCATCCATCTTTCCAGGGACTGCTGGAACTCCCAGGCACCCAACTCTCCCTTTTAGAGTAAATACTCTGTAATATCTCATTTATGCCCCAGAATGGAATTCAGAGCTGATGGAACTCACTAGTCTCTCCTGTCCTTTCTATCTAGTCACTAGTCTTTATTCTCCTATTTTCCTGCATCTGTAGGGCTTCCATTTTCCTGTACTTTCTCATATAGAATGGTTTCTGCTCTTACTACTATTGAATCCAGCCTTATTATAGGTACATGCAGACATCTGACTTCATTCAGTTTTCTAGTCATGTCTAAGCATTTACATACTGAAACAGATATTGTTTTATTGTAAGTACTCTTTTATCTTTCATATATTACAGTGACAGCATTTTATTGATTTGGAGGGCTAGTGAGTTTAGTTCAAACAGATCTTCCTCAAGCAAGCCTGAAAGTCTGTCCTGCCCCTGTCTGTCATGTTCCTCTTTTATATGTTTTCAGAGCATCGTGTATATCTTCTCAATACTCAAAAGTCATAATTCAACCATTGGGTAATACATTGCTTCATGGCCTGTCTTTCCCACTAGACAGAGGCACCACGAGGGAAGGAATCATATTATGTCACTTACCATCCCCATAAAGCAAGCCCTCAATAAAAATCTGCAGAGTGAACCCAACTTCTGGTATCACCATCACCACCTCAAGCTTAGTAGAAGACCTCATCTACTCCAGAGAACACAAAAGCCAACAAGTGGAAAGGTCTTTGAAGTCCTTTGCATGAACTTATAAACCTAAACACATCTAAACCACCATCCCCGATGCTTCTTTGCAGTCACACACTCTTACACCTCCTCTCAGAGACAGTTCCTTCTGAATCTTCATTTCTTGCGGCCAGTTCCTTTCTGTCACCCCTTTAACTAATAAGTCCTCTCCGACGTTAAAATGACAACAAACTTCCCTTCACCTTCACATGTCCCTCAGACACTGCACCCCCCCCACCCCCCTCTTTGCCACCCTGGCTCAGGCTGCTGGCCGCTTCTCACCAGCATCTCTCATTCTGCCTCCACTGCATAGAGAGGCAAATATAAATCCTCTGGTAAGCTTATACAGATGGCCTGTTGTGAGCTACACTTCTGTCTCTAATTTTCATTCTTGCCACTCCTTTCCATGCCTTACACACTCTAGCTACAGGAGATTCCCCTGCTGTTGGAAATGTGGCAGGTTCTCTTTTGTGTTGTTGGGTCCTCGTCACATGCTGCTTGCTTTTGCAAGGACACAACTGTCTCTTTATGTGCTAATTCTTTTGTTTTTAATATTTTTTTTTTTTTTTTTAGAATTTTAGATAGAGAGTGAGCAAATGAGCACAAAGGGCAAAGGGAGAGTCTTTACTCAAACTCTGTGCACTGAGCCCAACAAGGAACTTAATCTAATGACCCTGAGATCACGACCTGAGTCGAAACCAAGAATCAGATACTAAACAAGCTGCACCACCCAGGGCCTCTACATGTGCTAATTCTTGTTTGTTGTTTCAGCTTAGGTACACTTTAGGGAATCTTCCCTAACACTTTAAATTTGGGTTCGGTACCAAGTTCATGTGTTCCCTTTACTCCCAAATCAAAGGACTAATCACACTATACCCTGTTTACTGTTCTTTATCCTCTACAGACTGTGAGCTCTGTGGAAACAGGGGTGTCCTCTATTTGTTCACCAGCTGGCAAATTGTAGGCATGCATTAGTTTGTTTTATTCATTTAAATTATACTCAGTAATTACACTGTTCTGGAGGTAAAGCTATTTGCTGAATGAACCAAAGGAATGGGAGCGAAACATAAAAACATCTGCACCTGAGTGCCCGGATATGAGGGTGAGGTAACACGCTCACAGTCCCTAAACGGAGCTGGTGGAGCTCACATCTGAACTTGGCTCTCAGGATCTTGAAATACAGAGAAGTAGAGGGGAAGGTGATGCTTCAGCTCTGGACCAGGGGGTTGCAGGGAAGGGATTCCATCTGCCTCATCTCAGACAGGACTGCAGTGAAGCGGAGGGGACAGGTGAGGCTGCTCTTGTGAGGACAGGTACAGCAAGGAAAACCTTGGGACTGCCAGAGGCAACGAGATCTCCCAGGGAGAGGAGGAAGTGATAGCATTTACTTACTGAAAGTATCAAACACCATTTGGGGTGTATGTATTTGATCCGTTCCGAAGGTACCAAAAATACTTGAAGTGCTTACGCTTTAATAGGAAACGAGAAAGAGAAACAAGGGGCACTACAAATGGAGCTGTGTTCTCTGTACAGATGAAGCACACTCAGTTATATTTGCTCGAAGAAAAAGACAGAAGCAAATAAAACACTAAAACTTCCAGAGCCTGGCCTGGCATGCCCACCCCCAACCCCAGCACCCAGGACTAAAAGGGTGACACGAGTTTACTGTTCCTTCAAGAGCTCTCAGCTTTGGAGTGCTTCCCAGAGTGTGTTATACTTTGCTGAGTGAGAGTCTAGTTTTTTGTTTTGTTTTGTTTTGTTTTGTTTTGTTTTTTACTTTCTTCTACTACCCCCACCAAAACCCACAATGATTTGCTTTAACTCTGGTGGAAGAAACTAGGTGTGTTTGAATTGGGTGGGGGAATATGCCGTCTCTAATAGGATACCCTGACGTTCTGGCTATATTCAATTTTACCCCTTTATATAATCTCTTTGTAGTGAGCTTGCTTCACTGCACACTCGTGGAGTATGCCAAGAATGTTCAGTGGCAAATTATTTTACTTCAAAATTTTCCCCTTGATTTGAGGTCATCATCTTCAAACGTGGGAATTTCTTTGTAAAGAGGTTAAAATAGGGATATGGTTTCCATCATTCTTACTACACAATTATCCCAAGGGCCTCCGAACAGTATTCCCTCTAACAGGCTCTTGGACCAATTCTGTCATCCACATTGGTGAAGTTCTAGAATTTTTCTTTTTAATTTTTTTATAGGTGTTCAATTTGCCAACATATAGAATAACACCCAGTGTTCATCCCATCAAGTGTCCCTGTCAGTGCCCGTCACCCAGACACCCCCACCCCCTCACCCACCTCCCTTTCTACTACCTCTAGTTCGTTTCCCAGAGTTAGGAGTCTCTCATGTTTTGTCTTCCTTTCTTATATTTCCCACTCATTTTTCCTTTTTCGCTTTACATCTTAACCTCAAGATCACCACCTAGATCCACACCGCTGTTCTCCTATGACTAGGCATAAGTTTATAGCACTTTCAGTTGGCTGCTTTAAATTTAGAATACAGTATCTATTTACACTGCTGGGTACTTAGGGATACAGACCAGTTAGGTTCCTTCTGCAGAGGCCAGATTCATTTCAACACAGAAATTGTTACAATTGGTGAAACACACATATACAAATGTATATAAATCAGTTACCCTACAGTTAGTTTTCCAGTGGGCTTGTTAATGCTTACAGAAAAACAGAAGATAATCTAAATAGCACATATTTAAGTCACAGACAACAGGCTTTGGAAAAATTACAATTATGAAGATGACACACTGAGGTTTCTATGTGGCAGGCACCTGTTAACGGTTAACGTGACCCATTATTAATCCTCACACACATCTGCGGTGTGCTTCAACTGATGTTCAAAACTCCTGCATTCTTTCTTCCTATCACCTTATCAAAAGCATGCCAATAAAACACACACTCAGGTAGTCAGTTATCCACTGTCTGCTTATGCCTGTGACCCATAGCATCAGTTTTTCACCCCATTTCCAAATTGCCCCACACCTTGGATACTGAGGACTATCTGTGCTTGTAGAACACACAGAGACTCTGGCTACAAAAAGTAGAAGTCAGATCTGGGGATGTGAAAACTCGTTCTCTATAGAACCTCTGAAAAGTCTCTATTAAACTTAATGAAGACAATGTCTGCTAGGCCTAGGGAATGTGCACAGGGCATGTGTGTTAGCATTCTAGATTTAGGATGAAGGAAATCATATACAATGATGATATGTAAGTAAAAGCCAAAAAAAGCACCTTAAAAATTATTTGGGAGTTCATTAATTTGGAATTCAGGAAGTGAACTAAAATTGATGTTTTGCTAGCTCAAAAATAACATAGAAAAATATTTCTAGTCAAACCAAAACATTTAGTAAATAGGCATCATTTTGGGTTTTTTTGTTCCATAAGAATTTACAAAATCAACTTTGTGTGCAAATGCAAAAAAGAAAGAAAGCCATTAATTCCCATTAGTTAATGTTCTTGGAAAAACTGTATCAATTAGATAATTAAGATAATTAGGAAGGCATACTGTTTTTAATTACTTTGTACATTTAATTAGTAACTGTTTCCTGAAAGTAGGCAAATGTGTTGTGTGTGATCTTATATAACAGTCCATTCTTTTCAGCCAAAGAAATACAGTCCATTTAGGGTGTCAATAATGATGCTTAAAGTTTCTGATTAAAACTTTACATTTAAGGAAATATTCACATTAAACTAAATGCAAAGGGCCTTTATTTTTTTATCTTAAAAAGATTTTTAAAAAATCTATATGCAAATTCTCAGCTTTGTTTATATAGAGAGGAGAATTTAGGCATATTTAATGCCTTTTCCCCAAGTGACCTCTCTGTTGACATTATTGACTCATTATCCATGTAATTCTAAGACAAATGTTTTCACTGTTGTATTTTCAGACTTTCTTTTTTTTATTCCATGGGTTTATGTGCAAGGGTTTATGATTTGTGACGAATCTTTAAGGATGGAATACAAGAAACATGTTTTTATTAGAATGCTAAAATATACTTTTAAAATTAATTCATAGTTGATGCAGTTTTCATTCTGTAGAGATGACCTCCCAAAAGATCTACTTTCTGGATGTTAAACAGACATATACAATTAAAAATCAAAAGAAGCTAAATGAGTGGAAAAAGGAGGAAATAAAACCAGTGCCCATAGTAACACTTTGAAACTGAATGTACACTGAAAGAATGCTCTAAAATATGGGTATGGTGTTTTCCTACTAAAAAAAAAAAGTTATGGACACACTCTGTGGTATCATACTTGAAGCTTCAACCATGTACTTATTTATATGTTAGTGCAGACCCTGAGTGAATGATACCTACTAGAGCAATAGTGTATTACTGTGAAGATGGTTTTATTAAAACCAATGAAATGTGATATATTTTATTTATTTATCTATTTTATTTAGAGAGAGAGAAAATACATGAGCAGTGGAGAGGGGCAGAGGGACAAGGAAAGAATCCTAAGCAGGCTCCACACCCAGCACAGAGCCCAACACAGAGCTCAATCCCAGGATCCTGAGATATATGATCTGAGCTGAAATGAAGAGTCAGACATTTAAATGACTGAGCCACCCAGCCACCTCTGAGATGTGATATATTAAAAAAAAAAAAAAAAAAAGACATTCATGTAAGTCTACAAAAAAATGAAAAAAAAAAAAAAGAAAAAGTTTTATTTGTAAATGTCTCCCATAGAATTTAGTTGTAGTTTTTCCTAAGGCTGCTGAGCATCAAAATGAATTTAATAATGTAAATACAGATGAGTGGAACCTTACACGTGAAAGGACAGTCATGCTGAAGATCACAGTGCTAATAATCTGTTAGGAAATACACTTCTCAGAAAGACATAGATACAGGTAGATGTGATTGGCCAAATTAGCTTTAATACACTGTGTATTCATGTGACAGTCATAATGCATTAAATAAAATCCATTCTTATTTGGATTTCTTTCCAGTATTAAATTATATACTGGAGAGAAATCTGTTGCTCTGATCCAGGACTATTTGCTTTTGCTGACAATCTTCGTACATCCTGACACATAAAAATGGCATATTGTGTGAAAGTCACTTGCATGGATGCAGCTTTTACTATATCTTTACCTCCAATGTACCTGCCCTGCTTCACATGAAAATTCTTCCACATTTTCCCCCAGACACATTTACAGTATTGGCCCAACTTGTTACTCTTACTATCCAGAGTAAAATATCAAAATTGCTAGGAGTCTGCACTAAATATCCACATAGCTTTTGTTAATCTGAAAAATTTGTTACCTGAAAAAACAAACTTAAACTCATTTGATTTATTACAAGACAAATGGAATGAAATCCTCTAGGTATCCTTCAGCTTGGACACGTTATAAAAAACTCTACTTATCCTATTGTAGCACTACTATTCTTGCTGCTCTAAGCATAAAATAAAAACAACCACACTATTATATTTGACTCACAACTTTATAATGATCACAGTAGTGGGTGGCTGGATTTTGTGCTGGCGAGTGACAAATCTGTTTATAAAACTAAACTTAAAATTCCCTTGGAATCAAACTACATAGAAAATACAGCAACTTAGCAGTTCATAACAAGCCCTACCAGAGGTTCAGGTTTTTTCCTCTGTTGCTTTCATAATGGAAGAAAAATACTACTAATGAAACATCAACTTGTGTGCTAATATATAAAAAAAAAAATGGGGTAGTGGGAAGCTTGCTGAAAGAGGTTCATTTTTTCCAATGTAGCTATTTATACCAGACTTCTACCGACTGACTCAAGTTCTCAACTCCCCTCTATCTCAGGGGCATAATGAGTCAATAAAATTAAAAGGTCAAAATAAACCCATCCCTGAGTTTTCCTAAGCTAAGCAGAAGAGAGCATAGGTAGCTTTCTTCAGAGTCTGTCCGAAAATGTGACCTTTCCAACAAGGCTACCACAATCTGATTCGCATCCTGATTCCCCTGTATCTGCTCTGCTTTTACTGTCTTTCACAGCATTTACCATGCTTTGGAACTGTACAACTGACTTTACATTACTCATTTATATTGCATCTATTTTTTTGTCTATGTCCTCCCATTAGAATGTAAACACCACAAGGGCAAAAACATTTGTGTTGTGTATGAAGGAATCCACATGCCTAGAACAGTGCCTGACACAGTTGTGATTGTGATTTATTGTGATTTATGCCCAGAAATTAAGACAAAGTATAAACATTAAAAATACACCAATGGCATAAAAAAGCCAACTATAATTCCAATAAAGATCATGTTTACCTCCTATGTATAAGGATTATAATTTTAAATCCAGCACATGCTCATAAATTCAATTGACTTTTGGGTTTACAGTTATCTATATAAAATCCTCCAGAGCAGACTCTTAATTCCTACAAGCCTTCAAAGTTCACCAAAAGTTAAGAGAATTTTAATAAACATATTAACATTTATATTCAGTTTCAAGTGCTTGCTTTTCCCTCTGTTTTATGTGGAAGACTTTTAGTTCTCCCATAGTTTTATGGAAAAATGATGACAGTCTTATAAAGGTCTATTTATTCAAACTGCTTCTACAAAGCAGTCTTTAGACAGCATATGAGATTCAGCACAAAGGAGGGCAGAAGAGTACTTAATGCTCAAGCTGGAAATGTGAAATATATAGAAAGATTTATTATTAGTTTCCTCTTATGCCTCATAACCAGACAGAACAAGTCACAAATTGTCTGAATATCCACATGATGAATTTTGCTCTTCCATTGGCTTACGCTGTGAAGTGTTTTAGTAGCTTTTTAAACACCAAAGCTTTCTCTCTGCTCCTTTCCCTAAAAACACACAGACACATTATTTGGCTTTATTGCTTTCCTTTTTAAAAAGTCAAGTCTCACTAAAGATAAAATTTATGCAGAAAAATGTACTAAATGCCTGACATTTGGTTTTAACATACTTTTTGGAAAATACTCTTAAATGCAGAAAGGAATAGAACAGAAATGTCACTAAGCTATTTTAGTGGCTAAAATGTGGCTTTGTAAGAGTACCTTTCAAAATGAAGAGAAAAAATTAAATACTTGTGAGCAAGGCTCAAAGTCCTCAATTGTCATAGTTTTGCTATGTTAACAAGTTGGCCTATTTTAATTTCTTGAACATTAAGTCCAAGAATAAAGTGTGTAATATTATGGTAAGAAATGTCAAGCAAATAATACTGTGGACCTCTTTAGCAATATTTACCTTACAGTTTCAAGGCAAATACCATTATTCCCAGTGGCTTTGAAAACAGTGGGAAAAACCAATGAGGCTTGAGGAGGACCAGGCCTCTTATACTCTACTCTTTCCATCTTCCTACATATGTTGCGGGAGCCAAGGCACTGCTTCCTTAGTATAGGATTTCAACAGTCATGAACAGTTAACAGTTAACTCAGAAACAATCCAAAAGTTCTAAAAGTCCACTGCTTGGTTACCTCTTTTATATGATAAACTGCTAAATAATCGAATTTAGCTTGTAAGTGTTTCAAATAGAGGTTGAAAAATTAGCAGGAACCTACTCATATATGAACATTTCATGTTTCTCTTGTTTGTTAGTATTTTCAATTAACAACATAAAAAAGAGAGACAACAGTTTTCAAATGGAGTCACTTATGCTAAGCCCACATCACCAAACCAAGACTTAATAAGTAATTGAATTCACGAAACCTCTCCCAGGAGTGGACTCTTAAACCGGCCAATCTAGAATTACCTGCTCAGCACCAGTGACATAGCCTGAGAGACCCCTGCCATCCCCTCAAAGGAAGGTAACCATGCCTGAAACACTCCACATTTTCTAGTAACTTCCTTATCCTGCCCCTTCTGCCTATAAGTCTTCCATTTTGTACAGCTCTTTGGAGTTCCTTCTGCTAGATGGGATGTTGCCCAATTCATGAATCACTGAATAAAGCCAATAAGATCTTTAAAAATTTACTTGTTGAATTTTGGTCTGAAGGAAACTTCTGACACCTCTGGGAATGATGAGAAACACTGATGTAGTATCTATGAACTCTTTGAGTTCCCAGTTTTTCCGGTTGTTTCTGAGGGCCATTTGTAAGTTCCCCCTGGTTCTAGGCTCTGATATCTTTGCAACAAACTCCTGATCTAATTGGCTTTCCAATCCAGAACTTAGCAGGTTAGCTTCATTTGGTAGATGGTTCTATCCTGAACTCCAGTCCTAGCCCTCATTTGGTCCAGTCTCCCATTGTTGAGGTCTGCTGATCCTGTCCACAGTTCCATGTTAGATATGGCTGGTGGATGCAACTAATGCCTCTTATTTTTTTAGCCAGTCGACCATCCCATCTCTTTGGTTACTGCTGATGTGTTCATGTGTACATGCTTCTTTGGCTTTTACCAAAGGTTATTGCCAATGGGACTCTCAAAAGCCAAAAAGCCACAAACTTGATGGACATAGATCGATACTTAATAGCTATTAGAGTGCTCAACGCCTAACTCTGAGACTCTTATGTTAGGCTAGATTGGTCACAGAATGGGTTAGATTGACACTAGGTCACTTGCAAACCTCAAGAAAATTTCTGCGTGGGGAGGTATGCATAAAAACACCACACAACCCTCAGCCCAGTGGCACATCTCTCTGAGGTACTTGGATCAAGGAGACCCAACAGCTTAGCTAAAGAAATGAGATTCGTAAATTATAAAGAGCTGAGAGTGCCATGTCCCAGCACATTTGCTTATTCCATGTCTAAAGAACTACAGTCCCAGAAGCAATAGACAGCTACAAAAATGGCAACTCTTACTGAAGACATCCTAGAATGGCAATGGCCATTATGAGGGAGTGTTCCAATTAGGGCCATTTATTTAAGTACACTTGAAAGCAAAGGTTCCCAAATCAAACAAACTGAATGGGTACACCTATTTTAATTGATATGGAGAAGCTTCCAAAAGGCTTCAAGGTGCCAAAATAGTTTTATTGAAAAATTCATAGCAAAAGGATAATGAAGAATTAAAGACACAGAGTTCCCTACAACAATCAACAGTCATAGTGACATAATTCCTACTGCTCTCCTCTCCCCTCCTTTACCGCAGCACTCCTCTTCTACTAACTATCTGAATTGCCTTTTCTCCCTGAAAAGACTATTATACAATTATCTTTTAAAATCAAACCCCTCAAGGCTGCAGGAGATCCTCCTCAGGCATCTTTCACTCCTTGGTCAAAAAAACCAAACGAAACTAAGGCCCAGAGTTAAAGAATTTCCTAAACTCAAGGAGAAACCCCAAAAGTTTTCTGAAGAATTTAGAGTCCTCATCAGGGCCTATGACCCCAGGCTGCCAGATCTTTATCAGCTTGTGCAAAGTCTGGTGGGACCATATGAAGCCCAAAAATGGACCTGAAGCAGAATGGCACAACCCCAAAGATGACATTTGATACCTTCATCGTGGTCCCATTATGGACCAGAAAAAAATGTGTGAAATAGCAACAAATTTTTTAAAAGCCCATACTGACTGGTCTATGATTCAAACATGCAAAGAAGATGAAACTGACAGACTCTAAAGCCCATCTAGAAGCTCTCTTTCTATGGTATTCTGAGTTGCACACAATACATGAGGTCACCCAATCTGCTTTAGTTGCCCAATTTGGAAATGGATTATCTTCTGTGATTAGTGTATTGAAAAAAGACATAAACAGAATGGGTGGCCTGATTGAACTCATGACTCTAACTCATGACGACTTTGAAATAAGACCAAAATCAAAAGTCCACCCAGTTATTAGTCTTACAACTACAAAAGCTATAAGCAGGCACCTAAAATAATACCTGCTCCCACCCCCATTGTACCCTCTTAGGAGTCTGTCATCAAAACACTGGACCCAGGCTCAATATCTCATTTTTATTCAACTAGGACATTGGGGAAAAACCATCATCAAAGACCTTATGCAAATTCTTCATCATCAACTCATATGCTTCCCTATCTGTCCCCAAATGGCCCCTCTTAGAGTTAAGAGAAGTCCGAGGCATCCTCTGGTAAACTACCAGTAATCCCCTTTAATAGCCAAGGGGAAAACGAAAAGTACAATCAATGGAAAACCTTGCCAGATTCAGATAGATATGGGAGCAACATTCTCTACTTTAAACTAAGCTCTCATAGGACAAGCCCCTTGGAATGAAAAAGAAGTTTCTATAGTGCAGGTATCTAATAAAATTGAGAGAGTGTTTCTATCTCGACCAGTAGTCCAGATGACTCTGGGACTTCTTACTGAAAACGTTTGTGTGTCGGGGAGAGATTTGCTATGTAATACAGTAACAGTCAACCTGTTAGGTAGCAATCTCTTTTATAAAATTTAAAGGTCTCATACATTTTGTCTCCAGGGGAAACCTCACCATAGAATTTCCTGACCAACCTGAACCTGCTCTTTTATGTCCCTTATAATTTTCCCCTGATATAGAAGAGAAACAATTCCAGCAAAAGATCCTTGATTTATCTGAGGTGCCTGAAAAATCTGAGGGCTACTTCTAATATTGACATAAGGAGGATAGAGTGCAAAGCCTATATAAATTCAGATAGATGTAACTATATCTCTTCCTTCATTGCCTGTTGAAGCCACTAATCCACTAAAGCTTGAGGCCATGCAAGACCTCATGCCAACAGATCGTAATCACTCAGGGGCTAATCGATCCCTGGGCTGGCCCTGTAACTGCCAGACTGGGAACCTGATGGACGAGGATAGCGATTTGTCCAGGACTTCAGAGCTATTAATAAGATAGTTATTCCCCATTTCCCAGTTGCTCCAAACCCAAACAACTTTTTGTCACAAGTTCCACCAGAGTCAAGACAGTTTGCTGCTGTGGACCTATATTCAGCCTCCTTCAGCATCCCTGGAGACCCTAACAGCCAACATCGATTTGCCTTGATTGGGAACAATCAACAGTATACCTCGACAGTCATCGCTCACAGGCTCAGTGAGGTCCTTTCTTATTTCCCCTAAGTGCTCTACCAAGGTTTAAGTCCCCTAAAGTTCCCTGGGATATTGAGCCTTCTGTAGTATGTAAATGACCTCTTGCTATTCCCAGTGACCAAATAGGTGTCCAGCAAAGATCCCATGTATTTGCTGCAACAGATGAAAAAGGACATAAAACCTTTAAGGAAATTATATTCTCTCTAGATATTGTTCATTACCTAGGCCATGATCTAGGTGCTAATGGAATCCAGCTATCTCCAAAAAAAAGGGAGCTAATATAACAACGTCCTGGGCCCACAACTATTCTTAGTTGGATAACGAATCCACCCTCATGGGTTCCTAGGCCTAACTGGCTACTGCAGACTCTGGGCTCCTAATTTTCCTCAACTGGCTTCCCCAAGCTATGAATTTACTAAAGTTTCAGTCCCTGATTGTTTCCTTGGGCAGATAAACACAAGAAGGCCTTTATAAGATTAAAACAAGCAGGGAATTGCCTGTCCCAGGGCCACCTAACTGTTAACCTAATGAAAGAGATAACCAAGCCCTGGGAATAATCACTCAAGATCATGGCAGTGAACAAAGACCTCCTACCTCGACGAGCATCCAACTTGATTTGGTTACCTCTGTCCATGCCAACCATCTTAAGGCTAGAGCTGCAAAGTTACTAGAAGACTCCACAGATTTAACCCGAGGAAAGGATATTTATTTATAAACAAATAAGCTGTCCAAAGTCTTAATTCTGAACTATGTATCTTTCTACAGACTAACCTCCTCTAAGATCCTCTGCTTTAGCCACTCAGTCTGCATCTAAAATGCTGCAATGTTTTTAATCCTTCCACATGACTACTGCTACGAAACGAAGGTGAGCCCTAACAACTCTGAGGCAGTAACACCCCATTTTGCAACACATCCTGATTTAGGAGCTACCTCCTTTGACTAATCCTGATCTAATTTTATTTGTTGATGGAGCATCCTGGAAAAATGAAAAAGGGAAATTCGAGGCTGGCAATACTCTAATAGGACCTACTTGAGAGGGAAAATCTCCCACAAGCTAAATCGGCCCAATGAATATGCCCTCACCCAAGTTCACCACTTATCAAGAGGACAAACTGCTAATATTCATACTGATCGCTGGTAGGCCTTTGGGATCATGTATAATTTGGGGATGTTATGGAAACAAAATGGTTTTCTTATGTTCACTGGGACTCTGATCAAAAACAGACAAGAAAGATCTTACTGCTATGTGCTAACCTTCTGAAATTCTGTCATCAAAACTGAGGCCCATACTAAAAAACTGAAACTGGTATCAGAGGAATGCCCTAGCTGACTTTTGTGGAATGGCAGTATAACAACATGTATAAAGGGTGTGGCACATGTGAATAAAGTCCAAATTGTTTTTGCAAAAAATGACCTCTTTTTGCCAGACTCCTGCCTTCCTGATGTTCTATGACATGGCAATAGTCTGCTTTTGACCCAGTGAAATTAAGATGAGCAAACAAACCGTATAAAGTCAATGAACGGTTGGGGTGATGGGAAAACCAAGATGGTTACTTGGTCCTTCCTTGCTCCCTGGCATTTTTCAGTTTTTACATTCCTTCACCCACCATTGTGCAACTAAGATGACTCATAAACTGACGTTGGCGGGGAGCCTGGTGACTAGGTGTTCTGGAAATGGCATCAGAGGAAGACAACTCTCCAACCCTACTGGAAGGGACCTTTGTCACAGGCTCCAGACTACTGACACCACTGTGAAATCAGAACCTACTAAATCTTGGGTACACATCTCACAGCTAGAGGAGACTCCACCTGACATCTGGTCTTGAACAGATGCTGGAGACTTCTGAATCCAAACAATGAGGAAAAGGAGTTGACATCACTGTAGACTGCTTCCACCCAAGATGCCAGATCAAGACTTCATACTTTAATTAAACATGAAATCACCTCTCCTTCTCTTTCTTTCCTTTTCTCTGGCATTGGCCTGAAAAAGTAGCACCATCATCTCCATCTGCCAGGCCACACTAGGACCATCGCTAAGGCCACTGCAACCTTCTGTACTAATGGATTTTGTCATCAAAAACTCTGATCTGCCCATGATGCTAGAGATCCCCTGGTCCTCTCTGTGACCAATTTTTCTTCTATTCTCAGTACCATCATAAACTAACTATAACCAAGCCCCCTTAAAAGTCATAGTTTTTTACAGCCTGAACATCCAGCGCCTTGTTTGCCTTTCTACAATTATGACTATACTGCCCCATCAGACACAAATATCTATGCAGATCACAGCCCATTTGCACCTCCATATTCTTATGATGATCTCAGTCAGATCTGCCCTCAATCACGAAAAGATCCCAACCACAGCACACATCTTTGTAGGGAATTTAGAACAACTTTTTGTTTCAGGCGAGGAGATTTACTTCCCAAGCGCACTGAAAACCTAATGGACCCCTAGCTTCAATGGACAAATGCAACAATCCCTGCAAGTGAATCCATTCACGGTGCCCCCTTAATAGAAGTGCTGTGTGCCCCAGAAGGGTTTATCCTTATCTGTGGTTATCATTCTCCCTGACCCTATAAATCCTTAGATGGTTGGTGCAGAACCAGACCATGCCTTGCAGGTTATCTAACTATGTCCCTGACTGTTCAGAAATAAACTGACACACTTCACTGGCCAACTCCCCTGAATGTACATTGTCAGGTTAGGAAGGACCTCCCAGAAGGCTTTCATGATTTAAGATTCGCTTCCTCTGGCAGGTCTCTACTTCCCCAGTCGGGAGTGTGTGCAAATGATGCTACGATAAGGAACCTCTCCTTTTTTTTTTTCCTTAAAAATTTTATTTATTTATTCATGAGAGAGAGAGAGAGAGAGAGAGAGAGAGGCAGAGACATAGGCAGAGGGAAAGCAGGCTCCACACAGGGAGCGTGATGTGGGACTTGATCCTGGCATTCCAGGATCACGCCCTGAGCTGAAGGCAGACACTCCACTGCTGGGCCACCCAGGCATCCCAGGAATTTCTACTTAACTCCTGAAAGTATCATAGAATCTACTATAAAAGTGACAGCTGCCCAACAGAAATCCTCAGACCCTGTGGCCCAGGTTGCTGTCGATAAGAGGACAGCCCTTGATCATCCTTTGGCTGAACAAGGTGTCTGTGCTGCAACCAACACCACCAGCTACATGTGGATGATACTTCTGGGTAAGGTGAAACTCAGCTGTGCAAGATTAGTGAACAGGACACTTGGCTTAAGGAAGTGCCCCCTTCAACAGGGTCTTTTCTGGCTTACTTGATTTTGACTGATTTGTGTCTTGGAGAGCATGGCTCCAAAGTACCCTCCAGACACTGGGAGCTATCCTGCTTATACTGACCACAGTAATCTCTGGTGCACTGTATTCTCCTGAAGGCTTTATGTGCATGTTTGTAGCCGAACAAGGAGATGATCTCCCCGAGACTGGAATGTCAGGAAAGGAACAGAGACAATGATCAACTTTTTAAAAATAATGTGAACCTGAAGTCATGATGTGTCAATACTACAGAGATTCAGCAAAAAGTATCATGACCTGTGATTGAGGAAAAACTGAGAGCATGAGAGTGTTAGCTCGGCATAGGGCTAGTGCCTTAAATTTCAATCACATTTCTTAATTAAGCCAGAAGTCTGATCAAAAGGGGGTAAATAATGAAAAAGAGACAATATGCCCCAAATGGAGTCACTTGTGCTAAGCTCATGTTACCAAAAAAAAAAACAAACCCATAATACCTGACTTAGTTTCAACCACTTCCAGGAGTGGACTTTTTTTTTTTTGTCTTAAGATTTTGTTTATTTGAGAAAGAAAACACAAGTTGGGGGAGGGGCAAATGAGGAAGGAAAGAATCTCAAGCAGACTCCATGCTGAGTACGGAGCCCAATACAGGACTTGATCCCATGACGCCAAGATCATGACCTGAACTGAAACAAAGATTTGGACGCTTAAGCAACTGAGCCACCCAGCTGCCCCACTCCTCGAGGGGTGGACATTCAACCTAGTGTATCTGGAACCACCTGGTCAGCACCATCTGCCTGATAGATCTCCACAGCCCCCTAAAGGAGGGTGCCCTTGCCACAAATAATCTGCTCGTTACCAGTAACTTCCTTTCCCAATCCCCTTTTGCTTATAAAAGTGTGTCATTTTTGTACAGTTCTTTGGAGTTCCTTTCTATCTGCTAGATGGGATGCTGCCCAATCCATGAATCACCGAATAAAGCCAATAAAATCTTTAAAACTTAGTTCAATTTGTTTTTTTACAAGATGAAGAGCTATCTTTTATTAAAATCTTACTGGGTTCCAGGGATTGGTCTAAGTATTTGCAGATATCATTTTATTTAGCCCTCAAACAAACTCAGAAAGCAGGTGCTCTTTCCTCACTTTTCAGATGAAGAAACTGAAGCCCAGAGAATATCTAAAATGTGTAGATATCACATGGCTACCAAAGTGCAGAACAGGATTAGAACCTAGCCTGTCTTTCCCCAGAGGCCCGTTTATTACCATTTACACTATCCCACTTCACAGGATATAACAGATGGAGATTTTTCCAGACAATAAACACTAAACTCCCAATACTTTGGCTGTGTCATACATGCAAGCAGAAAGATTTTCTGAGCAATGGCCACACAGAAAAAGATGAATGATAGAAAATGATTTTGAAGCAGGACAGTTACATGCAATGACCTTGTCTCTCACTGGATTCCACTATGGAATGTCATGCTGCACAAAAGGCCACAGCAAGGGTAAGGACAGGAGTAAATAATTACAATTACATTATATCAGCAAATGCTCCAAAATGGGAATATCAAGTGTTAGGAGCTAAAGAATTTCAAAAAGAATTATTTTTTTCCTGTAGGATTTTCAGAAGAATGTCAAAAAGTAATAATAAATCAGTTGATTACAAGAGACAAATCAAGCCTAAACTATCACTGCTAATCCTTAACGGAGATTAAAGCAAAAACCAAATGTTTAAAACCATCAATACGGCACATGCATGACGAAGCACAGAAGCGATATGGGATAAGCGTAAAATCAAAATAAATAACATTCAGTACACAACTACTAACAAAATAGGGTGAGGGCAACAAAACCCACTCAAAACAGCAACTAGGCCTCCCTCGCAACCTCCCCGCCAGAGGCACCTCAGTACATTTGCATTATAACCAGTGGCAACAGGTAAAAAGCAACATGTACTCCCTAAGCAAGCTGGACCTGCAGCAGCTGCTGGGAACTTGTTAGAAATGCAGAAGCTTTGGCCCTGCCTCAGGCTACGGATCACAAATTGCCCTAGGAACAAAATCCCCAGATGACTGGACTGGTGTTATGGTTTGAGAAGCCTCAGAGAAAGGGCTGGAGCCCAAGGGGAGAGAAAGTGTTCCTCCGTGGGAATATTCTGAGGCTGCTTCTGTCTATACCATCAGAAACCTCCTGAGAGGCGGGGCCGATGGCTAAGTGTCCAGCTCTTGATTTCCCTTCAGGTCATGATCTCAGGTCTCAGGATCCAGTCTCAGGGTCATGGAATCAAGCCCCAGGTGGGGCTCTGTGCTCAGTGGGAGTCTGTTTGAGATCCTCTCTCTCTCCCCCTCTGCAGCGCCCCCCCCACCTCCCAGCACTTCTCTCTCACTCTCTCTAAAATAAGTAAATGAATCTTTAAAAGCAAACAAACAACAAACTCCCGAGGCACCTTCTGAGCTGTGAAGATGGTGCAGACAGTAAGATCAAGCCCAGAGACGTTCTTGGTGGCTGGGAAGAGTCAGTCACCCCAGGTGGGCTACCGGACACGTGAATGGACTTGATGTGGAAAGGCCAGGAAAATCAACCCAGTGTATTTTGGGAATAGCTGGCAAATTTTAAGGGAGGGAAGGTGAAGTGGTAATGCCCACGTGCAATGAGGGGCTCTGGCTGCAATGCCGGCTGACCTGACCCAGGGAGAACCAAAGACCAAATATCCAGCTCGAGGCCCTGAATGTGGGCAGGACTTATGTGAAGCATGGATGCTTTTGGTAGGCTCAGATCTGAACTTTCACAAAATATGGAGGTATTTTTTAGGAAAATGGATGGATGTCTGGGCCCTAAATCAAAGAGAAAAAGAGAAAAAGTAGGATATTTAGATCCAGCCATTGGTGTCAGTACAGCCCTGATTTTGCAGACTGGAAGCAATATTCCACAGTGAGAAAAGAAAGAAGTAAAAGAGGATTTTAACTACTTTTACCTTGTTTTTTTTTTTTTTTTAAGATTTTATTTATTTGACATAGAGAGCGAGAGAGCGTAAGCAGTGCGAGGGGCAGAGGCAGAGGGAGAAACAGGCTGCTCGATGAGCAGGAAGCCCGATGTGGGGCTCGATCCTAGGACCCCGGGATCATGACCTGAGCCACAGGCAGACGCTGAACTGACTGGGCCACCCAGGTGCCCCCAGCTACCCCACTTTGACCTCAGGCTGTACTTTCTAAGTTTTTCTTTCCAGCTTATGGCTTAACTCTGGCAAAGGGCCCTGTAGGCAAAGTATCCCATGATGTGAACCCACACTCCCCCCCACCTTGAGCAATGAGGACTGCCTGAGGCAGCAAGACCCCCCGCGGCCGGCCCCAAGACAACGGCGACCTGACCTTTCCTGCCCACCTGCATGGACCCACGGACCTTGTCCCACACTTTCCTTATAGAAACCTAGACGTCTTTTCAGAACTTTGGAGATGGTTTGTGAGCTACAAGTCTGCTGCCTGCAGGTGTTGGCCTCACTCTAGGAAATCCCTTTCTTGTTTCACCACCACTGGACTCTGTCAGCAGTGAGCTGCTGAGCCTGGCCTGTTTGGGACCCTGGGAGCCAGGGCCTCCTGCAGCCCTGTGCTCCGGCCACAATTCTGGTGAGCCAGTCATGGGCTGTACTTCTGATCAGCCCAGCCCCCCCGAGGACCCCCAGGGACCCCCGGGTGGTGCCCTTGGCTGCAGCGCTGTGCCAGGAGGGCTCACAGCCATTTCCTGAGCCAGTGGTTGGGACAGGTCAGAGTCAGCTCCTCCTGGCTAGTGGTCCCTGGGTCCCTCCTGGACAGCAAGGAAGTCCTTTGTAGCTGCCCAAACCTGTTTCATTTTGAAGACTTTTTTCTTTCTTTCTCTCTCTGATCTGGCATCAGTGGTCTTAACCACATTTGGTGAAATAGGGGAATGACCTAGAAGTAGTAATGGGCCCCAGAGATCTGGCTCCTGGTAAGTCCCCCCTGATGAATGCACATCAAATCCCGTCCTGGTCCTTCTCTGGTTCCCTGCCTCGGGGTTCTTTTGAACTACTTGTTTCGGGTTTTCTTAACCCATTTGCTCAGGCTTGGGTAGCTGAGCTGTGGCAAGGGCCATTACAACTTGTGAATGTGCCTCTGGAAAAAGGAGTGGGTGAGAGGAAAATGGGAAGCCAGGGTCCACATACGGGGAGATTCTCTGGAATCTGTGTGTACGAGACAGGGACTGCTAAGTCTATCCCCTCCCAGAGCCCCCTGGGAAGAATAGCGGCGGCTGGTCCGTCTTCTTTCAGTTATAAACCTGTGATAAGAAAAACATGAATTTTCATTTTAACACCTCCTGGCACATGAGTTTGTTAAGCTCAGAGGAAAGATGGCCACTGAATGGTTCTCGAATTCCTTCCTCCCATTTGGTTGCCTCCAAACAGGGGGCTTGCTTTGGTTTGGCTCTCCTAGCTTGTCTAGGAAGCCCTGTGGCTCAGGCAGTGAATCACCTCTCAGTTGGGGGGAAGAACGAATGCTAACAGAGGTATTCTGGGCTTCAGGTAGTCATAGTTTTATTGCTTCTGTGTTCTTTCTGAACCTTTGCCTAGGAAGATGGTGATGCTTCCTTCTCTTCTCAGCAGAAACCTATTAGGGCATATTGTGAATTTATGGTGCAGAGCGCTGAAAAGTATCCTCAGAAAAAGGCCGTTTTGTAGGAAGGAGAGACAGGACATGGAGATAAAGGAATGTTAGTCCAAACTTTAAACTGACCATCAACACTGGTGGTGGTGGTACACTTCTGTCTCCACCTTCCCCTCCCCCTGTTTGTCACATCACCCATGAGGTTAATGTGGCCGCTCCTGTACCATCCTTGGTGCCTCCAGAGCCACTGGCTCCTGGTCCTCCTACCTCACTGAGAAACAAAAGGCACCCCTAGCTATTGAGCTACCTCCTTATGGGATTCAAAGCTACTTCCTTATGAGGTTCAAAGTACCCCCAAAATCAACATGAAGGGGTCCTGAGGCTCCCCTGGACATAAACTGCCCACTTCAGATTTCCCCACAGGAGGCCAATTAAAACTGATAGTGGGGGACACCTGGGTGGCTCAAAAGTTGACTGTCTTCCCTTCGGCTCAGGCATGATCCTGGAGTCCCAGGATCGAGTCCTGCATCGGGCTCCCTGCATGGAGCCTGCTTCTCCCTCTGCCTGGGTCCCTGCCTCTCTCTCTCTCTGTCTCTCTCTCTCCCTAAGTCTCTCATGAATAAACCAATAAAATCTTAAAAGGAAAAAAAAAAAACCTGATAGTGGGAAACAAATTGATTCGCGGACTTTTTAGTGGACCTAGATACAACATATGGCATTAAAGTTAATTCAAGATTGTCAGCCTAATTAAAATACACATGTCTTGGGCAGCCCGGGTGGCTCAGCGGTTTAGGGCCTTTAGCCCAGTGTGTGATCCTGGAGACTCAGGATTGAGTCCCACATCGGGCTCCCTGCATGGAGCCTGCTTCTCCCTCTGCCTGTGTCTCTGCCTCCTTCTCTCTGTCTCTCATGAATAAATAAATAAAATATTTAAAAAAATAAACATGTCTTTAGAGTTATCAGCATTAAATATAAAACTTTAATTCTACCAAGGTTTATTAAGGTTTACTAAAGTTCACGTTCTACCAACGTTTACTAAAGGTCATCTCTATCTGTCAGCAAACAGAAGACTTAATATGATAGTTAATTTGATGTGTCTCATGAGGTTTTCACAGGTAACTGTTAAGAGCAAGTAGGTTGAATAAAAAAAGAAAGGAAAGTGTGAAGCTTTCAGATTCATTGTTAACCTAAAACTTTAAAGTTTTGGTAGGTTAAATGATATATTGGTTTGAACTCACTGGATATCTATTTTCCAATAGGACAAAACACTGAAACATTAATTACTCAACATGGGTTTATCTGTTTGTGGCTTCTTATTACAAAGAAACTAAAGATAAAATTAGGGCTGCTAGTAAGCATATTTTATGCTTGGTCAAAAAAACTATATTATGGTAAAACGTTTCCAGAGATTATGAAGTACAGTCATAAATTTCCAATCTAAAAAATTCTGATGTAGTTCACAATTGCTTACTACCTAGTTTTTACTAGAAGTTAAGGTTTCTAAGCATTAATAATAAATGTAACTGAGACTGCTAGAAATAAGGGGAGTAAGTCTGTATGCAAGGAAAATAAGATGTATTTTGGTAAGAAAGGTACGAGGAATGGGAATATATTTTTGTTGAGGAAAAATAGAGTAACTTTGCTTTAAAATGTGACTGGTTAGAGAGAAGGTGTAAGGCAACATCTGAATGAAAAAGAAAGCTGTAGAAGGTTTGTGAAGGGGAATCTTTGGAAAAGCATTTATGCATGGTCAGGACTAACACTGGAATGAGTGTTTTAAAAGTACACTCATATAAGACTAAGATTTAGCTTTTCTGTCAAAAAGATAAAGTTTTCTTCGATTTTTGGTCTGCTCTTGTAAGAAGTTGTAAACAAAAGTTCTCATTTTTTTTTATCTGCTCAGAAAACCAGAGTTTCTATGTCTTGGCCTTTTAGGTCTCTGATTACTTAGGAAAGTTAAAACTTCTCAATAGTAAAGGAGCTAAGTTTTGCTACCAAATATTACCTCCTTGATTAAATAGATAATGAAATACTATTTATAATGATCTGTAATCCTATTTAGGTATGTGCTCTAAAACCTGAGGTTTTTAACAAATTTCTTCAAATTCTAAACAAAGTCTTCTTGACTAATTAGGCCTATATGTTAAGTTACGTGGTATGTTGAGTTAGATGGGAATCACTGTCAAACAAACAATGATAAACTGTCTTAGGTTATATCCTATGGGTAAATGCTATAACTGTTCTAGAAATTATATGAAATCCCTAAAGTTTTAATACATCCCGGTAAGGGGCTGGAATGGCAAAACCACTCCTCAAAAGACAGAGTGTACCCTACTCCATAGGGTTAGCTAAGGGTTATGGAAAGGTGGCCCTCCCTTCCTTATGATGGGATTGGACAATGCACTTATGACGTTATGATGGATGCCTGTATCTCCTGGGATGTCTACCACTTGCCAGTGATTCCTCATAATTGCGATATTGTTAAAGGTAGGTATTAGGCAAAGAGGTTTTCTTTATTATTTTATCAGTTAGCCATATAGCTGTCCCAGAAGCCACCTCTGTTGATGTAGAATTACAAGTAGAGGCTTTGGTCAAGCATACAGCAGCCATCTTTAATCAAACTCGGCACACAGTCACTCTCCTAAATGATGAAACCACATGAAGTCAAAAAGTCGTCCTTCAAAACCAGATGGCTCTTGGTATTTTGACTGCAGCCCAAGGAGGAATCTGTGTTCTCATTAAAGCAGAATTTTGTATATATATTCCAAACTACTCAAAGAATGTGTCTGAAGCCATGAAAGATTTAAATACATCATCATTATAGATGCCCTGGTTCTAGATCCTTTTAGCAGTCGACTAAATTCGATTCTTCCTAAATGGAAATATGCTCTGCTAAACACTGCTATACTTCTTGCCGTTTCTCTTTTTGGTTGTGGTTAGACTTTTTGTATTTGTCAAGCAGGAGCCCATGCTATTCATACCAGCATGGAGATACCTTACTGTATATTTCAGGAGAGACTCAAGAAATGAAATTCTCCCACCCTGTCAAAATCTTCCATTCCAAAATCCCTATGTCATCCCTGATCAGTAGGAAGTAGCTACAGGGCAAATGACCACTATCCCTTTTCCCTCCATAGAAATAAAATGGTATTTTGACAGTGGGGATCTGAAAGAAGACTTCGCCTCCATTTTTTTTTTAAAGTAGGCTCCAGGCTTACTTAAGCCCCACTGTAGAGCTTGAACTCATGACTCTAAGAACAAGACTTGAGCTGAGATCAAAAGTCAGTTGTGTAACTAACTGAGCCACCTAGGTGCCCCAACTTTACCTCCATTTTGACCTATCTTTTAAACTTTTTTTCTTTTAAGATTTATTTATTTTAGAGACTGTGTGTGTGTAGAAGTGGGGGAAGGGGCAGAGGGAGAGAGAATCTCAAGTAGATTCCCTGCTGAGCCTGGAGCCAGATCCCATGATCCTGAGATAATAACCTAGCCAGAATCAAGAGTCAGATGCTTGACTGAGCCACCCAGGAGCCCCTAAACACCTCTTTTAACTCAGGCAAAAGACCTGAGGCAAAGTATCCATCATGGGAACCCAAACTGCCCCTCAAGCATTAGCGGAGGGCCCTGATACCAGCAAAACCCTGCATGATTGACTCCAAGACAATGATCGACCTGCTCTTTACTGCCCACCTGCATATTCCCACTGACCTGTGTCCCACATGTCTCTTATATAAACCTAGAAGTATTTTCAGCACTTTGGAGACAGTCTTTGAGATGTTAGTTCACATCTTCCCAGTGTTGGCCTCACTGAAATAAATTCCTTTCTCTCTCTGCCTCTGGATTTTGTCAGTGGTAAGTGGCCAAGTCTGGTCTGTTTGGGACTCATAGAGCCAGGTTCTCTTGCACCCTTGGGCTCCAGTTAAAGAAGGTTTGGGGGATCCCTGGGTGGCGCAGTGGTTTAGCGCCTGCCTTTGGCCCAGGGCGCGATCCTGGAGACCCGGGATCGAATCCTATATTGGGCTCCTGGTGCATGGAGCCTGCTTCTCCCTCTGCCTATGTCTCCGCCTCTCTCTCTCTCTCTCTCTCTCTCTCTCTGTGTGTGTGACTATCATAAATAAATTAAAAAAAAATAAAGAAGGTTTGGGTCTTGAAGAATTTAGGTATGAATCAGCTCCACTACTAAGTAGCTGCATGAGCTTGGGCAAAGTAACTTACTTCTCCTCTCTGTGCTTCAGTTTCTTTGGGGGGGCGGGGAGGGATAATATGAGTATGTACCTCGTACTCATGGTGAGGACTGGATGAAATAATAAGAGCATAGCCCTTAACTCAATGCCTGGCAATACATTTTGGTTACTGTTATTACACACGGAAGAGGAAGGATAGGACCCGCATGAGAAAAAGATAGACTAAAAACTCGGTTGGGACTGTTTGAAAGCCATCAGGAACTGCAGAGCATGATGAAACATTACAGTTAGATTTTACTGGTAGAGAAACATAAGTAGTAAAAAGGGGTATTTGGTTGTCATTGAAATAATACAATTAATTAACTCAAGGCTGGAAAAGTCCAAAGAGTAAGGCAACATGAGTAGGGAGAAAAGCACAGGACAAAGGAACTGGGGATCCTCACTGGCTTCACCACTGGACAGGTCAACATTTAGCATCTCCAGTTGAGGAATATCTTGAGGGCAACCCTCCTGTTGGGAGATACAGAGGAAATCTCTGAGAACCAGGCGTAAGAAACGTAAGGAATTCCAAGCAGGAGACAGAGAAAGAACAGTCGCCACAGTATGAGAGACATCACAGGGCTTTAAAAAAAAAAAAAAAAAAAAAGACTATATGTTCCTGCCAGGAATGTAAAAATATAGTGAGAAGAGCAGGCAGTAGTTTGTCAGAAAGTAAGGCCTGAGGCCCCCAGGACAGAGTCCATGTTCAATCCAGAATCAGGTGCCAGGAGCTCAAAGATCAACAGGCAAAAGGGATTTAGGGCAACTTAAAAGCATACAATTAAGCTCTTCAAAAAAAAAAAAAAAATAAGCTCTTCGCTGAAGATTTCAGCCAGATGAATTTTGGTTCAGTGATTGCAGACCCAGAAAACAAGCATTCATGTAACGCAGCATCCAAAATACCTGAGATCATTCTGTGACTTGGGGCTGACAAAAGAATGCTGTGATACATATTTCTAGGAGCATAATTTTACTAAAAGGTAGTCCAGATGGTCCTGTGGTATTCTGTCCTGATAACCCCTTAAAACTTAGAGATATGATAGTTAGGGTCATATCACTCAACTGCAAGGAGACTGATTAAGATACACCAGTGCCAAGTGGCAAATTGTATCTGTGAGAGGAGTTGAAAGCTTTGGGGGAGTTGTAGCTCCACTCAGTGGGGTAAGCACACTATAATCTGACTCCTGCACTGATCACAATTAAAACCTCTGGACAGCACACAGCAACAACTTGAAGACTCTGAAAAGCAAACAAAAGCAGGCAGATGTAGAAGGATGTCAAACCTGGAGAGGTGATCCCCAAGGGGATGAAGTTTCCCTGTTTTTCTTTGTTCTTGGGCTTTGTCCAGAGGACGAGTCTTCATTCAGAGCTTGAAGAGGATTGTGCTAAGACCTCATAAAAATTGTGGGCTCACCCCTAAGCTGTGCAGAAGTGAGGTAAACCCAAAGAGCACAACTAAGATTTAAACCACTGTATGACTCTCTGGCTAACACAAACATCGTGTGCAAGAAAGAGACCCAAAGCAGCACAGCAAAGACCTGAAAACTGAACTGAGGCAGAGAGACTATGCCTAATCAGGTTGACAGCCTGCTAAAAAATTTAACGTTTTCCAGAGGAATATAGTAAGATCCAAAGTCTATACAAAATAATGTTGAAAATTTCTAGGATACAGAAAAAAAATTATTCAATGCACAAAGATGATGGATTCTCAAAAAAAAAAAAATACAATCGATAGATGCCAACCACAAGATGAGCCTAACATTAGTATTACCCAAAATGATAAAGAAGCTATCTTAAGCTTCATGAGACAAAACTAAACACACCTGAATGTAAAAATCACATTCTTATCAGATAAACAAAAACTATGAAAACAATTGGTAATTTCACAATTGAAAAAAAAATAAAATATATGAAATCTAATGATTTGGTTTGTAGGTTACATAGCAAAACAGTGATGATGAAGGTAAGAGTCAGAGACTTGAACAGACCAAAAGAAAATGTCAATTTTGAAAAACAAAAACACTAGGAAAAAAAAAATAATCAAAACTCAGGATCCTGTGAGACACTACTAAAGACTCTAACTCATGTGCTATTGCAGTCCCAAAAGTAGGGGGAAACGAGGTTAGGGCCCAAAAAACCCCCACAAAAAACAAACAAAAAACTCAAAAAATAATGGCCCAAATTTTCCAAAATTTGGTGAAAGTCATAAATTTATAGATTTCAGATGTTCAGTAAACTCAGGCATATTAAACTCAAACTAAAGCACATATAGATACATCATAATCCAACTGCTGAAAATCAAAGATTAAAAAAAAATCAGAAACAAATAATAATTACATGCAGAGGTAAAGCCAAAAAATCAGCAGTTATATTAAAGTCAAATAAGAAAAAAATAGTAGTGAAATAACCCAAAAGAAGGCAAGCAAGAAAAACAAAAAAAAATGAAGTAATAAACAGAAAACAAAAGTAAAATAAAAATAGACCTAAATTCAACCATATGAGTTTATATTAAATATAAATGGTCCAAACATACCAATTAAAGATGTAGATTATCAGACTGAATAAGTACAAGACCCAAGACTATGCTATCTGTAAAAAATGAACTCACTTTAATAATAAACACATAGATGGGTTAAAATTAAAGGACAGGAAAAGATACATCATGCAAACAATTAGCAAAGGATAACTTAAGTGGTGGCTATGTCAAATATCACACAAAGCAGATGTCAGAACAATGAATGTTACCAGGGATTAAAAAGGACATTACATAATAAGAAGGTAATTCATTAAGAAAATATAACACTTCTGAATATACATATACTTAACAGAGCTTCTAAATATCCTAAGTAAAAGCTGACGTATGTGAAAAGAGGAATAGACAAATCTACCACTATGGATAATTTAACACTCCCCTTTCAACAGTTATCAGAACAAGTAGACAAAAAATTAGGAATACGGAAGTTCTAAATAACATTATCAACCAACTTAACATATATCAAACACTCCATCAAACAACAGCAGAATACACTTTTTATAAGTGCACACACAACACTTGAGGACACGGACCAGATTTCTGGACAAAAAAAAAAAAATCTGATAAATTTAAAAGAACTAAAATCATACAAAGCATATTATCTGATTACAATGAAATTAAACAAGAAATCAATACCAGAAAGATATCTGGATAATCCTCAAGTATTTGGAAATTAAATAACACGTTCTAAACAACTTGTGGATCAAAGAAATCACAAAGGAAATTAGGAAATACTGTGATCTGAGTGATATGTTATAAAGATACAACAGATCAAAAATGATAGGCTGCAGTGCTTAGAGGGAAATTTAAATTTAAGTTTACTAATACCTAATTTTTTTAAATAAGGGTTTCTAGTCAACAGTCTAAGATTTAACTTCATAAAACAAGAAAAAAAAGAAAACTAGGTCCAAAGTAAGCAGAGGAAGGAAATAATAACGCAAATCAACAAAATTGAGAAAAGAGGGGCATCTGGGTGGCTCGGTCAGTTGAGCATCTGCCTTTAGCTCAGGTCATGATCCCAGGGGTCTGGGATCAAGCCCCATGTCCTTCTCTCTGCTAAGCGAGAAGTCTGCTTCTCCCTCTCCCTTTGCCTGTTGCTCTGCCTGCTGGTTCTCTCTCTCTCTCTCTCTCTCTCTCTCTCTCTCTCTCATAGATAAATAAAATCTTTTCAAAAATTGAGAAAAGAAAAACAAAACATTGAGAAAAAAAGCAAAAAATTGAGAAAAGAAAAATAGAAAAGAATTTAAATGTACACGTGCTGTTATAAAAGATCAATAAATTAGAAAAAGAGTTAAGGCAGGAAGACTCTAGGAAGGCCAAAAATGATCACCACTCTTCTGTTTTTCACACTTGTGTGCAATTCCACCTCCTTGATTGTGGGAAAAACCTGTGATTTGCTTCTAACCAACAAAATATGGAATGTTCTGTTCCTTTGCCTTTTCAGGTTATACACTCTGATAAAGCTACCATGTTGCAGAGGCCCAGAGAGCAAGGAACTGAGGGTGGGTTATGAGCTCTGCCAAACCAAATGGTTTCAGGAGTAAATCCTTTATTGGTCTAGCATTCAAACTGAGATACCTACTTCTGGCCAAGTCTTGAGTATAGCCTTATGAGAGATCCTGAAGCAGAGGACAACCTAGCTAAGTCATGCTCAAACTCTCCAAATTCTGACCTGCAGATACTTTCAGATAGTAAGTATGTGCTATTTTAAGGTCACTAAGTTTGTACTAAACTGAAGCTATGTACAGATTGTGAACACTTAAACTTTGACTCCTGTAATTCCAACAAAAGAACTCCAAAAACTTGTTATACAGCAATACGTACCTGATGTAAGAGTCAAGACAAATTACCCATAATGAAAATGAAAGTGGAGACATTACTACAGACCTTACAGAGAGTTAAAGGATAATAAGGGAAAATTATAAACAACTTTATCTTATACAATTGGTAACTGAGGTGAAACAAATTCTTTCAAAGACACAAATTGCCAAATCTCATTCAAGAAGATAATCTGAATAGTTATGTGTGTGTGTGCGTGTGTATAAAGATACAAAGATGCCCTCTCTCACACATTCTCTCCTTCTTCCTTCCTTCTCTTCTCCTTCTTCATTTTTAAAAAGAAATTAAATTTGTAGTTAAAAACCTCCCCAAAAGGATGCCAGTATGGTTCTACTGTGTAATTCTACCAAACATTTTAGAGGAAAATAATACTAATTCTACAAAGGCTCTCCCAGAAAAGTGAAGAGGAGAAAACACTCCCCAACACATTTTAAGAATATGGCATTATCTTGATAAACACTAGACAAAAGCATTCTAAGAAAACTACAGAGCAGCAAACTGAATCTAATGCTATGCAAAAGAATAATACATCATGCAAAGTTCATTCAATACACAAAAATAAAATGGATGCAAGTCACCATTTCAACAGATCAAATAAGCAAAACCATATAATCATGTCAACAGATGCAGAAAAAAAATCCATTTGACAGAATTTAACATCAATTAATCAATTCATGGTAAATACTCTCAGCAAATTAATAATAGAAGGGTATTTTCTTAACCTGGTAAAGGGCAGGTTTATTTTATTTTATTTTTTTATTTTTATTTTTATTTTTTTGTTTTTTTTTATTAAAAAAAAAGACCCTACATCTAATATTATACTTCATGGTGAAAGACTGAGTACTTTCTGTCTCCCTAAGACTGAGAACAAAGCAAAGATGTTCTCACCAATCTCATTCATCATGATACTGGAGAGCCTACAGTGAGGAGAGAATACAAGATGAATATAAAATAAAATGCCTACAAAAAAGAAATAAAATTGTCTTTGATCACAGATAACAAGATTATCTACATAAAAAAAATTCAAGGCATCGACGAAAAAAAGGTACTAAGAATTTCCTTAACGAACTGCAGGGAGAGATGATGACATCTGCATAGATGTCATTTAACAGAACTGCATGGCTGCCTTAACCTGTATGAGGTCAGCATTCCCGTATCCCCTTTTCCTTTGGAAGATTCTAGGGAGTGAATATTTCTTTTTCATAACCATCAATCATCTTTAGTTGCTTGTGACTGATTTATTTGTATTATTTCCTGCATTCCTATTCAGACCCATAGTTTATCTTATGCTATCTTTCCTTCCCCACCTTGGAGGTTAGCACCTATGGGAAGAAAAAAAAGAGCAAAGTTTATTCTACTTGCCTCCTTCACTTAGATCCCACCCCCCAGGGAAACCAAAAGTAGCACAGTCATAACAGTAACTCTTTGCCTACAGAGGAGATCTAGATTTAGGGGAAACAGGAAATTGTGTTCTCTTTGACTTTTTATCACAAGGTATGTCTCTATCTTCGAGTGAGAAGCAGACCTTGGCTGAAGAGTAAAATATGCTATGGGATAGAAGACATGCTGCTAAGATGGGTACTGGGAAGGACAATGGGGTAGAGAGGAGCAGGAGGTCCAAGTACCCCCTGTGAGACACAAAAAGATTTAGAACCAGGGAATGCTTATATTCTCATTAGCCTATTCTACAGGGACCGAAAGCCAAGGCACTGAAGGCTCTTACAGTAAACATAGAAATCTATGGAGAATATTCCTCCAGGAGGTGTTGGCGGGGGGGCTTTCATATACATAGATTAGAAGGGGGCACTGTTAATATGGGAAACTCTGAAGTACATGTTTTTCTTTTTTTTTTTTTTTTTATTTTTATTTTTATTTATTTATTTTTATTGGTGTTCAATTTACTAACATACAGAATAACACCCAGTGCCCGTCACCCATTCACTCCCACCCCCCGCCCTCCTCCCCTTCTACCACCCCTAGTTCGTTTCCCAGAGTTAGCAGTCTTTACGTTCTGTCTCCCTTTCTGATATTTCCCACACATTTCTTCTCCCTTCCCTTATTTTCCCTTTCACTATTATTTATATTCCCCAAATGAATGAGAACATATAATGTTTGTCCTTCTCCGACTGACTTACTTCACTCAGCATAATACCCTCCAGTTCCATCCACGTTGAAGCAAATGGTGGGTATTTGTCATTTCTAATAGCTGAGTAATATTCCATTGTATAATCCCAATGATGTGAACATCTGATGATGCTAGAGATCACATCGGGTGTGGGAAACTGCATCATTTCTGTCTCATCACCACCATCCCTGTGCTGTAACCTTTCAAAGGACTCCACGTCAATAGAAGGGATGATTCTTTAGCTTTTCCACTTATTCTCATCCCCTAATGGTCATCTTCAGTTTATAAAGGAATAATCAATAAGAGACACTAAACTCCTTCATTTCTCTTTTCCTCCCCCCCCACCCTCACCCCCAATTATCGGTTTTAATTACCTGTCACTAAATTTTTTAAAAAATGCAAACTGGGATGAGGTGAATGGAGTAACATGGAGGCTGTGACTGCGCATGTCTATGAAGTCTGGTCAGGACAGATGCTAGAATGTGAAAATGAGTCAAACCAGCCAATGTCTGTGGAAATCACTATATATATTTATTAACTACTTTAAGCAGTTTCATTAGTTAATGACTCTTCAGCTGTAAATATCCTAGTACTCTGCTGAAATAGTTTATTTCACTGAAGGCCTAAATGCCATAAGAAGCTTCTACTGTGGCTACTCCCTCAAAATGATTTAAAAGAAATTTGGGTTATATTAAAAAATATTTGTTTCTATTATTTAGTTACCCCAATTTACTTAACTTATTGAGACGTGTTTGCTATCCCCCCTCTTTCAGAGGTCCCACTAAAATGTCAATACCATTCTTCACATATGTCTTATGTCTCATGAATGCCATATGAGTACAAAAGACTGAAAATGTCTTTCATTTCATTTGGCTTGAAATCTTCAAGCACCATGCTCTTTGAAGTTAAATTCTTACTACCTCACTTGTTTTGTTGTTGTTGTTTAAAAGATTTTATTTGTTCATTCATGAGAGATAGAGAGGCAGAGACATAGGCAGAGGGAGAAGCAGGCTCCCCACAGGGAGTCCCATGTGAGACTCGATCCCAGGATCCTTGGATCATGATCCGACTCAAAGGCAGATGCTCAACCACTAAGCCACCCAAGTGCCCCACTATCTCGCTTGTTTTGTCAAAATTAACACAAAAGACACACTTACCAACCAGGACAACAAGTCTGTATTTTTCGTTCGTTTGCCGCCGATACGGTGTCACTTCCTCATATGTGGGCACATCAGCTGTGTCATACTGATCACTCTTCTTACATTCATACATGGACTTATTTGTTTTCTTATCTTTTCTACTAAGACGAAAACTTCTCCTAAAACCAGCTACAAGAAAAAACATTTTTTTTTAAAGAATGAGAACCAAAAAAAGAAACTCTCCAAGAAACAAAAATTTAAAAAATCCTCAAAGTGGGATTGGATTTTATGAAAGAGAATATTGTCACAAGTACATTTAGTAAGAGGAAATACAAAAATATTACACAATTCCATTAAAACAATCATTTTATAAGAGAATCATCAAACATTTATTTTATAGTTATAATAATATAAATTTTATTAGGTTCCAAGCCATAAAGAGTTTTTTCAGAAATCAGTGAGTAAAGAACCCACATAACAAAGCAAAATAAGCGGGAAATCATAATTTATTATGGACTGACTGAGCACAGTTGATAAACAAAAAGTTAAAAGCACTGTAAAAACATTTAAAATATAAATGACGAATTTTCTCATTCATAAATACTAGAATATTTTATAGTGCATTTTAAGCATAACCTAACAACATATCTGTGGCATAGACAAGCATCTATTGTTCAATAAAAAGGAAACTAAATTAGGGAGAGCTCAGTGTCAAACTCGCCTATACAGCCTGTCATGAAGAGCAAGCTCTTTTATAAGACTCCAGCAGGGGTAGTAAATGACCAAGTCCAGGTTCTTTTTCTCCTATGTAAAGTGTACGGTTTTATCATTTGAAGCCTAATGAAATTTGGAAATAAAATTCATAGTCTCAATTGCTATTTTAGGGAAAGACCATAATTGATATTAGCAGATGATATGGTCTTTCCCTAAAATAACTGTAAAAGCACTTCAACAGATTTGAATGCTTAAAGAGCCTTCTCCAGCTCATGGCTACCATTTAACATATGGGTTTAAAAAGCTGAGGCAAAGGTTCTTTGTCCCAGTCAACCCCAGTTTCATTCTGCTGGCTCTTCATGTCGCTGCATTGTATGATATTTATTTCCTTTCTAGGATAGTGGTGTTCATCATACACAGTATGATTTCATCCATACACACAGTATAAATTCAGTAATTTATTTGACCTAATCCTCAAAATTCAGACTTTAAGGAAAACAGTTCTGCTTATTGAAACATTATATATATTCATATATACCATATCCATGGTACAAAGAACATTTTAAGTATATAAAAATATGTTCTCTTGGAAAAGAATATTGATCAAATTTGATAAGTAGTAATTTTTAATAGAAGTATTTTACAATAAAATGCAAGAATATTAATACTGATGTATGTGAATTCTAGGGACCATAATGAAAAAGAATACTATCGCTGCATTTAAGAAATTAGAAGGATTCAAATAAAGGCCAATATTAAAAAACAATCAATGACCATGAAGTGATAGCACTCACTTTATGGATTCACAGTTTCATAAAAATCAGCCAAGATATTAAGAATGGGGTGATAAAAGATTCATCGGATAGTATATAGTGCTGTGGCCTCATTTTGAGGAGGTACTCAGATTATTTGAGAGACAGATTTACAAAGGATTTGAGCCGAGAGTTAATCACTCTAAAGCGCTCTTCTCAAAGGCAAAGAGGAAAAGGCAAACAGGACAAGGGATAAAACACTGGCTTTTCTCAGAGGAGGAGGAGATTCAGGGGAGCAAATGGAGAAATGTGCCAACTTGGCCCTAGGATGAAGAACACGTGTCAGTTCTAAAACCACCCGGGCAGGGAGAATTCAAACTACTTCTCTACAAAGGGTCATAGGAAAGCCTTTTATTATTTCTTGGTCTTTAGGATATTGGGAAAGACTCACGAGAACACAGGAAAAGGGTTCCCTGGCATGGGAGTCTTCTCAATGCCACAGCAGAAGTGGGGAGGATCCTTACAACCACTCCCAGGGCTCGAGCGCACTGCTTCTCAGACAACTTTCTCTCATCGATTTGCAGAAATGAGTTACACCATCTGACCCTGTCACCCGTGACTGCTGGCTCATTCTGGAATCCAGCTTAAGATGGCTTCTGGTTTAGCGTAGAAATTACACATTAGCTATTTTCACTCTTCAATGCTGGTATTTCATAGTGTTCTGATTTCAGGTTCCCATGGTTCTTGTCTCATGGAAGGCAATTAAAGTATAGGCAGGTAGAACTGGAAATTCCTTCACGGTTATTCCTTGTATGGAGGAGGGTTTTCCTCAAAGCACTATGGACTTACAGCCCAGGAATAAACCAAACCGGAACATAAATGCTTCATCCAAAGCAAATGAAGTCCAAAAGTGACAAATTTCTGAGCCATGAATCCCAGCTAAATCCTGGATTTCAGTGAAAGGGTTTACATTCTAATTGAATTTTTACAGTTCATGGAAGTTTTTGCTTTCATTATAAACAATAAAGAGATAGTGGGGTAAGAGTGAAGGTAATCAGATTTCTGATGTGAGCCTCTCTGGACATCAAAGATGGGGACTATGGAGCATAGGACGGTTTGGTGATATTAGTTATACTGTGCTTGGTACAGAATAGGTGCTTGATAAAAGTTTTATAAATTCAAGCAATTTAAAAAGGTAGGTGCCTGGGTGGCTCAGTAGGTTAAGCATCTGCCTTTGGCTCAGGTCATGATCCCAGGATCCTGGGATTGAGTCTGTTGGCTCCCTGCTACGTCTGCTTCTCCTTCTCTTCCTACCCCCTGCTCATGCTTGCCTTCTCTTATGCTCACTCTTTCTCTCAAAAAAATCTCTTTAGAAAAGGGCAATAACAAAACCCTACTTCATTCCTGTTTCATTTTCTTATTGTAAATTTCAACAAAGAAAACAGGGCACATTTGGTGTTTTCCATAAAAGAAAATTCTAAGAGGCAGACTTAATGACAAAACAGTGCATACACCAAGGCACAGAGCTGGAAAAAACCGTGGAGAACACTGGGCCCTCTCCATCCTTGCTCCCTGGCCACAGAGGATGCAGATGTGACTGCAGTTGCCCATGCACCATGACACGGTCCTGATCTCATTCAAGTCAGTTTTCCAGGTGGCAATGACTGAGCAACTGGAATTCCCACCCACATGTAGTGAAGTGTCCTAACCCAGTACGCTCGCTTACAAAACAGAGGAAAAATGGCAGTCAGGTCACCACACCACCTCTAGTAGCAGGAGTACCAAATGTTAAAAACTGAGGACCAGGGGCCACTGGGTGGCTCAGTCTGTTAGGCATCTGACTCTTGGTTTCAGCTCAGGTTGTGATCTCAGGGTCATCGGAGCCAGCCCTGCTTCAGGCTCTGCGTTCAGCACAGAGTCTGCCTGAGATTCTTTCCCCTTCCCTCTGCTCTTCCCCCCCAATCATGTACTCTCTCTCTAAAATAAATATATAAAATCTTAAGAAAAAAAAATGAGGACCAGGGGTAGCTAGGTCTGACCCAGAGCAGCATCTAGATCCTGACACTTACCAGCTATAGGATTTGCCAACTTTTAGAAAACTTCTCTGTGGCTCATTTCTCAATTTTAAAATGAGGATTACAGTATCAACCTCATCAGGTTGTTAAGGATTAAATAAACAATTCATATAAAGCACTTGGCCCAGTATCGGGCATCCGGTAAATACCAACATAGATTAGGTACAGATTAGCACCTAATTGTCTCCAACTAACTATAAGTACCTGGAAGTCAGGACCATATACCTTCCTGTATTCCCAAGCACACAGTCTAGCAAGAAAGGGAAAAATAAGGGGCTTATTCATACTTTTTAATTAGCTGTTATAAATTAGCAGTATGTAAATATAAAGAGTATTTCATATTAAAATTAAAGCCAGATTTAAATGTTAAATATTAAAAGTACCCTATTAAAGTAGTAAAGCATTTTAAAGAAACACAGCAGAAAAATTGAGGATGCACTATCCTTTCACTCCCCCCATCCCCCCAGATACTCTTTCTAGGGATATATGTTATTTCTGGTACAATATTTAAATTTAAAGAGTATCCTTCTCTTATGTCTTCTTACTCTCCTGATCCACAGATACCTGTTTATGTTCCACATTTGTATCACCCATACACATAAATACACAAGATAAGCCTCCCTCACAAAAAAATAAATTCCCAGAGGAACCAATAAATGTGCCATTTGAGGTGGTTGAGGACTCTAATTTTCAACCCTGGGTCGCATTAATGAGCGATGTGCCGGCACACGCCTTCCTGAGTCTACGCTTAAAGGAGACTTAACTGTGTGTCAGGGAGAGGCAGTCCCTTCCCTCCGCTTTTATGTGGTTCTCTTCTTAAAAGGAAGATTTAAAGACATATCCTTAAACTGAAAGTAAGCAAAGGGTTCGTTCAGGTAAACGTGAATAAATAACCTAGAATTTTACTTAATCCCAGTGCATTTTCAATGCTCCAGTCTTACCAAGAGCTGGCTTTAACAAAAAAACAAAACAAAACAAAAAACAAAGAAAAAGGGAGGGAAAAAGGAACAGCAACAAGACATTTGGACTAAGGCAACAGTTTTACACGAAATATATTTTTCCTTATATTTCACATTTTTGTAATTTATAATTGGCTCAAGATTTTTACTGACAGGCTTTTCCCAGTGAGCTTCCCCACAGCTGTTAGAGATTGTGTGTTCCCAAGGAACGACGCGTTTACATGATGACCATAGGAAAGTGACTCTACAGTAAGCCTGCAGCTGCAGGTCAGCCCCCCTGATCACAAGGAGACACTTATACCCAATATTTTCGAGGAGAAATAATTTATGATCACTTGTTAACTCAGCATATGATTGCAAAGCTTTATTTAAAGTATTTTTTACTATCAAAGCAAAAGGTTGCTTGTTTTTTGCTCCGTATTTCAAGATTGCAGTAAATGTCCCTGAACATACCCTTTATTCCATGTCGCTGATTATTTCACAGGGAGACGCCGCCAGAGGCTTAGATTTTGTCCAAACACTTTTCAGATCAGTGAATGCCAGTGTACATTTGCACAAGCAGAAAGCACAATGACCCCTGTTACCAGTCTCTCATAAGAAGACCTCTCATTACCTTGAAGTTTTCAGTGACTTGACAAGTGAAAAATTTTATGTCATTTCATCTTCACTGTTACTGGAGTTGACCCTTGTTTCATATTTATTACCCATCTGCATTTCTTATTACCTCTGTGATTTGCTGGTTAATGCATTTTGATCACTTTTTGATTAGGGTCTTCATAAATACATACACATACATGTGTCTTTTAAGGTCACAGCCCTTGGCCCTAATTTGTTGCCAACACTTTTAAGATTTTCAATTTTCCATTTTGAAGAAATTTAAAATGTTTATGTATCTGAGTCTGTTTCTTTTGTGATTTCTCCCACTGTTTTTTATGACTTTCCAATCCTTGAGTCTGATAAATAGTCACCTATATTTTCTTAAATTAAAAAAAATGGGTTGCACGGATTTAATTATTCTTTTTATCCCATCTGGAATTACTCAGCTGAGATCAAACTTGTGAGGTGAGGCTGTAACTTTATATTTTCATAAGTAATTAACCAGTGGTCCTAAAAATACTTCTTGAGCAATCCTTTCACTCCTTTATATTGACACATACTTTGTACTAAAGTACCAGATGGTTTATTATTATGTCATGACCCGCACCCCCCAAAAAACCCCCAAAACCCAGAAAGGTGATTCTTAGTATGAGTTTAGAGAATTCTCTTACTGATGATACCAATACTAAAAAAACAGAAGTCATGATGGTGGTACTTGATACATATTGAGAACTTACTAGGTCCAGACACCCCTCGAAGCCTTTATGTGGATTAATTCATTAATTCTCACAGCAACCCAATAAGGTAGGCAGAATGCTCCCTGGGTTTAAGTGGTTCTTCTTTTAGTAAAATAGTCAGAGAAGGACAAATACCATATGATTTCACTCATATGTGGAATTTAAGACACAAAACAGATGAACATGGAGAGGAAAAAAAGAGAGAGGCAAACCATAAAACAGACTGAAGGATAGAGAACAAACTAAGGGTTGATGGAGGGAGGTGGGGTGGGTGGGGGATGGGCTAGATGGAGGATGGGTGTTAAGAGGGCACCTGCGATGAGCACCATGTGTTTTATGTGATAAATCCCTAAATTCTACTCCTGAAACTAATATTAGCACTATATGTTAACTAACTGGAATTTAAGTAAAAACCCAAAACAAAACAAAACAAAAAAATTACCCAGGCTTTGGTTCAAATATTAAATGATGAAAGAAAAAAGCAAGTCTGAAATGTGACTCCAAATACATAGATGTGTAATAGAAAAAGCGATGAGCCTTTTATTATTTTATGAAATAAGCAAATAGAAAAAAAATAAAGGACCAGCAGTTTATCTTAGGGTTTAAAAATTATAAGCTCTTTTCTGTGGGAGACTTTTTTTTCAGATACAATCAAATACATTTTTTAATTCCTATATATTCAAGATGATGTGTAAAATATAAAAATGTGTAAAATATAAAAATATAAAAATGTGTAAAATATAAAAATATAAAAATAGTGTCTCTGCCTTCCAAAAGTTCCCAACCTACTAGGGGACACAGAAATATTCCCAAATACCAATTTAAGGGTTTTCACAACACAAGCTCATGACCAGAAACTAAGATTTTTAGGAAGTTCTGTAATTTAATACTGACATTTAAGTAAAAAAGTTAAACTTAGAAGTTGTGACTTGGTCATTTATAAAGCTACTGAACTACATTTTATTTATGTAACACCATTCACCCAAAGACTATAAATTTAACTCTTACATATGTAAATTAAGAATCATTTATTATTAAAATGAGCTTCATACTGTAGATAAGTATTCCTATACCTATCAATCCTGTAATTTCAAATGTTAGTGACGTTTTCAACAGTAAAAAAAAAAAAAAAAAACTTGAAGTACCCAACATAGATGTAAGTATGAGAATGATTAACTTACACTACACTTTTTTCACATTTCAACTAAGAAATGAGGTTGAAGCCACTAAAATTATAACTCTAAAACTATACAGCACCATAAAATACATTTGGTATAATAAATGAAAAAAACAGAATACAATAGTCATACTTATGAGTTTTACTTTTTTACTAATATAAAAGTTGGTATGGGTACAAAACTGTGCAAGAAAATGCATGAAAGCAGAAAATGGTTCTGTTAGGGAGAGAGGACTGTGGGCAATTGTTATTGCTCTATTTCTCAAACTTTCCAGAATGTTAAATAATTTGAAATTTTTTTTTAAAAAGCCCACAAAACACATTATTCATAATATATGAACAACCGAACAAATGAAATCCACTACTGAAAGATATATTTGTGTGTCACATCAACACATAATACAAAATACATTTGACTATGTCTCAGAGGCAGGGTCTAGTCTTCTATATCTTGACATGATTATTGTAACAGACTACCTTTTTATAATCACAAGAGTTAAAAATAGCCAAATAATTAAAATATTAAAAAAGGAATAAAACTAAAAATAATGGAAAATGGTTTCTTAAAAAATGAGAATATAGTATAAGAACCAAAGATCAAAGGTCGAGAGTATCAAAGGTCAAGACAGATGGAGAAAAACAGAGTTTTGAAAATTTGTAACCAAACTAATAAAACTGGAATCTTTTTTAAAAACCATAAATTGTTATTTTATCCCATTGGCTCCCATAAGTAGGTAACTTCAGTGTGAATCTACAATGTAAATATTTATCATTGTAATAATGTTACTTTTTGTAAGACTTTAAGACCTTGAAGATGACATTTTATAAAAAACACATGATCATTTTATGAACAAATATCCCTTAACACAAAAGACCCTCCAACAGAGTCAAGGTGACTCATCACCAATACCAACACAGCCCCAAAAAACACACACGTTGAATGAGTGAAGTGACATCTGCCTTTCTGTTAATTCAAGGAAAATAAATACTACTAGGTTATCACCCACAATTTTTAAGTGGGACAGTTTCCATCTTTGGTTACATTTCTTTTATATAGCCAATTTGGTCCAATAACATCAGATATTATATATTTTCAGTGTTTTTAATAATAATAAGCTTTTAATGTTTAAATGTTATAGACGTCTGTAGATGGGAAAAGCAGCATCTCAGGGAAATTGTTTGAATCCTAAAATAGCAATATTGATCGCAGGCACTTCAAAAGTTAGAGACTGATGGAAGGATCCACTCTAAAGTTCCTGATTTTTGTAAAAAATACATTTATTTGATACCAACACAATCAAGAAAACTGCTTACTTCCTTAAAAGGAGATAAAAATAAACATTTCAATTCTTGTTTCTCTCCTTAAATACATGAAAAGGTGGATTCTTTTCTTAACTTGGGAAAACTACTGTACATTGTATGAAAATCATTTTTTGCATTTTAAAACACTGGATTAATTTGACAAAGCTAATATTTAATAGTTCAGTAGGTATCTTAGTTATAAGACAAAATATGTTAATGTAAATGAATTTTGTAAGAAGATTAAAAAATTCATGTGGACATTAATAAAAACTAAGCAGCTGGAAGTTATTATACAGTGTCAGGCTCCTGCCAACAAAACATTGAAAATTTCCATTAAAATAAACATTTTTCAACATAACACCAAAGTTGCTATAATGATATAAATCATAACTGACATGTAAAGTGTATGTAAATATGGTCCTAAGACAATTATTATTGAAATAATGCTTCCATAATACACCAATCATAAAATTGTTCCGAAGACAATTAAGGATAATTAAGGCCAAACAAATTAGCAGATAATAATCTTTGGAGGAGGTTTAAACTGAAAATAAATGCCAGTACAAAACTTTAAGAGTAACAGAGATCTGAAGAAGTGGGTTAGTCAGCTTCTTGCATTCATCTTATAAAAACACTCTCAGGGGGAAAAAATCATCAAAGACACATGAAAATTATTGTGGATTACATTAACCAACTTTACATATGTTAATTTTGGTATAAAGTGGAACAAGGTTTTTAAACAAACACATAATCCATCTCTGGAATGTTACAGTTTAAAATTGCTCTCAATAAAACTTAAAGAAATGCTGAAATGCCCTAAATACCCTTGAATCACTCAGCTCATCTCAAGCTAAAAATAAAAATAGAAACTCAAAGTGCCTAATGAAATCATGGGAGCTAATATATCAATATGCAATTTCCAAGAAAAAAATTACTTAGGTCCTAAAAAGTTTTTCTGATATCACTGACAATTTTTTAAAGCACAGCACAGTATTACCATAAAAAAGGAGAAACCATATGAGAATTTAATTTTCTGCCAGTCAGCTAATAAAGAAATGAGTTTTTACTTACACTTTCATAATTATGAGAAAATACAGTATGCACACATAAAATTAAATATAAAAATATAGTTCTAAAAAGAGGGGAAAATTGGATTTAAAATTTTTAATATATTTTTTAAATTTGAGCCTATGCAACCAAAAAATTCTCCAAGCAGGAATGGTTTCTTTCTGTCAGAGAAAATATTTCCAAGTAGTATTCCAGACATGTTGAGATTATGCAGAGTTCTTGTTCAAGAAAGAAGCTCCACCATTTTTTAAAGAATGCTTCTAAATGTTCTTTTTGTATAAATTTTACTTTTGGGGAGAATATTAAGGCACTATTTTTTTGACATAGCTGTGCTTACCTACAAAACATGCTTTAATAATTCAATAATAGGGCAAAAAGGAATTTTTACTAGGTTTATAAAATAGTGCAACTTGTTGAGAATCAATGGTGCTCACACATAAAAAGAAGAAAAAGGATTAGAAAAAAACACACAGAAGTAGAGATAGATAAATACATTTAAAAGAACAGCAAATGGGGCAGCCTGGGTGGCTCAGTGGCTTAGTGCCACCTTCAGCCTAGGGTATGATCCTGGAAACCTTGGATTGAGTCCCACATCAGGCTCCCTGCATGGGGCCTGCTTCTCCCTCTGCCCCTTTCTCTCTCTCTCTCTTTCTCTCTCTCTGTCTCTCATGAATAAATAAATAAAATCTTTAAAAAAAAAAAAAAGAAAAGCAAATGGACAGTTTTGTTTATATTGAACTTCATGGTAAACAACTTCAATTAAATAAAAAGAACAGTCTAAACTTACATAAGTCCCAAAACTGATCTTGTTTTAAAAGAATGCATGAAGTACTCCAGCAAATGCAGAGGTGAAGAAATTGATGAGTTTTCAGGAAACCATTTGCAAGAAATTATGTTTGAAGACACATGCCTGATAAGCAGTTGTTCATTGATTATAACAAGATTTCAGTACTGAATTAACCCAAGGAAAAACATTCTGTAATTTTTATCAATGTAAAAAGGAAATATTCTTCATTTAAACTACTTTGTACTGCATTAGAAAGGAGAGAATCCTCAAAGCTGGCTATTATACTATTGAGAAACAATTGCCCTTTGGAAGCCAACACACACACACATGCATGCACACACGCACTCCCATCACATCATCCACCAGAGCTAAATGAAATTTTCAAGAGCTCATGGAAGGAAATGAATTATTCCTAATAATTCATATATTTATATAACTATAAAAGGCCTGGTAAATAGGCAACTCTTAACTTAGAGAGATTCAACTTTAAAAGGTCCAGTTTGGGGATCCCTGGGTGGTGCAGCGGTTTGGCGCCTGCCTTTGGCCCAGGGCGCGATCCTGGAGACCCGGGATCGAATCCCACGTCGGGCTCCCGGTGCATGGAGCCTGCTTCTCCCTCTGCCTATGTCTGTCTCTCAATCTCTCTCTCTCTCTCTCTCTCTCTCTCTGTGACTATCATAAATAAATAAAGATCTTAAAATAAATAAATAAATAAATAAAAATAAAAAAATAAAAGGTCCAGTTTGTGTACTTCATATTTACAGCATACTATCAATTTATCTTCATATCATTGTCATAAAATTTTATGCAATTAACACAACTTACAGTGCCCACTCGGTGAGCTTTTCCTTCCTTCCAATAATAACAGCCCAATCTCTTTTATTGATGAACAAAGCCCTAAGAAACGTGGTGTGTTACACATCAGTAAGAATCATACTAACGCAGTATACATTCATATTGATTAAATATGGTTTTATGATATAATTTTTATATGAATAGACATTCAATTCTTGGGATATTACAATTTTATTTCTTTTGAAAGAGTTGAATTAGATCATTTTGACATGGGATGTCAAAAATGTAATGGTCATGAGGTTAAGGGCTATTTATGTATGCTATTTTATGCTTGATTTTATGCACATCAAAGAAAGTGAAATTCATCAAATGTATTCACTGAGCTACTGGTCTGATTTAGATCAACAGTGGTTGTGCATCTACCAGGAGATCCTGGGCAGCCCCATTTTTGATCCAAGGGTACTGTGCCTGTAGGATACTTCAGTTTTTCCTTTCCTTCTGTGGACTCAGGAGATACAGAATGTGAAGGTGGATGAGGGGCAAGGGTAAGGTTCTAAAATATGCCAGAGTCTCAGAAATTCTTCTTAGTAGTCCTTGGAAAAGGACTCCCTCCCATAAGAGGGCTAAATTTCTGGAAACTCCCTTGACTATTTTCCAGGGCTTTCCTAAAACTGGATAAGGGTGCCAAGGGCTGAGGATGGATATAGACACATCCTGTGTATGTGGATAGTCTTTAAAATCAGTGGCCATACAACGTATGTGTGAACAATAGTGGTATCTATTGGGATTTGATGTACACCAGGATACTATGGTCATTTGTATGATATGCAGAAAGTGACTAAAATGTTACAAAATTATTTTTGTTGACTTGCACTATTTAAATTACTTCTTTTAGTAAGAGAAGAAATTGATGTGAAAGACAGTATCAAATCTCCAAAGGGCAAATATTTCCTCAATGCAATAATTACCATAGACATACTTAGTGTAGGAGAATATGACAGTTAATCTTATGTGCCAACACGGCTGGGCCATAGTGCTCAGATATTTGGTCAAACGTTATTCCAGATGTTTCTGTGAAGGCATTTTTTGAATGAGATTAACCTTTTACATCAGTGAACTTTGAATAAAGCAGATTACCCCCTAGAATGTGGGTGGGCCTCATCTAATCAGTTGAAGAGAAAAAAGTTAATCTCCTCTGCAAAGGAAGGAATTCTGCCAGCAGATTGCCTTTGAACTCATCCCTGGGTCTCTAGCCTGATGGCCTAACCTGCAGATTTTCTTATGAAGCCTCCACAATCATGTGAGCCAACACCTTAGATTGTGTGTGTGGGTATGGATGTGTGTGCACGGTTGCCTGACTAATACAGAGATTAGGAGGGAAATGTTAAAATCTTAGAATAACTAGCATTTCCTAGTTAGTGTAGAAATACTGTAACATTTTAACATCTCTTAGAACAGAGATCAATAAAAAAATCAATAAAAAACAAATTTTTATTCTTTTGAGAGGATCAACAAGACTGGGAAACCTTTAACATAAATGAACCAATAAAAAAAGAGAAGACCTAAATTATTTAGGAATGAAAGAGGGCACTGTTACCAAGAAGAAATAAACGGATTATAAGCGAATATATAAACAGTTGGATGCCAACAAATTAGATAATCTAAATGAAAGAGACAAAGTACTAGAGATATACTTACTAAAATTGAGAATCTGAACAAACCTTTAACAAGTAAAGAGATTGAATGAGTAGTTAAAAAACTTCCCATAAAGAAAAGCCTTGGAATAGATGGCTTCACCAGTGAATTCTAGCAAATGTTTAGAAAACAATGAACACAAAGTTTACAAATGCTTTCAAAAAGTGTAGGAAATGCCTCCCACCCCATCTTTTGAGACCAGTATTATTCTGATACCAAAATCAGACAAAGATATCACTAGAAAAAAAGAGAATCTGCACCCCAATTATGTCTATTCCTCAAATACTAGTGACCCAAATTCAGCAACATATATAAAAGATTAGTTATCGGGTTTTAGTAGATGCCTTTCATCAGGTTGAGGAAATTCCCTTCTTTTTTTTTTTTAAATGTTTATTTATTTATGATAGTCACAGAGAGAGAAAGAGAGAGAGGCAGAGACACAGGCAGAGGGAGAAGCAGGCTCCATGCACCGGAAGCCCGATGTGGGATTCGATCCCGGGTCTCCAGGATCGCGCCCTGGGCCAAAGGCAGGCGCCAAACCCCTGCGCCACCCAGGGATCCCAGGAAATTCCCTTCTATTCTTAGGTTAAGTTTTTATCACCAAAGGATTTTGTCAAATGCTTTTCAATGTAACTAAGCTGCCAACTGTTCATCAAGGTTGCTGGTAACTTCCACACTGCTAAATCAAAGTCAGTTCTCTTTCCTCATCTTATTTGATCACTCTTTCCCTTCCTAAAACTTTACTTTTATTGGCTCCTAGAAGAATCATATCTCTGAGTGTATTTCCTTACTTCTCTCTCGGTTATTTTCTTGCCCAAATCTACATCCATTCTATGGTGATCTCATTCAGCTTCCTGACTTTACATTTGACCTAACTTTGACCACTTCTAAATCAATGGCCTGAACTCAAAGCTGCCTATCCAGTTCCCTATTTAATACCTCTACACGAGTATTGCAAACTCAGGGGACCCCAACCACCATCCTTGTGTTCCTCCACCCCAAACTTATGCTCCATGGTCTCTCCCATCTCAGGAAATGGTGACTCTGCCCTTGTAGTTGCTAAGTCCAAAAATGGCACTTTCATCCTTGATTCTCTAACCTGTCTCAAAATCTTGTCAGTCTTACTCTTAAACTGTATTCAGAATTCCATGTCTTATCCCTACCTCCACAGAGAATATTTTGTTTCAAGCCACAGTCATTTCTTGCTTGGATTCCCACATAGCTCTCCTTGTTTCTGCCCTTGCTCCCTTATCCCTTCTCAACAGACCAGCCGAGTGATCCTTAAAAATGTCAGGTCATGTCATTGCTCTGCTCAGAACGCTTCAATGATTTCCAATCCCACAATATTAAAAGCCAAAGAACCCACTTAATCCCTTCCTCTCCACAACCATTCTGTTATGCTGCCAACCTCAAGTCCTGTCAACTCCTCCCTTGTTCACACTGGTCTTCTTCCTGACCCTCGGAGGCCCTGGAGTCCTGTCTCAGGATCTTTGCACATGCCTGTCCCACTCCCTGGAATTCTCGTCCCCCATGAGGCTCCTTTTCAGGTTTTTGCTCAAACACAACCATTTCAAAGAGGCCTTCCTGAATGTCCCATTTCCCTATCTCCTCCATCGTCCCTATTCTTGTTTTACTTCATAGTACTTATTACCACCTAAGATATTACATTATTTATTTAGTTGTTAGTCCAAGCCTACTCGCAATATGGAAGCTCTATGAAAGGGTATTTGTTTTGATCTCTTTGAAACTCAAATGTCTAGAGCAGCCTAGGACATAATAAACATTCAATAAATTTTAGGAAAAATTCCAGAAATATCAATGTAAGACCAGAAGAAACTGCTAGCCAGAGCTAAAATGGTTGTCTCTTGAGGGAAGAGGTGGGACTAGAGGGGAAAAGGGAAAGGTACACTTGTTTTGGGTTGCAAGACTTGCAAATACTATTTAACTTTTCAAACAAGTTATTAAATAGAACCATATGAAATTGCTGATGTTCTGTTGTTTTCTGACCCACAAAACAGGATTATGTAACAATTTCATAGGCTTAACCTCATGCATGTTATTTTAGTAAAAATTTTTAAAATTAAAATTATCTTTAAAAATTTTATTTTGGGGAATACAGGAGAAAACTCAGAAGACAAAGGAAACAATTCACAAATTTGGCAATGTAAACTTATAAATATCTACATGCTTTGAGTCTTGGAATGGAAAAAGGCAAAACCCAACCAAAACATCAGAAAAAAATGTGTGCAGCAGAGAGAGGGCTAATATTTATGGCACAGAAAGAGCTCATAAAACTAACAAGAGACAAATAAAGAGCTTGACAGAAAAAAAGGCAAAGATACAATTAGTTGAGGGGAGAAAAAAAAGAAGAAAAACAAAAAGTCACAGCATTACTCACAGTATATTGTAAGATGTTTACCAAATAATCCTTCTACCATAAAACCACCTATCATTTGTGTTAGCATATTACTTATGAGATCTCTTCTAAAAATCCACTCTTAACTACAGAGAACAAACCAATGGTTACCAGAGGGGAGGTGGAAGGGGCAATGGGTGAAAAAGGTGATGGGGACTAAGCAGGGCACTTGCTGTCATGAGCACAGGATGATGTATGGGAGTGGTGAACCACTGTATTGTATGACTGAAACTATTATTATATTGTATGTTACTAGCTGGAATTTAAATAAAAACTTAAAAAGTAAATAAAAATAAATAAATAAAAATCCACGAAATCTATAAGCATTTTGAGGATTTGGCTTTTTGAGGAAAAACTGAATTCCACATAACAAATTGTTCAATGTATTTGCAACAAAGTTACAAAATAATTGTATAAAAATAATAATATAAGTTATATATAAAAAAACAGAATATGATCAAACTTGTTTTATTCTACAAGAGACAGTTTCAAATCTGTGGTCCTTAGTTTGAATTGTTTCTTTAAAAGAAGAAACTTATCAGAAACATGGTTAGTTTATGAATCCTATTCTTTCATAGTCTTTTTTAAAACAAAGTTTTTTTGTTCTATGCTTCTCTTCTCAGGCATCTTACTAGACTCCCTTAACTCTTTTAACTTCTAGCTAAGTGAACATTGCGGTGTGTGAACCTACTGGAGTCCTCTGTCGCATGTGTCAAGAATAAACACTTAGGCCAGAATGAAATGTCATGAGGCACATACATTAAAACACACTAACCATGTTTTTCCTTTTGCCATAGGAAAAGATAATTTTCTCTAAGAGTGAAAGTTGAATGGGGAGGATAGCTATAATCTGTACTGAGGGCCTGCAAACTCAAAAGCTTATGGAAGCCAGACAGGTTGAAAAATCTTAAATTGCCTTACACAAATCCATTTCGCACAAGAGTCAGTCCTCAAAGAAACAGCTTCTCCCATAGGTCTTAAATACACTTTGGCCACTTTCATTTCTCTACATAGGAGAACATGGAGACCCAAGAAATACTTCACTGTTACAATACAAACACCAACACAGCTGTTAGGAGAATGTCTACTGGCCCCACCTCAGCCCTGGCAAGATAATGAGTGGTGAAGATTGTGTGGAACCAGACATCTTGAGTTATATTTCCAGAGTCAGCTGTCACTCAACTCCAATTGTCAGTAACATCAGGGAACCAGGGCCTAGTTTAGTCAAATCTTTTGTCAAAGGGGTCAGAAATTTTTATATAAAATTTCTCAATTTTGTGGGACTAACAAAAATAAGTCTTTTATCCAAACATGGCCTGAAGATTATCTGTTGTGCCACCAGGCTGTATACGATTCATGACAGATGGTGCCCTATTTCATCTGTAATTGAGTGGTGTAGTATGGTCTCCTGGAAGCACAAAGCTCTGCCTATTCCAAAACATTATTATGGGTCCTGAGGTATCCACAGGCTTAATCTCATCTGCTAATGCTAAGTTCTTGAATCTAAAGCACCCTTACAGTCTCAACTCCACCCAATCTAGTCTGCTTTGGGGCTTTGTTCAACTAATTACTTCTGATTTTATGACATTCAATTCTTGGAGTAACTCCTGGATGGCTCAGTGAGTTAAGCATCTGACTCGATTTCAGCTCAGGTCATGATCTCAGGGTTGTGAGGTGGAGCTCCATGTTAGGCTCAACGGCTGGGCATGGAGCCTGCTTAGGAGTCTCCCCCTTGCCCCCTGACCCTGCACCCCACCCCTGCTCACTCTAAAAACCACAAAAAAAAATCATGAAGACATTCAATCCTTTACCATCAGCTCCACCATCTCTGTCTACAGAATGGATCCCATTTTCCTCTCTCACTAAAACATTTCTACTCTCAACTATAAACATGGCTTTGAACTTAACTGCTATCTTTCTTTCCCCATCCACTCTTACTCCTTGACACCTGGCAATTTGGCTTCCAGTAAAGCTCTTTCTCAGAGTCATCAGTGACTCCAGATATCAACGAAGTTCTTGCCAGCTCCAATGGCATTTCATCCAGAACTCATTCTCCTACAGTTTGTCACCCTCCAGGAAGCCAGCCCATATTGTGGTCTCAGGGTTCCAGAGTGCAACAAAGTAACAAAGAGCACATACATCCCCTCACCCAAACTCAAACATGCCTTGTGCTCTGCAACAGGCACCTCTCTCCATGTTACTGCTTCTTCCTTCATGCCCTGCTGTTAAACTAGAATTCCACCTAGGCTTTGGTGCCGGGTTTGAATGTCATTCCTTGTGGGACTAGGTCCTTCAGTGCCTCACAGGTTGGGAGGTCATCTGCTCAGCCTCTGAATTATAGCATTTTATGTGACTCTCATCAGATACTGCTTTATGCCACAGCTTTTCACTGGATGGATATACTTGCCATCTGACTAAGTATACGCCCTGCCTGAAGTCAGGCAGAGTCAGTACCTCTTCATTTTGGAGAGACAGAAGCCTGTAGTAAAGTCTGCCCATCTCTTCACATCTCCCTGAAGCCAAGCTCTTGGGCAGGAGCCTCCCACATTATGCTGGCTTGGCCATGAGACTGGTTTGGGCCAATGCGATGTTGGCAGACGTGATGTGAGCAGAGGATTCGTTAGTATCAATATACTGGAGATCATTTTTTCTGTTGCTCTCTGGAACCCTGAGATGCTTCATGGGCTAGCTTACTGGAGAATGAGAAATTACAGGAAACAGAAACACGTTTGTCCTGCTGAGCATCCCAGTCCTCAGACCAACCAGAGCCCAGCCCAAACCACCAGACCGCAAAGGTTCACCAAGCTGACACAGACCAGAGGAGCCACTCAGCTGACCACAGAATCAGAAGAAACACTTGCTCCTTGAAGCCACTAAAGTTTCTGAGGGTGTAAGGAGAGGTGTTAATTGATATACAGAGTATCTGGCACACTGTATTGTTCAGAAATGAGTAAGGAATTAATGGAATTTTAACCTCTCTTTGATCATCCAATCGCAGTTTTTCTAGTCTAAAAACTGGAATACTCTAGATTTTTACACGGAGTTTTGTAAAATGAAAAAATGTAGCATCTGGAAAGCTTCTTAAATAACAGCACAAAAGCACACTATGAATTCCTTTATGTCCAACCCACTGAGCCTGTTTAACTTAAAGATTCATGCTACCCCCCACTGAACATCAGAACATGCTAATGCAAATATGCTCATTTAAGATCAAACAATAAAATGGTTTTGAAGAAAGCAACAGAAAGAAATCCTCTTCTGTGACCAATTGCTCACCTATATAGGTTCCACTGTTGTTACCAGCATATTCAGCATCTTCTGGATGGAGTGTAAAAGCATACAGAACAAAAAGCCAAGAAATAAAGCAGAACAGTTAGAAGCCCAGCCACAGATGCAAAAAAATAATAAAATAAAATAAATTACTTAAAACAATTACGTAAAGCACAGCATAGAACAGCCCTCACAATGCCACTCTTAAACATAAAACGTTTTGTTTTATATTTAAGTTTAAAGTAATGTTTTAAAACATCATGCAATTCAGTTTTCAACCTCCTTCAGAGGTTCCTTGATGCAGTTTCAAGAAAATTATAAAAGATCTGCCTACGATGTTTATACTTTCCACAGTTAAGAAAATTACAACACTTGATCCCCAAAGTAAATTTATTTTTGTAAATCAGGCTCTTTGATAATATGTAAATGTAGCACTTACTTTGGCTCACTGGATTAGACAGAAAGGTTAAGATTAAGATACATCCTTTCTTTTGATAGGAAGAAATTCTGTGTTGGAAAGGAATAAAGGCATACTATTTCCATTTTTATTTGAATTTTAACAAATGAATAGATGAAAACATTTTAAAACAAGTGATGGGTTAATTATTTCTTGGAATTAAATGAATACTGGGTTATACATATCTTAAAAATATAGTTGACCTAGTGAGTACTTGTTACTTTTAGGCCTCTTATCTTCACATAAATATGGAACTAATAGCACAGCTTGTGCAGGTATGAAATAGTTGAGAAGACTCCTCTGACATCCTTATTTTAAGATAAGGATGTCAATATATTTGAATAACACTGAGACTATTGACAGGAACAAAAACATAATGTACTATTTCAGACTACTCTCTGTATTTCTGCTATAGGAAGCAAAAAATAGTATAGATCTCAGAGTCCAACCATGATTTTTGGTACTGTAACATCAAGATGGAAGTTCAGATGCACAATATCTTCTATAAACCACTTGCTATACTCAATTTAATCCACACATATGTGTACTAAATAAAATTAATAGACTATGGCAGGGAAGCTTTTATACATGTACCTTTAGTTTCCTCTGAGAAGCACAAAGAAAATGAGAAAGGAAATGATTAAATGTGCAGAAAATACAATTAAAGTAGAAAGAAGATGCACAGGATGGAGAAAAAAAAATCCACCTACCACACTCAACTGTTTCCTCATCTTAGAAAAGCCAAAAGGGGAAAAAATGTATTTTAAATATTTCAAAATTATTAGTCAACAAATAAACAGAATTCATGAAAAACTACATTTTAGATTGCACCGTAATCCTGATCTGAAAAGAATGTGTTTACTAAAGCAGGAAAAGCACAAAGCCACCATGTAGCTTATTAAATGCCCAAATGGGAAAAATAATGAGGAAAAAACTTTTTTTTTTTCAAAATAATACCTTCAAAGGGGAATTATTTTCAGTGGACATTGGTTTGTAAACAAATCTGTTTAACACTTAGTATACATACTTATAAATAATCCTTAAAATGCCCTTAAACTGTCTAAAAACCTTGTAATTTTAACAATATTATCAACTTATTACACATAGGAAGTGAGTCAGGCAGCCCTTTGCTTCATTCTGGCTGTAGTATTTGATAAAAGATATTGGAAAAGATCATTCTAAAAAATACTTGTTACTAATAGGACAGAAATTTAAGAGTTCCGTTTGCCTTTAGATACTCACCTTCAGTTAAAGGTGGAAAAAGAATTGGAAATTTAATAGAAGCAAAATCAAACCATAAGTCAAGGTGGAACATATTTCGCTATGAGACCTTGTAGAATGAACAGGCCTGGTGAGGACACTTCTTGGCTCACTTTTCTCTCCCAACTACAGAGTGGCAAGTCAAAGAAAACACTTAGGAGAGAGTGTGCACCACTGTGTTTTTATTTTCCAAATACCTATGGGTTCTCCAACTGTATTGGTTCTACTTGAACAGAATTCACAAAAGTGACAAGCAAATCATTATTACTCAGGCTTGGATTGGGAGTCATCCAAGTTGTGAGTTTATTTACATTCATTCCTTGTAGCTCTGGGACTTCCATGTGCATCTAAAACAAGTGATTAGAAAACAAACAATAAACTATGTGATACGGATTAGCCAAGCCAAGCCATGCCACTAGGCTTAGTGGAAATAATAAAAGTGGTGCTTCCGATGGTTCATCTGCGATCTCACTGTACCACTAAGTGGGTTGTTAAACAGAAAGTATGTTTTCTGATGGAAACAACAGGATTGACAGAGTGTTGTAGCCTGATTAAAGAATCAGTGTCATGTACATCAGATGATAAAAGCCATGTGTCTCTCTAACGCTGATACACACATGTGCATAAAAAAATTAAAACATCACAGGCAACCTACAATAAAATATCTCCATGTCACATATAGTATGGTATGTTTCATATTCTAAGAAAAGGTTGTGAATATGCTGCATAAATTCTCAGAGGAGTATTTCTTCTGTGCTTTCAGTAGGAAGAGAATGGTAATTTTTTGTGTGGTAACACACAGATGTCTATACCCAAGGAAGCAACATGCTTAATAGACAGCCAGTAGGAAAGAACACTTCCTTATGCTTAGCAAGTTTGAACAAAGAATACAATATATAAAAGGTTGATCTCAGAAGACATTTGGGATACTTGCATGATTCTTAACTATAGTAAGGCACTGTTCTTTGTACATTAAATGCCCAAACTTACTGAATTCTCTCACAGCTCTATGAAGCCGCTACTGTTACCTCCATGTGACAGATGGGAATCAGAGGTACAGAGAAATGAAGCACTCTGGGATGTGACCCACATGATCAGGTTCCGGAGTCTGTGTTTTTAACTACTATGCTATACTATCATACCAAAATCACTTTTTAATTACTCTAATGTTATGCTAGGCAGTACAAGTTGGTGGAGAGCTCAAAAGAAGAAAGCTTCTTTCAAGTTTCTTGTCTACTCTCACCACTTCCCAGGACACCAGCCTCTTGCCCCCTTCCCCTGAAGCTGGAACCTTCCACGTGTGTTTCTCTTCTCCTGACTGGAGAATGGGGGGAGACTCTCCCCAGGCTATCAGGAGTGTTCTCCACCTCTTCAAGAACTGAAGAGCAGGATGGGAAAATCACAGAGGAGAGGCCAACAAGGTCACAAAGAGTAATTCTGGCTGTCTTCAGAGAATGCAGTGGAAAAGCTCTCGTGAAGAGCATTTGATGAGCTCCACAAACAGGGCAGGAGGAAGTTTTTCATACTGCCGGGTGCTAGCCACGGTGGCTGGAGCAACATCACATACTCTTGACAAGTGGAGAAATTGTGTCTCTATAGGTGTGATAGTATTTATGGGGGCACAGTTAAATCCCCACCCTAAAAACTGCTTTATTTCACCTCCCACTGCCCCCATGTGATCTTCCCTAAAAGTCTGCAATAATCTGTGGCCTCGGACCATGCTCCTAATTGTAAATCAACTCTTTCTTAGCCACATAGTGTAGGGTCCTCAAGACAAAAGGCAAGAGATGGTATGGCTTAGAACCCTTCGTATGGAAAAGCTAAAAGCACATGCCTTGATAGCATTTTAAAAGGAACATCTTGGGCAGCCCAGGTGGCTGAGCGGTTTAGTGCCGCCTTCAGCCCAGGGCCTGATCCTGGAGACCCGGGATCAAGTCCCATGTCAGGCTCCCTGCATGAAGCCTGCTTCTCCCTCTGCCTGTGTCTCTGCCTCTCTCTCTCTCTCTCTCTCTCTCTGTCTCTCATGAATCAATAAATAAAATCTTTAAAAAAATAAAAATAAAAGGCATATATTCAATTTATGTAAGAAGAACATAATCTACTGAGATGAAGTTAGCTATAACAATTAGGCCATCACCTCCAGCTATCTCCTGACATAAACAGTCTGACATACAATTTACAGTTTAGGTTTTAATCTGCACCTCTGTCGACACAAACTCTGAACTCTGGCATTTCCCAAAGAATATCAGTAAATATTAGGGGGAAAACCACTTTCACTATTTTTTAAAACCCCATGTGTTTCTGTTAACACAAAATGCCACCAAAATTAAGAAAATACTTGACAAGGTTTAGGCATACAAATTTAATATAAGAACATAAGCAATCTACATGTTAATTTCTGAATTAACTTTATATATGAACACACTAAATAACACTGTTTAAGATGCCAGGAGAAAGAAGTTTACTTAATTTGAAAAGTTGTATTGTAACAACCTGGAATGTTATATATGTTACTCTCAAATGTTTGGCCTTCCAAAATATTGATACCATGTAGAGTGACTCCATTTGTTTACTCAGAGTTTATACTGTTGGTAGATTGTGATCTTCAATCCACAAAATGCTTGTTTTTGAATGAATTCAGTTATATGCTGTCTGAATGAACATCTCTGGTCCAGTTAAATATTTTTTTTTTAAATATTTTATTTTGTACCCACATGACAGCTAACCACAAATGGCTAAACCAAATTCTAAAAAAAAAGGTTTTGGGCTTTTACCTTCTAATCTTTAAAAGGCTAATAAATCATATCTCCTGGATTCTTTTTATTATAAGAATTATGTAAGAGGTGTTCTTGTAAAAAAAATTTTTTAATTAATATCATTCAATCAGTTGTAGGAGATATTTTCAGGTATTTCTATTTCGAGAACTAAAAAAGAAACTAAGCCATAAATAAAAATCATGCTGGAATATTCTACTGTAAAACAGGCTATTTGAATAAGAAGAGCTTTTTCTGAATACCATGTAAACTAGTTTTGAATATGTTACATACTATTGAAGCCAAAGTTATTATAATGTTTGTATTGCTAAGACGACAATTCTGAACTAATAAAGTTTAATTTCAATAGAAAGGGGACAAACAGTATTTTAATTAACCAAAGGAAATCATATTTCTTTTTAAAGGTTAGGTGATACCATATTGCTTTATATATGCAACTGAGCTATAAAAATAAGGTTTTGGCAGAAAATCAGAAAGTACTTTAAATTATATCGACATAAGAATTGCAAGCTGCCAAGTGTCTGTCATGAAAACTACTCCTATATGTTTTACTTGAGACTAGGATATGCTTTTAACTCATTTCCAAAACACTTAACTTGTATCTTTCATGTAATAATCTAAAAGTTGGTCATGTCAAAGAAAACCTATCAGACTTCTAGGCTGCTCTTCTGTGTCTATTTCTAATGTAAATCCATTATGTAAGAGCCTATCATGAGATGAAGGAGAAAGGGAGGGAACACAGAATTCTATGATAGGTTTCTTTGTTGGGCAAGCTATTCTTTGGAAAAAAGAAAAAAAAAAAGCAAAACAGGAGGAAGTGGAGGTAATTCCCTCTCTCAAGCTCTCAAGCTTCTATGATTTGCTTATGCTTTGGTTTTAAGAGTTCGTATTTTTTAGGAATGTTTAATTTCAAGAGGCAAACTATTTTGTTTGTTTGAAGCCTATTTTCTCAATTGGTATTAGACATGCCAGGATACTTAAGGGGAGGAAATAGCCAAGCATCAAAGATGAACACCACAAAGTTATGCATAAGGATGCCAGTTTTAAAGCCTGAAGACATCAATATTAGGGTTCCTGATTTTATCTACCAGGAAGCCAGGATCTCCAGCTCTAACACAAACATAAATGCATTCTCCACTCCTTTTTGACTTTGAGTTTGACATTGACTGAACCCCTATAGTTCCAGGGCTTTTCCTCCATGCAAACTACTTTAGTTATGATGATATGATGTGAGTCAAATAAAGAGTAAAACCATAGTAGTATAATTTTTTTTTGTGAAAGAAGTTAGCTGGCTAATTCAATACATATTATTACCTGACTGAAGTCATTATCCTAAATTTACCATTTAACACTATGTCCTAGGTTTTAAATGCACTTGCAAAATTTACTGCAGAAAATTATCAACATGACTACTTTTTAGTAAATTTAGAAATACCAACATGACAGAATTATTCTCCTTCTATAATTTTTACATTACAGAAATGTTCCTTAAAACCTAGTCTATGAATTATTATTCAAAGTCATATTACTAAAAGATTTTCTGTTAACTTTCTGTTTTTCTTCATAGCATTATTCTATAATTCAAAGAGCACAATGGATGTCCTATCCTAAAAATCTAAGTACCAAATGTTGAAGTCCAGGAAGTCTTGGGTCAGATGGTCTTTACAAGTATAGTTACGTAAAGAGTCACTATCAGATACACAGGTTATAAAACAAAGTGCTTTTAAATTACTTTTAAAATGTTCAGAACCAGTGTAATAATTCTTGCTTAACTTTTGAGTTCAGGGGTTTAGGAGACAACATTAAGTAAACTTCAAATGGAATTTTAATTCTTTGACAATAAAAGTAATATTTCTATTTAATCTTCATGGACATAGACTATCTCTCTAAATAAGGTCCTATTTGCTATTCACTAGTGATTTTGATAATATGGCCATATTTGTTTATATTATTATTATTATATTATTATTTATTTGAATCAAGACAACTTAAAAAAATAGAAAAGAAAAAAGGAAGTGTGAATGGGAATCAGTAAACATTCTTAAATGATCTTCGAAGGGCAGAAAAAATGAACTCTTAAAAAAATCCAGATAATAACATTTCACTAATTTTAGAATAAATATTTCTCAGATGCAAATATTAAAGACTATAATACGGAAAACTCTGAATAATAGACAAAAATCATCCATTATTAATTAACAGCTCTATGCACATGCACGGGCGCGTGCACACACACACACACACACACACACAATACCTCTGGCATTCACACACATTTATACTGAAATCAGTTTGGGGAGAGCTATTAAAAAGATAATATACCCATTTCATGTAGCTCTTTAAAGAAACACATTTATAAAAACTCTTAAATGAAAATTCACAATCATATCAAACTAGATATTTCTAAGTTGCCTAAGACTCAAATTGGGAGTATGGATTAAGATGCGAGTAGAATCACACTGATGTCCTTTTCAAGTTACACACATTTTATCCCACACGCATCAAATGTATTAGAAGGGTGCAGGCCCCCAATTTAGAAATCCCTCCAAGAGCAAGTCAGGTGGATGCCTGGAGCGCCTGCCAGTGAAAATTCATCACACTTAAAAACGATGCACCCTTCTGGTTAAACTGTATGCTTTCTGATGTCACAATCCATGTGGCATTCTGTGACAAGTGTGTTTTTATTCTGTCCAGACTTAACGAAGCAAGAACAAGCAGGCTTTTGAATCAGTGCTCCCCTTGAAGTATTTGCTTGCTTGTGAGATTTATACTTGACTGTAGTTTGGCTCTCTTATAATGTAATTCCTAGGCTATACGCGTCTACAAACTGACAGAAATAACAGGAGATGTGAAAAATGCAACAATACTAAAACCAGATGTTGGTGCAAAATTCCAGGACCGTTTATTTGTGCATTTTGCCTTTTAATGTATGAGCTCTATGTTGAAAACAAAAGGCTTTTTTTTTACTCTTAAAATACCTAGAACCATGAAACATTTTGAGGAGATGAAGTAGGAAATTTATGGGATGGGGACTTGATGGAGGTGAGGAGTGGGGAGTAAACAAGAGCTGAGAGGAGTATGAAGGGAGGGGGGAAAATGCACCCAAATCCACACTATCTTTTTCAGTAATCCTACACCTCCATCCTTTTTCTGCTCTTATTTTGATTTAATCTCATCTTGTAACAACTCCAAACAGGCAGATTAAAGGTTAGAGTGACTATGATTTCTGGATAAGCAAAGAATAAAAATAACTGTTCTTAGGCACAATGGCCTTTGTCAATGCCCAAGAAAGTGGTAGATTACCTCCCCCTGATTTTATGTCTCACCCAAACCTTCTAGCTTTGGAGAAATAAAGGAGTTGCATTTGAGGTTACATTTATAAAACACCAGAAGTCAAGAAGAGTACTGTTGCTAGTTAGTTTCTTAAAGTGTGAGTCATGGGTTTGTTGTAAACAACCGCAAACACCCCTTTCTTCAAAAAATTCACTTTAATATTCTACTGTGAGTTTCTTATTTGCTTGGTTGCCATGAAATGATGATCCCAAAGCTATTACAAGGCAATACAAGCTCTCGTTCTACCACAAACACCTGCTTTAGTAGTCAAAAATAAACAGCAAGATTTGGTTACTCTGCATTTTTATTAACAAACTTACATGATTTCCTGCTGGAAACTTTGAAGGGCTGAACTAGTATTTCTGGTCGTCTCAGAGCCAATCTCCTGGGGGAAAAAGAAGGTCAATGCCTATCAATTTTCAGTACAGATCCAAGATTAATATAACACCAAAATATTAAAAGTCCCAAGGGGAAAAAAAAATGGGAAGCCAGGGGAAAAAATGAACACAATGCAATCTATTCAAATTAAAAAATAAATCATCTACTTTCAAATTTTTATAAATCACCCTCCTCCAAAATCACTCTTCTTTTTTCCCCCACCTTTCACATCAATACAGTTTCAGATATTAATGTGCTATTTTTCCATTTGCTTCATAACAAAAACTGAATATGACCTGGTCCTGTCATATTATTTTTGGTCATTATTCATACTTAGTTAGACAAAACAGAAATCCAAACCTGAGGGATAAAGGATTCTAGAGCAAGGCTTTAGTGCTTATTTTATCACAACTATCCTCGAGTGATATTTTGCAGAGAACAAAAGGTCATTTGAAGAGAGACCATTACTGCATGCCAGTAGCTCACCTTTCCTGGAAATGCTTTGAGGGAATCAAACCTGCCCTGGGATTGGCATCACCTGCATGCTTTGCTTGCCACCATGTTGCATCATCTTGGCTCATAATCTGAAGAATATCTCCCTTTTTGAAAGAAAGCCCAGCTTCCTTACATGGAATTGCTTTATCCTCATTAGGGTTATAGTCAAAGAGGGCTTTGATAAACATCTGGAAGAGAGTTTCATTTAAAAGGAGTAAATATAAAAAATAAAGTGGAAGGGCCAACATTCTTCTCTAAGGATCATTTAAAAAAAAAAAGATTTTTTTTTTTTTTAAAAGAGAATACGAAAATGAACTTGTGACAAAGTGGGTACGTGTTAGACAGGGAAATATTAGCACCCCCCCACCACCACCACCAAAACAAACAAAAAAATATTTTTAAGTAATGATTACCTTGCCTTCTTTGGATGGTGTCTCCTCTTTGATGCTGGGTATAATCTTAAATGTAATTGCCCCCTGAGACTGAGCCTGAAAACAGAAGAAAGACTTATCAGAGAACTTCTACAGGCAAGGAAAAAGAAGGCAAAACAGGTAGAAAATGGACTGACTGAAAAATTTATAAGCCTGGGATTTCTACTCTTAGATAAGCCAAACTGAGAAAACTATTTTTGTAGAAATTCCTGCAGTATGAGAAAGCACTCAAGTTTGTCAAGTAAGTTAAAAAACACTAAACACTAAATCCACTTTTACCTCCTGTGCAGTTTCAAAATGCCGACGAATACATTACCATCCATGTTGAGCTACTTCAAAATAGAAACACAGAAACTGCAAAGTGCCTTACACAGACAATGTTACATGGTGAGGACAGATGATATGCAAGGTTCACATACATTTAAGTATTGGCACATCACGTTTTTAGGGACAAGATAGTTGTATTGTCAGTAACTCAGTTATAAATGTACGATTAACTTATACAGAATATGTATATACATTAGCTGCAATGTTCATCAGAAAAAAATAATGAACATTCACTGCTATTATATTCAAGTTAGTAAAATACAAAATGTAATAGATTAATTAAAAGATGGAAAGATTAATTACCTATTAATTTAATTAAAGCAAAAACAATACATGCAGTGCTTTTCTGACCGTCTCAGACCAGAGCAGATCTCCCCTTAATATACTCTCATGTCGGGCAGCCCCAGTGGCGCAGCGGTTTAGCGCTGCCTGCAGCCCGGGGCGTGATCCTGGAGACCCTGGATCAAGTCCCATGTCAGGCTCTCTGTATGATGCCTGCTTCTCCCTCTGCCTGTGTCTCTGCCTCTCTGTCTGTCTCTATGAATAAATAAATAAAATATTTAAAAATATATATATATACTCTCGCGTCTTTCTGTTTCTTTCTAGTATGTCTCATAACTGTGCTAAGTTATCATTTATACAATTATTTCTTAATATCTGTTATCCTGGCTAAATTCTTTTTTTTAAGATTTTATTTGTTCATGAGAGACACGGAGAGAGAGAGGCAGAGACATAGGCAGGGGGAGAAGCAGGCTCCATGCAAGGAGCCCAATGAGGGACTCGATCCCAGGACTTTGGGATCATGCCCTGAGCCAAAGGCAGAAGCTCAACCCTGAGCCACCCAGGCATCCTCCGGCTAAATTCTAAGGCCCATGAAAGCACTAAGTATCTGGCACATATGTGAGAGGAATGAGGGAGGAAAGAAAAGAGAAAGACGAGATTAGGCAGATAAAGGAAGAAGGAAAGAAGGAGAGAGAAGGGAGAATGCAGAGCTATCTCTGAGGCTCACTCTCGTAAACCAGGGCTCTGGTCTGGGGGAAAGGAGGAGGAGGCCCTGATTTGCATTTGCCAATGTCCATGGACCATAGTCAACTTCCATTTACCAGTGTGAAGTCCCTGAAAGCCCAGCTGGGAAAAGCTGCACAGAATCACCTCTTGCAAAAATAAGGAGGCAGCTCCAGGAGAGCACAGAGACTCAAGTAAAACAGGGTTTTAATAGTATCGATCTATCTATCTATCTAGATATCTAGATTCTATCTAAATTCGATCAGAATTTTACAGCAGGACCGATTTCAAACTGGTAATATCACTATTATTACCCATCATAAAACAATTCACCAATCTTATTAAGAATTCATATAATATTGAATTGTACAGGTAGAGAGAAAGCAAGTCTTCTTTATGACCTCTTCCAATTCTACTACTTTGTATGTGTGTGCATCTGTGTTAATGTGTGCAAAGCCCTTAGAACAGTGTCATTAAGGGTTCAACCACTATAAGAATTACTAGTATTACTAAGTCCTACAGGTCTATCAACCATTATGATTGCCATCACTTGGATGTACAATGGATTAGTCCATCAATGTAACCTTCTTCCTATTCCTAAATATTTTTTACAATCTTGCCTATATAATACATCTGCCAAATTATTTCCTACAGGTCAATTCCCAACAATTGAATTTCTTGATTAAAGGGTAGGCAAATTTAAAATTTTAATGGTTTCAGATAGCCATATCAAAAGGATCTACTAAATCCATCCCAGTACTGGAAGCATATAAGTAGAACTATGTGCCTAGAATCTGCTGACTATAGCTATTATTAAGCTTTTAAATTTTTCAGATGGGTTTTTTTGTAAATTTTTCTCTAAATATTTTTTCTCTTATTAATTTTTATGAACTCTCTCCATGTTAAAACACCTATCACATATTGACAATATTTTTTCTAAGCGTCACATGTCTTTAAAGTCATATGGCATCTTTTTCTATAAACAAAATTTTCAATTCTTGCAATCACATCAGTTATTTTTCTATTTGTATTTCACATCAAATTTAAAAAGTCTTCCTTCATTTTTTGGATTTTTAAAAAATATTTAATTCTTTGGAATCTGTTTTGGGTGTAGTGTAAAATAGGGACTGACTTTATTTTTTCTACTTGAATCATCAATTTATCCAATACCATTTATGAAATGACTTCACTGTTTTCCCATGGATTTAAAATGCCACCATCTTAATCATTACTAGATTTTTTTATACACAGGGTCTGTTTAAGATACTAAACTCTATTTCTGTATGTTATGTTTTCACACATTAACAGAGACAGCCTTCCTCATTTTTCTCCTTACAAATGAACTGGAGAATTAATACTATCAAGACCTAAAATAATTTTGTTCTGTTTTAGATTTCACAAGACATCTAAATTAGTTTCACTGTTTTAGACACCTTAAAAGCACAGCCTATAGTCTGGCCATATCGATGAGAGAAGGGAAAAGGAAAATGCATCACGAACAACAGGGTAGATGCCATCTATTATGTACCTATTTGGGACAAGCCCTGTAATAAAGTCTTCATATACATTAGCCCATTTAATCCTCAAAATACTCCAGTGAGAGATTTACCTCTTCTTGTTTTCATTTAGAAATGAAAACACTAAGGCAACACAAAGATTAAGGTATTTTCTGAGGACATACAGGAACTAAAATGAAACTGGGATTTCAACTCTGGATTGCTAAATCCAAGTCCTATATGTATAACCAAGTCTGAAACGTACTGATTCAATGTCATTTTTTACTACAATTTTAAAATGTTTTCAGCTTACCAAAATCTGAATTATTTCCTCAGGCCTTTTATCCTCGACTGGAATCCCATTCACTTCCCTAAGTTCATCACCAACATGAATAAGACCTGAAAAGTAACAAATTTGGTAGTAAATTAGCAGAGTTACCTACAAAAGAACTGCTATTTGCAACAGTGTCCAGACTCAAAGCACTGTTTGGTTCCCTTAATACATTTGAGGAGACCTTTATGCTTCTCGGGTTTCAGATTCTGTGCCTCTCAACAGCAATGAATCAGGGACTACCATGTTATAATGCCGGCAAAGAAATGACATCAGCATCCTGGTCTTTGTCTAGAAATGTACATGATTTTCACCTAATAAAAGAATTTTTATTTTGTTTCAAAGGCTGCACACTTGCAGTAGTATTTTTCAAAGCAGAACCACTTGAAACAGATCTTAATATAACTTTGGAAGCCCATGTAAACTTAGATTGTAGAGTGAGAATTATTTATTTCAATAGGTTCCTACAATTCAATACAGAGAAGAGTATCTTATTATTCTGAGGTATTACATCAAATGATTGTTATCCTCTTACTTACATGTTGGAAATGTTGCCCATGAAATACAACATGACCCATCCCTGCACCTAGTGTTGAAACCCTTACCACTTCATGTTTTGTTTTGTTTTTTAAATCCTTACCACTTCTATCTGCAGCTCCTCCTCTCATGATTCTAGCCACAACGATGGCTCCAGTCTGCTCATCTTTTTTAATGGTAGCTCCCTTTTAAGGAAAACAAAAAAAAGTACTTGTGAGTAAAGGTGTGCGTTGGGTGGTAGGAAAGGGAACAGAAATAAGGATATTTATCTGGAAAAAGTGAGAACAAATACAAAAAATGAAAGGTACGAGGCAGGAGGAATAGACATCATGCCCCTTGTCTTACAAACACTCCTCTCTTGGTACAGATTTTCTATCTGAATCTATCAGACGCATCATCTATGATTTTCAGCACAATTTAAGAATTTTTCAAATCTTTAACCTCTTCAACTCTATGAATAGTAGAAATACCTTCTTTCCATGAGAATATCTTGTATTTGAACAGTATTTTGTTTTGCCCCTCAACAGCATTTTCTCATCTCACTTTGTCTTTATAATACCCCAGCAAGAAGGTAGGCTGTACTGAGATGAAGTGAATACGAAAATCTTACAGAAATTAGAAAACTAAAACTCAGCTCATCTGGCTTTTAATTTAGTCTTCCTTTATTACTCCATTATGGTAAAGGAACTCAGCCATGATGACAAAGAAAGAGGAAAAAAAGACTTCAATTCTGACTTAGTCACAGCCCTTACCTAATGTTAAGATAAACTAATGGAAGAAAGATTTGTTACTCCAAGGTCTTTATGTACTAGGGTTGTACTTAGAACAAAGAGAACTAATGTTTTGGCATGACATTAGGAAACAATTTCAAAAAGAGTCCAGAAACTCTTCATTTATGCATGTTCAGAAGCAAATTAATGGAATGCGGCTTTGTAAGAACACCAGGCATAAATGGTTACTTTGAACACCTTTTTATGACTTTACTTCTAAGAAACTGGCACTGGTGTTCCAGGAAAGCCTCTACAATAGCACCGCACAGCTAAAAAGATGCACATTAGGTGGTGGCAGAAGTCACACTCAAAAAGAAAGTGGAATTCTTCTCACATATCAATAAACACATGTGTATCATTAAAAAAAAAGATATGTAAACAAAACTAGGAATACGTTTGTAATACGTATATTTCACATGACAGCTATCAGATACATATCTAATAATGGTAAAAAAAAATCAAATCATTAAATGATCAGATGATTTTGTGACATTTTTCATCCCCAACTATACATTCATCCAAAGACTAAAATGAGCATCTCTCCACAATCATTAACACCAAACTCATAAAGACCCGTCACTTAACTGTAATTTCTGCCTTTAAACAGTTAACTTATAGCCAAGATGACTAGAAATGTAATATTTTTAAATAAAAACTAGTATTATTAAATAAACTTTCATTTTCCTTAACAATATCTCAAACCTTCCCATCAAAGTATGCTTCACGGCAGAAGGGTCTGGTGGCCTAATTTAAGATTAATTACCCATTTTTTAGATTGTTCTTTTTCCCACCATTTTCCTTTTGTACCTGAAGGTAAAATTGGTATGTGACATTATATGACTTTCGGGTATACACCATTACAATTTGACACCTGTATGCACCATAAGGTGATTACCACTAGAAGTCTAGTTACCATCCATCCATCACCATATAATGACCCTGTTTCACCTATTTTGTCCCCTACCAACTTTCTGGTAGCCACCAATCAGTTGTTTATTATCTAGGAGTTAGTTTTGTTTGTTCATTTGCTTTATTCTAGGTTTCACATATGAATAAAATCATATGGTATTCGTCATCCTCTAACTTCTTTCACTTAGTATAGTACCTTCAACATCTATCCATGTTGTCACAAATGGCAAGATTCCATTCTTTTTTAATGACAGAGTAATATTCCATTGTATACATATATACACCACATCTTCTTCACCTATTCCTCTACCAGTGGACATCCACATCCTTTCCAGGTCTTGACTATAGTATATAGTGCTACAATAAACACAGGGGTGCATGTATCTTTTCAAATCAGTATTTTTATATTCTTCAGATTAAATAGCCAGAAGTGGAAAAGATGGATCATATGGTAGTTCCAGTCTTAAATTTTTAACAGTATGGGGAAGTTTCCATAATGTTTTCTGTAGTGGCTGTACCAATTTAGATTCCCATAAACAATGTACAAGGATCCCCCTTTTCTCCATGTCCTCACCAAGACATATCCTATCTTGTCTTTTTGGTAATACTTATTCTAACTGATGTTAGGTGATGTGTGAAATCAGTTTTGAGTTGCATTTCCCTAATAAATAGCGGTGCTGAATATATTTTCATGTGCCTACTGGCCATCTGGATGTCTTCTTTGGAAAAAATGTCTATTCAGATACTCTGCTCATTTTTAATTAAGTTATTTTGTGGGGTGTTTTTGAATTGTAGGAGTTCTTTATATATTTTGGACATTAATCCCTTATCGGATACATGATTTGCAAAAATCTCCTATTCAGTAGATAATCTTTTCATTTCAATGATTTCTTTTGTTGTGCAGAAGTTTGATGTAGACCACTTTGTTTATTTTTGTTTCCCTTGCCTTTAGAGTCACACCTACAAAAATATTGCTAACACATGTCAAGGAGCTTACCACCTGTATTTTCTTCTTCTAGGACTTTTACAGTTTCAAGTCTTAAATTCAAGTCTTTAATGCATTACAAGTTAATGTTTGTATATACTGCAAGACAGTGGTCAAGTTTCATTCTTTTGCATGTGGCTGTCCAGTTTTTCCCAAAACCATTTATTGAAAAGACTCTTTTTTCTCCATGGTATGTCATTGGCTCTTTTGCTGTAAATTAATTGTCCATATATGTGTGGGTTTAATTTTGGGCTCTCAATCTGTTCCATTTATCAGTGTGCCTGTTCTTACACCCATACCAAACTGTTTTGATTGCTATAGCTTTGTAGTATAATTTCAAACCAAGGAGCATGATGCCTCAAACCTTGTTCTTTTTTTTTTTTTTCAAGATTACCTTGGCTATATGGGATCTTCTGTGGTTCCATACAAATTTTAGAATTATTTGCTCTAGTTCCATGAAAACTGCCCTTGGAATTTTGAAAGGCACTGCATTGAATCTGTAGATTGTTTTGGGTAGTATGGACATTTTAACAAAATTAATTCTTCTAATTCATGAGCACGGACTATCCTTCCATTTATTTGTGACTTCTTCAATTTCTTTCATCAATGTCATAGTTTTCAGTGTATGGATCTTTCACTTTCTTGGTTAAATTTATTCCTAGGCATTTTATTCTTTTAAATGAGATTGTTTTCTTATTTCCTCTTTCTGATAATTCATTATTCATGTGCAGAAATGCCATAGATTTATGTTATGTTGATTTTGTATCCCCCTACTTTACTGAATCCATTTATCAGTTCAAACAGTTTTGGTGTAATCTTTGGATTATCTATATATAATATGGTACCAACTGCAAGGAGTGACAATTTTAGTTCTTCCATCCTTGAATGCCTTCTATTTCTTTTTCTTGCTTAATTGCTATGGCTAAGACATCTAATACTGTGTTGAATTAACAGTGGCAAGAGTGTGTAATCCTCTTCTTGATTCTGATCTTAGAGGAAAAACTGTCAGGTTTTTACCATTGGGTATATTAGCTGTGGGTCTGTCATATATGTCTTTTATCTTTACTCACCTTGCTAAGTTTGGATCATATAAATCCAAGTTGAATCTTGTCAAATGATTTTTCTGCATCTATTAAGATCATATGGTTTTTATCCTTTATTTTGTTAATGTGCTATGCCATGTTGATTAATCTATGGGCACTAAACCACCACCCTTGGATCTCTGGACTAAAACCCACTTGATCATGGCTTATGATCCATTTAATGTATTATTGAATTCATTTTTTGTTAGTAATTTTGTTGAGAATTTTTTCATCAGTGTCATCAATGATATTGGCCTGTAACTTACTGTGTATATGTGGTATTCTTGTCTGGTTTTGGTATCAGGATAATGTTTCAAAAATAATAAAGTGCTCCCTCCCCTTTAACTTTCTCTAACAGTTTTTAAACAGTATGCATTAAATCTTTAAATGCTTGATAAAATTCATTTGTGAAGCCCCTTAGACTTTTGTTGGGAAATTCTAATTATTATTCAATATCCTTGCTAGTAATTAGTCTACTTAGATTTTTTTTTCTTTATGACTTGGTCTTGGAAAATTGTATGTTTCTAGGAATTTATCCATTTCCTCTAGATTGTCCCATTTGTTGGTGTATACTTGTTCATAGTCTCATGATTCTTTGTATTTCTGTGGTGCCAGTTGTAACTTCTCTTTCATTTCTGATTTTACTTGAATCCTCTTTTTCTTGATGAGTCTAGCTAAAGGTTTGTCAGATGCTTTATCTCTTCACAGAAATAGCTCTTAGTTTCATTGACCTTTTCTATTGTTTTGTCTCTTTCCTTTATTTCTGCTCTGGTCTTTATTATTTCTTTCCATCTACTAACTTTGGGCTTCCTTTTTGTGTCAAATTAGATTATTTTTACTTGAGGAAGGCCTGTAATGCTATGAATTTCCCTTTTAGAATCACTTTTGCTGATTTCAAAATTTTTGGTTTGTGGTGTTCCTATTTTCATTTCCATCCCCAGGTACTTTTTAATTCCTTCTTTGATTTCTTCAATGACCCACTGATTGTTCAGTAGCATGTTATTTGATCTCCATATTTGGGAGGGTTTCCCAATTTTCTTCTTGTATTTGATTTCTGGTTTTATACCATTGTGGGTGGAGAAGATGCTTGATATTTCATCTTCTTGAATTTATTGAGACTAGTTTTGTGGCCCAACATTGTCTATCATGGAGAATGTTCCATGCGCACTTGAGAAGCATGTGTATTCTGTTCTTTTTGGATGGAATATTCTGCACATATCTATTAAGTCTAACTGGTCTAATGTACTGTTCAAAGCCATTATTTGCTCATGGACTTTCTGTTTGGATGATGCATCCACTGATGTAAGTGGAGTGTTAAAGTCCCCTACTATTACATTCCTGTCAATTTCTCCCTTTAAGTCAATAACATTTGCTTTATATATCTTGGGTCTCTATATTTGGTGCACATATATTTATAAAGGGTATGTCTTCTAGTTAGATTAACCCTTTTCATTATGTAATGCCTTTTTTGTTTATTACTATAGTTTTGTTTTAAAGTCTACTTTGTCTGCTATTAAGTATAGCTGCTCGAGCTTTTTGTTTCCATTTGCAAAGAATATATTTCTCCACTCTCACTTTCAGTTTAGGTATGTCTTTACTTCAGAAGTGAGTTTCTTACAGGGAGCATATAGACATGTCTTCTCTTTTTTATGCATTCAACCACTCTGTCTTTTGACTGAAATATGGAGTTCATTTAAAGTAGCTATTGATAGGTACATACTTACTGCCATTTTGTTAATTGTTTTCTGGCTGTTTTCATAGTTCCTGTCTATTCTTTTCTCTCTCTTCACTTCTGGCTCAATGCCTTCCTTTTATAATGTTTAGTTTCCTTTCTCATTTTCTTTTGTGTATTTTGTATAAATTTTGCATTATGGTTATTGTGAAGTTCACTTATAATTTCCTATTGTAGGTCTGTTTGAGTTGATAGCATCTTAAGCTGCACATAGTCCAAAACTTTACATTTTTCCTTCCTGCCTTTCACATTTTATATTTATGTCACACTTTACATCTTTTTATTTTGTGCTTCCATTAACGGATTTTAGTTAATTTTACTATTTTTGTATTTTGACCTTCACACTTGCCATATTAGTGACTGATCCACTACCTTTACCATATACTGACCTTTTCCAGTGACATTTTTACTTCCATATGCTTTCGTAGTATTTAGTGCCATTTCTTTTTCAGTTTAGAAAAGTCCTTTTAACATTACTTACAGAGCCAGCTTAATTATGATGAACCACTTCTGCTTTTGCTTAAATCTGTAAAACTTTTAACGTCTCCTTCAAATCTGAATACTAAACTTAGTGATAGAGACTTCTAGGGTAGAAGTTTTCTCCTTTCAGCACTTGGAATATGTCATGCCACTCTTCTCTAGCCTGCAAAGTTTCTGCTGAAAAATCTGCTGATAGCCTTATGGGGTTTCCCTGGATATAGTAAGTTGTTTTTCTCTTCCAACTTTTAAGATTCTCTTTTACCATTTTAATTATAATGTGTCCTCCTATGGATCACTTTGGGTTCTTATCTGGAACTATCTGGCCTTTATAGACCTGTAGGTCTATTTTCTTGTCTTAATTTAGAAAAGTTTTCAGCTATTACTTCTTCAAACAAGTTTTCTGGCCCTGTCTATCTTGTATTTGGACCCCTATAAGAGAATATTATTCCACTTGATGTTGATCCAAAGCTTCCTTAAATTATTTTCGATTTTTTTTTCATTCTTTTTTCTTTTTGCTGCTTTGTCTGTGAGACTTCTACTGCTTTTTCTTCCAGCTTGCTGATCTGATCTTTGGCTTCATCCTGTTGAGCTGCTCTAGTGTATTTTTCAGTTCAATTACTGTGTTGTTCAGTTCTGTACCTTGTGTTTGAAATTTTGTTGTATTTCTCTTTGTTGAGGATCCCATTGTGTTGATCCAATCTTCTTCTGAGTTCAGTGAGCATCCTTATGACCATTACCTTGAATTCTTTATCAGATACACTGCTTACCTCCATTTCATCAATGTCATTTTCTAATGATTTCTCCTGTTTTGTTTGGAACATTTTCCTCTATCTCCTCATTTTGCTTGATTCTCTGTGTTTGTTTCTATGTATTAGGTAAATCAATCACATCTCCAAATATTGAAGCAGTGACCTTTCAAAGGAGATGTCATATGACCTAGGAACTTAATCCCCTCTGGCCAGAGCTAGGTGCTCAAGAAGCATCCTCTGTATAGGATGCATTAACCTGTTTGCTATGGCAGAGCTATGTCTGCAATGCAGTGTGTATAGGGCTAGTGCCCAGCCTGGCTGTAACACACCTCTGTACTGGGCACTACAAGGCTGCACTGTGGCAAAGGGGTGGGCAGGGCTGTTGGGATGCACAGTTACAGTGTGGGGGTTGGCAGGACTCTCAGCTGGGGACATCCACGTGTCTAGCAGATTATAGGAACAGTACCCAAATGATTCCTACTCCCTCACCAACTTTAACAAAGTAAATAAGGTCACAAATATGGCATCTGCCAATGTCTCCATCCCTGAGGAAAGTTCCAAAAGTTTCCTGCCTCTCTGGTAAGCACTCTAAGATTTGTAAGTGGGTCTCTTTCACATATGGTCTAGGTGCTTTTAAATTGGGAGTTTTTGTGCTAGGTTTCTGGGTGAGTGAGTCTGTACATGAGCTCTTAGGAGCAAGTTCTTCATTTCTTAGAGTTCTATGTTTTTCCTGAATATAATCTCCAGTTTGTTGTGTTTACTGCAGGTCCTGTTGACTTATTCTGTGATTCAGAGAAGTTGACAAATGTTTATTGAGAACCTACTCTACCACATTCTGTTCTAAGAGCTTATAATACATTGGTGAAACAAACTAAGCATCTCTGACGGCTCATGGAGCTGACATCTAACAAGGGAGAAGGACAATAAACAAAAGATGAAATAATTAGATATACATAGGTTAGAAGGTGTTATACTATATGTTGGCAAATTGAATTTAAATAAATGATTTAAAAAATAAAAAATGATAAACAACCTAATATTTAATTTATTTTTTTTTTTTAAAAAGAAGAAGAAGGTGGTAAACACTATGGTTATGAGAGAGGGCGGCATGGGGGGGGCGGGGGAGATCAAGAGTGCCAGGGCAGGTAAAAGAAAGATAATGTCAAGATGCAGGCCTCAATGAGAAGATGACATTTGAGTAAAGAAATATTAAAAAGGACATGAAGGAGGGGATGGCTGGGTGGTTCAGTTGATTAAATGTCTGACTCTTGATTTGGGCTGAGGTCATGATCTCAGGGTTGTGAGATGGAGCCCTATGGGGATCCTCGCTCCATGTGGAGTCTGCTTGAGAGTTTCTTGCTCCCTCTTTCTCTCTCTCTGCCCCTCCCACTTCCCTCTTAAAAAAAAGAAAAGGGTGGGGGAGATGAAGGAGAAATAGCACATAGGTGCTCAGATGAGGTTATGAATGGAATGATCAAGGAAGAGAAAAAAAGCTATTGTGGCTGAAGTGAAGTAAAAGGAGAGAAGTAGGAGGTGAGGTCAGATGGTTAACAGAGAGCCAGATCATGTAGGTCATTGTGAGAGCTCTGGACTTTATTCTGAAAGAAACAAGGAGAAGCTGAACAGCAGAAGTGCTATACTCTAACAGGTTTACTCCACCTACTATGTTAAGGGTGAAGGAATGTAAGAGCCAAATGAGGAAACAGGCTGGAGGTTGTTAAAATACTCCAGGGTACCGATGAAGGAAGCTTGGATCTGACTGGCAGAAGGAGAAATGATGAATAGTCTGGCTATATTATTGGTAGAGCCTAAAAGATCTCCCAGTAGACTGGAAATGGGACACGAAAGAAGAAAGGTATCAAAGACTGATTCTGACTTTTGGCTGAGCAATTAGAAAGATGGGATTGTAATCAACTAAGAGGAGGTATCCTAGAAGGGATATGGATTCGAGGACAAACATCAGTTTACTTTTGGACATGTGAAGACAGAGATGTCCACTGGACATTTTAATGGAGATATCAAGTACACAGATGGACATACACATTTAAAGCTCAGAAAAAAAGTTCTGGAGGAAAAATAGACCTGGGAATTACTGACACACAGAAGATTTTTAAAGCCATGGGCTGGATGAAATCATTTCTAGGATGTATAGATAAAGAAGAGCACTCCAGCACTGAAGGGTTACTCTGTTATACATAGAAACCTTGAAACAGAAGTGCTTGCTAGCTGCTGACTCTACCTATCCCTGGAGGGTGAGATATGTACCCTGAGAAATAATCTCTCACTTTCTACATTATACTAGCACTTGACTCAATTTTCGATTCCTTCATTCTTGAAGATTATTACATCCATATTCCTTTCCATGCCCCTATTATCACAATTCTTTGAGGTATTTCTAGTGGAAGATCCTTGCATGAAAATAAGATCAAGGGGATCCCTGGGTGGCTCAGTGGTTTAGCGCCTGCCTTTGGCCCAGGGCGTGATCCTAGAGTCCCGGGATCGAGTACCGTATTGGGCTCCCAGCATGGAGCCTGCTTCTCCCTCCTCCTGTGTCTCTGCCTCTCTGTCTATCATAAATAAATAAATAAATCTTAAAAAAAAAAAGAAAATAAGATCAAAACTCAATAAAATAGAGTGCATTACATGCCATATCATACAAAAGTCTATAGTTCTATGATACACATGGCAAAGGCAAAACGAATAAAACTGTATCTAATGTTTAAATATTTACATATTTTCTTATTTAGTTATTTTACATTTATTTTATGTGATTTTTGAAAGGAGTGGGGGACACAAGCAGTGGGAAAAGCAGAGGGAGAGGGAGAGGATTTCAAGCAGGCTCCATGCTCCACAAGGAGCTCAGTGAGGGGGTGGGGAGCTCTATCTCATGACCCTGAGATCATGACCTGAGCCAAAATCAAGAATCAGATGGTCAAGTGATTGAGTCACCCAGGCACCCTGCTATTCTGTATGATTTTGACAAAACAGAGAGTATAGAGAACTTCAGGTTAGATTGAAAAGTTAAAATTCTGGTTAAATTTGTCTTGGTACTACTGCAAAATGGTTTATAAAGCAGTATTGCAGAGACCAGGCTATCCTGTAGGCTGTCCTACACAAAAACTGCATTGCTTACAATACTGCCAATATTCTAAGACCTCCTCCTTAAACTGGTAGCACAGGTGATTTCAGTTGAATCTTTGAAATCAAAGTGGTTTCAAGTATTGTCTACCAAACAATTGCATCAAGTATATTGGAGACATTTTTAAAAATATAGTTTCCCAGGCCCCACCTGAAACTTACTGATGCAGAATTTCTGGGGGACAGAGACTATGAAGTCTGCATTTTAAGTAAGCACCTCCGGTAATTCTCAGAATACCCCTAGTAGTTTAAGCACCACAGTTCTAAAAGAAACAAGACGGTATCCCTGGGTGGCTCAGCAGTTTAGCGCCTGCCTTCGGCCCAGGGTATGATCCTGGAATCCTGGGATCAAGTCCCACGTCAGGTTCCTTGCATGGAGCCTGCTTATCCCTCTGCCTGCGTCTCTGCCTCTCTCTCTGTCTCTTGTGAATAAATAAAATCTTTTATAAAAAATAAAAAAATGAAAAAAATAAAAGAAACAAGAAGGACAACCCATGCCAGAAACTGAAAATCGGGATCATAATCTACTCACTCACTAATAGAATGTCATTTTCTTAAGCTTGCCAAAAAACTGTTTATTATTATTTCTGGATAATTAGATACAGATAGAGATTATTCCAAATTCATAGGGAAGGATGATAGCTCTGCTCTGTGCATCCTAACCAGTGCTTTTCCCTCCTTCTCTCAATTCATTCATCCATCCCTCTCCTCAAACTAACAGCCTCTCACCTTCCCACTGCAAATACCTACATGATCTGTGTTCACTGCCTCTTTTCCCTAGAAATGGTCCTCTCCTTCAACAACTGTCATCTAGAGCTCCCACCTTGTCATTCTATGTAACATTTACTTAATGCCTGCATATGGCCTAAAAACTGGCAAAGCATTTCAAACACATAATGCTAGCTGATACTCAAAACACTCTTGAAGAAGCATATCTCCTGATTATCTAATAAGGAACCTCAGGCTTATTTCACTGATATTTCACCTCAGTCCAAAAACTAAAATTACATTTTTAAGAGATTTATTTATTTGAGAGTGTGCATGTAAGAGTGGCAGGGGGTGGGGGGCAGAGGGAGAGAAAGTGAATCCTCCAGCTGACTCCTTGCTGAGCATGGAGCCTGCCAAGGAGCTCACCCCAGGACCTAAGACCATGTCCTGAGCTGAAATCAAGAGTCGAATGCTTAACAATGAGCCACCTAGGCACCTCCAAAATTACATTCTTAAATAACATTGATAAACTAACACCTTGATTGCTAAATCCCTCTTGAATCCTTTGCCAAAAATTTCCTGACCATCCAATCACTAGAATTTTATTTCAGCTTGGCTTCCCTCATCTTAACTATTTGATTCTTACAACCTGGATTCATTCTCCTAAGAATGCCTCAGACTCAACCTTCTCTCAGTTTCTGCTTCTCCTCCTACCCCCTGCCCTTTTGGTGGTTGTGGTTTTTCCAGTAACCTCTCCAAAATGACAAATGACATTTGACAAATGTAAAACGACAAGTTTGCTGAAAATGACTATTTTCTACAGTTCATTTTTTAAACTTTTACTTTTAAATAATGGAGAAACAAAATTGTTTAAATTCATGTAAAAATAGCAAAAAAAAAGAAAGATTATGAATAAAAATGAAATGGAATTAAAATTTTTAAATACCCCACACTTAAAAGGAAATAAAAATGCTATTAAGTGCAAAATGCTATTTGGCATTATGAAGTTGCCAAATTATACCTTGGTATATGAATTAAGAAACTGATCAAAAAAAAAAAAAGAAAAAAAAAGAAACTTAACAATTGAATAATCCAAGAAATGCTTAAAATAGCGCCTGAATACACAAATAATACATATTGGGAGAACATCCTCATGCTTAAGACAAATAATTAATTTTTAAATTTTATTTATTTAGAGTAGGGGGAGGGGCAGAGGGCAAGAGAGAATCCTCAGCAGGCTCCATACTTAGTTAGCATGGAGCCCAGGGCACGACCCTAAGATCATGAATTAAGCCAAAATCAAATCAGATACTCAACCAACTGAACCACTTAGGTTCCCTGAGAAATAATTATTTTTAAACATCTTAAGAATTCAACCAAGTTTAAAATTTATCTGGTTCTATTTCCTAAATCCCTAGCCTCTTCCTAGTACCTGCATAGCCCCGCAGGCTCTACAGAACCATAGGGGCACTTGAAAGTTTTCTTCCCATGCATTTCCTTCTATTCTTGCTAACTGGATAGTTAGCACTTCTCACCACCTACATAACAACATCCTGGGGTATTTGTTCTCCCCCTCTTGCACTGTTTATCTGAAGATTTGCCTGCTCTGACTGAATCTAACATATGCAACTCTCACTCTTATCCTACTTCAGACTCTTGTTTTAAATACGCTATGTTATATAAACTTTAAGAAAAGAGGGGTATTTGGGTGTCTCAGTCGGTTAAGCATCTGTCTTCAGCTCAGGTCATGATCCCAGGGTCCTGGGATTGAGACCTGAGTGACTCCCTGTTCAGCGGGGAGTCTGTTTCTCCTGCTGCCCCTTCCCCCAAACTTGAGTGTGCTCTGTATCTCAAATATATATGTAAATAGAATCAACAAACAAGAGAGAAAGAAAAGAGAGCTAACAAAGGATGATTATGTCAACCTTAGGTCTAATTATTTCAGGTTTACATGTTTACTAGTGAGAGCATGTGATCTATTCAAGAACAAAATATGATAATACAACTTCAGGTTATTTTGTATACTTCATTCAATTGCTTTTCAAATTGAAACTAATTTATAGAGGGCCAGTTAAAACTTTTGAAAACTGTCAATGCAGTGCATACCTAATTTCTTTGACAAACATTTGGAAGATCGGATTTGCTCAGGAGAGGCTTGGGACTTAAATGTCGCTGATGGCAGCTTCAACATTAGCTCACCAAACCAACACACCAAAAACTGCTGCCCCTGGGAAAACTGATCAAAGAAATTACTACTGATGAATGACTGAACTCCTCAAGGTGGTCAGCGTTCTGATTACCTAAGAGCCTGAATTTGTCAAAAACAAAACTAAAAAATGTATTTCTTATTGTGGGATGCACAGAAGCCATCAAGCATTAGTTACTTTATGGCAATAGGCTCTGAGATAGATCTTTCTACATCTGAACTATATATACCATCTATCCCTACTAAGTACGTCACCTCCACAACAAAGACCAAGAGATATTTAGGTTACCAGTACAGATTTCTAACCACAGATGAAAAGCACAAATTTATCATCTACATGAAACAATCTTAGCCAGGAACACAGGGAGCAGTTCCCTTATCTCAAATGCAGATTTATTGGTGTCTTTTTCTGGGTAAGAGTATTCAATGCATTTATCGAAGGTACCAAAGTTGCCCTTACACAAACAAAACATGAAAATTACCTAAAAGGTACAAGTTATAAAGACACAATATGGTATAGAAGAAAAAACTAGTATTTGAAGGTAAAAAGCCAAGTTTGGACCTCAGTTTTACCACTCATAAGCTGTGATACCTAGGGAAGTTGCTTCTTTGTCTATCAGTGCCCTAGTCTATCACAGTGGAAAAAATATGTGTACTATGAGGATTAAATATACTGTATGCAAAGTACTTCACCAAGTGCCCAGCATGTATTGCATTATCTACTGCTTTTGCTTTAAGAACACAAAAGTAACTTAATTAGGAAAAAATGAGCTACAACACATTTAAAATCAACTGCTACATGATGAAATGTATTTTTCTTCCAAATGTAGTTCCATCAAAATATGGATACACACTACACTCGTATCCTATGGCTGTGCAAATGTGCCACACAAATTTAGTGACTTAAAACAACACAAATGTATTATTTTACAGCTTCTGGAGGGAGGAGGGCCAAAATGAGTGTTCTCGGGCTAACATCAAAGTGTCAAGGGGTTGTGCTCCTTCTGGACAATCTAGGGAAGAATCTGATCCGCACTTTTTCCAGTGTCTAGAAATTTCGGGAATTCCTGGGCTCATGGCAACATCACTCCAAACTTTGCTTTAATTATCACATCTTCTTTTGCAACTCTGACTTCCTGCCTCCCCTTTCCACTTCAGTAAAAACCCTTGTGATGACAGTAGGCTGACCAGATAACTCAGATAATCTTCCCAACTCAAGATTTTTACTGAATCACAAATCCCTTTGCTATGGAAAGTAATATTTCGCAGGTTCTGAAGATTAGGACTTGATGTCACTGGGCACTGCAGGGGACATCATTCTGCCCACCATAAACCCTTCAACATAATCTGACATTGTATAAATTCTGGTGCTAAAATAAATGGGTACATATACACTTTGAAATAGCAGACATTTGATTAATCTCTCATTACTTTAAAATAAATCAGCTTCCTAGACAAGCCATAGGCAATTTTTTTAGTTGCACCATTTGATCTTAAATCAGCTGTGACTGGCACATGCTATGCTGTCTTTTATAAATGTCAACATCACATTGTATAAATTGTTGCTATTTATAACCAAGAGAATGTCTGTCATTTTATTTGGCTTTTTTTCTTTTTTCTAAATAATCTTTCTTAGACATGAATGCACTATTTAAAGTTTGACAACACACACACACACAAATAAAAATTTAAAAAATAAAGTTTGACAAACACAGGAAAAGTATGTTTCAAAGAGAGGAATAAATGGTATGTTCCCATCAGATATGGCTTTATCATGATATCTACTCATACCTAAGCACAAAATGTAGACCCAAACTCACCAGTGGTTCTCTATTTTTGACCAGACGAATGATTTTAACTGAGTCTTCCTCATCATCAATATCATCTGGCATTGGAGGTAATACAGGATCATAATTCTTCTGAGCCACAGTATCATGTACAGAAAGCAAAGCCTTTCAAAATCAAAATTTGGAAAAAAATTAATCAAATGTAAAATTCCAAGCATATCCAACTATAAAGAAAATCAAATTGGCATTACAATTTTGACATAGCAAGGCAACTACTTGAAAATGAGGAGCTTAGAAACAGAAGTATAAAAAAGAGCACAAGGCAGCTCTACTTCCCTGCCACACCACCCCATCCCCAAAGCCACTAACGTAGGACAAAAATCAGCATAAAAGTCTTCTCACCTGCATATTCTCTGGTTTATCCTTTTAAGGGTGGCAACTAGGGATGGGGTAGGGGGCGGTTATTACTTTTTCTAGGAGGGAGAAAGTGAAGCTATAGGTACATTGTTCGATGAGCCAGTAGAAGTCTAAGAGAACTGTATTTTTCCCTCCCTACTGTTAGCAGAACACACACACACACACACACACACACACACAAAACGAAACGCTGAGCAATATGACTTTCATTTTTTCCTTGATTTTCTCACAATTTCACTTTTTGTGTAATAAGCTAACATGTATATAAAAGAATAAAAGTTTTTCTAGTCATGAATGTCATGGTGGTAAAACTCCACAAACACTGTGAGATTGTCATTATAGACCAATGACCAAAAAAACACTCAAACCTTGACATGTCACAACTATTTTAGGAGAATGCATTTTAGACTTTTAACTACCATGTTGCCTAATCACTACCACCACAGTCCATAAATTAGTTTAGCCAGAAGCCTAGAAATCATCTTTGAAACCAATCTCTCCCCCACCTTACACTCCCCAACGTGGGTTGTAAGTATATTTAACATTTCTGTATATAAGACAAACAATTTTTCCAAGTGGTTGTCCCAGTTTTTACCTTTGAGTTATCTCAGGCTGCCCCTTGAGTCCTTACCCAAGGCATATGCATATTAAAAAAAAAACTACCAAAAAGGATTAGAGCAGTGGTTATTAGCTGAGAACAATTTTACTGCCCAATAGCCACTTGGCAATGTCTGGAGACAGTTTGGGTAGTCAGAGTGTGGAGGATGCTACTGCCATCTAGTGCGTAGAAGCCAAGGATGCTCCTAAACATCTGACAGCATACAGGGCAGTTCCCTGCCTTCCCCATCCCTTCAAACATTTTCCAGCTCCAAAATATCAATAGTCCCAAGTTTCAGAAACTCTGCATTACAGGGAATAATCCCCAAAGATCACATAGGGCAGGAGTGGCTCCTGGTTCCATCAGTCAGAGGGGAAAGGCTTGGCATTCACAGGGCATTGAGGACACTTAACAGAGGGATATTGTCTTTATACTGGGAAACACTTAGTCCAAGATTAAACACTGCTAAGATCTCAGCTAACAAAGCTTAAAAGCAAGCCTCTGAAGGATCAACATGTTTCCAAGTAATTCAATTATAATAGGGAAAAAAACCCTAAAGAATATTACCTATAAAAATAAAAAATATCCAGCATCAAACAAAGTAAAACTCATGATGACTCAGAATCAATTACTGACAGGAGTTACTAGACAAAGGAAGACTTAAGAAAATACTGCTCATGAAGAAGACCATAACACCACAGAACTAAACCCTGAAAATTACACAGATGACAGAATTATATAGAACCAAATCCTGAAATTACAGATAGACTGTAGACAAGGAAATAATACCTATTATATAATTGTATCCTAAATGTTTAAAAAGCTAGAGGAAAAAATGAAAATCAGATGGGCAATATATAAGAAAGATTCAAATAAAACTTCTAGAGATAAAAGATACAATGTATGAAATTTTTTTAAAGTGCACTGAGATTAACACATCATTAAAGCAACTTATAAACTAACAAGAAACACAAAGATAAAGTAGAGTAAAAAATTATGAATGGAACATTATTGAGCTATGAGACAACTTATATACACCTAATTGGCATCTCCAAAGAAAGGAGAGGTGCTAAAAATTATTTGAAGAAATATGGCAAAAAATATTCCAAATTTGATTTGGGGGGGGGGGAGCCCCTAGGTCCAAGAAGTTCAAAATATCCAAGCACAAAAAAAAAAGTAAAATAAAATAAAAAGAAACCACCAAATTGCTTAAAACCAGTGAGAAAGTTAAAATTGGCCAAAGGAAAAAAGGTAAAAATGACAACATAATCAGAAACAATGTGAGCTACAAGGTAATAGCAACATCTTTTAAACACTCAAAGAAAACCAGCAACCTAAAGTTCTATACCCAGCAAAAATATCTTTAAGTAATGTGAGCATACTGAAGACTTATTAAAAGACATACAAAAGCTGAAGGAATTCATCACCAGAACAGTTGCATTACAAAATACGGTATATGAAGTCTTTCAGACAGGAAGATAGGAATAAGAGTGGATGGGAATATGGATCTATAAAGAGTTGAATGAAAAACATCAGAAATGTCCCCTATCTGTGTATCTATGAAAACTATCTTGCATATAGCTATGACTAACAGATGGCTAATAAACATCTTTTAAAATAAAATGATTATTATAGTTGATAGACAATATTAACACCAGCTATGCATTTTCCCTCGTTAGCTTTGTATTCACCTCCATGTCTGCTTTCCAAAACACCTTTTAAGATTTATAGATATCAAGTTCCTAATTCTTTATAGTTTTGCTTTACAAATATTTTTGCTTAGCAACATTTTCATTTTGGACAACTAAATGTAACTTTGTATTCTATTTGCCTGCTTTAACTGTGGTGACACTATTCTTCAGTATATACATTGTCTTTTTGTAAAAAAGGCAACACCTAAATAAGAAAATTGTATTTCCATATGCCATAACCCCACTAATCACAACTGATGGGTTTAACGGTTGCTCAGAAAACTACACAGGAAATTGAACACTAGGCCTTGTAACTCCTCAGGCACACAGGCTTTCCCTGCTTTGGATCCCCTCGGGTCAATTCTATGTTCTAAGTTTCTGTCAGGTCCACAGAGTTAAGTGTCTAACTCAAAAGAATGAGTAACACTGATTTATTCCTCCAGAAGGAAGCTTCACTTTTCCCTTTTGCATGCTTTAATGAAGTATCATCCATTCTACATGTTCAGGTGATGAGCAACTTCTGGTAAGTGCATGTTTTGGAAAGCTGAAAAATTGCAACAAATCCTTTTATTTTATTGCCTTTTTAAAACCTATCAAATTTTCCCTGACTTCCTGAATTATAATACCATATTCTAGAGATGATGTCATTTTGTTGTTTTATCAAAAACAAGCCACTGAATGATGACTCCTATAGGTTGATTTGCCTTTACTGTGGCCACATGATGCCACGGAGTGGTCATTATTTTTAATGTCTCTCTTTGCTTCCCCTAGAAACAAAGTGTCTGTAAAGATCCACATCCTTTCATCAGTGCCCTCAAAGGCTATCAATACTATGGCTCTTCTCCATTCGATCACTGCAGGAAGCTCCCATACCTTATCACATCCACTGAGGCCTTCTGTTACAGCCCCACTTCCTTTTTCTCAGCACCTGTTGTCTCTTTGATGCTTCATTACTTTTCTTGGACTTTAAGATTTGGACAGTAAGACTGGATTTTATAAACATTATTGAATAATAAAAGTAATTATTATTGATTGTATATGGCAACCAACCAATCAATTGACAGATATCTTTAAAAATATTTATTTACTTATTTGAGAGTGAATGGGCAAGTGAGCATGGAGGGAGGGGCAGAGAGAATCTCAAGCAGACTCCCTACTGAGCCCAGAGCCAGAAGCAGGGCTCAATCTCACAACCCGGAGATCACGACCTGAGCTGAAACCAAGAGCTGACTGCTTAATGACTGAGCCACCCAGGTGCCCCTCAACTTAGAGATTTTAAGACTGGGTGTAATCTTTAACTCTTTGATAGCCCTCAGGTGACACAAGTGTTACAAAATTTCAAGTCATTTCCTAACTGTTGGGAATCAAGAGTGACAAACTGTGGATGCCTAGGTGGCTCAGCAGTTGAGAATCTACCTTCAGCTCAGGGGATGATTCTGGACTCCTGGGATCGAGTCCCACATTGGGCTCCTGCATGGAGCCTGTTTCTCCCTCTGCCTATGTCTCTGCCTCTCTCTTTCTGTGTCTCTCATGAATAAATAAAGAAATATTTAAAAAACAAAAAAGAGTGACAAACTGTACAGGGAGAATGTTGACATATATTCCAGTAGTGATCAATTAGCAAAACTTAGAAAGAATATTAAACAGGGCTTGCAAGGGCATAGGGTTTGGAAAGGACCTTCTCATGCACATCTGTGGGCACTGTATACTGAGAAGATGTCTAGATTATTGCAAAGGACAAGTTGGCAATCACTATCAAAATTTTAGATGTATAGTATTTTAACTCACAATTTACTGACCAATAAAATTCTGAAATATACGAGAGATGTCCATTATAGTGCTATTTACATAGCAAAAAAAAAAAAAAAAAAAAAAGGCAGAGATGCCCACCTCAAAGAGATTAGTTATGTTGCTTCAAAGAGAAGTCCACAAAATACCAAAATGTTAAAGGTCCACAAAACAAGAAGTATTGCATTCTAATTATAATGGAAAAAATGTAGCGGTGCCTGGGTGACTAAGTTGGTTAAGTGTCTGAATCTTGATTTCAGCTCAGGTCATAATCTCAGAGTTGTGGGATTGAGACCTGAGCCGGGCTCCATGCTTAGCAGGAAGTCTGCATGAGATTGTCTCTCCCCCTATCCTTCTGTCCCTCCCACCAAATAAATAAATAAATCTTAAAAAAAAAAAAAAAAGAAAAATGTGTAGGTAATATTTCTGTATGCAAAAAGGAAAAGTAATGCAGCAAATGAACAGTAATTATCCCTAAAAGGTATATGGACACATGCTTCACAGAACAGAAAGTGATTAAACATATGAAATGGTGCTCATCTTCACAAAACATAACAATGAAGAAAGGAACTTCTACTTTCTCCATGGTTTGAATTAAAAATACAATTATGCATTATCAAAATATTTTCCTAATTACTTTTAAAACTTTTTATCAAGTCCCTTTGTAAAAAGTAAAATGAAAGTCAGACTAATTGTCACAACCTTATGAAAGACAAATGTAAACTGTTTATTTAAGTAAATTATTCCTTCTAACCACATTCACACATTTTTTTTTTTTTTTTACTTTTCCTGTGTGTCTATCTGTCCATCTGTTCCTGAAGTTGGGAATGTTTCTTCTCTATCTCATGATTATGCTTCAATTTTTATACTCAATTTTTACTTCAATTTTTAATACTTCAATTTTTAAACCTTTTACTTGGAATTCACTGTGTACTACATACAATATGCAATATTATATATATTATTTTCTCCCAATAATTAACCACTTGGGCCAATACCATGTATTGAAGCTGCATCCAGTTCTACCCATCCATACTTCCATCCATCCCTCACATCCTTCATGGAGGCCATAATCATGTTTCACCTGAATTACCTCCACTGGTTCCAGTTGGCCTTCCTCCATTCAGCATCCCACTCCTCCTGCCCTACCACCACTCCTCCACTCCAAGAATCCGTGTACTAGAACAACGGCGTCACTTGCCTATTTAAATCCTTTCAGTGGCTTTCCACTGCTCTTAGGATGAAATCCAAACTTTGCAATATGTTCACAATAAGAGCGGCCATATAATTTATCATCTAAAAAAAGGAAACAACTGAAATGGAAAGGAGGCTATTAATAATCATGCTGGGACTACAGGCACAAACCAGACTGTTCCTGGGCAAACCAGGATGTATATAGCCCCTGTACTCAATCAAAGTAGTCCCTGTATAGCTCTGAACTCTGCCCCTTCCTCTCCTCAAGCTACTGTTCAACCACACTGAACTCATTTACATCCTCAAACTTGACAAGTTATTTTCTTTATGGGACTTCGTATACTATTCACCTTATTTAAAACATCTGTTTTAATGGGCACCTGGGTGGCTCAGTTGATTAAACATCTGACTCTTGATTTTGGCTTAGGTTTTGATCTCAAGGTCATTAGATCTAGCCCTGAGTAGGGCTCACTGCTCAGTGGGATTCTGCTTGAGAACTTCTCTCTCCTGCCCCTCCTCCACAGCCCCCTAGTCTCTCTCTTTCTTAAATAAATCTTTTTTAAGAAATCTATTTTCACATCCTATCCCAACTCACCTTTCCTCTTCCTCCTTTTGGTTACCTCAAATTCAACCTCCAGGGCTCAACTTACTTGCCACTTCCTCTGGAACATTTTCTCCAACCCTCCCCACACTCCTTCTTTCCCAAAGTTAGATCTGGGAGCTAGATCCTCTCTGATGACCACAGTGTTTTAAGGTTTTCTCTATTCATTTGAGAGAGAGACAGACAGACAGAGAGAGAGAGAGAGAGAGCGTAAACTACAGGAAGGGCAGAGGAGAGGGAAAGAGAGAATCCCAAGGAGCCTGCATGACCTGAGCTGAAACCAAGAGTCGGACGCTGGACTGGCTGAGCCACCTACGTACCCCTCCACAGTATTTCTATGTGTTCTTTTACTCAGTATTTCTCCTGTTAGCTTCCTTAACCTTCACGTATCTTCTGCAAGTTGCATCTGTAGGGTCTGGCACAGAGTAGGCATTGGACATTTGAGAATGAATGAATGAGGATCTGACTCCAGGAACATTTACAAATAACCAGAGAAAGTTCTAAAATTTTTCAAAAAGGAGTTGGTAGATCTGTGGGATAGATGTATTGACCTCCTCCTAGGGGCTGTGCATTTAGTTGTATACAACTATGTGTGTTTATAAAAATCATTACTTTTGAGGTAGACCTCAGGTTTCTTTTCACTACTGTGAACGATTTTAAGTGAAAGATCCATCTTTAACAAGTAAATAATTACTTCCCTTATGCACTGCAAATTAAAAACAATATTCAAATTAACACCCTGGAGTTACGTTTTTCATATTTAAATTGTCTGCTCAATTTACAATTCATGTATACCTGTTATAGTCTATTGTACCTTGTTCTGCTTTAAAAAAAAAAAAAAGAAAATATTTTACTTTACTAAATGACTTCTCAATTACCTAAAAAAAAGTGAAATTCGGGTAGCCCAGGTGGCTCAGCGGTTTAGCGCCACCTTCGGCTCAGGGCGTGATCCTGGAGACTGGGGATCCGGTCCCACATCTGGCTCCCTGCATGGAGCCTGCTTCTCCCTCTGCCTGTGTTTCTGCCTCTCTCTCTCCCTGTGTCCCTAATGAATAAATAAATAAAATCTTTTTTTAAAAAAAGTGAAATTCAAATTGATGGTGTTAATTATTTCAAGGAAAGCAATGTTAAATATTAGGTTATAAAGGTAAGAAAGATATCCCCCCAAGGCTAGCTAACTAGAAATTGCCACTGCCAACTGAGACATCATGTGTCTACAATCTTACCCACTTCCTACACATCACTTACTGAAAATACATCTTTCATGCTGACTTCTCACACATTCTATCACATGGCTATACAAACATAAAACATTTTAAAAGCATTAATCTAAAATATGTTCATAGTTTATAAGGTTGTATCCAACGGTGAGTACAATCTAAAATCATACTTCCCTCTTGAGCAAAATACCAGTTTCCATCCAGTATAACCTCTTATTTATTGGCTGTTCTATTCCAAACACTCTTGAATAGAATACCAAATCATGTTGTTTTGTCCGAAACACTCGTCTTCAATTTCTAATACTCAAAACAAGATCGTACTCTCAAAAAGGAGTTTAACAAGCTTCTCCCAGCTAACCTCACCATTCTCTGGTTCATATTCACTTCTCATGTGCACTCAGAACAAATGAAGACATTTTCAGAACTTTCTCTACCTATGAATCTCTTACTCTGAGCTCTTAACCTTTCTATATACTTTAATTTCAAGCAACTATTCTGCTTTAATCTGATCTTTATTCTTTAGAACTAAAATTCAACCAATCTCCTCTGTACCAGTGCAAATCAATTACTCTATACTACTAATGATAGTACACTTAACAGCACTTATTTTAATTCTAAGGATTAGGAGTTAAAGTTAGGGCATGTTTTCACTTCATCTTTTATTTAATACTATCTTTCTCTTTTCACTAGCAATTGAAGACTACTTAGAGTTCCAAAGGAAATTTTTCAAGGAAGGTAGAAATCAAGTTTTTGCATCTAGGCAGAAATATTCATTTGACAGCCTACATATGCTTAATAGAAATGATCATAAGATAATTGATCATTTTGGGGCACTTGGGTGGCTCAGTAAGTCAAGCATCCAACTTTTGGTTTCAGCACAGGTCATGATCTCAGGGTCATGAGACGGAGCCCAGCATCAAACTCCACACTCAGCAGGAGTCTGTTTGAGATTCTCCCTCTCCCTCTGCCCCTCCTCCTGACTCATACTCTCTCAAATAAATCTTTAAAAAGGAAAAATAACTGATCGTTTCAATTACATAATCCATATGTAATTTTGACTCATGGAACAATCTTTCAAGTGTAATGGCAGCAATAGCAAGTCCAAAACGTACAGATGATAGGATTTAGTGCATTAGTGACCTCAGAATTAACAGGAACATTTTGAAATGACCTCTGTTGACCAAGCACCTTTGGGGGAAAGGTAAGTGATACATACCTGGAAGAAAAATGGCAGGGAAGGAGTGAAATAGGTGAAGGAGATTAAGAGATACAATCTTCCAGTCACAAAATAAGTAAAAGGCAGAAATGTCATATACCACAGAGGGAATAGAGTCAATGATAGTGTAACAACTTTGTAGGGTGACATACAGTACCTGGACTAATTGCGGTGATCATTTTTTAATGTGTATACATATCAGAGGTCACTATGTTGTACACCTGAAACTAATACAATATTGTTATGTCAACTAGTCTTCAATAAAAAAAATGGCAAGGAGACTTGAAATCTGCCTACTGATACTAATATTCTATACTGGAAAACTGCTCTGCTCTGTAAAGGGTAGTATTTATTAAAATATGAATTAGTGGAGGGAGAGGAGATGGGGCAGATAACAGGGGAGGGCAAAGTGAAAAACTGAAATGATCCTATACAAAAATAGGTACAGTTGTCCAATATATTGGAATACCGTTCACTAGCCATGTAAAATGACCTAAACAAAATCACTGATAGATTCTGCATTCTATACTCTTACCTTCATTTAAAGGAAACTGACCTTGAAGTGACATTATATTCACTACCTGAAATCCTGAGCTACCCGATTAAAGTATTTTATAGTTAGTCACATTATTATCAAAAGCTCAACTTTCTTCCTTAATGGGATTTGGGTTATTAAAATACTGTGCACGATTTGAAAATACATTCACTTGAAAATTGACGCTCGAAATAAAATTCATCTGAAGCCTCAGAAAGTGGCCCTCCTGGAAGATATTTATTACACGTCCTCACCTTCACATTGGGTTTTGACAGGAGTTTCAACAGCTCTCTGATCTCACTGTTTAATGGCTTGTTCTGAAGCTCTTCAGCCAGCTGTAAGGGAGATCACATTGACACAGAGAACATTTAGTAAGGGCGCTGTGTTGCTCCATATGTGACAACCGAGAATCTATCTTGCCACTTTCCAGTGATTAAGGAGAGGTCGGTATGAAAGAAAACAGACCATCAATGACGGCTCCTTTTTTCAGGCCCTTGGTAGGCCAGATCCCAGGCCAGGATCGTGGCTGAGTAGAACTCCAAAAATCATATCATCCAGATCACCTTCTGATTTATTGCAATGAGGGTAAATCCCAGCACTTCATCTTAAGGAATGGTCTTTTGCATGCAAACAAAGGACCACTTGTCAAAAGGATTGGATCCGGTTTTGACACTATTTTTTAAAAAGAGAGAAAGAAAGAAAATGGAAAAAAAAAAAGAAAGGTTCTGAATGAGGTGGTGAAATCCACAGGGTTCCCAAAAACCCACAATAGCTTGCTGTTTAGAGCTGGAGGAAAAAGAACTAGAATGTCTTTAATAGAGCAAATGATCTGAAACTTTTATGTTTACCTACAGGATAAGAAATCCATTCAATATAAACCAGGTTAATCACAAAATGACTTAAAATAGGTTGACAAGTACTCTGGGAACAAACACGCCGACCATATTCTACTATCATGATAAAGCATTCCCATTTGCTGGTTCTAGCTAAAGAATAGTTGGAACTTTGAACCTGCTTCATGTTCTTCAAGAGATTTTCCTATCAAGACTCTTCCATTTTAGGATATAGTAAGGATATAATTTCCTAAGAAGAAAAAGCAAGACCAAACAGAAAGAGAAATTATACTGTGAAATATGTAGAAGAGAATTCAAAATATGTACAATATATTTTCATTAAAAAAACCCACCTTAAAACACTGCTTGAAATTTCTCTGGTCCTATTGTTTCTACCAAACTAAAAACAACTGCTCTTATCTCTAGACAAGGACTTTCCTCTAAAAGAAGGGCATAAAGTAAATTATACACTAAAATAAAATGTCATAAATTGATATATTCGTTACATTTCAAAAAGTGACTTAACTTTTCGAACGTAAAATTTTTGTTTTTCAAGGTAAAGCAATTGTGATAATTGTTAACCTACAGAAAGTCACAGGCTCTTTGCATTCTTTAGTCACTTTATAACAATACTTTTAAAAATTTAAATATATTGTTCTGATGAATTAGAAAATGCTATATTTTACCATATTATAATAACAGCCTCTAATTTTTTTAAAAAGCAATATTATCATAATATGATTGGGCCTCAGGGGAGCCCTGAGTGGCTCAGTGGTTTGGTGCCTGCTTCAGCCCAGGGCATGATCCTGGAGTCCTGGGATTGAGTCCCACAGCAGGCTCCCTCCATGGAGCCTGCTTCTCTCTCTTCCTGTGTCTCTGCCTCCCTCTCTCTCTCTCTCTCTCTCTCTCTCTGTGTCTCTCATGAATAAATAAGCTCTTCTTTAAAAAAAAATATGATTGGGCCTCAATCACACTGGATAGTTAATAAATACTTCTCCAAACTCTCAATAGTTAAAGTTTTTTAAGTGATTTCTTGAGACTTTCTCAAGTGGCAACTGCAGCTTACTAGAATTCTATCTGTAACTTTACTCACCTTCACTTTAAAAATTTTGGTTCTATAATGCAGAGGAATAAGCTTCCTCATAAACACATAAACTGAAATATCTCTATAATTTGTAATCTCTGTGGATAGAACTGGAAAGGAGTTTGAGAGACTAAACAAATAGCAAATCACTTAGAGATTTATTACATATGCCTTATTATCTAAATTAAAATAGAAAGCATATATAAGAAAATCAACTTCTGAAGATGATCAGTTGTTTTTTAGTTTTTTTAAATTATATGGCCCAATATTTAAACTGAACTATGGCTTTTTTTTTTTTATCATAACCAAGGAAAAAATTTAAAAAGCAACAGATAAGCTCTAGGAGATCACAAAAACCAGCCTTCACATGAGACCTATTTCTCATCTGGCTTAGTGTCCTTTATAGTTTATCCAGGTGTGCTTTCAATTCATCCGAGTTTGTAAGTGAACAGCAAGGTAATTCCCTCCCTCAGATTGAAAATAAAATTACAGCTACAGGAAATTAACTACTCCATCAATGCCAACTGCTTCTAAAATTTATTTTTTGGTTATGAAGGTAATTTGGAAAGGACTAATATCCATAAATCATTATGATGCTTTATACTCCATTTTAAAAACAATCCTGTCTTTTTATGTATTTCATCAGGCCTCATTCCGACACTAGCGTATCTGTCATTTTTTAGCACTGTCAGCAACAGACCTATCTCATTTGTCTTTATTTCTCCAAAGCATTCCTCCTGCCTGTGACTTTCTCAGAACACTAGTAGCTGACAGTTTCTCTCTGCCCAGAGAGTTCTAGCCTCAGACTTCTGCTACTGTAGCTACCCAGGTAGAACAGAGGGCATCTCCACGCACATTTTTTGAGCGGGAGAGTGAATGCAAATCAGCACAGTATCCGCATAAGGTCCTTGGTGACAGGACTTTTGGAAACATCTGCAGCTTCTTCTCGTTTTCACTCCTAGGATCTCACACTTGTGTCTGTGCCAGGAAGAGCTCTGCTCAGGGCCGGGCCCAAGGGAGCCAGGTGGCAGGGAGCTCCAAAAGGCACACTTACATCATCGGCCAAGACTGCTGCACCGTGGAGAATGGGCACGGGGTTCTGCTTCTCATAGTAGTGGAGCTTTTCATGAATCTAGAAGAAAAACAAGAGTATACAAGTTCACCTGCTAGCTAACGGTGAGATAGTTGAAGGGTTTTCAGCACTGCAAACAGAAATGGATCCACTAAACCTCAAACAAAAATTAAACGTTTCTATAAATCTATAGATGACAAATACGTGGACCTAATTCTATGGTCCAGTGTTTCAATGTGATGTCAAATGGGGGCAAAAATCGTTATCAAATAGAGCCCACATAAAAACTAAACCTTTCTTTTTCCCTTGAATAATTATGATAGTTTTCTAAAATCTGTAACTTCTAAAACACTTTGCTTCAGTATCAGTTGTAGTTCATATCTCTGCTAAAAACATAAATTATGATTAAAGCCAAGTGATGAGGCAGCAGCCACTTGGGTTGGTACGTGATAACCACTAGAAGCAAGAGAGCTGGTGTGGTGTGTGCCTTCCCAAGCATGCTGTTCCTTCCCTTCGCTTAGTCTTTTTTCCTCCCAGATTCTCAACATTTCCCCCAAATTCAAACTTCTAAGAAACAAAGGGATTGCTCTTAGTTGAAGACATTTCTTAGAAGTATTGAGCTTGGATAACTTTCTGTCCTGTAAAACAAGGAAAATTACACTATCAAAGAATAATTGGGTCCTTTCATTCCCGACATTACCCAAGAAAAACAAAGGTGAGAATGTATTTTAGTGTGCTAGAAGACACACAGAGTTCCTTTAAAAATCTAGTATTGGGCAGCCCTGGTGGCACAGCAGTTTAGCACCACCTGTGGCCCAGGGCGTGATCCTGGAGACCGGGGATGGAGTCCCACATCCGGCTCCCTGCATGGAGCCTGCTTCTCCCTCTGCCTGTGTCTCTGCCTCATTCTTTCTCTCTCTCTCTCTGGGTCTTGTGAATAAATAAATAAATAAATTCTTTTTTAAAAATTCTAGTATTATGGGAATCCCTGGGTGGCTTAGCGGTTTAGTGCCCGCCTTCGGCCCAGGGTGTGATACTGGAAACCTGGGATCGAGTCCCATATCAGGCTCCCTGCATGGAGCCTGCTTCTTCCTCTGCCTGTGTCTCTGTCTCTCTCTCTCTCTCAATCTGTGTCTCTCATGAATAAATAAATAAAATCTTTAAAAAAATCTAGTATTATCATTAAGAAATGAAAGATGCTTTGACAAATGCAAAACTGTTGGCTTTTAAGTTTTATCTATTTCAGCTCTTACACAGGTGCCTTTAAAATATTATACTTGAAAACTTACTTGAGCCTCCTCTTCTTTACAGTTGAAGAAACTACCCCCCCACTATATATATAAAATAGTTGCACCTCATAATTTCCAGTTTTTAATAGGTATCAAGTAATATACTCATAGGTAACAAGTCATCTACTCTTTAATTAGACTCAAAGCTAACCAAACCCTCTTGTAAAAAATCTGGAAGATATATTTTACATTGATTAGCCAGATGCTATTGCTAAGGGGGGATTCCATTGCCTTTTTGGCAACCTGGCCCACAGTGCAGAGTATCAGGGCAGGAATTTTGATACTTAGGATATTACCAGAATGACCAGGGCCACATTTTTACTTAATATCTTGGAACCTTCACTCATTAAGCAGTAGGGTAATAAACAAAATTTTTTAAGAATACAAGCTATAAAAAGAGCAAGATTTGATGTGACAAAGTATTAAAAGTATAATTTAAAACAAAACCATCCAACCTAAAAGCTTAATTAATCTTGCTTGAGTCATTGCCAAAAATTAGACCACGTCAACAAATACTATCATAGAATATTGAGCTCAACCTCTCATATAACTCATCTAGCTTTCTTGCAACCAATTGTTTAAATGTCTGCTTCCCTGCGATGGTAAATATAGAGGCTCACTTTTTTTTTTTTTTTTAAAGGTACTACCATAGGTCTGTATTCCCTACTAATAATGATCAGGGGAAAAAAATAAAAAAGATCAGTACTGTCAGTAATATCATCTTCAGTGAGTTTAGTATTTTAATCCCTTAACTCTCACAAGAATATTAAGAGGCAGATGGCACCATCATTCGACTTTACAGATCAGCAGATACATAGGAGTTAAATAATAACTTGTGATGGTCCCACACATAGAAACAACCGAGCTGGGACTTAAACTCAGGCCACCTGGCTCAGTGTCAGAGCTCTTCATCACTCCACATGCCTGCCTCTCAGACTAACATCTCGTCTGTCTTCTTCACTGACCTCAATCACTGCTGGATGAACAGGATAGAGAGAGGCTCACGGATATGTGACAAATAATATTAGCTGTTTCCAATGACTACAGGATTAGGGATGGCTCCTCTTCACCCCTCCCTGTATTTTTTCTTTCCGACAATTCTTAATTTTTCCAGATTAATTTATATTGATACTATACCATAATTACAACTTAAAAATTATATGCCCCAAATAAATACATTCTTTCTCCACTTCATTTCCTTCCTCTGAGGGTCTTTTAAAAACAAAGAGCCCCTCTTTCCATATCATCATCTTTCCATCTTCACCCAAGTGAGTTGAGTGCATACCCCTACTCTTCCCACTCTGGGACTTTGTATTGTATCGGGAATTTTTAAATGCTCTCCCAGAATTTCCAAATGCTGGTAGCCCTATTTTGATATGTGTTTTACTTCAGGACATAATTTTAAATATTAAGTTGGTATGAAAGTAAAAATTACTGCAAGCAATTTTGGGCTATTCACAGTTTCCAAAATCACTGACTTTTATTGGTATTTATAATATCCAGGAAGAAAAGTTTTTTTAATGATTTTCAAATTCAAATACAATAAACAGGTAACACATATAAACTTCACCCCAGGGCTATCCAATAGAACTCCTTGGATGTTGAAAATGTTCTGTACCTTCTTGTCCAACACGGTTTGTCACTAGCTACATGTGCATACTGAACACTTGAACTGTGGCTAGTTTACTTGAGGAACTGAATTTTTTATTTTATTTTTATTAATTTAAAGGCCCACATGAGGCTAGTGGTTTTAATATTGAATAACATGGCAAGATTTTATGTTAAACGCTCTGTAACTCAACTTTGCACATCAGAAAAATTCACTCTGATATAGTTTGGCCAATTTCCCTAAGTGTCACATTTTGGAACCCAACAGACAAATACACAACCAAAGACACAGCATCTAATTATCTGTGCACTGCCAAATCTGCAAAATCTCACTTATTTTAACTAAACGCTTCCCTTTGCAGACTCAACTGTGTAATAAGTGTACTTCATTTTTCTCCCTTGAACAAGAGGAGAGCAAAGTGGTAGGAGTTGCAGAAAGAAAGAAGTGAAGACAACTGGAGAAGGGGAGACTCTGGTTAAATTAGTTTCATATGATAGCAAAATAGTTAATCATTAAAAGATACGCTTCTAAAATATGTAAAGTACACTATTAAGGAAAAAAGGACATTTCAAAAGAGACATTTATGTTCCAATTAATAGTGTATATGCACATGTCCATAAGTTTGTTTTCTACAATTACACGTATATCAGAAAAAATTAAAATAAAAATCATTTCTACATGTAATTTGTTTTTTTAGTTTTATTTTAAGATTTATTTTATTTGTTTAGAGAGAGAGAGACAGAGTTGCAGGAGGGAGGGGTAAAGGGAGAGGGAGAGAGAAACCACAAGCAGACTCTGAGCTGAGCACAGAGCCAGAGGCCAGCTCTATCTCATGATCCTGAGTTCATGACCAGAGCCAAAACCAAGAGCTGGCCTCTCAACTGACTGAGCCACCCAGGTCCATCTATCTCACTGATGGGTAAACGGAAGAACCCAATTATGGAATTAAATAAACCAAAGCTGTAAAAATCCCTTTTCTGCCTTCTATTATGAATATTAAAAAGCAATGAAAATAACTGCTCAATAGTTTTAGCCAAACCAGAATTGGTATTGTGCACACACACGCTCGCATGCACACATACACAAACACCCCCCATCTACCTCATTTATTTACAACATGGAGAGGAGAGAGTTCTGAGTTTTACTTTTTTTTAAAGATTAACTTGAAAATAATAATGTGGAGAAGTGGTACTTTGACAGCATATTAAAGGACTCCCCTAGAGAGGGAATTTAATCTTCCCCTAGAAGATTCTTTTTTTTTAATTTTTTTAAAGTTTTTTATTTTATTTATTCATTCATGATAGAGAGAGAGACAGAGACAGAGACACAGGCAGAGGGAGAAGCAGGCTCCATGCTGGGAGCCCGACGCAGGACTCGATCCCAGGACTCCAGGATCATGCCCTAGGCTGAAGGCAGTGCTAAACCGCTGAGCCACCCAGGGATCCCGGTTCTGAGTTGTAAAAGAAGATCCATGGGACACAATGACAGCCAAGAGGAGCTGGTAATGACATATCATGTTGTGTAGGGATTAAAAAAAGAAGAAGAAACATTCTAATGGCTGGGATCCTTTTTTTAAAATAATAATCTTTCTCAAAAAAAAAAAACCCTCTTTATTAGGAAAGAGGAAATGTAAAAACAACAAAGAACAACAGAGACAATAGTGCTAACTGTATGCCCTTCTTTCCAATTATATACCACTAATCTCTCTTAGCTAATAGCTCCAAAAAACTGAAATTAATAAAACTGACGAGAGTTGATGTTCTTGTTTTGTTTCCTGCCTTGAATAAGATAAATTCTGTATATACATTGCCATAGATACTTAGCTCATGTGAAATTAGTACCCACATATTCAAATGTATGAAGAGGCTTTTGTGGGGTTTTTTAAAAGATTTATTTATTTATTTGAGAAAAGAGCAGGAAGAGGCACAGAGGGAGAGAGAGAGAGAATCTCAAGCAGACTCCTCCCTGAGTGAGGAGCCCTAGGTGGCTCAATCTCATGACTCTGAGATCATGACCTGAGCTGAAATCAACAGTCCAAGGCTTAACTGACCGAGCCACCAGGCAATCCTGGATGAAGAGGTTAGAAAATAAATGAATGGGGACTCCTGGGTGGCTCAGTGGTTGAGCATCTGCCTTTGGCTCAGGTGGTGATTCCGGAGTCTCAGGATCGAGTCCCGCATCGGGCTCCTTGCCTACTCTTCTCCTTCTGCCTATGTCTCTGCCTCTCTCTCTCTCTGTCCCTCATAAATAAACAAATAAATAAAATCTTTTTAAAAAATGAACGTTCAATCTCACAAAATATTTTCTACCATATATAGCAATATTGTTTTTCCTATGTAGCCAGGTAATATGGGAATTCTATTTATAGAATTTATTTATAAATTTCCAAATACTACCCATCTCATCGTGGCATTCCCACAATGGGCCTCACTTGGCTAGATATTTTTGTCTCTTAATGTGCTGTGGAACCCATTGATAATATTTTATTGAGACTTTCCTCATCAGTTCTCTTAACTGAGGTTGGCTTTTTTTTTTTTCCTGGTCCTGTCTTTATTGGGTCATGATATCAGTGTTACACTCATTTTGCTATTTTTCACACTGTGGAAAAGTTTCTATCTTTTTGTATGCTCTGAAAACATCTCCATGCCACTAAAGTGATCTCTTTAAATATGTTATGGCATTCCCATGGGAAACCAGGTGGATCGGATACATTTTGGAAGGCAGCTTCATCCCCCAACTTTATTTCTTCTGGGTGGTGTACAGAAATTTCTTCCATTTAGGTTTTTCTATCTCTTCCATTGTCAGTTGCAGCAAACACCATCTCCTAAAAAATTATTCATTTTTTTCTGGACTTAAAAAATTACATGAATCTACTTAAGCAGAATAGTCTCTTAGAGTATGAATTTCCTTTACTACATATTTCTTTATTAGAAATTCTTATTTTGTGTATCTGTACTTTCTCTATTTCTACCCTTCATCCTTTCATTTGTTAACAAACATTGATTTTACTATATATTCCCTTTTTTAAGATTTTATTTATTTATTCATGAGAGACACAGAGAGAGGCAGAGACACAGGCACAGGGAGAAGCAGGCCCCATGCAGGGAGCCCGATGCAGGACTCAATCCTGGGACTGTGGGATTATGACCTGAGCCAAAGGCAGATGCTCAAACACTGAGCCACCCAGGCACCTCAATTTTACTGTATTCTCAAGGAACCACTTTTTAGATTTAGTAGTTTTACTGATTTTGTTTTCTCATATTTTTTTCTGTTTTCATCTTAATTCATTCCTTCTTTATGTAATCCAATCCCACATAACACATCAGTCATGTGCATCATGTAAATTACTGGAAAACAAAAAATAGGGAAGACTACTTTAACTGGAGTTTTATTCATCAAATATTGACTAAAGTAAGCACTCATTCCAGGACAAAGATACTCAGTATGGAAATAAAATACAGTAAGAGTCATTCCAACCTATTGACAAAGTTAATAAATGGGGAAAAAGACAAGAACATACATCATAGAAAGGGAAAACTTCAGCAGACCTGTTCAAGCAAGTTAAACTAGTATTTGTCCCTCTTTCATTCACTCTCATTAGCTGGGCAGCTGAGAAGAGGTTTCTGTCAATTTAATTTTTACCATTGCTTTAGTGCTGACTTACGAGTACGGAGTACAAGCCAAGGACATGCAGAGCCCCTGTGCTCCTGGCACTGAGGACTAGCTATCCAGTCAACCATAAAATCAGAAATAAAATAATGGACTTCTCTCCCCCTTTTCATCTTTACTTTCCATTCACGTAATGCTTCTAATGATAAGAAATGCCAAAAGTTGTTTTCATGTGTTTTTGTAAGTTATGATTCAAAGTCCAGTAAACCGAAAGTGTAATATTAGTTTCAACATACACTTATACAATAGTGATTCAACACTTCGATATGCTCAACACAACAGGTGCACTCATTAATCCCCAATCACCTGTTTCACCCAACCTCCCATCTACTCTCCTCCAGTAACCATCAGATCGTTCTCCGTAGTTAAGAATCTGTTTTTTTGGATTGCCCCTCTCTTTTTTTTTTCCTTTGCTCATCTGTTTTGTTTCTTAAATTCCACATAGGAGTGAAATCATATAGTATATGTCTTTTCTGACTTACTTCATGTAGCATAATGCTCTCTAGCTCCATCCAGGTCATTGCAAATGGCAAGATTTCATTCTTCTTTATGGCTCAGTAATACTCCTTTGTATATATACACACACCACATTTTCCCATTCTTTAACTGCTAAAATTTTTGAAATGTTTTAATTATTAATGTCCTACTTTATTTTTCTTAAAGATTTTATTTATTTATTCATGAGAGACAGAGAGAGGCAGAGACACGGGCAGAGGAAGAAGCAGGCTCCATGCAGGGAGCCCGATGTGGGACTCGATCCTGGGTCTCCAGGATCAGGCCCTGGGCTGAAGGCGGTGCTAAACTGCTGAGCCACCCAGGCTGCCCTTAATGTCCTATTTTAAATACTTTAAACATTTTTTAAATAAAGACAATATGATAAACTGCATACTCAGCATCAATAGTGAAGACATATTAGCCTAGAGTATTTGCTTCAAATGCCTTTTTTTTAAGATCTTATTTATGTATTCATGAGAGACAGAGAGAGGCAGAGACATAGGCAGAGGGAGAAGCAGACTCCCTGTGGGGAACCCAGTGCAGGACTTGACCCTAGGACCCCAGGAATACAACCTGAGCCAAAGGCAGACGCTCAACCACTTAGCCACCCAGGTGGCCCAATTCAAAGATCTTATAAAATAATTCATAAGAGATAAGGCTAAAGACCTACCCTCCTTCCTCTCTGCCAAGAAGAAAACATTGTGTTGAAACTGCCAAATATATTTCCATATGCATTTTCGTCTTTTTAAACATATACACATTGATAAGCAACACAAGCTATTTTTGAATGTACATAAATAGGCACTATTCCCTTGACAACTGGATTTTTCATTCAATATCATATTGAGATATCTAGCTTGATACATGTAGATATAGTTCATTCATTTTAACAGGTGAATAATATCATACTAATAACAGTAGTTGACATCTCTTTTTTTGAACTGAGAAACATGGGTAATTTCTGCTCTTTGCTATCAAATATGCTTCCAACCACTCCTCCCTAGCCTGTGGCATATACCTAACAGGGTTCAAGTGTTTCCTTAGTCCCCAGACCTTTGCCAACACTTGGTGTTATCAGACACCTTATTAATCAAATGGACAGGAAATGGAACCTCCCTAAAGCTTTAATTTATATCTTCCCCAATCTCTGACTTCTGCTTTCACAATAGTTTCAGAGACTGAGACAGCTGCTGCCAAAATCAATTCTCCTCATCCACAGTAATGAAACCATAACTACAAAGCAGCTGCCTAGGGAAGAGCTACATTTCCTCTCATACCCTTCCTCCTCCCTTCTGCCTGCAGCTCAGTTAACACAGGAGAGCAGGTGTCAAGCATGATATGTAAGTTCTGAGTGTCACTTCCAGGATGAGGCTTTTAAGAAATTGGTATACTCCCTCCATACTCTACCCCTCCACCAGTTGCATGCAGACTATGACAAGGCCTTAAGAGGCAGCAAAGCCACCCATTATTAGGACCTGGGTCCCCAAAACACCTTATGGAGGAGGGCGATGCATCAATCTGACATATCCCTTTAAATGATCACTAAGCAGGAAGTAAACTTCTATTGTACCTAAACTATGACATGTTTTTGGACTACTTGTCAGTTGTCCATTCTACCATAAACAACAGAGTGGCCGTGGCCAAATGGAAGTTATGTTAACACAGCCAAATATATTCAGCTCTTTCTATATAGTTGTGTGTTTTGTTTCTTAAGAAAACATTCCCTACCCTAATAAAGAGATTCTGGTGCGACTTCTTTAAAGTCTTAGAGTTTTATTTTGTATCCTGAAATATGACCTCACATGTACAAGAGTTCTAGCTTAATCTTTTCCCCAAAGTGCAGCACCACTTAATCTTTTCCCACTGACATGTAGTATTACTTATTTATCAAACCCCCACTCAAGAGTATCTATATCTGGGCTCTCTATTCTGCCTGATTTGTCTCTCTTAGCCCAGAATCATTATTATATTTTTATCTACACTTTTGACACTTAGAGTAAGGTAAAACTTCTTAGCCCTTTATTTTTCCACAAGGCTTTTGCGATAAGCTCACTAGCTACATGTAGTCCTTGAAAAACCAAGCTGGGACACCTTAACCATATTATTTCTCTACATTCTGAGAATTTTCCTGAAATCTATCTTCCAATTCACTTAGCTCTCTCAAACTGTATCTAATCTCTAAAGAAGTTATTCACAGAGGTCTTTTGTTTTTTTGGGTGGATTATTTTAGTGTTTTTTTTAAATGACTATACATCTTATTTCTATAGTCCAAATATGGCTCTTTTTACAAATCTGTTTTTTCTTAGCACTCAGTGTTTTTCAATTTATTATTAAAACCTTCTTTTATGGCTAGTATCATTTAAGCATCCTTACTTTATAGGCTACAAGACTGTTGCATTACACAAAGTACTTGGCTTTGAATAGTGCTTTTTGCAGTGCCTGCAGACTGTAGTTGAGGGTAGTTTCTATTCTCAAATGTTTTGTAATCTGGAGTTGTTAGTAAATCGTAAGTGGGATGTGATAGGAAAAAATCCTAGGTTGATGGTCCATCTTTTCAGAAATACTTTTCATTTGCTTCTGATGGGTATGTTTCCAATATCACCAGCTGCTATGCCAATTTCACAGTTTGGGATTCCTGGATTAAGAACTCCAATTCTAGGTGAGATCTTGGGAAAATGGTGGAGAGAGAGGATCCTGAGCTCACCTCTCACTAACACATCAATGCTACAACTATACAAGATGCAACTCATTCTGAAAACCACCTAAAGACAGGCAAAGTAAATATTCCACAGCTCAACAATTAAAGGGGAAGACATATCAAGAAGGGTAGAGGGAAGAGACATGGTTGGGACCAAACCCCCAGCCTCATGACCCACCAATAGGAGGGCTATCACAAGTGAGAAAACCCTCTCAGAAGAGGAGAGAATCGGCCCCATATCAAGCACATCTGCCATGGGGGACCTGCACTGAAAGGTGAGCCTCCATAACACCTGGTTTGGAAACCAGCGGTGCTTACCCTGTGGGAGCATTGAAAATCTGGACTTAACTCCCAGGAAGCCAAAGGGCTATGGGAAACCAAGACTCTGCTCTTAAAGGGCCAATACATGATCTATTGCTTAGTCTGAGACCCAGCCCAAAGGCAGCAGTTTGAAAAGCACCTAGGTTATACATGAAGGAAATTTGACTTATTTTATGGCATGTGCTGGAGAAGCAGGGATCTCTACAAGTTTTCTCCAAAATATCAGTGCTGATGGGAGCCATTTCTCTTGCCTTCCTCCATCCAGCTGGGCAGATGCTTGAGAGAGCCAGTTCTGAGAAGTCTCCATCCACCTTGCCAGCACCACGTGCCCTGTCACAGTATTCCCTTTGAATTCAACCCACCTGATCTGTCCACCCCAGCAAGTGCCCCTCTAAAGCAGCTCCTGATTCTGACATACCAGACAGGCAGTTTCAGTGGGGACCAGCACCCTTTTGAAGCAACTCCTGTCCCAGAGAAATGGGGGTCAGTCATGTGTATCAGTGTGCCCAAAACAATTGCAGCCCGGAGTCTCTGACAGGTGAAATGGAAACTAACCCAGTCCACCAGTATGACTATGGCAGCCAGAATCCAGTCACTATCAGGGGGCACATGCACCCCACGAGTGCCTGGTACTAAGGACCAAAGGGAATTGTGCTACTGGACCCACAAGAGGCCTTCTATATAAGGCCTTCAAGACCAGGAGACATAGCTGAGCTAGATAATACACAAAAACAGGGATTCAGACAAAATGAAGAGACAAAGGAACATGTTCCAAACAAAAGAACAGGATAAAACTTGAGAAAGAGAACTAAAACAGAGAAAAGGAGTCTACCTAATAAACAATTCAAAGTAATGGTCATTAAGATACTCACCAGACTTGAGAGAAAGGTGGAGAACTTCAACAAAAGAAAATATTTAAAAAGCTGAGGAATACAATAACTGAAATGAAAAATGCACTACAGGGAACCGACAGCAGATAAGAAAATGCACAAGCACAGATCAGTGATCTGGAAGATGGGGAAACAGAAAAAGGAATTTTAAAAAATGAAGACAGGTGCAGGACCTCTGCAACAAACTCAAGCATAACATTCACATTCCAGAGGTCATAGGAGAAGGCAGAGAGAAAAGGGCAGAAAACTCATTTGAAGAACAGCTGAAAACATCCCTAATTGAGGGAAGGAAACAGACATCCAAGTCCACGAAGCACAGAAGCCCCAAACAAGATAAACCAAGGGACATTCACACCAAAACATCTATCAATTAAAAGATCAAAAATTAAAGATGAAGAGAGGTCCTTAAAAAGCAGCAGGAGAAAAGCAAATAGTTGCATACAAGGGAAACACCATTAGGCCATCAGCTGATCTTCAGCAGAAATCCTGCAAGTCAGAAGAGAGTTACAGGATATATTCAAAGTGCTAAGAGGAAAAAAAAATTGAAACAAAAAAAATTAAATTAAAAAAACAAAGTGCGGGCAGCCCTGGTGGCACAGCGGTTTAGCGCCGCCTGCAGCCTGGGGTGTGATCCTGGAGACCCAGGATCGAGTCCCACATTGGGCTTCCTGCATGAAGCCTGCTTCTCCCTCTGCCTGTGTCTCTGCCTCTCTCTCTGAATGAATAAATAAATAAATCTTTAAAAAAAAAGTGCTAAGAGGAAAAAAATCTTCAACCAAGAATACCCTACCCAGTAAGCTTATTCAAAATTAAATAATTTCCTAAACACAAATTAAAGGAGTTCATCAGCACTAAACAAGCCTTAAAGAAATATTAAAACAACCTCTTAAAATGGAGAAGAAACAATCACAACTAGAAAAAAATTATGAAAGGAAAAAATTTCATTGGGAAAGGCAAACATATTAAAAGCAGAAGGTCACACTCATAAAGCTATTAGGAAGGTAAAAAGACAAAAGTAGGGATCCCTGGGTGGCGCAGTGGTTTGGCGCCTGCCTTTGGCCCAGGGCGCGATCCTGGGGACCCGGGATCAAGTCCCACGTCGGGCTCCCGGTGCATGGAGCCTGCTTCTCCCTCTGCCTGTGTCTCTGCCTCCCTCTCTTTCTCTCTCTCTCTCTCTCTCTGTGTGACTATCATAAATAAATTTTAAAAAATTTAAAAAAAAGACAAAAGTAGTAAGATCAATTGTATCTACAAATATTAGGTAAGAGATATAAAATAAAAATAAAAATATACATAAAATAAAATTTTAAATAAAATATGATGTCAAATATATAAAATATGAAAGGAGAACTAGAATGTATTCAAACTTAAGTGATTATCGACTTAACAAAGACTGCTACATACATAGCATGTTATAGCTGAATTCATGGTATCCACAAAACCCTGTTACAGATAATAGAAATATGAAGAGAATGGAATCCAAGCATAGCAGTAAATAAAGTAATCAAATCCTGCAGATAAGGCAAGACAAGGAATGAAGAACTACAAAAAACAAAACAAAACAAAACAGAAAACAATTAAGAAAATGGCAATAAGTACATACCTATCAATAATTACTTGAAATACAAATGGTCTAAATGCTCCAATCAAAACATATATGGTGATTGAAAAAAAACAAAACAAAACACATGCCTCTATATGCTGCCTACAAGAGAGTCATTTCAGACCTAAAGATACATACAAACTGAAAGTGAAGGGATAGAGAAAGATATTCTATGCAAATGCAAGAAAAAAAAAAAAAGCTGGGTAGCAATACTTGTAACAGACAAAACAGACATTAAAACAAAAACTAAAAATAAAATAAAATAATAAAATAAAATAAAATAAAATAAAAAAACAAAGACTGTAATGAGACAAAAGCATATATAATGATCAAGGGATCAACCCAACAAGAGGATATAACAATTTAATGTACCGAAGACAGGAGCACATAAATATATAAAGCAAATATTGAGATAAGGAGACATTGACAGTAATACCATTATACTAAAGGACTTTAATACCCCAATTATATCAACGGATAAATCACTCAGACAGAAAACCCATAAGGAAACAGTGGCTCTGAATGACACATTAGGCCACATGGATTTAACAGATATATACAGAACATTCCATCCAAAAGCTGTAAAATACACATTCTTTTCAAGTGCACGAGATGTTCTCCCAAACTGATCACATGTTAAGCCACAAAACAAGTCTCAAGAAGTTCAAGAAGACTGAAATCATATTAAGCATCTTTTCTGACCATAATACAATAAAACTAGAAATCCATTACAAGATAAAACTGGAAAAAAAAACCCCACAAACATGTGGAGGGTAAACAACCAACGAGTCAACAAAGAAACTAAGGAGCAAATTTAAAAAATACCTGGAGACAAATGAAAATGAAAATGAAATGGATCAAAATATTTGGCAAAAATAGTTCTAAGAAGGAAGTTTATAGCCTACCTCAAGATATAGGAAGAAGCTCAAATGAACAATCTAAGCTTACACCTAAAAGGACTAGAGAGAGAAGAACAAAGCCCAAAGCCAGTATAAAGAAGGAAATCATAAAGATCAGAGTGGAAATAAACACAACAGAGTTAAAAGAACACAGAAAAGATTGATGAAACTAAGCATGCTCTTTGAAAAGATAAAACTGATAAACCTTTAGTCAGACTCATTAAGAAAAGAGAGAAAGGACTCAATAGAATCAGAAATGAAAGAGAAGCTACAACTGACACCACAGAAGTACAAAGAATTGTAAGAAACTACTATGAAAAATTGGAGACCTTTGAAAAAAAATGGATAAATTACTAGAAATATAGAATCTTCCAAGACTGAATTAGGAAGAAATAGAAAATCTGAAGAGACAAATTACTAGTAATGAAATTGAATCAATAATAATAATAATAATAATAATAAACAAGAACCAAAATCCAGGATCAGATGACTTCCCAGGTGAACTCAACTCTACCAATTAGTTAGTTAGTTTCAAGTTTTTATTTAAATTCTAGTTAGTTAACATACAGTGTAATACTGTTTCAGGAGTAGAATTTAATGATTCCTCACTTTTACACAACACCCAGTGTTCATCACAATCAGTGTCCTCCTTAATACCCATCGCCCCATCCACCTCCCTTCCAGCAACCCTCAATTTGTTCTTTACAGTTAAGAGTCTCTTATGGTTTGCCTCCTTCTTTTTCTTCCCCTATGTTCATCTGTTTTGTTTCTTAAATTCCACATAAGAGTAATCAGATGGTATTTGTCTTTTTCTGACTTATTTCACTCAGCATAATACACTATAGTTCCACCTATGTTGCAAATGGCAAAACTTCGTTCTTTTTGATGGCTAATATTCCATTTGTGTGTGTGTGTGTGTGTGTGTGTGTGTGTGTGTACACACACATCTTCTTTATCCACTTATCAGTCACTGGACATTTGGGCTATTTTCACAATTGGCTATTGCTGATAATGCTGCTATAAACACCAGGGTGCATGTGCCCCCTCAAATAAGTATGTTTGTATCCTTTGCAATACCTAGTAGTGCAATTGCTAGGTGGTAGGGTAGCTCTATTTTTAACTTCTTGAGGAACCTCCTTACTGTTTTCCAGAGTGGCTGCACCAACTTGCATTCCCACCAACAGCATAAGAGTGTTCCCCTTTCTCTTCATCCTCGCCAACATCTTTGTTTCCTGTGTTAATTTTAGCCATTCTGACAGATGTTAGGTGGCATCTCCTCACAATTTTGATTTGGATTTCCCTGATGATGAGTGATGTTGAGCATCTTTTCACATATCCATTAGCTATCTGGATGCATTCTTTGGAAAAATGTCCATTCATGTCTTCTGCCCATTTCTTACCTGGATTGTTTTATGGCTGTTGAGTTTGATAAGTTTATACAGATTTTAGATACTACTCCTTTATCAGCTATGTCATTTGCAAATATCTTCTCCCATTCCAGACGTTGCCTTTTAGTTATGTTGACTGCATCTTCCACAAGTTTTTTATCTTAATGAAGTCTCAATAGTTCATTTTTGCTTTTGCTTTCCTTGCCTTAGGAGATATGTCTGGTAAGAAGCTCTACAGTCATTGTCAAAGAAGTTGCTGTCTGTGATCTCCTCTAGGATATTTCACATTTAGGTCTTTCATTCATTTTGAATTTATTTTTGTGTATGGTAAAAGAAAGTGGTCAGTCTCCTTCTTTGGCATATGGCTGGCCAGTTTTCCTGACACCATTTGTTGAAGGGACGATCTTTTTTCCACTGGATATTCTTTCTTTCCTGCTTTGTCAAAGATTAGTGGACCATATAGCTGTAGTTTCTACCAAACACTTAAATGAGAGAACATTCTTCAAATGTTCCAAAAAACGGAAGAGGAAGGAATGCTTCCAACTTCATTCTACAAGGACAATATTCCTGATACCAAAACCAGACATAGACATTACAACAAAGGAAAATTACATACCAATATTCCTGATGAATATAGATGCAAAAATGTTCAACAAAGTATCAGCAAACCAAATGCAACAATATATTAATGGAATCATTCACCATGATCAAGTGCAACTTTAGGGATCAAAGGATGGCTCAATATCCTCAATTCAACATGACACACTATATTAAAAATGAAGGTAAAAGCATGATCTTCTCAAAAATTGTGGAAAAAGCATTTGATAAAACTCAATATACATTCATAATAAAAACTCTCAACAAAGTGGATATTGAGAGAACTCAACTCCAAATAATAAAGGCCATGTATGACAAACCCACAGCTAGATTCATACTCAAGTGTAAAAGATAAAAGCTTTTCCTCTAAGATCAGGAACAAGACAAGGATGCCCACACTATTGCCACTTTTATTCCACATAATCCTTGAAGTCCTAGCTACAGCAATCAAACAAGAAAGAAAAATAAAAGGCACCCAAAATGGTAAGGAAGAAGTAAAAGTGTCACTATTTGTGGATCATATGATGTGATATATAGAAAACCCTAAATGATCCACCAAGCAAACTATTAGTAAAGAGGAGCACCTGGCTGGCTCAGCAGGAGGACATGAGACTCGATCTCAGGGTCATGAGTTCAAGCCCCACATTGGGTGTAGAGATTACTTAAATAAACTTAAAAAAAAAAAAACCTTTTAGAATAAATGAATTAAACAAAGTTGCAAGGCACAGAATTATATATATACAGAAATCTGTTGTGTTTTTGCACATTAACAATAAACTGTCAGGAAGAGAAATTAAGAAAACAATCTCATTTACAAGTGCAACAAAAAGAATTAAATACTTAGAAATAAATTTAACCAAGGAGGTGAAAGACCTCTAATCTGAAAACTTTAAAACACTGATGAAAGAAACTGAAGAAGATACAAATAAATGGAAAAATATCTCATGCCCATGGACTGGAAGAATTAATATTGCTAAAATGTCCATACTACCAAAAGCAATCTACAGATGCAATGCAATTCCTATCAAAATACCAATAGTATTTTTCATAGAATTAGAATAATCCTAAGGTTTGTATGGAATAATGAAAGATCCAGAATAGCCAAATCCATCTTGAGAAAGAATTAAGCTAGATGTAGCACAATCCCAGATTTCATACTATACTACAAAGCTATAGTCATCAAACCAGTATGATATTGGCACAAAAATGGACACATAGATCAATGTAACAAAACAGAGAGCCCAGAAATAAACCTATGCATATATGGTCAACTAATCTACAGCAAAGGAGGCAAGAATATACAATGGGGAAGAGAGAATAATAAATTAATTACATTTTACAATAAATAGTGTTGGGAAAACTGGACAGCCACATGCAAAAGAATGAAACTGGACCACTTCTCAACACCATTCACAAAAATTAACTCAAAGTGGATTAAAGACCTAAATGTAACAACTGAAATCACAGAATTCCTAAAAGAAAATATAGGCAGTAAACTCTTGGAAATTAGCCTTAGCACTATTTTTCTGAGTGGTCTCCTTAAGCAAAGGAAACCAAAGCAAAAATAAACCAGTGGAACTATATCAAATTAAAAACTTTCTACACAGCAAAGGAAACCATCAACTAAGTGAAAAGGCAACTTCTTGTATGTGAGAAATTATTTGCAAATGATACATCCAATAAGGGGTTAATATCCAAAATATTTAAAGAATCCTCCAACTCAACACCACAAAACCAAATTTAAAAATGGGCCAGGGACCTATCTATATAGGCAATTTTTCGAAGACAACATACAGATGGCCAATGGACACAGGAAAAGATGCTCAACGTCACTAATCACCAAGGAGAAGCAAATCAAAACCACAATGACATCATCTCAGACCTGTCAGAATGGCTGTCATCAAAAAGACGAGAAACAAGTGTTGGTGAGGATGTGGAGAAAAGGGAACCCTTGTGCACTGTGGATGGGAATGTACAGTGGTGCAGCCACTATGGAAAAGTGTAGAAGTTTCTTTAAAAAAAATTTTTTTAAAGATTTTATTTATTTATTCATGACAGAGAGAGAGAGACAGGCAGGCAGAGGGAGAAGCAGGCTTCATGCAGGGAGCCCGATGTGGGACTCGATCCTGGGTCTCCAGGATCACACCCCAGGCAGAAGGCAGGCACTAAACCGCTGGGCCACCAGGGCTGCCCAGTTTCGTAAAAAATTTAAAATAGATCAATCGATCGGTCTATCTACACACACAATGCAATATTACTCAGCCATAAATAAAAAGAATAAAATCTTGCCATTCATGCCAACATCGATGGACACCTAATACCTAGAAGATATAATGCTAAGTCAGTCAGTCAGAGAAAGACAAACACTACAGGATTTCACCTATAGGTGGTTGCCAGAGAGGAGGGAGTAGGGAGAGAAGATTTCACCCCTGGCAAAAGAGGTGAAGGGGATTTGAGGTACAAACTTGCAATCATGAAATAAATAAGTTCAGGGATGGAAAGTACAGAATATAGTCAATAATACTGTACTAACATTGTATGGAACAGATGGTAACTATGCCTATTGTGAGCATTGTGTAACGTACATAATAGTCAAATCACCATGTTGTGCACCTGAAACTAATATATGTAATTCAACTACATTTCACTTAAAAATAAAAATTAAAAAAAAAAAAACCCTCAAACTACATGCCATGGACCAACCAGTTCATGGTTACAAATTCTGAAACTAGACTTTCTTCTGTACCTACCTTATCCCAAGAAAAGAAAACCTAAATTACTGGTCATCTTTCTAGAAAGGTAGTTGGTATTTCTCTCACCTGCCCATTCACAAACAGTTCCTCCAGTTTGGAATAACTTTTTTTAGGGTTAAAGCAGAGATCCTTATAATGCTTTTGTCTTTAGACCCCCTCTGTAGGATGTAGAATATATGAGCTTACCTGTTCTCACAAGCACAATTAAAAAAAAAAAAAAAACACACCACTTTGAGGCTGTAACTTTACTTAACTGTCACAGTCAAAAGAGGAGGTGGGAAAACCCTTTGCATAGGAACCTGGTACTCTGCCTGCAATTCAGGCCAAGTGTTTGCAACATCTCTACAGAGATGAATTAGTTGTTAGGGGACATGGCTATAAAGTGATGAGAAGCACCAGTAACACTTCTTAGGCTTAATTTAAATGATCAAAACCAACAAACCATCAACCTTTGATTTTCGTTGAATATGCAGTGATTCTACTTGAAATCCTGTCCAGAACCTTTTCCTTGGATCAGATTACTTTAATTCCTAGGACAATACTCTGAAAGCAGCCAGGGCATTTACTCTAACAGTTTTGCAAATTAAGAAAAACTGAACCTGAATTATCCAACCCAGAAGTACTGAAACTGTCCCTAGAATCTGTACATACATCTTTTACTCTTTTTACTCTCCTCATTGTATGAGGATCAGATTTGCCTTGGGAAATAATCACAAAAGAATTCTTTAAGTTTTATCAGGGTGATGGTGGATGTTACGACAAATGACAAATAGGTCACTTTGATATCATGCAACTTGGACAAGTGTCAATATACAAAGTAGCAATCAATGGTCTGTAGTTTACATTTCAAGAAACAAGCACTGCTATTAGCATTGTAAAGGAAAGTCTTCTGTAACAAAAGATGAAACAACCAATCCTAAAAAGTGGCAAGTTGCACATCTTGGGTCTATGCCTAGAAATCACAAATGGCTGTCAGCAGATCACACCCTCCTGGAAACTGTATATCAATTGTTTGCATGTATTTTTCTAGGAAAATAATCCAAAACTTTCGCCAAAAAACTCAAAAGGGTCTATGATCCAAAGAAAGATGAAAACCATTATTTTAGGTTTCCAAATACAGGTGGATGATTCATGCCAAGAAGCTTAGAATTATCCCTCCCCCACTTCAAAGAAAAGTCTGAGGATGAAAAACAAGGCTTAACTTGTGCCTTACTAGGTTTTCCTTGCAGACATGGGGGGAGGGGGGTGCTAGGAGTCCAGAGAGAGGAAACCAGTGATGAGGATGTTGCTCTAGTGGTAAGAAATTTCCAAGGACTCTTCACTGCTCAGTGCAGGTTACTTGCCACATTCCTTAGGCTTTCCCTTCATTTTTGTAGCGAGTCCAATGGACTCCACCTCCCAGTAGCCACTGCTACTGCCTCCAACCCAAGCTACTGTGAAATAGGATACAGTCTTCCCTACCATTGTCTTCCTTGCTGCCCTTCTCCCCCAAAAAGCAAACAGGTCCAATATGTTTTAGGGACTTTACTGCCACCCACATGGGGAAAAGGACAGGGACAAAGAAAAATAAACATGAATCATTTATAACATTCTCACAGCTTTTAAAAATGAAACATCAATTTATTAAACACCTTTAAAGTTAAATATATGAGTTTAAATCCCAGTTCTGCCATCAGACGGATTAGCCTTGAAAAAACCTATATTCTTACTTAATTTCTGCAATGGACTAATTGTTTATATCCCCCCAAAATTCGTATGTTGGGTCCTCCAGGAGGTATTTAGGTCATGAAAGCAGAACCCTCATGAATGGGATTAGGGTCCTTATAAAAGAGACTCCTGGGGCTCCCTCCTCCCTCCACCATGTAAACACACAGCAAAAAGACAGCCGTCTGTGGATGAGGAAGCAGGCTGTCACCAGACCCCAAATCTGCTGGCACCCTGATCCTGGAATTCCAGCCTCCAGAACTGTGAGAAACACTTTTCTATTGTTTATAAACTACTCAGTCGATAGTGTTTTGGTATAACCAAAAGGATTAAGAAAATTTTGTAAACTTTCATTTCCTCATATGTAGAATAGAATAGTACCTACCACATGACATTATTGTGAGAACTCACTAAAGTCACTTTAAAAGAGCTTCATGCTCTCTAGAAAATACCCAATGAATGGCACTTGACACTTCCTATGCCCCTCCACTGAGATTCCTAGGAAGAGAAGACAATAGTTCCCTCTTAACTATATCACATTGCACATATAGGACACATTCGATGCCTAGAGATAAAATCAAAACAGAATTGGTACCATTTATGCTCAAATAGAGAATGTGCACTTCTGAGGGACACTGAACAAAATGACATCTGCCTTGACATTTCTTCAAAAACAGTCAGAGTAAGAGACCTGCGAAGGACCTGAATGCAGGCAGTGAGAGGCTGTGGGATTAAGAAAACCTGGTTGGGCACAGAAAAGGCAGAAGGTAATTCTGACCACGGCAAGTGGCAAATGGCGTAGAGAGAGCAAGATCAAGCTAAGAATATCACAATGAAATTTCAAGGCAGAATTTGGCTTGTGATGAAAATTCTAAGTCTTTGCATTCATTAGTATATGCAAAAAGGACCTGTCTTAAAGAAACCAAACACTCTGATTGATTTCTCTCTTCCCAAAGGAGAAAGTTTTCTCTTCAGGAGAAGGAAGAATGAAATTCTCGGCAAGAAAATGCATGTAACAGCTAGACAGAAGGATTCTTACCAAAAAGAATAACCATTAGGATTACTTCAAATGTGGTCAGCTTTCACCTCCCTGTAGGAATCTAAAGACCTTTTGTTCACAACTCCAAACTGCTACAGTTCATGAGGAGACACATACTTTTGAGATGAGCTAGGATCTGGTTAGGGAATGGGGACTGCATGTCAATGTGACTGTATGGAAAATGGATATTGGCCAGGAACCAGGTTTCACTCAAGCAGAAGTACCCAGCAATCATAAATTGCTTGTCAATTCTTTATTTAAATCCTTCCATTGCTTGCCACTGCGCTCAAGACTGGGGACATGCTTGCAACTGCACTTCAAAAATCAAGACAGCTCTAGGCTCCTGCATCACCCAGCCCCTACAGGGTTCCATCTCAAGCTACTGTTCCCCAACTTCCAACCACAGGGACCTAATGTGAGCTCCTCAAGCCTATAGGGTCTTTCCCACATTAAGACATTTTCTCTGCCTGCGATGTGCCAGAGTTTTGGGGATGTGTATGCTCATCTTTGCATCTCAATTCAAATATTACTTATACAAAGAAGTATTCCCTAATGGTCCTATCCAATCAAAATTAGTACTTCCCTACTGTTAGGTCTGTTAGCTCCTTATGCTTTTGCCTATCACTCTCAACAGGCTTCATATTCATAGATTTATTGTCTCTATCTGCTTTTAACCACCCCACTAAGGAAATACACACTAGGGATGATGTGGTCCCTAGACTTGACCACTCTATCCTTGCTCATAGCTCAGTACCTTACATAAAATAGAAGCCCAAAAGTTATAATTAATCAATAAGTGGATACATGAATCTTGCAATTCTAGCCAGCCAGTTACATTCTGAAATCACAGTTTAAAAGGACAGTGAGTGTGACTGTTTCTTTCTTCCTGCCCTCAAATTGAGGGCTATGCCTGAACTGAAAAAAAAGTGTTAAGTCCCACTTTCTAAAGAAAACTTCCAACAACTGGAAATATACCTGTCTGGAGCTTAAGAGATGAGTGGAATGTAACCATCAATCATCCTATCACCCCATCTGCCACTTCCCTGTGTGTGGATACAGTTTATGTATGTGCATATGTGTGAAAAGGAAGAAACTATCAAGACAGGAAAAGAGAAATTGGGAGCAGCAAATCTATAGCGTAGTGAAGAGTGGAATTATGAGGGCAAGCTTCTAAAAGAATACCTCATAGAAATGGGAGTACGGATAGGACAAGTGCAAAGATCTTCTGCAACTCAGGCAGTAGGCTAGCAATTTACCCTTCGTGTCTATCTAATCAGGGGGAGAAAGGAAAATGAGAAGAATGACAGAACTAATAAAGGGAGCAGTAGGGAACAGACACTGGCTTGGCCTTCAAACAATGGTGGAGTGTCCTAGGGGTCCAGTGGACCCCACTCAAGGTAGCCAAGCTTAGGGTGCCTTGATGATAATCTAGCCAACAACACTATAAATGATGTCAGGCCCCATCAACTACATCCTCCAGGAGAGATGTAACATCTGTGCATTTAACACAAAGAGGTAAGGATGCCAGTAAGTGCTGACTGGAGAAGAAGTAACAATGTGGATAATTAAGTAAATAGTATCATCCCTTTACCCTTTTGTTTCTTCCAGCCCCAACAGGCTGGGAGAGCCACATCTCCAAGTAAACCAGTCCATCTCTCAGGGTGTGTGTGAGTACTGGAGTCTGGAGAGGAGGAGGAGACAAAAAAACACACTACGCCCTATGATTCACAACTGCACGACTCCTTGCCAGTGCTTGGGAACGTAAAGGATGAGATTTAGATTAGATATGACAAAGGAGTCTCAAACTTGAATGGGAAGTTCTCAAATCCCCTTTATCCTCTTAAAATTCACTAAGGACCTCAAAGGGTTCTTCTTATGTGGGTTATACTTATTGATATTTGTAGCACTGAAACTAGAAGAATTTTTTTTTTCCAAAATGTGTTATTTAAAATATTATGTAAAGGGGTACCTGGGTAGCTCAGTTGGTTAAGCAATGGACTCCTGATTTCAGCTCAAGTCATGATCTCAGGGTCCTGGCATCAAGCCCCACATCAGGCTCCACACTCAGTGGGGAATCTGCTTCAGGATTCTCTCTCTCTCTATCTCTCCCTCTGCCTCTGCCCCTCCCCCCACTCACTCATGCTCTAATAAATAAATAAATCTTTTATTTTCTTTTAATAATAATATTTATTTTTATTGGTGTTCAATTTGCCAACATACAGAATAACACCCAGTGCTCATCCCGTCAAGTGCCCCCCTCAGTGCCCGTCACCCAGTCACCCCCACCCCCCGCCCTCCTCCCCTTCCACCACCCCCAGTTCGCTTCCCAGTTAGGAGTCTTCATGTTCTGTCTCCCTTTCTGACATTTCCTACCCATTTCTTCTCCCTTCCCTTCTATTCCCTTTCACTATTATTTAAATTCCCCAAATGAATGAGAACATATAATGTTTGTCCTTCTCCGATTGACTTACTTCACTCAGCATAATACCCTCCAGTTCCATCCACGTCGAAGCAAATGGTATTTGTCATTTCTAATGGCTGAGTAATATTCCATTGTATACATAAACCACATCTTCTTTATCCATTCATCTTTCGATGGACACCGAGGCTCCTTCCACAGTTTGGCTATTGTGGACATTGCTGCTAGAAACATCGGGGTGCAGGTGTCCCAGCGTTTCATTGCATCTGTATCTTTGGGGTAAATCCCCAACAGTGCAATTGCTGGGTCGTAGGGCAGATCTATTTTTAACTCTTTGAGGAACCTCCACACAGTCTTCCACCAGTGGCTGCACCAGTTTACATTCCCACCAACAGTGCAAGAGGGTTCCCCTTTCTCTGCATCCTCTCCAACATTTGTGGTTTCCTGCCTTGTTAATTCTCCCCATTCTCACTGGTGTGAGGTGGTATCTCATTGTGGTTTTGATTTGTATTTCCCTGATGGCAAGTGATGTACAGCATTTTCTCATGTGTGTGTTGGCCATGTCTATGTCTTCCTCCGTGAGATTTCTGTTCATGTCTTTTGACCATTTCATGATTGGATTGTTTGTTTCTTTGCTGTTGAGTTTAATAAGTTCTTTATAGATCTTGGAAACTAGCCCTTTATCTGATATGTCATTTGCAAATAGCTTCTCCCATTCTGTAGGTTGTCTTTGAGTTTTGTTGACTGTATCCTTTGCTGTGCAAAAGCTTCTTATCTTGATGAAGTCCCAATAGTTCATTTTTGCTTTTGTTTCTTTTGCCTTCGTGGATGTATCTTGCAAGAAGTTACTGTGGCCGAGTTCAAAAAGGGTGTTGCCTGTGTTCTCCTCTAGGATTTTGATGGAATCTTGTCTCACATTTAGATCTTTCATCCATTTTGAGTTTATCTTTGTGTATGGTGCAAGAGAGTGGTCTAGTTTCATTCTTCTGCATGTGGATGTCCAATATTCCCAGCACCATTTACTGAAGGGACTGTCTTTCTTCCAGTGGATAGTCTTTCTTCCTTTATCGAATATTAGTTGACCATAAAGTTCAGGGTCCACTTCTGGGTTCTCTATTCTGTTCCATTGATCTATGTGTCTGTTTTTGTGCCAGTACCACACTGTCTTGATGACCACAGCTTTGTAGTACAACCTGAAATCTGGCATTGTGATGCCCCCAGATATGGTTTTCTTTTTTAAAATTCCCCTGGCTATTCGGGGTCTTTTCTGATTCCACACAAATCTTAAAATAATTTGTTCTATCTCTCTGAAGAAAGTCCATGGTATTTTGATAGGGATTGCATTAAACGTGTAAATTGCCCTGGGTAACATTGACATTTTCACAATATTAATTCTGCCAATCCATGAGCATGGATGGATTTTTCCATCTCTTTGTGTCTTCCTCAATTTCTTTCAGAAGTGTTCTATAGTTTTGAGGGTATAGATCCTTTACATCTTTGGTTAGGTTTATTCCTAGGTATCTTATGCTTTTGGGTGCAATTGTAAATGGGATTGACTCCTTAATTTCTTTCTTCAGTCTCATTGTTAAATCTTTTAAAAATAAGGAAATATTGTGTTAAAATAACATATCTTATGAAAAAAAAAATTTTCCAGAATAAGAATTTTAGAAAGAAGAGTTGTATTGTCTTACAAATTTGTAAATATCTTTCAATTGTGGCTGAAAGGAAAACAGCTGAATTTTTCTATATGCTTCAGCACTCGGTCTGTTAAGATACGTTGCTTTGGTTAAAGTAAATGAAGAAAATCAAGCCTCACACAGACTTGTAGTTGGAAGAGGAAGTAACATTTTAGTAGTACTTTTGGCTAATTGTGAATATTTGTTGAGCTACATCAAAACTCTGCAGGTTTTCTTTAGAGCCAAGTTGTTACTGTGAACTCCAAAGCCTTTTCAATGAGTCTTTCATCCTCTGTTACCCTACAATCACTGCTCTCTATTGCACTGTAGATGGCCTTTTTACCCAAGTTGGATTTTGCAAAATCAGGCATCGGTCATTGAAAAGTAGTTCTTAAATGAGTTTACACCCTTTGTGGTACTACAACAACAAAGTTGCATTTGTTAATATTACCACTGATCTCACCCAAACAAGACTTTATGTCCTGGGAAGCTGGCAATCTAACAGTGGCAGATACAAATTTTTCAAAAAATAGTCACTGCTTGAATGCTTGAGTTTTATCATTGGCAGCAATAAGGTTGGTTGTGGTCTTTGAAGTGACAGACTCACTTTGATCGTTTGAGGAAATGTCTCCCAACTTGGATAAACATCGTTTCTGTGTCAGTCGTTCTTTTAAAGTAAAAAAACGGTAATTTATGAAAAAAGGTAGCTAGTTTGCTTCTCCAACCATGCAATCCTATGACTGCTTTTCCTCCAGGCAGGATCCGTAATACCCAGCAAAGTGCTTTCTGAATATGTCTCATTGCTCCTCCATTAAAAAGATTTGAAGGTAAAAAGACAATGTACTCAATGTTTAGAGTCTTAATGCAATATTTTTATTGCTCTGTCAAGCACATTCTTAATTACTACTGGCATCTGTGTGTTTATTACTGGAGTGTCTGCTGGGGAAGAACACGATGACCCACTAAACAGGTGCCATCTGATGCCAGCATCTTGTGCATGAGCACACCAGCACTTCAACCCATCAGTGCTTTTCTACATCAATGCACACATCAAACCAATGGAAAAAAGCAAATATAATATTAGTATGAAAGTAGTTTTGGCCTTGTAGACACACCTGATATAGTCTCAGGGACCTCAGGGATCTGCAGACACACTTTTTAGAACCACCACCATGTATAGACTCTGAGTACACGCAGTAAGTGAAATGAAACCCAACCTTTCTTTGTGGCTGCACCTTTTACAGTGAATTCTAGGACTCCAGCCTAAGAGTATTCATACTTTTGACCTTCTGGACATTGTAGTCTATCATTTTACCTGAAACCACAAGTCTAGATTTGTGTTACTATTACTGTCAGAACCAGGTGATTCCTTTCTATAAAAGGTGATGACCAGAAGCTGTAAGGAAGAGACAAGTATACTTCTAAAGAGTTACCTTCAACAGAGACACACATCAGGTTTTAGCCTTTCAAGAAACTCAAGTTTGCTTAATGCCTTGACGTTTCACTGGTCATATTTTTTTCTGAGTTCTGCCTTCCACGCCTTGCATGTGGCCAATTGCGAACACCTGTTAGTACATTTAAACCTAAAGCAATTTATAACAGTGTCTCAGACCAAGTGCCTTTGGCATCAGCCCAGGACTGCTATTATCATTTTGTATTTATTGCACCATTTCAAAACTGTTTTTTCCTTCACACATTTATAGAAGTTTTTCAATTATATAGTTTTTACTTTTACATATTTTTATGGTTTAAAATGTTGTTCTATTCTTCTGCTTCGTATAAGAACATGAAGAGTTATTTGCTTATACTCCTACCATCATAGCTGGGACATGGTAATGCACTTTAATCATATTTGCAATTGCTGCAAATCTAACTGCAATTGTAGCACATCTAAAAAATGGCATTCTTTTCTTAAGTTTTATATAAAACACAGCTAACCTTTCCCCTCCTATTCCTGCAGAGTTACTGAAAATGTTTGTCTTTCTATGAAAAACATTTTTCACTATGAATTCCTTTTATTAATAGAAAAACAGTACTGCTGTTATATATGAGTTTCTGCAGACATGAATAATCAGACAATAATAAATAATCTCTTAGTAAGAAACAAAAACTTATAATGACTTTGCTTATAGGATGATGGTCCCTAGGTGGGCAGAGGAAACTCAGACCAAAATTACCTATTTTAATCTTGTTTCAAAACAAATTTTCCTACCATCTCAAAGTTAGACATCCCAGGCTTCTAAGTATAAGCTAAAATATTTGCAATTTGTTCCTAATAAAAAAATGAAACTTCAATTTTCTAAGACTACTTTCCCAATTTTTCACTTTAGTAAGTCTTTAGAATCATATTATATTAAAACTAAACAAAGATTTGAAGAGTCGGGGAATATGGCAGCTACAGTGAATTGAAGTGAATGAAATCACCCAGGAGAAAGTACTGGGCACAGTTTGAGAAGTAGCTGAGGATAAGGCCAGCAGACCTCCAACATTACAAGATGAGTAGAGGGGAGCCTAGCTGGCTCTATCAGAAGAGCATGCAACTCTTGATCTTGGGGTTATGAGGTGGAGCCCCACACTGGGTATAGAGATCACACACACACACAAAAAAGACTGGTAGAGAGGAGCCTGTAAGAGAGTAGGTAGAGGAGTCGGGGAAACCTGGAATACTCTGGTGTGTGAGTCCTAGGGAAGAGTATTTTAAGGACACTTATCAAGAGACAAAATGAAGGAATTCCAGAATTGAACTAGTATCTCTTTACATAATATAGATAACTATTCACCCTTAGACTTTACTTGGTGGAACTACTTGGTAATTAAATGGAGTATTCCAACAAGGGGCTCCAACACAGGGCTCCTAACACAGGAGGACAGAGAAGGCAAGGAGTCACCTGGCAATGACAAGCTTCCATTCCAAAATTGGCAGGATTAGGGAGGGCAGAGGAAGGAACAGCAAACACCAAACCCTTGGCTTACCTGCTGATCCTTCAACTTCCTACTAATATCTTTGGTTCCAAATGAACATAAGTCATAGTTCCCAGCTGCAAAAGCTACAGAAGATGTGCCAGGAATGGTAGATGTGATAGCTGAGTAATACCCACCCCCTCAAAGATACTTGTATCCAAATCTTGGAACGTGGGACTCTGTTGCCGCTTGCATGGTATGGAAACTTTGCAGGTGTGATTAAGATAAGGATATTGAGGTGGGAACACTGTCCTGAATTATTCAGGTTATTCTAATGTAATCACAGTCATTCACATAAGAGGGATTCAGGAAAATTAGAGGATTGCTAGGGAAGGACAGAAGTACAGGGAGAAGAAAACAATATGATGCAGGTCACAAACCAAGAATGAGGACAGCCCCGGGAAGGCTGGAATAGGCAGTGAGTTTCTCCTCTAACAGAGTCCAGAAGGAACCAGCCCTGTGGACACCTTAATATTAGCTCAGTGAGACTTCTCACTTCCAGACTGTAAAAGAATGAATCTGTGTTTTATTAAAAAAAAAAAAAAAGATGTATTTTAGAGTGAAGGAAAGAGAGGGAGAAAGAGCAGGAGCAGGGAAGGGAGGAAGGGGACGGAGGGAGAGAAACAGAATCTCCAGCAGACTCCCCACTGAGCTGGAGCCCAACATGGGGCTCGATCCCACAACCCTGAGATCATGACCTCAGCCTAAAGCAAGAGTCAGATGCTTAACTGACTGAGCCACGCAGGCACCCCTAAATTTGTGTTAAGCCAACAGGATTGTTGTACCTTGTTAGAGCAGCAGCAGGAAGGTAACACAAAACCCAGACTTAAGAAATTCAGGGACTGTATCAATGTAGCCAATTGCAGCATTTGCCCCAAATATTTACTTGGCAAAGATAACAAAGCATCCTTGGTTTTAGAAAACTCCTCCCAGGGCAGCCCAGGTGGCTCAGCGGTTTAATGCATGCCTTCAATCCAGGGCCTGATCCTGGAGACCGGGGACCGAGTCCCACGTCGGGCTCTCTGCATGGAGCCTGCTTCTCCCTCTGCCTGTGTCTCTGCCTCTCTCTCTCTCTCTCTCTCATGAATAAATAAATAAAATCTTAAAAAAAAAAAAAAAAAAAAGGAAACTCCTTCTGCCCCCATGACACCTTAACTGAAAAGACCCAGAGGTATGAGGATCCCCTTCAGGTCATTCACCCTCTTGAATCCACCACCTACCATCCCATGTACATTTTTGTCAAACTAGACTCCCATATTTATAAATGAAGGCTCTCCCAAATACATGAGGAAAATCAAAGGAGGGTAAAGAAAAAAAAGTATTGGGGGTGGGGGTAGAAGAGTATTTGGAAAAAAAGGGTCCCCAGTGGGGACTCATTAAAAATGAGTCCCACTCTACACTACATGGACCAAATGACATTGGCCTCAAAACTTTGAAAGGCAGCCAGTATCATGATGTTCATCACACCAAACACTAAGGAACAGGGGCATGACATTCTCCAAAAATCATCCTCATCTGATGAGCACAGACTCCAGTCAGACTGATCAAAATACAAGTATATTTTGCACATTCGTTTCCCACATAGTCTTGAAGGTGCTTACCTTCCAGGCAAACCAACAGAATCTTTTCATTAAAAACTTGACTTTAGCCCATTTATGTGAAAGTTTCACTAACATCACATTCACATTCAGTTTCGCTCATTTGTGTGCCTTCACGATTGAACTATAAGTAGTTTTCTGGGATTTGCATTTTATCCTCCCTCAACACTATGTTTCAAAGATTACCCATTACCTTTAACTGTTATGATTATCTTCCAGTTTATTGCTCATCATCTCACTTATTTATGGTATACTTAGATGAAATGAAGTTCTTAGTTTTGATGTAACCAAATTTTTAATTTGTATATTTTCCTCTTCCAAAAATTTTGAAAGTTTGTTCCTCCTGTTTAGATTTAACACCCACAGAGGGGGGAGGAGCAAGATGGTGGAAGAGTAGGGTCCCCAAATCACCTGTCTCCACCAAATTACCTAGAAAACCTTCCAATCATCCTGAAAATCTATGAATTCGGCCTGAGAATTAAAGAGAGACCAGCTGGAATGCAACAGTGAGAAGAGTTCGCGCTTCTATCGAGGTAGGAAGACGGGGAAAAAGAAGTAAAGAAACAAAGGCCTCCAAGGGGGAGGGGCCCCGCGAGGAGCCGGGCTGAGGCCGGGGCGAGTGTCCCCAGGACAGGAGAGCCCCGTCCCGGAGGAGCAGGAGCTGCACCGACCTTCCCGGGCGGAAAGGGGCTCGCGGGGAGTTGGAGCAGGACCCAGAAGGGAGGGGATGCCCTCGGGTTCCCTGGGACAGTAACAGAGCAACTGCGCGCCCAGGAGAGTGCGCCGAGCTCCCTAAGGGCTGCAGCGCGCACGGCGGGACCCGGAGCAGCTCGGAGGGGCTCGGGGGCGGCTCCGCGGAGGGGGTTGCGCGGCCCGGGAGCGCGAATCCACCAGCGCAGGCTCCGGAGCACAGGGCGCCGGGACACAGCCCAGGATCCCGCCTCCCCCGGGACAGGCAGAGGCCGGGAGGGCCCAGGACAGCGAGGACGCTCCTGCCCCAGCTGAGCAGATCAGCGGCCCCGCCCGGGAGCCTCCAGGCCCTGCAGACGGAGTTCCTGCCGGAGCTGAATCCAGGTTTCCAGAGCTGCCCCGCCACTGGGGCTGTTCCTCCTGCGGCCTCACGGGGTAAACAACCCCCACTGAGCCCTGCACCAGGCAGGGGCACAGCAGCTCCCCCAACTGCTAACACCTGAAAATCAGCACAACAGGCCCCTCCCCCAGAACACCAGCTAGACTGACAACTTCCAGGAGAAGCCAAGGGACTTAAAGTACACAGAATCAGAAGATACTCCCCGGTGTTTCTTTTTTTTTTTGTTTTGTTTTGTTTTTGTTTTGTTTTGATTTTTGATTTGTTTCCTTCCCCACCCCCTTTTTTTTCTCCTTTCTTTTTCTTTCTCTTTTTCTTCTCTCTTTTTTTTTTCGTTTTTTTTTTCTTCCCTTTTTTTTCTCTTTCTCTTTTCTTTCCTTCTTTCTTTCCTCTCTTTTTCTCTTATTCCCAATACAACTTGCTTTTGGCCACTCTGCACTGAGCAAAATGACTAGAAGGCAAAACCTCACCTCAAAAGAAAGAATCAGAAACAGTCCTCTCTCCCACAGAGTTACAAAATCTGGATTACAATTCAATGTCAGAAAGCCAATTCAGAAGCACTATTATACAGCTACTGGTGGCTCTAGAAAAAAGCATAAAGGACTCAAGGGACTTCATGACTGCAGAATTTAGAGCTAATCAGGCAGAAATTAAAAATCAATTGAATGAGATGCAATCCAAACTAGAAGTCCTAACGACGAGGGTTAACGAGGTGGAAGAACGAGTGAGTGACATAGAAGACAAGTTGATAGCAAAGAGGGAAACTGAGGAAAAAAGAGACAAACAATTAAAAGACCATGAGGATAGATTAAGGGAAATAAACGACAGCCTGAGAAAGAAAAACCTACGTTTAATTGGGGTTCCCGAGGGCACCGAAAGGGACAGAGGGCCAGAATATGTATTTGAACAAATCATAGCTGAAAACTTTCCTAACCTGGGAAGGGAAACAGGCATTCAGATCCAGGAAATAGAGAGATCCCCCCCTAAAATCAATAAAAACCGTTCAACACCTCGACATTTAATTGTGAAGCTTGCAAATTCCAAAGATAAAGAGAAGATCCTTAAAGCAGCAAGAGACAAGAAATCCCTGACTTTTATGGGGAGGAGTATTAGGGTAACAGCAGACCTCTCCACAGAGACCTGGCAGGCCAGAAAGGGCTGGCAGGATATATTCAGGGTCCTAAATGAAAAGAACATGCAACCAAGAATACTTTATCCAGCAAGGCTCTCATTCAAAATGGAAGGAGAGATAAAGAGCTTCCAAGACAGGCAGCAACTAAAAGAATATGTGACCTCCAAACCAGCTCTGCAAGAAATTTTAAGGGGGGCTCTTAAAATTCCCCTTTAAGAAGAAGTTCAGTGGAACAGTCCACAAAAACAAGGACTGAATAGATATCATGATGACACTAAACTCATATCTCTCAATAGTAACTCTGAATGTGAACGGGCTTAATGACCCCATCAAAAGGCTCAGGGTTTCAGACTGGATAAAAAAGCAGGACCCATCTATTTGCTGTCTACAAGAGACTCATTTTAGACAGAAGGACACCTACAGCCTGAAAATAAAAGGTTGGAGAACCATTTACCATTCGAATGGTCCTCAAAAGAAAGCAGGGGTAGCCATCCTTATATCAGATAAACTAAAATTTACCCCAAAGACTGTAGTGAGAGATGAAGAGGGACACTATATCATACTTCAAGGATCTATTCAACAAGAGGACTTAACAATCCTCAATATATATGCCCCGAATGTGGGAGCTGCCAAATATATCAATTATTAACCAAAGTGAAGAAATACTTAGATAATAATACACTTATACTTGGTGACTTCAATCTAGCTCTTTCTATACTCGATAGGTCTTCTAAGCACAACATCTCCAAAGAAACGAGAGCTTTAAATGATACACTGGCACCAGATGGATTTCACAGATATCTACAGAACTTTACATCCAAACTCAACTGAATACACATTCTTCTCAAGCGCACATGGAACTTTCTCCAGAATAGACCACATATTGGGTCACAAATCGGGTCTGAACTGATACCAAAAGATTGGGATTCGTCCCCTGCATATTCTCAGACCATAATGCCTTGAAATTAGAACTAAATCACAACAAGAAGTTTGGAAGGACCTCAAACACATGGAGGTTAAGGACCATCCTGCTAAAAGATAATAGGGTCAACCAGGAAATTAAGGAAGAATTAAAAAGATTCATGGAAACTAATGAGAATGAAGATACAACCGTTCAAAATCTTTGGGATGCAGCAAAAGCAGTCCTAAGGGGGAAATACATCGCAATACAAGCATCCATTCAAAAACTGGAAAGAACTCAAATACAAAAGCTAACCTTACACCATAAGGAGCTAGAGAAAAAACAGCAAATAGATCCTACACCCAAGCAGAAGAAGTGAGTTAATAAAGATTTGAGCAGAACTCAACGAAATCGAGACCAGAAGAACTGTGGAACAGATCAACAAAACCAGGAGTTGGTTCTTTGAAAGAATTAACAAGATAGATAAACCATTAGCCAGCCTTATTAAAAAGAAGAGAGAGAAGACTCAAATTAATAAAATCATGAATGAGAAAGGAGAGATCACTACCAACACCAAGGAAATACAAACGATTTTAAAAACATATTATGAACAGCTATACGCCAATAAATTAGGCAATCTAGAAGAAATGGACGCATTCCTGGAAAGCCACAAACTACCAAAACTGGAACAGGAAGAAATAGAAAACCTGAACAGGCCAATAACCAGGGAGGAAATTGAAGCAGTCATCAAAAACCTCCCAAGACACAAGAGTCCAGGGCCAGATGGCTTCCCAGGGGAATTTTATCAAACGTTTAAAGAAGAAACCATACCTATTCTCCTAAAGCTGTTTGGAAAGATAGAAAGAGATGGAGTACTTCCAAATTCGTTCTATGAGGCCAGCATCACCTTAATTCCAAAACCAGACAAAGACCCCACCAAAAAGGAGAATTACAGACCAATATCCCTGATGAACATGGATGCAAACATTCTCAACAAGATACTGGCCAATAGGATCCAACAGTACATTAAAAAAATTATTCACCATGACCAAGTAGGATTTATCCCTGGGACACAAGGCTGGTTCAACACCCGTAAAACAATCAATGTGATTCATCATATCAGCAAGAGAAAAACCAAGAACCATATGATCCTCTCACTGGATGCAGAGAAAGCATTTGACAAAATACAGCATCCATTCCTGATCAAAACTCTTCAGAGTGTAGGGATAGAGGGAACATTCCTCGACATCTTAAAAGCCATCTATGAAAAGCCCACAGCAAATATCATTCTCAATGGGGAAGCACTGGGAGCCTTTCCCCTAAGATCAGGAACAAGACAGGGATGTCCACTCTCACCACTGCTGTTCAACATAGTACTGGAAGTCCCTAGCCTCAGCAATCAGACAACAAAAAGACATTAAAGGCATTCAAATTGGCAAAGAAGAAGTCAAACTCTCCCTCTTCGCCGATGACATGATACTCTACATAGAAAACCCAAAAGTCTCCACCCCAAGATTGCTAGAACTCATACAGCAATTCGGTAGCGTGGCAGGATACAAAATCAATGCCCAGAAGTCAGTGGCATTTCTATACACTAACAATGAGACTGAAGAAAGAGAAATTAAGGAGTCAATCCCATTTACAATTGCACCCAAAAGCATAAGATACCTAGGAATAAACCTAACCAAAGATGTAAAGGATCTATACCCTGAAAACTATAGAACACTTCTGAAAGAAATTGAGGAAGACACAAAGAGATGGAAAAATATTCCATGCTCATGGATTGGCAGAATTAATATTGTGAAAATGTCAATGTTACCCAGGGCAATTTACACGTTTAATGCAATCCCTATCAAAATACCATGGACTTTCTTCAGAGAGTTAGAACAAATTATTTTAAGATTTGTGTGGAATCAGAAAAGACCCCGAATAGCCAGGGGAATTTTAAAAAAGAAAACCATATCTGGGGGCATCACAATGCCAGATTTCAGGTTGTACTACAAAGCTGTGGTCATCAAGACAGTGTGGTACTGGCACAAAAACAGACACATAGATCAGTGGAACAGAATAGAGAATCCAGAAGTGGACCCTGAACTTTATGGGCAACTAATATTCGATAAAGGAGGAAAGACTATCCATTGGAAGAAAGACAGTCTCTTCAATAAATGGTGCTGGGAAAATTGGACATCCACATGCAGAAGAATGAAACTAGACCACTCTCTTGCACCATACACAAAGATAAACTCAAAATGGATGAAAGATCTAAATGTGAGACAAGATTCCATCAAAATCCTAGAGGAGAACACAGGCAACACCCTTTTTGAACTCGGCCATAGTAACTTCTCGCAAGATACATCCACGAAGGCAAAAGAAACAAAAGCAAAAATGAACTATTGGGACTTCATCAAGATAAGAAGCTTTTGCACAGCAAAGGATACAGTCAACAAAACTCAAAGACAACCTACAGAATGGGAGAAGATATTTGCAATGACATATCAGATAAAGGGCTAGTTTCCAAGATCTATAAAGAACTTATTAAACTCAACAGCAAAGAAACAAACAATCCAATCATGAAATGGTCAAAAGACATGAACAGAAATCTCACAGAGGAAGACATAGACATGGCCAACATACACATGAGAAAATGCTCTGCATCACTTGCCATCAGGGAAATACAAATCAAAACCACAATGAGATACCACCTCACACCAGTGAGAATGGGGAAAATTAACAAGGCAGGAAACAATAAATGTTGGAGAGGATGTGGAGAAAAGGGAACCCTCATACACTGTTGGTGGGAATGTGAACTGGTGCAGCCACTCTGGAAAACTGTGTGGAGGTTCCTCAATCAGTTAAAAATATACCTGCCCTACGACCCAGCAATTGCACTGTTGGGGATTTACCCCAAAGATCCAAATGCAATGAAACGCCGGGACACCTGCACCCCGATGTTTATACCAGCAATGGCCACGATAGCCAAACTGTGGAAGGAGCCTCGGTGTCCATCGAAAGATGAATGGATAAAGAAGATGTGGTTTATGTATACAATGGAATATTACTCAGCTATTAGAAATGACAAATACCCACCATTTGCTTCAACGTGGATGGAACTGGAGGGTATTATGCTGAGTGAAGTAAGCCAGTCGGAGAAGGACAAACATTATATGTTCTCATTCATTTGGGGAATATAAATAATAGTGAAAGGGAATATAAGGGAAGGGGGAAGAAATGTGTGGGAAATATCAGAAAGGGAGACAGAACGTAAAGACTGCTAACTCTGGGAAACGAACTAGGGGTGGTGGAAGGGGAGGAGGGCGGGGGGTGGGAGTGAATGGGTGACGGGCACTGGGGGTTATTCTGTATGTTAGTAAATTGAACACCAATAAAAAATAAATAAAAAAAAAAACACCCACAGAAAACTGATTTTCATTATGAAGTGAGGTGGAAATCCAAATGCACTCTTTTTTTTTTTTTTTAATGTGGATACATTATTTGTTGTTGCTCTGTCCTCTCCAAGGCATAGTCTCTTTTACTCTATTTTCTGGAAGAATCTGTAGAAGATTGCAATGACCTGTTCCTTGAGGGTTTGGTAGAAGGCAATATGAGCCTCGTTTCTTTATTGAATTTAGACTTCCTATTTCTTCCTGACAACCCTGCTAATTGTGGTGTTCTAGAAACTCCTGTTTTCAAATTAAGTGCCCTCAAGTTATTCATAGCATTCTCTCTTAAATCTATAGATTTAGATATAGCTATAGATTTAGCACTGCTAATATAGTTTACTTGCACTTTTTAAAAAATTTTTCATTCATTCAATCTAATTATAAGACTATTTCATTACTCCTTTTAAAAATAACTTCTGGCCTCATTAGTCCTCTTATTTTCTACAGATACTTGCTCTTCTCTTCACAACATCCTTCCTTGCACTTTAGGAGAGTTGTTCTTTTAAAATTTATGCTGACTGCTAAACTCATTATTTTTATCCTTTCTTCTTCCCTAAAATAAGCATTTAAGGCATTTTATGTGTCTCCTTAAAAACAGTTCATGTTTTACTTCATTCTGCAAGTTCTGATAAAAATACCAGCATTCAGTTCTAAGTAGTTTTTAACACTCGTTATGATTCTTTGTTTGGCCAATGCGTTATAGAACTTTGTAGCATTTTTAAATTTAAAATATTTGGCTTGTCCTGTTTATTTCTAACTTCTAACTTAAATGCACTGGGGTCTGGGTAGATTATTTTACTTATTTTCTCTCAGCTCTTGGGTGGGGGTCCTGGAATCGGGAAACTACATTTCCCAGACTCCCTTGCCTGCAGTCTTCCTGTTAGAGTTGGCCAGTGGGGGCCAATTTCCATAGTAACAAATCTAAATTCCCCTCTTTGGTCTCTCAGCTTTCCAACATGGATATAAGCAAATCTCTTAGCCAGATTGCCGCTGAATTACTCACCATGGTTTCTATTCTCCTGAAATGACTCTGATAAAGGACTACAGAATGCAGTCTGTAGGATACCAAGTATTTGACATTTGTTGAACCCACGTTATGGATTTATAGATGATCAATTTTTATATATGTTTCACGTGTTGAAATCCTCCTGTGATCATGAATTTGTTGAGCAATTTCTGTTTAATAAATTAATGACCCTCTCTATCTCCAATAACACTTTTTCTCACCAAGTCTACTTTTGTGTGACATTATAATAGCCCTCTTCACTTTTCTTTGGCTTGGACTTTGCCCTAGAGATCATTTTCTACCTTCTTACATTAATGGTTTTCGTGACTTTATATGTGTTAGGTATGTTTCTTATAAATAGTATATATGACAATTTTGTTTTATTTTTTAACCATATCTATGATTCTTTAAATTCAAAAGTTTAGTCACTTTTGTATCTATTGCTACATTTGGATTTTATTTTTACATCTAACTTTGTTTCTGTTAGTATGGCTTTTTTTTTTTTTTTTTTTTTTTGCCTTCACTTTTATATTGACCACCTCATTTTTTTGTGTTTTTTTTTTCCTCCCCTCCTCTAATGGTTTGAAACTTGTCAACTCTATTGTATACAAAGAGTCACCTTGAATTTTTCCAGCATATTTAACTGAACAAAGCTAAGCCTTGGTTATTTTATTTTATTTTATTATTTTATTTTATTTTATTTTATTTTATTTTTTTATGATAGTCACACAGAGAGAGAGAGAGAGAGAGAGAGAGAAAGGCAGAGACACAGGCAGAGGGAGAAGTGGGCTCCATGCACCGGGAGCCCGACGTGGGATTCAATCCCGGGTCTCCAGGATCACACCCTGGGCCAAAGGCAGGCGCCAAACCGCTGCGCCACCCAGGGATCCCTAAGCCTTGGTTCTTAAAAATAGTTTTGCCTAGCAATGTCTAGATTGATAGTAAAATAAATCTTCAAAGAAGTACTGTAGGAGAAGTATGATCCTTGGGCTTATATTTTGTTTATGAGAAGTCTGCTCACATTCAAATTGTTATTCTTTGTCTGTTCTCTTTCTCGATACTTTTAAGATCTACTCTTTCCCATTAGGGCTTTGTGGTCTCCTAGCATTGCATCTAACACACAGAGGTATATATATTTTTTCATTTAATATATAAACATATTTTTTAATGTTTAAAATTTATCTGATATATATTTTTGAATATGTTATACTTCCTGAATCTGTGAAGTCACTGTTTTCCTGCAGTTCTAGTAATATATATTATAGTAAAATATCCAATTACAGATACCTATCTCTCAGCTTTCTTGCTACTTTCTTTAGATGTATTTTAAACAAGTGTTTATTCTTTTCAAAGGTTTATCTATTTATTTGAGAGAGAGAGAGAGAGTGAGCAGCAGAGGGGAGGGGCGAAGGGAAAGGGAGAGAGAATCCTTAGGCAGACTCCCAGGTGAGCATGGAACCCAACAGAGGGCTGGATCCCAGGACCCTGAGATCATGACCTGAGCCGAAAGAGTTGAACACTTAACAGACTGAGCCATCCAGGTGCCCCTCGATATATTTTAAAGTTCATTAATTCTCTTGAGCTGTTTCTAATTTGCAATTTGAGCCATTAAATCTATGGAGGTTTTTATTTCAGCAATGACATTTTCAGAAGTTCCATTTTCCATCTAAATCTGCCTGTTCATTTCCAGTAATCTCTAAATGCAGTTCCCAGTAATTTCTAAATGCAGTTCATCTTGGCAATAGTATCCTTTAGATCTTTATTCATTTCCTCCCTTTTAGTTTCTGACTCAGATAATAGGTTTAGAAAGGTATTCTCTAACATCATCTAGAATAGTTATATAATAAAAACCTGATCACTCAGAGTAGATTGAAACAACTTCATTATTCCACCATGATTCCAAAAGACAAATTAAGTTACAAAAATTCTGAGAATATCATATTATATATAAAAATCTAAATTAATGAGTATTTAGGGTTGAGTAATGTACCCCATCAACAAAGATACAGAAGGCATAGAAGACAAATACAATACTTCCCTGAAGTTTATAACATACTAGATGGAAAAACTGATATTAAGCAACTAATTAATTAGTTGTTTTAACTTGCTTTTTAATCAGTTTTCTCAAAAAAAGAACCAGATATGCAAAAGAAAAGGGATAATGAAGTTCATGAAATCCAAAAGCAGTAAAGTAAGGAAAAGCTCTGTATAGTCAACCTTTTCTTCCTTTTTTATTTTAACCTCAGAATCCTATGCTCTGGGAAAATCAATTTTCCTTACGGTTTTATATTTTAATAACTGAAGAAAAAAATGGTTGGTTGGACTTTAGTGGCAGTAGGTGAAGGAGGCAGACTTGTAAGGTCAATGGCATTTCAAGGAAGGCCAGAGATTTTAAAAAGGTACATCATCTCATTGGAAACAAACTATCATTTAGCTGGGGGTTCTCAACATATATACTAAAGCTTTTTAGGAGCTATGTTGCTAAAAGATTATGCCTGGGACCAAACTTTTTAAGCATACCACATTTTAAATTTGGCAGGTAAAGTATTTTACTGTATCCTCAGATAAACAAATTATCTGGCAGTGGATACACCTAATCTGTGTAAATCCAGATTATGTCATATACTTGCATTGCATGTCTAGGGTTCATTCTCTATAATCATTCTATATGGCCAACTTTCTATAGTTTTGTACAGTTTCCTTTCTAGATTCTCACATTTCTTGCTCATGTCATGATCCAAAAGGAGGCTTGTGGGAGTGAGACTAAGGGGAAGATGGCTGGCCCCTCTGTCTCACACAGTTAGTACTCCAGAACTAAACATCTTTCCATCTAGGTGGCTCCACCAACCTCTTGATCCTCAGAGTCCTTCCCTGGTTGCAATCAATAATTTTGCCAAAGCAGCAGTCATCACCATTCCAGCAGCACAAGAGAGCATGTGCTAACGTCTCTGCAAATTTCACAAACTGCCAGAACTAAGATGATGCAATGTACTTTCACTGGCCTGCGGAGAGGATGATGTCACAGATTCTGGCAGCACAGTTTCATGCAGTTTCAAGCCACCAAATCAACCTGTCCTATGAATTTCAAGAATATATTTTACAAAAATGTAAGTCAGAACTTCAACATACCACCAATATTTTTCTAATATAGTAGAAATAAATATATCACTAGGTAAAATTTGTGATTTAGAAATAGATTTTGTTGGAACTGTAGGAAAAACCTTAAAAAAGAAGCTAGACATTATTCAATCCCCTCCCACTCTGATTTATATAGGAAGGTTAAAAAAGCTCTATACAGCAAATGCACAAATCTGACTTCATTCTACACCCCTGCTCTGCCTAGACGTAACACATATTACATTTCTACTTCTCCCAAAGCAGCTACTGTTGAGGTATCAAGATTCTATTATACCAACTCAGATTATGTGAGTATAACAAATATTTACCAGTGCGATGTAGAAGTTGCTTTTCCAGCTAAGATGAAATAATGCTTTTCATCAAGTTCCAATGAAAGAAAATAAATCTAATAAAACATTAACAGCATTCCAAAAATGGCCTTTCTTGGTTATAGAAATTATATACTAATTATACTCCTGATTGCTCATTTATTTAATATATATATTTGGCCAAAAACTGAGTCAAACTAACAATAAAATTAGGCTCATTCTCTACATTTTTCTTTTAATTACTACCAAATTTAATACTTTATTCAAATAGTTATTTGTTTTGTTGAATGAATGAATGAATATGGCATTTTCTCCTATTTTTAAAAGATTTTATTTATTCAAGAGAGAGAGCACGAGCTGGGGGGTGGGGACAGAGGGACAGGGCAAGCAGACACCGCACTGAATGGGGAGCCCTATGCAGGGCTGGATCCCAGGACCCTGGGATCATGAGCTGAAGTAGACCCATTTAACCCACTGAGCCACCCAGGGGCCCTCCCCACCTCTTCTTTTTTGTTTTTGTTTTTGTTTTTTTTAAGAGATTTAGCATTTTCTAACTATTACTACAAATTATAGGCCAACAAACATTGAGTGCTTACTACAGACAAATTGTGTTGTAGGTACTTCATGTAGATTAGCCCCGTTAATGTTTTTAAGTCCTATAAGCATTAGGATTTCCCACATTATCAATTGTCTGAATATTATTAGACTTAGTTGAGAAGAAATAAAAGTTTTGCTTTTTTTTTTTTAATAAACATAAAACAAGGGGAGGCAAGACGGTGGCAGAAGCACCTTTCCAAAATGAGAGTAACGGAAGACAGAGGAGAAACCTGCTGGAGGTAGGACCGATATGAGCAGGGCAGGAACACTGGAGGTATGAAAAACAAGGTTCAGATTCAATACAGGATGGAAGGAGAAGGGGAAAATCTAATAAAAGAATAAAATGATATCTATACCACAAGAGCTGTTTAAAAAATATATATATATATATTTCATAGTAACAGACAAAGAAGCAAGAGGAGACACCAATCTAGAAATTCCCTCATATATTACAAGTCCCTAGACAGCAGCTACCTCCTCATATCCACCCTAATGGTGAAGGAAGCCTCATTGTTTCAACTATGGGGAGAGAGTAGAAAAACAAAAAGAATGAATAACATACAGAAAACACAAAGAAGATGCACCAGAAAGCAGATGGAAACTGTAACCTAACATTTTTAAATGAGTTAATGGAAATAAAGAAACTATTGGAAGCTATTTAAAATAGATGATCAGAATTGGAAAAGGCCCAGAAAGGAGATGATTTGAAAACAGGATGATACAGAGAGCGTTGAAATCTATTAGAAATTTTTTTTTAGTAATTAAGACTAAACTAGAAGTAACACTTGAGAAGCAAAGACGTGAAAAGTTACAGAGGGTAATAAATGACAGAATGAGGAAATAAAATTCAAATCAAGTAGCAATCAAAACAAATTCATGGGGAAAGAAACCCATTATTAATTTTAATGCCCATTCAACAATGCACTAGAGGTCCAACACCGAACAAAAGGCACAAAAAAAATAATAGATACATAGATGATAGTATAAGGATCATAATGGAAAAAAAATAAAACTGCCATTATTTACAAACAAGAAAACCTACAGATAAACTAAATCAAATTTCTAAGAGAATTAGCAAATTGCAGGGTACAAAGACACTAGACTGCATCAATATGATGCAGTTCTATATAGCAGAGGCAAACAACTGAAAATTAGAATTTTTAATTCCTACAGGGAAGATTCTAATAAAAAATATGTAGGCTATATTAAAGATAATTATAAAATTATTAGAGAAATCTAAAACCCAAATAAATGAAAAGGTATACTATACCTGTGAATTTTAAGACTCAGTAAAGATATCCCAGTATCCATTCTTTTTTTTCTTTCCCAGTATCCATTCTACTCAAACTATGCCATAATTATCAAACCCAAACAGATTTTTCTGTAATTAAAACAAAGTGGTACTTACTTAAGGACACAACAGAAGAGAAGAGAGTCCATGCATATATGGACAAAAGATGAATGAGGAAGTTAGTATTGCAGAGCTGTGGAGCAAGGATAGCCTTTCCTTAAATGGATTCCTACCTCACACCACATACTCCGAGGTAGATTGTATATCTGTATGTGAAGTGTGAAATAATTAATATAGAAAAATATCTTCAGGATTTATAAGTACACAGAGTTTTTCTAAATGAGAACACAAAAAACAGTAATCATAAAGGAAAAGATTAATAAACTGTACTATGATACAACCAGGAACTTCTGTTCATCAAGAACATTTAGAAGAATGTTCATCCTCATTTAGAAGAAAAGCCACAGAGAAGTAGAAGATATTTGTACAACATAGAACCAACCAAGTGCTTGATCCACAATCAAGCACTACGAAATATCTCTAAGGAGTTCCTACAAATCAATAAAAAGGGGACAACCTAAAGGAAACCTGAGCAGAACACCTGAACAAGCACTTCATTAAAAAGATACCCAAATATGCAAAAGTGCTCAATCTTATTACTTGTCCAGGAATCCAAATTTGTAATGCAAGAAAATGGCACTACAACCCGCCAAAGTGCGTAGAAAAAGAAAACAAAAATCCCTACTATCTTGTGGGCCAGTAGGGATGTGGATGAGCAGCAACCCTCAACACTGATGGGGATAGAAACTGAACAAATACCCCATCATGCAGCACTGACATGAACAAGCATCTACCATACAGAAACATAAATAGTTCAGTGAAAACACTATGCCCCAAAAATTCCATTCCTTAGTTTACACCCAAGAGAAACTCATCCACTTATAAACCAAAGACCCATAAAACAATCTATAAAGCAGCAGCATTATCCACAGCAGTCAAATATCAAAAACAGTCAAAATGTGCATCAACTGTTGAATAGGGGAACTCTGATATACTTACAGGATGAAGTATTCTGCAGTCACAAAACTGGATGAGCTAAACACAATGTACGGGAATCATGTAAACAAAATTTGAGTAAAAGATGACAGACACGGACAAATACACACTGCGTGGTTCTATTTAAACTTCCAAGAACAGGGAAAAACTATTCAGAAAGTTTAAGTGGTTCACCCTAAGGAAGGAGAGCTGTGGGTGAGAGAACAACTGAAATGGGCACCAAAGGCTATCTGGGGGGAAATTTAAAAGCTACCATGAAATAAAAGCATGGGAGCACATATGATTAAAAGCCACAATGAATATCTGGAAGAGCTGACAGGAAAATCTACACTGAGAAACATTCCTTATGGATCTGAAAAGAAAAAGAAAACTATCCTACAAACATCAAAACAAAAACACAGATAAAGAGGAAAAGCTTTATTGGCATTGGACATAGACAGGAACACTTCATGCCGGGAACTGAAGGAGTAACATACTTGATGCATTCTAAAAGGATGTGGAAACCCAGGATTTTCAATTCTGACAAACTGAACCTCAGATATTAATAAAAAGACTGTGTGCGCGCGCACACACACACACACACACACAAACTCTGGAAAAACTGTTCTTAGGAGCTCTAACCATGAGAAAGCTACTGAAGAATGAATTTCAAAAATAAATATAGCTTCTGGATAAAGACTGTTAAAGACAAGGACTGGAGGTGACCAAGCAATAAACTTAACTGAGGCCATATGGTGGGGCTGAAGGTAAAATATAGATCTGGAAATGTGCAAAAATCAGGAAGAGAAGGGGGATATATAGAATATATAGAAAACAAAATAAGCTCATTGATTAACCTTCCTGGTACTAACCAGAAGTAAAAAGATAGTACATTAGGCTAGAAGTTGGGAAGAGCAGGAGAAAGGAATTTCCATGGCTCACTGTTAGGAATTAGTAGAAAGGACTGTCCAAAAGGAAAGAAAGGAATCAAAGCCTAACAGTTGTAGCAAATATAGGAACCAACCTGATGGGGTTCCACAGACCCAGGTAATTTGAGCATCAAAAAGAAGGGCTGCAATGGATCAACACCTATCAAATATATCAAAATCCCTGAGTTCATGATCATATGAAAGAAAGAAAAGAAAAAAAAAAGACAAGAAAAAGATTACTAACTTTGGAGAATGCTAGAGTACCAAAAGAGTATTCTGAAAATTAGTAAATTAAATTAAAAACTCAAGAATAATCCTACTGTGCTATATCAACTGTATCTCAAAGTAACCCCCCAAAAAGAACTGTATCTCAGGGACGCCAGGGTGGCTCAGTGGTTGAGCGTCTCTCTTCGACTTGGGTCGTGATCTGGGGGTCCTCGGATCAAGTCCTGCATCGGACTCCCCACAGGGAGCCTGCTTCTCCCTCTGCCTATGTCTCTGATTCTCTCTGTGTCTCTCAAAGCTATGTCTTATTGTTCTAATATTCATCCCCATCCCCATTTTGAAGGGATGAAGATTAGAATGTATCTCTTAGGGTTGCTGGAAGAACTAAACAAGGTTTTTAGGACTTTGAAAAGCACATGGCACCATAGTAAGGAATCGATAAATAAGGGATTTCTTTGGTTTGTTTTAATTACTCTTAAAAACATTTGGTACTATATCCATGAAGTAAGACTAGAATGCTAAGAAAAAGGAACAGATACACTCTAGCCCACCATCCCCCACAAAACAAACTGAATTATGACAGAAAATTCTTTAAAAATTAGAGAAATGAAAATAAAAGTTGAGGATCCCTCTCAGAAAGCAAAATTGGAAGAAAAAAAAAAGCTACTAAACCAGAATGATCAACATGCACCTAAAAGAACTTCCAGAAAAAGCAGAGGGAAGAAAATTACTGAGGAAATAAGAACTGAAGGACACAAGTGTCAAATGGAAAAGGCCCAGCAGATCCAAGCACTGCAATGACCACAACAATAACTGGGGTGTGTATAGACAACCCCCAACACCGACACTGTGAAATTCCTGCCTCAACCCATGCTTACCTGATTTTCTTAAACAACCTTCATATCTCATTGAACTAGCTGTGTAGTCACTTCTTAAATGAGCCATCCCCAGAATGTAAGCAAACACTTCCAACCTACACCACCTATTATTATATGCTCTAAGAACCAAAAACCTAGTTTTATCTCAGTGGTAATTTTACATTTATTTAAGTATTATGTGAGTATTGATTTCAAGAGTTGCATGGCTGAGGATCACCATGCCTGCTTTTTGCCATCATTTGCCCTTCACTGAATATAGTACAATATGCAGTTAAGTACTTTTTATACAAATGGGCTTTGTAATAAAAATCACTGATTCCTTGGAAATACAGCACATTATCACCCATAAATAATACCTCTTCCACAAAGTTCTGTGGCTCTTTACATGACATAAGGACATTTCACAAGTTTTTCATATTGCTTTGGTCTGAATTTGCTTTTATTTTTAATCCATCAGTGGCATAACTGACAAGTTCCTTGAAGGAAGTCTCAGATTTCCTAAGGGAATGAGCACCATCTAGTGGAAGGACACAAGATTTAAAAAAATCAATTCTCTAAATTGACTAAGTGGCACATAATAGTGACCTATCAAATATTTATTCAAATTGAATACCAAAGAAGCATACCAATTTTGTCAACTAGTGACACTCAAGTTTTTGCCTTCTGTATAATCTGTAACAGACCAATTTAAAATAAATTTATAAATAAATTGTTAAAGTTGTCAGTGAAGACCATTTAATTGAGCTTTTAACTGAACTAAACACAGAAATGACGAGAAAAAAGCAATTGTGGCTGCAGTACTACAAAAGAAAAGAAATCCTGCAATATGCAAAAGAAACTGAAGTTATCATTGAAATGTTAATTGCATATGAAACACACTGTTTGATAACTTTCTTTTTGACTAAAAAAGGTATGCATCAGAAGATATGGGGGGAGGGGTGACATACAGGTTATACTTTGATACTGAAAGCCCTTGCTTGCTAAGTAAAAATAAGCTCAAGAAATTCAGTAAGAAAACAAAGGAATCTGAAAGAAACATAGATACACTGGCCTTCTGTCTTACTAGCACTGAGAGAGAACATGAAATGGACAAGGTCTGACCCAAGATGGCACACTATCCTGCTATTATATTACTCCAGAAAAATCACATCAAAGACTGAGACCTTTCAGTTCATGCCAGCCTTTCTCAGGCCTCACCACAGCACTTAGGGGGGGTACATGTCTATCAAGAAAGACCTAATAAGGGCAGCCCAGGTGGCTCAGTGGTTTGGCGCCTGCCTTCAGCCCAGGGTGTGATTCTGGAGACCCAGGATCGAGTCCCACGTCAGGCTCCCTGCGTGGAGCCTGCTTCTCCCTCTGCCTGTGCCTCTGCCTCTCTCTCTCTCTGTGTCTCTCATGAATAAATAAAGAAAATCTTAAAAAAAAAAAAGAAAGAAAGAAAGACCTAATAAAAGATACATAGTTTTGACAAGAAAATAAATACTAACTTTTTACAGTGCAACTCCCAGACCCATAGCAGACACTTAAAAAGAACTACATGGACTGTTTATGATTACATCAGCTTTAACCTCTACATCACTAAGCTATACTGTCAGAAAAACAGATTTAAAATATAACCTGGTGAAGGCACTCATCAGAATTAAATACACAACTATGGTCACAACCCACAAATGTTAGCAGCATGTGACACTGAAGATTGATTTTCTCACTCCTACACTGTGGACACCTCATGTCCTCTGGGAACTCTGCTCCCCATTTCTGCACTCCTGGGCCCCCGCGCAAGAGCTTCTACCATTTAGAACATCACCTGTGACCAATGGGGAGTGCACGGGTGGAGAAATGAAGCAAACGTGCGCTGGCGCTCAAAGACTTCTGCCTTGCAGTGACACACTTCACTTCTGCTCACATTTCATTGACTAACAAATCACATGACCATAAGTAACATAACCTTATATGTGTCTGTGAACAGCAAATATCAGAGAGTATATGGCAGGATGGATAGATGCTTACAACAATATACAAAATACTTTTTTGATTCCAAGTGAATCATCTGAAAGTAATTTTATATTATACACAAAAAGCCTATGATTTCACTTCTAGATTTATTTTCATAATAAATTTACACTAATGTCTTGGTTCCCAGAATAGCGCTAATACATTTTTTAATATTTTTGAAACTTTTAAAAGTGGTTAATTTGAAAATGTTAAAGATTTTCCAAATATTTTATGTAAGGGAAATAATAAAATCAACCTAATTCAATTTTTTCCTTTAATAGGACATTATTTACAAATCATGACCACCAAAGAACACCCTTAATTTCTACTACCTTTACTGACACATAGAAATATTAACAAGAATTTTCATTTTTAAGCAGGTGGATAAGAAGATCGATCTAACGTTATTGTCCTCTATCTGTAATAGAGACAATGCAACTTATGGAACCACTAGAGTTAACTGAAAGTGACTAAAAAAAAAAAAAAAACAAAAAAAAACAAAAAAAAAAACCAACCTTAATCGACTACTTATGAAAAACCATACGATCACAATAAACAAATCCAATGAGATGTGAGCACCTATTCCTATGCCCACAGCAAACACTGAGGTATTTGTGAAATGAAGGGAAAACAAACTGGGCAGGACAGAGCCTGGAAGGGAAAATGTTCCAGTCTCCTTTAACAGCAATCCTTCTTGAACACTTGTTCTAGGCAATGTGGAATATACATAACTGCACACAGACCCTGCCCAAAAGAACCTTATTCAATGAACAACTATATCCATCATTACAGGAGGTGCAAAAAATATATTCTATAGATGCCTACAACCCAATGGGAATATTTGATCAGTGTAAACAGTCCCAGAGGACCTCTCTAGAGCCAGCATATGAAAAAGTAAACACCCTCAGACTTGGTTACATACACCTCAGACCCTAATACATGCTCTCCCTAAGGTGCACTGAGCTATGCATTTTGTATTGGATAGTGGGCCCATCAAGACACTTCTGTCTTCTGCATTTAAGACAAAGAGAATCTATGTATATGTATGCTTTAATGTAATAAACTATAACAGTAGACAGAGCAACAGACCAAAAGATATTTACAATGTATATGAACGAAGATCCAGTGTCAGAATAATTTCAACAAACGAAACAGAAAAAGATAACCAAAGAATAAGAAGGAGGCAAACGATGTAAAAAGGCATAAAAAGGAAAATGCAGCAGCCCATAGACATATGTTCAACCTCTAATATTCAAATAAACATAAACTAATAGAAGGAGAGAACATTTCAAATTGATCCTGTTGGCAAAAAATTAAAATCTAACAATTCCACGTGTTGACATGGATGTGAAGCAACTAGAACTCTAATCCTATTGGTGGAAGTGTAACATGATATGATGATAGAAGAGCAATTAATTGGGCAACATCTTAAAAAGTGTGACATGTGCATCTCTGGCCCAGCAACCCCACTCTCTGGTGTCATACCTACAGAAGCGGTTCCATGCACGCACAACAGAAATCTATGTGAAGGCTGTTACTAGTGACATGAAGATAAAGGTGGTTTCCAGAAGAGTGAATCTTGTACCAACAGGACACCTTTCGATGTAAATATCCATCGCCAGGACAATTAGTAATTTGTGACCTAATCCTAGAACACCATATAACAATGAAAATGAATGGATCAAAACTATTTGCATCCCCATAACAAATATATAAAAATATATAACAAAAGCAAAGTAAAAAGCTGAAGAAAGATGAATGTGTTAAATATGAATCTAATTATGAAAAAATTAAAAACATACAAAAATACCTCCTATATTTTTTTAGGAATATAAATCCAAGATGACCTCTGGCCAGTGAGGGAAAGAGATGTGAATAAGAAGGGATACTCAGGCTTCAAACAAATCTAACATTCGTTCTTAAGCTGTATGGTGAATATGTAGGTTTTCAACAGCTGTTATCAGCCTTTTTAATGCTCCATGTATTGTGTAACATTTTTTAAATGAAGAAAAAATTAGAAGACACTTTTAGCCAACTCAAGAATTTTTTCAAGAATTTCAAATCATAGGCTGTTAACTTCCATTACAATGTTACAGAGTGAGAGCAAGGCAATAAAAAAAGCAAGAACTAAAGTTTATTATGGCAAGAAAATATCATCCTGAAAAAAAACCCAGAAATGTAGCCAGAGGGATACTGAAAAGAACAGTGCCCATCCAGGGACAGAGCACTGCACTCAGCTAACCAAAAGAAAGGAAACTTGAGGATGCTGCTGAGAATGATAATACCAGCTATATGCCAGACAGCTTAAACCATGTTTCTCATATTAATTCATCTACTCATAATAACAAGCATGCAAGGCAGGTACCACTATTATCATCATTCACATATAAGGAACAAGAGGTGCCACGAGGTCAATGAGGTATTATCATCACACTGTTGGCATGATATTCTTGGCACAGCCAGAATCCAAGTCCAAGCAATGTAGCTCCACAGCCCCAGCCCTGAACTACCACCACAGATGTGTGTGCACCACAATGGAGAGCCCGGGGGTCTGCACATATGGAATACTCCTCACTACACCCAATCGACCATAGCTAAGGCACTCCAAGAGAGGTGACTAGACAAACACAATGACAATGAAGTGACCTCAAGAATGAAAGAAAAAGGGACAAAAGAAAAAAGAGGCAGAAAAAGGTCCCAACTTGACCTGGATGAATAATGAAAGGTGTCCTGGAGGTTGCAGGATCCCTCCCTCTAGAAATTACCTTTAGTGCCCTGAGCCACACACTAGACTCTCTCCTTCACTCATTCAGTGAGTGGTAGCTGAGTCCCTAAGGGACCAAACTAAAGTTCAAGGAGTACTACTCAGTCCCTCCTCCACCCAAATCAAATGGAGCTGGTGACAAAAGTTCACTTGTAATTCTATCCTAGATTTTGGGACACATATTCCTGAAATACTGTGAATATGGTGGTGATGTCTCCAAGTCAGCCCATAAAAGCAGGTTTCAATCTATCCTATGAGGGGTGTCAGGGGGGCTCAGGCAGTTCAGCATCTGCCTTCAGCTCAGGTCATGATCTCAGAGCCCCAGGGGAGAAGCCCCACATCAGGTGCTCAGCGGGGAGTCGCCTTCTCTCTCCCTCTGCCACTTCTTACCTGCTCATTCTCTCTCTCTCTCAAGTAAATAAATAAACTCTTTTAAGAAAAAAAATCTACCCTATGAGATTCTACCTCAACCTTGACTTTTCTTCCAGAAAACAGAACTTGTGTTTCTATAGCCCTTTTCACACAACTCAGAGAAGCGTGGACCTAGCCTCTGTACAATCGCCACATCCCATTCCATCTCGGCCCTGAGGAACAGGCCACTCCCTTTTACCATCTGGGTCCACAATGAATTGTGGTCAATGTACTCTGAGAACCAATGCAGAATGTCAGGCCCACACTCATGACCAAACACCTTCCCGGCAACAGGACATGAACTACCACCTGCCCTGGCAATAAAGCAAGGGTTCCGAAAACCACACAGTCCAGAGACTGAGGAGATAACGGGAGATGAAGTGGGGTACTGCTAACGCCAACACAAGGCTCGGCAAGCCAGTCACCTCCGGTCACGTACAATCACCGGTAGGATGATTTGGCAAAGCCGGATACAGTGGGAGACATCTTTGTGCCCCAACAAAGCCACTGTTGGGTAGAACAGCACAGGAGCTGGATATTTCCCTACTAGAATTCCTAGTCTCTGGAGATGGAGAATAACAGGAATCACCTCCACAAGGGAAGTGAGAACTGCCTTCCTGCCTCCACTCATTCCAGGCAATCAACTACCTGCTCTTATGTGATGCTCGGGAGGAAACATCCCACGTGCATTTTTGTAGAGCAAATAGACTCCCTGTTATTAAATTAGGAATCGATCCAAAAGTAAGGTGACTGTTCTGCAATGAAGCATAGTTGAAGAACCACTTAAGTCTCACACTAACTTTCAGAAGGCAGCTGATGTGTTACGCTGAACACAGACTACCTCGGTAGGAGACAGCCCCATCAAGCAACCATTTTGGGACATCTGTAAGAAGAGAAACTGAGCATTTCCAATGACAACCTGGCTCCTAATCACTCAGCCCCAGTCCCATGCAGATCTCTAAGAAGGGCTACATATGGCCTCTGTTTTGAGAGTGTGAATTACAAAGGCAACTGTTTACTCAGGGTCTCAGGAATTCCTATCTTCCGCAGACTTTACATGTTTCTGTGCCTGAAAAAATGTAAACTATAACGTAAGAAATAACTTTGGCTTCTGCAACAGAGTTGGCTGAACAATTACCTTGGATTGGCCAAGGAGCATTACCAGCTGCTGATGCCCAGGTCTCCACTCTGTCACACCAGGTGGCCATGGATCATTCGCAACGTCTGGCTGTCTTTTCCTTTTCCTCCCACCAAGGCAAACAGTACTGCAGAGGCAAGTAACATAACCGCCCCAATGGGGTTACTCTCTGAACCTAACACCACCTCTCCCCTCTCGAACAGTACAATTTGTTTCTAACGAGTCCTGTACCCACAAGTATCTTATAAAATAGTCTTTCAGCCTTGAATCTGATTTACTACTATGTAAATATCACCTTCCCCCCGCCCACTACAATGCTTTTCATTGCTTCTAGATTCAAAGAAAAGAGAAAACTAAAGTCCTGTGCAGAAAATAAGTTTATAAAACCACTGCTCAAAACACGATCTCTCTTTTTTTTTATAGCTTGCCTGTATCAATTATCCTGGAAATAACCCCATTCCAAGCAATCTCATGGTGCTAATTAGTAAGAAAATTGGAATTACTGAAAGATGAAGATCACACATTACCTTCAAATTGCTCTTTCATTTCAGTTCCCGGGTTGGAGATATAAATATTTTAAAGTATATTCTTGTTCATAGGTTGCCTTCTGAGCATCTGTTCAAGACTTACTTGTAGACTCAAACAAAGACGACTTTCACTTTTAAAATTCTACCTAAAGTACAAGTATCAAAAACTTCACAAACTCACCTTAATATCAAGATTTAAAATAAACTCCCACTAATTTATCCAAAAACAATATTCCAGGCTATCTTTAAAAAGAGAAACTGAATATTTCCAATTACAAATATAATTTGGTAGGGAGCTGGTATTCAAAATACACGACAAACTCTTTACAAATCAGTAATGAAAATAAGAACCAAATGAAAAAAGTAGGTAAAGGGAGACTTTTGGTTTCAGCTCAGATCATTAGGGAGAATGAAAGTCACAGAGCAAACTGCCACTCGGAAATCAGAAAAAAAACTGGGGAACAGAGAGATTCATGGCCAAGATCAGCTTAGCAGAAGCAGAAGCTGCTGAAGGCAGAAGAAGCTTGTAGGAAAACCTAAATGGTAACTCTAATGAATTGATGGTGACTGAATGTGGAAGTCTGAGAGTCAAAAACCTCCTGAGCCCCAGTCCTAAAGGGAGGCCCCAGCACATTCCTCCCACCAAATTCTCATGGTGAAGATGGGAGAAAAATTCCCTAGGGTTTGCAGTAGGAGAATAGAGAAACAACCATTTTGAAATACGTAAGTCAAGAGCTTTTTCTCTAACCGAGGGCTGCCCTCTAAGAGAAGTAGCTTTAAATAGAGCCCTATTGGACCTGGGGAAACAGCAGTGAGGTTAACTCCAGCCCCTGCTAGCCTTCCTGACCAACTAAGGAAGAAAGGGGAAAAAAGGAGGCTAAGAAATGCTTATGGAAGTCATTAGAGCCCAGGACTCAGGCCCACTAAAAAAAAACAGACACTTAACCATCAAGATCACAGAACAACTCACCACCAATGGGGTGCCAGTGAAGTAACAGTGGTCATAGCTGAGAGATGCACATCAAAGACTACAAGAAGGTTCTTAAAGAGCCAGAGAAGGAGGCAAGGGAGGGGAGAGACATGAAAGTTTCTGAAGCCTCTGACACTGACAGCTATAGCAAACATTCAACACAGCCCACTCCTAGCTACCTTAACATAAAACCTCACACTAAAAGCCTGATTACATCAGTTCCTATTACCCAATAAATATGTCCATATTTCAACAAAAATAATTACAAGACATGATAAGAGAGAAACATGGTCTGAAGAAATAAAGCAATCATAAGAATCAGACACAAATTTATGGAAGCAAAAGAAATACGGAGATTAAAATAAATATGATTAATATGCTCATGGCTCTAGTGGGAAAAGTAGATGACATCTAAGAACCAGGGGATAACATGAGAGAGAGATGGAAACTCAAAGAGAGAATTAAAGTGAAATGCTAGAAATCAAGAACAGTGTAACAGAAATGAAAGATGTCTTTGATGTGCTCATCAGTGGATTGGACATGGCAAAGGAAAAAAAATCAATAAGATTGAAAATACTTTCATGGAAATTATCAAAAGTGAACAAAATATCCAAGAACTGTGGAGCAAGACAAAAGGTGTAGCAAACACATGATGGAAAACACCAGAAGAGCAAAGAGAGGAAGAAGAAATATTCAAAGTAATAATAGCTGAAAATTCTCCAGTATTAATGAAAAAACACCAGACCACATACCCAGGATGCTCAGAGAACACCAAACAAAGTAAATCCCCAAAAGATCTACATGTTGCATTAATACTCAAACAGCAAAAGCCAAAGATAAAGATACTGAAAAGAGCCAGAGGGGAAGAAAAAAAGAACCTTGTCTACAGAGGACAAGGATATGAAATACAGCAGACACCTCATCAGAAATCATGCAAGCAGAAGAGTGGTTGGGGGGGGGGGGGATGGTTAAAAAGAAAAACTCACCACCCTAGAATTCTGTAGCTGGTAAAACTATACTTCAAAACTGAAAAGAAATAAGAACAAAACACTCAAACTCAAGGAATCTGCTGCCCAGCAGGCCTGTCTTGTAAAAAGTATTAAAAGAAGTTCTTTAGAAAAAAGGAAATTTATGTAGGTCAGGCACTCATAGAAGGAATAAATAAACATGAAACAAAATTAGGTGCCTGGGTGGCTCAGTAGGTTAAGTATCTGACTCTTGATATTGGCTCAGGTCATGATATCATGGTCCTGAGATCAGCCCTCCACACTCAGCTGTGAGTCTGCTTGAGGATTCTCTCTCCCTCTCCCCCTAACCATTATGCTCTCACTCACATTCTCTCTAAATATTTTTTTTAAAAAGCCATAAAATAAAATCTTTTATTTTTCTTAATTGACCAGATAACTGTTCAAAATAATAGGAGTACAAAGTGCTGAGTTAGTAAAGAATATGAGTAAGTGAAATGAATTAAAGCAATGTTTAAAAAGGATGAGAAAAAAGGAATTGAATATATTCTCCTATAAAGTACTACCTGTGAAAAGGTGTAATGTTATTTCAAAGTGGACCTAGATTAGATATAAATGAATATAGTGAATTTTGGGACAAGCACAAAAAAATCTTTATAAAAACGTATATGGAGAGGGTTGTCTGGGGGCTCAGTTGGTTCAAGCATCTGCCTTCAGCTCATGTCATGACCCCAAAGTCCTGGAATCGAGCCCTGCATTGGGCTCTCTGCTCAGTGGGGAGTCTGCTTCTCCTTCTCCCTCTGCCCCACCCCCTGCTCCTTCTCTCTCAAAACTAAAACATTTAATAAAAAAAAAAAAAGTATATGGGGCAGCCCCGGTGGCGCAGCAGTTTAGCGCTGCCTGCAGCCCGGGGTGTGATCCTGGAGACCCGGGATCGAGTCCCACATCGGGCTCCCTGCATGGAGCCTGCTTCTCCCTCTGCCTGTGTCTCTGCCTCTCTCTCGCTCTCTCTGAATGAATAAATAAATAAATCTATAAAAAAAAATAAAGTATATGGATATGCTAAGAAAGAATGGAATCACATAAAATGTTAAACTAAAAGCAGAGAATGGAAGAGAAAGAGAGGGTCATAAAAATATAAAAAGAACAACTGTAATGAGTGGAAATCAGTTGCAGATATGGTGAATATTAACCTAACTACATCAACAATTATCTAAAATGTAGATGGTCTAAATATGCCAATTAAAATAAGAGACTGGAGGTGCCTGGGTGGCTCAGTGGATCTGCCTTCCACTCAGGTCATAATCCTGGGGTCTTGGGATCAAGTCCCGCATCAGGCCCCCTGCTCAGTGGGGAGCCTGGTTCCCCCTCTGCCCATGCCTCTGCCTCTCCTTCTGTGTCTTTCATGACTAAATAAAATCAATCAAGCAAGCAATCAAACCAGAGACTGTGAGAGCAGGTAAAAAGAGGATCCAACTATATGCTTTCTACAAGATATCTACTTTAAATATAAGCACACATGTAGAAGAGAAGTAACAGAAGGGAGAAAGAAACCAGGTCTACACGACCCAAAAAAAAAGATGAAGAACCCATATCAATTTCAGACAAGGCAGATGGCAGAATGAGGAAAATTCTCAGGGATAAAAGAAGGTATTACATAGTGAAAAAGGGATCAATTCTCTGAGAACACAGAACAATCCTTACTGTGTAGGTATGTGCCTAACAAGAGAGGACCAAAATATGTGAGGCAGAACTGATAACATCCAAGGAGTCATGGATAAACACACTAGCACCCTTAGAAACTTCAATAGCCTTCTACACAGTAATTGACAGATCCAATAGGCAGAAAATCAGTGTGGATACAGTTGAACACAACAGCACAAACCAACTGGATCTAACACTTCATCTAACATAGCAGTACATACAGTCTTTTCATACTCACAAAGAACCAAACAGACCACATCCTGGCCATAAAACACACTGTAACAATCTAAAAGAATGGATATCACACACCATTAGCTTAGACCACATGGAGTTAAGTCAGTAAGAGAAATACAGCAGAAAAATCTCTATACATTTGGAAATTAAATAAATGAGTTAAAGTTGAGGCATTGAGAGAAATTTTTAAATATTCTGAACTAAATGAAAATACAACTTATCCAAATTTGTGGAATGCTGCAAAGGAGAGGTTAGAGAAAGATTTCAGCATTGAAGACATATGTTAAAAAGAAAGACAGAGTGAGAGAGTGAGAGTGAGAGAGAGAGACAAAGAAAACTAAAATCAGTAACTTAAGCTTCTATCTTAGGAAACTAGAGCAAGAAGAGCTAGGAGAAGAAAAGGAAGAATAAAATAGAAATCTATGGAATTGAAACAGGAAAACAGGGCACCTAGGTGGCTCACTCGGATAAGCATCTGACTCTTGGATTTGGCTCAGGGCATAATCTCAGGGTCATAAGATTGAGCCCTGAGTCAAGCTCTACACTCAGCAGGTGAGTCTGCTTGAGATTCTCTCTCTCTCTCTTCCTCTCGTCTGCTCCTTCTCTCCCTTTCTGAGAGGGAGGGAGGGAGGAAAAGAGGAGTACATATGAAACAGACTATTTACCATGTGCTGGGGCTGTTCTAATGTATTACCTCATTTAACCCCCCCCCCCCAAGAACTATACCTCATAAATTATATTATAGTTGAATTAGTATCATTAATTGAACTAATCATATTTCCAAGCAACAAGGAATTACTTTTACTGCTCCTGAAATTACTAATAAAATAGTGGAATTCTACCTCCTTTTTACATAATTTTCAATTTGAACCTCTGACCTTAACCACTGATCTTGGCAATTGTTACTTTAAAGGTGTTTGTATATGTGTATGTATAAAGTGAGACCTGTATTATTATACACCTTAAAAATATTTTTACAAAATTATAAATAAAAGGTAGTTTCGACACGATGCCAAGTTTTTAAGGGAATAAATATAAACCATCAAGAATACTTAAGAATGTAATAGGGAGACATTTTTTTCCCCTAAAGTATTATAGATCTTTTTGGCCCACATGCAGTCCCAGGAATGTTTGAGTTTAACGTCTCAAGTTACAGATCCAGCTTTCCAAGGGAAAGTGAATACATTTGGTGAATGATCACTGATTATCAGAATATGATAATACTTTAGGAAGATAATGGATATACTAATCAGCAGGCCATAATTTATGATTCTTTGCTAGTTAAATATCTTGTAAAGCTGTCCCTGTGATGAACAGCAGCACTTATTCAGAGCAAGAATAACAACAATCTTGTGTGTTGTAGATCCCAGGAGGTCTCAGTGCTCTTGGAGACAGCAGACAGAAATAAAAGGAATTTTGTCCTTTTTACCTCATGTAATCCCACTGGAAAGTGAAATGTGTGCTGAGAGTTGATACTGACTTCTGTTAGGTCACCTCCCTGAAGAGGCCTGGGCAGGCACTGTCGCAACAGTTCTTGGTCAGGAGTCTGACAGCCCTCTAAGGAGGTGGAGGGTTTCTGCAACAGGCTACTGGTGGAACAGGGCGCTACTGTCTAGCCTCAGGAAGCTTCTAGTGAGGAGGGCCTCGAGGAAACCTGCACCCTTTTCCTTAACTTTTTGAGAGGGTGTCACATATGCCCAGATTGGAGTTAAAGGTAAACTCAGTTCTGTGTAGCTTGTGGTTGTTGTTTTTGAAAAATGAGCAGCTACAAGAAAGCAACACTATGTATGGCTTCATAGGTCTTAGCTTTTTAGAACTTGAATTTGGATGTAGATAATGCAAATGTTTTTGAAGCTATATATTATTAGGAACTCTTTGGAAACCACAAAACCTTTTTAATGGACCACTCTATCAATTTTCTGCTCCTCTACGGAAGTTTTTCCTATTCATGACTCATTTTGCTCTTTGGCTAACACTGAGGGAAATGTAGTAATGATTAAGTTAAGGAATGTATGCGTTTTCTTCTTCCTCTGAAAGCTTGTACACATTTCTGTCTCGGGTTGTGTCCACTTGGATGCCTGGAGAATGTCGACAACCGAAAGGTTAGGCTAGCCTGTTGATGCATACCTGTTTGGGCTTTAAAAATGAAAAAAGTTCCTTGGCTTCCACGGAGAAGTGTTCTTCTTGACGGCCCAGAATACAGATCCAGTAAAAACGACATGTTCCAGCCATCCTTCACACACACCTTAAGCGAAATTAATGAGATCACTCTACGATTACGCTTTGTGTTTTATTTTCACTTTCTAGGTCTGTATGAGCTGTTGGCTGCTTTGCCAGGCCAGCTGCAGCCACATGTGGACAGCCAGGAAGACCTGACCTTCCTCTGGGATATGTTTGGTGAGAAGAGCCTGCATTCACTGGTAAAGGTAAAACCATGCTGATGTTAGATTCTTTTTGTGGAAAAACATATGGAAAAATATTTTGAGCCCGTCTAGTAAACCAGAGATCAAATTGTTGCTGTCTGCAAACAAAACTGCCTTGTTCCATTTCCCTGATGGGTGTGGAAGTTATTAAAGATTCTACCAAAAATACCTAGATGATTTCCCTTAATGGTGGTGATGTGGCTGTGTGCACTAATGCAGCCAACGTGTGCCTGCCCTTGCTTAGAAGAAGAATATGAAATAGTAGCAGGAAGGTTTAGACTCCTTATGGTCAACATTCATGAGCTGGAATTTAACTTAAGTAAATAAATGTTCACAGCAAAAATTAGAAGGAATATATTTTCTGAGGTTAAGGATGGCAGCAGTTCAGTAGCCACATTAATTTAAAATAATTTCCTTTAACAAAGTCAACTGAAATTCGAGCAAGCTCTTTCTTTATTTTTGGCACAAGGCCATTGAAATGGTATTTTGTGTATAAATACACTGAAGTTAAAAATGAAGAAAAACAGTTTCTGGAGATGGTTCTGGTAAAGCATCATGCCATGGAAATGATCAGCCACCAGAAATGAGATCTTGCCACACAGCAATGCTGGGAGTGATCAGAACTCTTAAAATAGTAAAATGAGAACAAGAAGCTTACTGGAAAATATGCCAGTTTTGCTTCTGGAAATATGAATTGCATTTTCTCTCATTTAACTCAAGCTGAAAAAAAATTGTGAGTCTTACTTACGTCTGTAGGAGATAGATACCTGTGGTGCCTTAGCTCTATCTGGACCAAAACTGAACTCAGGTGAACTTGTTACAGTTGTCTGTCATGAGAGAAGGCTATTACTGATGTATAGTATTTGAAAATGAGCCACTTCTGATGTGCTTTTGCCTCACTGGGTAGAAGAAATCTTAGTACATTTTTTTCCTGTCACATTTGCTGAAATTTGCCTGCCTCAAGCAGTAGCAACTCTCAAGAAATGAAAATGTTGAGAGTGGCATTTTCCTAGCAATACATGTAAAGACTAGAGTGCTTGATTTAGTTTTTATGTAATTGCCACAGTATTTTTGTGTTCTGAAAAATTTTTGGTAGTTCAGTTGCTCTGTTGGGATGTGTCAGAAATGGCTTGAAATTCTAATTGATTGAGTTCAGGAGTTACTGAGGCAATCATGAAAACAGTCCTTTGTTGAATGTATGGAAGTTGGACAGCTCTGGATTTGTTCATATTGATTTGATCTAGAAGGAATAAAATGAATTTCACATGACATCAGCAACCCCTTCATCATTAAACAAACATGCCCAAACAATGTATGCATGTGTGTCTCTAGTTGTAATGTGGCCACTGTCTGTTTCCTTCCTATGAAATGGAAATTATAATATTTGTTAACAAGGTAGTTTGTGAGTTTCAAATAAAATAGTGAAGATCTCCATTCTTTGATAGTTACATAGGTTAGGCAAATACAAGCAGGCATTTAGTATTTAATAAAAAGTTACAGTAGCATGTGAAAGACCAAAAAGTAGTGACAGGTGGTTGTTATTTCTATTAAAAGAAGAAAACTAATGTTTTTTTTTAAAAAAAGCCTTAGTTACACTAGCTCTTGAGTTTTAGGCTTGGTGGTTTCTCAAAGTAAATGCAAATAGTAAGTGGTTAGGAAGCATATAGTTATTGATATCTGGTTTTAGAAAAACAGTGAATAAATAAATTGATGTTGCCAGCATTTAAGTGGCACAGTAGCATGTGTACTATTACAAGAATCTTTCAGTAATTGCTGTAAAATATGTTTTTAAAGTAAGGTTTACTGTGCCCCTCTAGTCCATTCTCTGTTTCTTACTAGCTGCCCCCACTCCCTGCCTCAATCACAGGCAGACCTCAAGTGTGTCCTTTGACTGACCCATTCTATTCATTTTCAAGTATGTAAAGCTGAAAATGCCTCCAGGAGACAGGCTCATGGGACCACAGTTTAAACAGCTGGAACAATCCACTTAACTGTATTCCAAATGCCTCTATTGAAAGTTGGAGGATAGAAGCCTCCAGCTTTTGAACATAAATCTTGGTTGAGCAAAAGGAATTGGAAAAGATGTGTTTTGGAGTGAATCAAAATGTGCTTTGATGTTAGGCTCTTTTGCCTGCAATGGAAGCTGTTGGCATGTGATTGAAAGATGGGTGAAGGCAAAACTGGATTTTATTCTGGCACAGATTTGCACAGTATTGTACCTTATTTTATATAAGAAAAAAAGTGGTTGTTAAATCATCAGTTCTGATTTTTCTTAAGATTTATTTATTTAAGGAAGAGAGCAAGCACAAGCAGGGGTAGGGAGAGAGATTCCCAAGCATATTCCCTGCTGAGTGCAGAGCCCCATGCAGGACTCAGCCTCATGACTGAGATCATGACCTGAGCTGAAACCCAGAGTTGGATGCTCAACTGACTGAGCTACCCAGGCGCCCCATCAGTTTTAAATACCTGTAGCTTTCTGGTCTGATGTAAAATATACTTAAGAGGGGGCAGTTTAGCATTACAGTCAGTGACAGGTATGGCATGCCACCTTAGATCATGAGCTACTCTCTGAGAGGAAGACTGTAGTTATGAGCTTGTCACTGGAAATGAAATATTGTGGTCCTAGAGAATGTTAGTTGTGATTGTTTCTTTATGAGAGAAACTTCTAAATTGAAGAGTTGAATAATTGAAACCATGAGCATGAGATCTTAGAAGTATCTGAAAAAAGATGATACTGATAGATGTGAGAAATGTCATATATAAGGTGTGGCAAGATAAGAATATTGGTATTCACATAACACAGGGAATGTGGTCACCAGTAAGTAGAGAGCCACACTTTGGACCTGTTGTTCACAAATATACAGAACCATGAAGCATAGTTTGTGTCCCATTTAGCCCCATTTCTAAATTTATCTTACACCCTTGTGTTTTTTTTTCTGGTGAGATTTCTTGGCTTTAAATTTTTAAATTTGTATTGTATGTATTTTTGTGATCTGGTTTATTTTAGAAGATACAGCATAAAGACATCCTTATTTATTTTAAATAAGATTGCTACTTCTGTTTCCTCAAGAAATTTTTGTTTGTATTTCACATTTGTGTTGGGTTTCCAGGATAAGAATACCAAGTTGTTAGGACCTTTTAAAAAGTTGCACATATTCTCTGTACCCTTTCAAATAGTTGCATACATGTGTATGAGCAGGAGGAAAAAAAAGGTGAATTTTATCCTTGTTTTAAGGATTCTGAAGTATTTCAACAAAACACAAGTTGATTATTTTCAAGAAAGTTCTCTTGATGGGGTTTAATTATTGTATTTCTGTGAGTTCGGTCTTTTTTTTTTTTATGATAGTCACACACACATAGAGAGAGAGAGAGAGGCAGAGACACAGGCAGAGGGAGAAGCAGGCTCCATGCACTGGGAGCCTGACGTGGGATTCGATCCCGGGTCTCCAGGATCGCGCCCTGGGCCAAAGGCAGGCGCTAAACCGCTGCGCCACCCAGGGATCCCCTGTGATTTCGGTCTTAAAGGGGTAATGATAATGCTCAACCATACCCTTATCCCATAATTGTAACTTCTTTTTTTAAGGTAGGCTCCAGGCCCAGCATGGAGCCCTAGTATGGGGCTTGAACTGAGTACCCTGAGATCAAGACCTGAGCTGAGGTTAAGAGTTGGGTGCTTAACCGACTGAGCTACTCAGTCTCCCCTTACATAATTGTAACTTTTGATGATTGTCTTAATCGTATTGTCTTTGATGAGTTCTTACTATGTGCCAGACACTGTATAGACCACTAGGGCTACAATATCCAGTTGAATAGTCCCTAGCTTGCAGTCTGCAGTCTCCCGGGGAGGTTGTAAACTGGGGGGGATGGGCAGTTACAATATGCTACGATAGGTTGTGTGTAGAACTTTTTATGAGGGCACAAGGTGCCTAACTCAGTGCTGACCTCAGGGGCTCATGGAGGATTGGGCATTTTAAGCTGAGACCTGAATGTTGAGTAGGCATTGCTCAGGTAAGAATTTATGGGGTGGCGCTAGGCAGAAGGAACCCAAGCACCTAGGGGCAAGAGCCTACACTGTGCCTTTAAGAAGGAGCCTGGCAGTTTCTCTTGGCTAATACATGAGGTAAGGAAGGGTGTGGGGAGCAGTGCAAAGTATAGCAAAAGAAGGTAAGCCAGGATCTCTTCTTTTTTTTTTAAGATTTATTAATTTTAGAGCGAGCAAGCAAGAGAGAGAAAGAGAGCTGCACGTGAGCATATGAGAGAACGTAGATAAGTGCTGGAATGAGCAGAGGGAGATGGAGAGAGAAACTTTAGCAGACTCTCCACTGAGTGTGGAGCCCTATGAAGGATCCAGCCTCACAGCACTGAGATCAGGACCTGAGCCCAAAGCAGGAGTTGGGGCATAACCAACTGAGCCACCCAGGGGCCCAGGCAGAGACCTCTTCTTAAATGGCTTTGACTTTATTTGAACATGGTAGGAGCCACTATGTTAAAAGGGTTAAAGCAGCAGAATGACGATATCAGACTGGTTTTTTTGTTGTTGTTGTTGTTTTTTTTTTTTAGAAATAAAATTTAGTTGCTATGGAGATGGGATGGGCCTAGAGATTTCCAGGTCAAGACGATGGCAATGAAGCCATGGGTGAGGGAAGAAAGGTGATTTTTGTTTTGAGAAAGAGAGTTGGATGCTCAGCCTGCCCTCACCAGCAGGGTGATGTTTCTCAACGTATTGAAACTCCTCCCCCGTGTTGGTTAAACCTCAGCTCCTAGACACCACATCCACTAATCCAACCACCAGATTGTTGATGCCAGGCCATCGGGGGTTGAGAGAGGGCTCCAGAGACCTGCACAAGCCCTGACATACCACTTCTGACATAATTGAATATCTCCTCATAAGAAAGGTGATTTTAGTTTTATGTTCATTTGCTATTTGGCAGTTAACCAAGTAGAACGTCCTACTGTGTAGTTGGATACGTGGATCTTGAATTGAGGATAATTAGTAAGTTCTAGGTTGGAGGTAATAAATAGACTTGGGAGTCAGGTTGCCAGATAAAATACAAGGCATCCAGTTTAATTTGAACTTAAGAGAAACAGTAATTTATTTATTTTTTAGTGGACTTACGAACTGTGCTGTTTTTTATTTTTTATTTCTGTTTGTGAAGTCTCACAACTCTGATTGGGGTATCATCAACATTTAGATAGTAACACTCTCTGTAACCACTTTATTGAGACATATATCAGTTTACCCATTTCAAGTATACGTATAAGGATGTGAAGTGTATGCAAAGTGATGCAGCCACCACCACGATTCTAGAATAATTTAATCTTCCAAAAAACCTCTGTGTCATGTAACTGTCCACCCCTAATCCTTCATCCTCCTACCCTTTCTCACTCCAGCCCTATGCAACCACTAATCTAATTTCTGTTTTTATTTACCTGTTCTGGACAATTCATGTAAATGGAATCATATAATGTGTGGCTTTGTTTGCGATTGACTCCTGTCACTTAACTTAATCCACAAGATAACACGTAGCAATACTTCATACCTTTTTATGGCCCAGTAGTATTTATGGATATACCAGCCTTGTTTACCTTTTTATCCTGCATTGGACATTTGGGTTGTTTCCACCTATTGCCTATTATGAATAATGCTGCTAAGAATATTCACATACAGGTATTTATGTGGACATATTTTCATTTCTGAGGGCACGTACCTAGGAGTGGAATTGCTGGGTCAAATGCTAACTCTGTGTTTAACATTTTGAAGAACCAGCAGTTTCCCAAGGTGGCTCCACTGTTTTGTATTCTCACCAGCAGTGTGTGAGGCTTCTGATTTCTGTATGCTTGCCAACCCTATTTTTAAAAAAGATTTTATTTATTTGAGAGAGAGAGCAAGAGAGCGAGCAGGGAGGTGGGCCGTGGTGAGGGAGAGGGGCAGAGAGGGAATCTCAAGCCGACTCCTTGTGAACACAGAACCTGATTTGGGGGCTCAATCTCACACGACCCTGAGATCATGACTTGAGTCAAAATCAAGAGTCAGCTGTTTAACCAACTGAGCCACTGAAGTGCCCCACCAACACTTGTTTTAGCCAACACTTGCTTTTATTTGCTTTTTTTTCTCACCATTCTAAAAGGTGGGACATGATACCTCCTTGTTGCTGTGGTTTGCATTTCCCTGATGACTGATGAAGTTAAATATCTTTTTGTGTGTTTATTGGGATTTGTGTATCATCTTTGTAGAAATGTCTATTTGGATTCTTTGCCCAGTTATTTTTTTTTTCTCATTGGATTCCTTTGAAATAGACTACTTTTTAGAACAGTCTTAGATTTACATAAGTGTCTTTTCAGATTTTTTGCCCATTTTTTTTAAAGGTATTATTTATTTATTTATGATAGTCACAGAGAGAGAGAGAGGCAGAGACACAGGCAGAGGGAGAAGCAGGCTCCATGCACCGGGAGCCCGACGTGGGATTCGATCCCGGGTCTCCAGGATCGTGCCCTGAGCCAAAGGCAGGCGCCAAACCGCTGCGCCACCCAGGGATCCCTTTTTGCCCATTTTTTAACTGAGTTGCATTTTCTCCTTATTATTGAGTTTTAACAGTTGTCTTTTTTTGGATACAAGTCTTTTATTAGATATGTGTTCTGCAAATATTTTGTTCTAATCTGTGGCTTGTTTCTTCATTCTCTTAATGGTTTCTTTCACAGAACAGAAGTTCTTAATTTTAATAATGTCCAACTTCACCATTTCTCTTTCATACCTTGGGCTTTTTGGAGTTGCATGGAAAAACTCTTTGCCATGCTCAAAGTCACCTAGATTTTCTCCTCCGTTGTCTTCTAGGAGTTGTACAGATTTGTATTTATATTTAGTTCTGTGATCTACTTTGAGTTGTCTAGACTCAAATTTCTGCATGTGACTATCCAGTTGTTCTAGCATCAGTATTTGAAAAGACTGACCTTACTTCACTGAATTGTCTTTGCTCCCCTGCCAAGACCAGTTGATTGTAATTGTGTGGGTTTTATTCCGGTCTCTGTTATGTTCTATTGATCTATTTATCTGTTCTTTCTCCAGTACTGCTGTGTCTTTATTACTGTAGCCTTATAGGAAATCTTGAAATTGGTTGGTCAGTCCTTTGACTTTACTGTGTCAGCTATTCTGGGTTTTTTGCCTATTCATATAAAATTGAGAATGAGTTTGTCATATATATGTGATAACTTGCTAGGATTTTGGTTGGGGTTGTGTTGTATATGTAAATCAAGTTGAGAAGAACTGACATCTTAACCATATTATGTATTCTTGTCTGTAAACATGGAATTTATTTATTGAGATCATCTTTGATTTCTTTCGCCTGAGTTTTATACTAATTTAGATTCTGTACACATTTGTTAGATTTATACCTGAGTTTTGTTTTGGGCACTAATGTAAATGGTATTTGGTTTTTAATTTCAAATTCCCGTTGTCCAATGGCAGTGTAAACAATGCTATCTTGGGCAGACCCACCATGCTGATGGCTCTCTGTGGCCTGAAGCCTTCTGGAGCACAGGTCCCTCTCATATTCTTTCTTTTTGCCTGGTCATACCCTTAAGTACACCCATAAATGTCCCTCATCTGCTCTAGAGATAGGATTATATTTTCAAACATTTCCTCCTGGGTGGGCTCCCAGCAGTTACTCCCCAGCTTCTTGGGCCAAAAAGCAGGTCTCACTGGAGGTGGGGTTGTGGAGATCTACTAATATTTCAGCCTCCCACGACACACTTCTGTACATAAGTCCCCTTAATAAGCCATTTCTCATCAAGCTGGACTTGGCAGCCTTTTCCTCCTCTCTTTCATAGAACACAGGTATATAGAAAAGTAATTGATATTTGTACATGAAGTTTGCATCCTGAATCCTTGCTACAATCACTAGTTCCCAGAGGTTTTTTTTTTAGTTCTTTAGGATTTTCTATGTACATAATCATGTTGTCTGTGAATAAAGGCAGTTTTACCATTCCTTCCCAATACGTATAAAACCTTTATTTTCTTTTGCTGTCTTAGAGGATTAGCTAGGACTTCTCCTTAAGTACTGAATATTTACTAGAGGTGGAGAGGGGACATCCTTGTCTTGTTACCAATCTTATAGGGAAAGAATCTAGTTTTTCACCATTAAGTAGGTTTGCTCTAGGTATTTTATACATGTTCTTTATCAAAGTGAGGAAGTCCCCTCTATTCCCAGTTTGGTGATAACTTTTATCATGAATACGTGTTGGATTTTTTCTTAATAATTTTTTTACATCTGTTGAAATGATCACATAGATATTTTTTATCTTGTTGGAATGATGGATTACATTAATACTTCTGAATATTGTACCAGCCTGTGCATTCCTGGAAGAAAAAAATCCCATTGGTTTTGGTATGGCATCCATAGTATATGTTGTTGAATTTGCTGATATTTTGTTGAGGAGTTTTGCATTTCTGCCCATAACAGATAATAGTTTGTAGTTTTCCTTTCTTCTGTCTTTATCTGGTTTTGATAGTAGGATAAGGCTGGCCTTACAGAATGAGTTAGGAAGTACAGCCTCTGTTTTATTTTTTCTGAAAGAGTTTGAGAATTGGGATAATTATTTTTTCCCTTAAGTTTGCCAGTGAAGCCGTCAGGGTTCAGTGCTTGCTGTTTGGGAAGGTTACTAACTGTTGATTTAATTTCTCTATTAGTTATAGGCCTGTTTAGATCACCTATTTCTCCTTGTGTAAGAGTTTTTGTTACTTGTGTCTTCTACAGAATTGGTGCATGTCATGTCAGTCCTCAAATTTGAGGGCATAGCATTATTTGTTACTTTTTATTTTTAATCTCCATGGGATCCATAGTGATGACTCTTCTTTCATTTCTGATATTAGTAATTTGTGTCTTTTCTCATGTTTTCTTGGCTAGCCTGGCTGTAGGTTTATCAATTTTATTAATCATTTGAAAGAACCAGCTTTTGGCTTTTTTGTTTTTTTCTCAATGGTTTCTCTCTCTCTCTCTCTCTCTCTCTCTCTCTCTCTCTCCTTCTTCTTGATTTTATGTATTTATTCATGAGAGATGGGGGTGGAGGGATGGGGGAGAGGGAGGCAGAGACATCAGCAAGGGAGAAGTAGGCTCCATGTAGGGAGCCGGATGTGGGACTCTATCCTGCGACTCCAGGATCATGCCCTGAACCAAAGGGAGACACCCAACCACTGAACCATCCAGGCATGCGTGCTTTCTTTCTTTCTTTTCTTTTTCTTTCTTTTCTTTCTTTCTTTCTTTCCTTCTCTTCCCTCCCTCCCTTCCTCCTTCCCCTCCCTCCCTTCCTCTTGATTTTATATATTTATTCATGAGAGACACAGGGAAAGTGAGAGGCAGAGACATAGGCAGAGGGAGAAGCAGGCTCCATGTAGGGAGCTGGATGTGGGATTGGATCCCAGGAATCCATGATCATGCCCTGAGCCAAAGGGAGACGCAAATGGGGAGGAAGGTAGTAGAAGGAAGGGAGGGAGGAGGAGGGAAGGAGAGAGTCGGGAGAGGGAGGGGAGGGAGGGGAGGGAGGGAGGGAGGGGAGGGGAGGGGGGGGGAGGGGAGGGGAGGCGGGGAGGGAGGAGGGGGAGGGGAGGGAGGGGGGAGGAGGGGAGCGAGAGGAGGGACGAGGAGGGAGGAGGAGGAGAGGAGGAGGGAGGGAGAGAGAGAGGGGAGGTGGGGAGGGAAGGGAGGGGGAGGGGGAGGTGAGGGGAGGGAAGGGGAGGGGAGGGAGGGGAGGGAGTGTCTGGGCGGGAGGAGCCGGACGGACAACATGTGGGGGGTTGTGTTCCTTTCCTTCATTACCTTACTTCTTCCTCCCGACATACCTCCAGCCCCGCCCTACCCTCCCGCTAGGAATAACTCCCTCACTCAGTGAACTTCAGCCATTGTTGTTATTATTACTGATATTCATCATGACTATTACTTTTTTAAGATTAATTTACTTTACAGAGAGGCAGGGGACAGGGGCAGAGGGAGACAGAATCTTAAGCAGACTCCACGCCTCAGCATGGAGGCAAAGCTCAAAGTCATGATCCTGTGATCATGGCCGGAGCTGAGACCAAAAGTCAGACAGACACTCAACCCACTGCACCACCCAGGAGCGCCCACCACTACTATTATTGAAAAATAAAATGTCTGAGTGAAACAGACCTAGATTCAAACCAGGTCTATACTTCAGTTATCTCATATAACTTACCTCAGCCTTCTTTCCTTCATATATTGAAAAAGAAATGGTAATCTGCACATGTAATAAAACTGGACAGGAAAAATACACAAGTGCGTGCATATAACACAGGTAAGATCTGAAGAAGGCTAAGGGACTACATCAGTGACAATGTACCCACTGTGGTTACCATAGCTACGCAAGATGTCACCACTGGAGGAAGCAGGCTCAAGCATACACAGGATCTGTATTATGTCTTCCAACACATGAATCCACGGTTATCTCAAAATACAGTTAAAGCAAAGGAGAAATTGTGGTAAATATGATTGTTATAAGAATGCAGGGGAACAAGGCACATAGCCCTGTGGCTGGCACAAAAGAGGCATTTGATAAAAAATTTTTTTAAATTATGTTCTTCTTTTTTTAATATGTCTCCTCTCGTATGGAAACCCCATTGCAATGGTACAAAGTCAAAACAACAGCTTAGCTACACATTCCACTGGACACAATACCATACTCAGAAATAAAACCACCCTAGTCTTTTACATATGGAAAGTGTTAACTTTACCCAAGTACTGCTTAACTTTTTTGTGGGAATAAACCATATCATGTTTACATTAAAATAATAATTTCTCTGTTAGCAGTAGCTCATAAACCAGAGTTTTCTGGGTTTTCTTAGCATCATGCAGTTCTAATTTATATGCCACCCTAGTTTGGCACCCTAGTGATGACAGCAGTCACTTCCCTTCAGCTCCCACATCTGGTAGCCACACCAAAGCCAGAAGAGACAGGACAGCACCAACAAGAAATGAAAGAGGCTGAGAAGGGTTTGGAGGGCGGGGCGAGTGGCCTCAATGCAAGAAACATGGGCAATCACTCCCACTCCAATGCATCAGAGAGGCCCCAGAAACCATCTCAGTCCATGCTTAAAACCAGGTCCCTGTTCCTATGGGGGCTTTTTCTATGCACTGCCCAGAGTTCTAATAGTGACTACCACTACCAAATCCAAATTTTTTGGATCTTTGAGATCAGAGAGCAAGTAATTAGAGTTTAGATAATAAGGGATATCTTGAACAATCTTTCCTATATCTACCTAAATCTACTTAATTTTACCTAAATCTGAGCAACTACCGGGATGGCACTCCTCTGTCGTTGTTCAAACTCATGTGCGCTTCATCCCAGTACATCATTATGGTACCTACCTAAAAGTCTAAGACAAATCAGACATGATTGCCATCCCAGGACTTAACAGTGTAGAGGGCAAGCACAGACAGGTCTGTTAGGAAGTGCAGAGTGGGGTTAGACTGTGTGGTGAGGCAATTCCTCTAAAGAAGGAAGAAGACATCAGGGAAGGTTCCAGCAAAGAATTGCACCCAAGTTACATCTTTAAAGTCTACATTCCTGGGCAGCCCGGGTGGCTCAGCGGTTTAGCACTTGCCTTCAGCCCAGGGCCTGACCCTGGGGACTCGGGATCGAGTCCCATGTCGGGTTCCCTGCATGGAGCCTGCCTTCTCCCTCTGCCTGTGTCACTGCCTCTGTGTGTGTGTCTGTGTGTGTGTGTGTCTTGTGAATAAATAAATAAAATCTTTAAAAAAAATGAAAAATAAAGTCTACATTCCTAAGATCAGCATTTATGAGTTCTCCCATTTGGAGAACTACATTAGTTCCTCTATACAGGTCAGTATAGAATATGCCACCACTCCACTCCAAAGATCTTACACCTTGGGTAACATAGAATATGTATTATATATGCCCAAAGAGAAAGTAATCTAATTTATAATGTCTCCTCTTTGGGGCAACTGGGTGGTACAGCCAGGTGAGTGGCTGACACTAGGTCTCAGCTCAGGTTGTGGTCTTGGAGTTACAAGTATAATAATTTAGATACTTGGGTTTTGCCCCACTTCCATATTTCATGCATTTTATTTAAATTCTTCATAATGACTTCTTTATCACGAGTACCACTTGTGGAATTTGGAATTGGAAGAGATCACCTTCACTTCTAATTATTTTACCTATAACACTTTTTTGAATGCATGGGAGATGCCTTCACTAAGAATCTGGGTAAAGCTGGTTGCTTTTGCATCTGTTCTACAGCTCTATGGTTTTTATCTCCACAACAAAACCACTTAACTACACTCTAAGTGTCTCTAGTATTTGCAGGTGTGAGGTTTTTGACCCCTCTCCAAGAAATATTAACTAAATCTACTTTAAACTTCCTTATATCTTTAAAAACAACAACAACCACCCCGCCAAATGATATCCCCATGACTCCAAAGATAGAAATTTGGGTTATATGAGACTAGCTAGGGCTTCTCCAATCAACACATGTTTGTGTAAGTCAATAACAAAGAAAAGGGTCTATAAGAAATTTTGTAAAGGCTTGACTATAAACCACCTCTCTCTTCTCTCAGAGATCATTTTAATAGTGGAAAGGAAACCCCCTCATATTTGGGTGCACAGGATACAAGACACTGTCAAAGACACACATGAAAAAATTATCTCCTAATAATGTTCCAGCAGAAAAAAGGCAATATTTTTGTATTAAGGACTTTATATACTGAAAGACAAGAAGGTAACAACAGCAAAACTAAAACACAACAAGGCTCAGTGGATTAGCATGTACAATAATTATAGCAATTTCAAGGAGGGAGCCATCAGTAAAGGTCAAGGAAGGTTATGCTAGTGCTGGCGGGATGTGAGTTGGGGTTGGAAGGAAGGAACATAGGGCCTGGAAGGGTGCATAGCAGCATGAAGGACACCCAAGAAGGAAAGTCAGCAATAATCATGTAAATGTATAGATTTTTGAAAGACACTAAAATTCTGTAAAGCTGAAGAAAACACTGGGAAGTACTCAAACCCCAGTTTCGGCTTTGTATGTTTGCCTCAGTCATGGTCCAATCCAGAAAAAAGAGCTGTGCCATAATTTGAAGCAGGAAAGTTTAATATAAATATATAACGGAGGATTATCTATGAAGTGGTAAAGCCATAATCTTTACCTAGGATACCTGTGGCTGAAGGAGATGACCCTAAAGGGAAAAATTGTGGAAGAGGAGCTCCCTCCCCAGGACTAGGACTCTTAGCTCCTTAGAGGTGGTGCAATTACAACCCAGCAGAAGGATGGGTTTCCCTCGGCCACAGCTTGCCCACTGTCACCAGGCCAGCAGGAAACACCCCTCCAGGGTACAGGTGGGCAGAGAACCATGGCTGGAACTGTCAAGCTGGAAATGCTTTGCAAGGTTAGAAGTGGGTAGAGCCTGGGTGGCTGGAAACCACAGCCAGGACAGGAAAGCCAAAATAATCCCCGAAGGTGGGCAGAAAAGTGTGAAAGGGACTGACAAACAGAACACCCCTCCTTGGGGTGTTGGCTATGCAAGACCGGGGTACCTGAGAGACCCACCAAGAACTTTCCTTTAGAGGGGTAGCTGAAACTCAAGAGGAAGCTGTCCACCTGGGTGTCACCAGAACTCAAAGGGGGTAGGTACCATGCGATGCTTCCCACATGTGCTGCTGCCGATCCAATGGGAGGAACAGAAAGAAGTGACACACACCAAAACAAGGAACCTCTTCCTCCTGTAGTGTGCCAGTGGTGACCTCCCCTGACAACGCTCAGCATCATGCCAGCTGCACAGAATACTTGAAGGGCCCTGCTGAACTTTCACAGGGCAGGCAGGAAAATATGGATGTGGAGCAGAGAGGCAATAAAATGATACCCGGCCCAATCTTCTACACATAGATTTCAGTGTGGGCGGATATGCGTGTGTGCAGGGCAACGACATTCTCCTCTGTCAGGGAGGAGGGACGTGGTCTTTCTGCTTTTATTCTGGAGCAGCTATCTGTTGCTTAGCAGTGGGAACACAATGAAAAACATTTAATCAGTACTTCATGAAGGTAAAGATTTTACTAATATGGATTTTGAAAGAGAAAAGTATTACATCAAAGGCTTGCATTTACAATGTGTGCCTATGTTGACAGTATGCGAAGCCTGGACCCAACAGCTCATTTAGAGGATGTTAACTAAGTGACAGTTCTCAGTTCAAAGGCGACAAACGAAGAACACTCATGTCTAGCCAAAGAGAGCTCTCTCAACTTCAACCTCCACAAAAATGCCTAGTGTCTATAAAAGATGGTAGAAATAGAGTGCTGTTTAAAACAAAACAAACACAAAAACAAAAACAAAAAACCTAAAACTGGGAAAATACAAAGTACAAAGAGCAAAACTTTCAGAGCTAAGGGAGGTGTTTATAGCCGAGAAGCTAACTGCAGAGAGACGCACAGGTGTTTTAAGATATTTAAACAGGTCACTGATGCCTGCTCTTTAGGAAGTAAATATTGTACTCTACTCTGCCCTTCCCAAGGGATGTTAGATGGCAAATGCTGGCTGTCTGAAATCATAAAAAATATACTAATGAGAATACCTGAATACAGACTTAATTGCTCATTCTGCAAGCCAATCCATTAAGCCATTGCATATATAGACCACAATCTTAATTTAACTTCACTGATTCATCTGAAGTTAAAATGTACCACAGCTGGCTTCTCTGTAGCCTCACTACACTGAAAGATAAACACCTATCATTTTCCTCAAAGATAAAAACCTAAATACTTACTCCCCACTTCCAACAACTTATGGTTACGAGTATGTTCTTGAGGCTTTTTGAGCCCCAGGCAACAGAAGTGATAGAGGGTCTGTGGTAGGATTATACACACAGATTGATTTACTTCTATGCCTTAGCAACTTCAGGTTGTCCTGCGATTTTTTCTTTGAAGAGTAATTTTGTAAAACTAAAGTCACAGTTCTATACTAATCCTATTATCTTAATATAAAATACACGTTTTATAACAGGCCAGTGATTTGATCAAGGTTCAGTGGAGGTAGACAACATTGACCTAATCCACAAGGGAATGTAACCACATTGAATAAACAATTCACTCAAAGATATAACGTATTAATCAGAAGATTATTATGAGTTATTATCATCTGGGATTGAGATTTCATTACTCAATAAGATTACTCAAGTCACTGGACCTAGGATGTTCACTTTTTTTAAAAAGATTTCTTTATTTAGCTTAGAGAGAGAGAGAGAGAGAGAATATACAAGCATGGAGAGGGGCAGAGGAAGAGAATCTCAAGTAGACTCCCTGATGAGCCCAGAGCCCAACACAGGGCTCAGTCTCACCACCCTGAGATCATGACTTGAGCCAAAATCAACAGTTCACCGCTTAACCAACTGAGCCACCCAGGTAATTTAAAAAAATAGCCACCAGGTAAGGATAGTAATTTTAACTGTAGGTAAAGAAAGGTCCCCATAGTCCTTTAGTCATAGTCAAACTCTCTACAGTTTGCACCTTGCCTAAAAAAACTCATTATTAAAAATTATGTCTATTTCTTCCCTTTTCTCTCCCCTCCTTAATCTTTCCTTCCTATCACCAACTAAAAAGCTTCCTAAAATAATAGTAATAATTATTACCAGGTGCAAGTCCTAGTAATAATAATCCCACCTAATACTTACCAAGCTAAGGTAAGTGCTTTGCAAGGATACCTCACCTACTGCTCTTCATAAGCAGGTTCCATTACTACCTTCCTTTTACAGTAGGAAATACATTTAGCCCTGCAAGTGGCATACCTAGGATGTAACTTCATTTCTGCCCATGCCTCTGTAATAATCCCACCATTTAAATCTCCTACTCAAAAATCTTACCTTAAAGAAAAGAGTTGAAGCCCTACCCTAATACCCAAATTAGAGATGGATCAAATATATCAAATATAAAGTAGTGCAAGATTTCATAGAATAGTTTTGTCACATTGAAGTTAAATGCTTTTCTTAACAAAGATAGATGATAGATAGATAGATAGATAGATAGATAGATAGAGATGAGAGAAAGAAGAAAGAAAGAAAGAAAGAAAGAAAGAAAGAAAGAAAGAAAGAAAGAAAGAAAGAAAGAAGCTGATAGACTTTATAATAAAATTTTCACACATCAAAAAGAAAGAAAAACCCAAAGAAGTTTGCAGAGAAACTGCTAAAAATTATTTGCACCAAGCAAGTCATTGATATTAAGTACAAGAGATGAATAAAAGGACAGAAACATGGGGAATGGCATGTTAGCAGGCAGATGTGGCAGATGAGATGGCCCCCAGTGTTCAATCTGGCACATAATTTTAAATAATTTTGAAAAGACAAGCAAAGCATATCACTTCCTCTTATTAATTTAGGAAACAAATTTGCAAACACCCAGGGGCACCTGCTGGCACAGTCCAGAGAACATGTGACCCTTGATCTCAGGGAAATGACTTCAAGCCCCACATTGGGTGTAGAGATTACTTAAATAAGTAGATAATTTTTAAAAAGAAATAAATTTTTAAATGCCCAGTCTTGGGCAGCCCGGGTGGCTCAGCAGTTTAGCACCACCTTCAGCCACAGGGCCTGATCTTGGAGACCCGGGATCAAGTTCCACATCAGGCTCCCTGCATGGAGCCTGCTTCTCCCTCTGCCTGTGTCTCTGCCTCTCTCTCTCTCTCTCAATGTGTGTGTGTGTGTGTGTGTCTCATAAATAAATAAATAAATAAATAAATAAATAAATAAATAAATAAATAAATAAATAATAAATCTTTTTAAAATTTTTAAAACTTAAATTAAAATTTAAAAATTAAAAAAAAATAAATGCCCAGTCTTGGCAAAGGTGTGGGAAGACAAGCCCAGCAGTCATCTGTTGGGATAAACATTCATTCATTCAACCAGCATTTATTGAACACCTTAAGTTCTATGTGCCAGATGCTGGTCAAGGGGTTTGGGATATATCAGTAAACCACAAAGACAAAGATCCCTCCCTTCATGGAACTGTAGGAGGAAGACCAATGGTAAGTATTACAAGTAAACCACACAATGTGTTGGAAGGTGACAAGTACTGACAGAAAAAGACAAAGTAGGGGCACGTGGGAGGCTCAGTCAGTTGAACTTCTTCTGACTCTTGATTTTGGCTCAGAACACAATCTCAGGGTCCTAAGATTGAGCCCCATGTCGGGCTCTGTGCCCAGTGCAGAGTCTCCTTGAGATTCTCTCCCTCGACTCCCTCTGCCCCTGACCCCATGCTCTCTAAATAAATAAAATCTTTCAAAAAAGAACAAGTAGAGCAGTGTAAGATAGATCCATCTCTGGGCCACTGGCCTGTGGCAATGACAAATTAAAGAGTCTGGGTGCACCACAATGAGAAAGTGACAAATGAGCAAAGATTCGAAGGTGAAGGAGTTAGCCATGTGAGTAACTGAGAGACAAGCATTGCAGGCAGACAGATCAGACAATACAAAAACCCAAACCTCTAAGAGACAGAGCATGCCTGGAGTATCTGAGGAAGGGCAAGGAGTCCAGGGTGACTCAAGCAGAGGGAGGAAGAGGGACACATGTAAGAAATGATATAACAGAGGAAATCAGGGGCCAGATTATGTAGGGTCTTGTAGTACAAATATTACAAAGAATTTAATTTCTCCTTTAGAGGCAAAGAGCAACTGCAGGGTTCTGCATGAAGGAGTAACATGATATTATATTTTAAAAAGCATCATTCCAGCTGCTAAACTGAGAAGAGACAGCAAGGGAGCAAGGACAGAGGCAGAGAAGCATGTCAGAGCATCAACGCACTGATCCAGGCACACGATGATGATGGCCTGCATCCAGCTGGCAGCCAGTGCAAGTTATAGAAGTATTCCAATTCTGGAGATGTTCTGAGGCCAGAGCTAGTTATGGATTTCTGTCTGAATGAGGGTTATGGGATAAAAAAAAGAATCAAAGACTCCCCTAAGACTAACTGAAGTTGCCATCAGCATGACAGGGAAGGTCAGTGTTCAATATGTTAAGTTCCAGATATCTATTGGGTATCTGAGCGGAGATGCAGTAGGCAGCTGGATACAGGAGTCAGGAGCTCAGCAGAGCAGTCTGCGCCAGAGGTCTATATTTACAAGCCATTGGCATATGGATTGTATCTAAAGCTCTGAGCCTGGAAGAGATCCTCAAGGTCATGAGTATAGAAATAAAAGAGGAGCCAAGGACTGAGGCCTGGCAGGTGAAGGAGAAGAGCAACTGACCATCAGCAAGGTGATATCCAGGAAACCAAGTGTGCCAAAGAAGAACAAATAATCCACTACTTCAAATGCCATCGACAGGCCAGGTGGAAGAAGGACCGAGGTCACCCATTGGATTCAGCGACATGATCTTATGAATTCTGGCATCATGGTAAGTGAAGAGCTGAGATGAAGAGCACTGAAAATAGAAACATGTTGGAAATAGAAAACACAGACAACTCCTACAAATACAGACACCCCTCACGATCTCACCCAAGAGAACCGATGTTTGTAAGGGAATGGGGAGTGAAGATATTTGTAAGATGAGGAAAGAGGGAAAAAAAAAAAAAAGGCCAGCATATTTGTGTGGTTATGGCACTGATCCCTACAAAGAAATTTTGACACTGCAAGGGAGGGGGGATCTGCTCTTCTGTCCTGCAGCAGATGGGGAGGAACAGGGTCTGGTGCACAAGTGGAGGGATGGCATTAGACGCAAGTGTGGCTGGTTCACCGACAGCCCTAAAGAGGAAGGCTGAATATGGGGGACATCTGGTACAGGGAACATGTGGCCGCTCCTTTAGGATGGAGGCAGCCCACAGTATTTTCGGTCACCTGCTGAGGGTGAGGGGAGGGAAGAAGTGTTTGCATCTGAAAGAAAAGACTGAAAGAGGCATCTGGGAGAATGGAAAAATGAATAAAAGCAGGGAAGTCATAAATTGGGGTACATTACTGACAATACGACAATTGAAAGCTGGCATTCCCTTTGATCCAGTGATTTCCTCATTTAGGCACTCATTCATTACATTTCCAGAAAGCCCAGAGGGCCACCTACACCACCAATCCACCACTGCTATCAGTGTGCCATTTAGGAAGAGAAACCAGAACAGGAAACAATTACTTTCCTTTTTTGCCATATACATTTCTGCACTGCTTGAGATTTTACAAAATTGATATTACTTTTATAATTTTAATAATTTTGCTGCTGGGTAATAATCTGACATAAACCTTTCTGCAGCCCTATCGCTCACAACTTCCCCCAAAATTCCATTCCAGCCACAGATGTTGGCTTCTTGCTATTCCCTGAAAGCATAACTCTAGCCATGCAATCTTATCCCAATGCACTAAATAGTTAACTTTCTGGTGACAGCTACTGCTGTCTTCTTCCCCTCCTTCAGGACCCTGGAGAATATCTGAAAGACAAAACAATCATGCTAACATACTTCCTTCAAGTTTCACGAGCAGGTTTAACATAACACACTTGACAATATTTCAAGGAGTGTGGAAGGAGGCAAAGTCTGAGACCCTGTGCATTTCAAAATGCCACCTGCTCCCTTTCCCACCTCACTCTGCAAAGATGGGGTGCTGGCCGTGTGCCAGGCACTGTTCAGGACTGGGGCTGCAAAGTTGCGGGCAAGGGGAAAGGCAAACAGATTCATCCCCCAGGTGTAGTGCAGGAAGCTGTAGGGAAAGCAAAACCAGAGTTGTAACTGTGAAAGGCGCATTAGTAAGGGAGCGCATGGCCAATGCGAACATCAGGGGAAGCTTCTTCCCCAGTGGAGGGACCACAGTGCTGACTTCAGGGAAGCACAGACCTTAACTGGAGGAACAGGAAAAGAACCGCACTTACAAAGGCCCTGGGATAGGACACCAAAAGACAGAACTACAAATCCCGATTCTACCACTGGGAATTAACATCTCTGTGCTGCTATCTTTAATCTGTAAAGTTGACACAGCAGGACTGACCTCAAGGACTGTCATGAGGATTTAAATGAACTCTCAGAAAAGCTTAGAATGCCCCCCATGTGGCAATACCACCTATGTACGCATTTTTAAAATAAAAATGAGTTCCTGGGGCACCTGTGTGGCTCAGTCAGTTAAGCGTGCAACTCTTGATCTGGGCCCAGGTCATGATCCCAGGGTAAAGGGTCCTGGGATCCAGCCCAGAGTCAGGCTCTGCACTGCGGGGAGTCTGCTTGAGGATCTCTCCCACTGCCCCTCCCCCCTGCTCGCGCTCCTGCACTCAGTCTCTAATATGTAAATTATTAATTAAAAACAAATTCCAGATTGAATGCCAAAATACATGAGAACGCCCAACCATCAAGGAGACAGATAAAAAAATTTAAGTTTCTCATGCTGAACTACATTAAAGGGGAGAAAGGCTTTCCACAATAGGTAAATACATGCACAGTGAAGGATCCCAAGTTTTGGGGGTAAAGAGCAAATTAGACAGAAATGAAAATAAGTGATCACGTGCCCTTGACCCGAGTCGGTCTAGACGTCTCCAGAGTAAAGCGTAGTGGGGTAGAAAAGAAACAGGACAAAATGCTCTCTGTTCTCAGACAGCTGAAGTTCAAGGCATCATCTCATGTTCAAAATAGACATACCTGACAAACACTTGTAAGAAACATCGATTGCTACAATTATGAGGATACCATTATCACATATTAATTGACAAACTTGTGACAATAGTGGCTTATGTAAACTGTGTGCCAGCACATGGTACTATTTCCAAATCCAGACTGAAGGTCCAGGAAACCAATCATTCGTCATTAACACCAAACATGTTGAGATAGTTGCACACTGACCTTGCCAAACGCTACAAGTAGTAACAGAAAAATAATATTAGTCCCTATCCTGAGATGACAACAGGTGCTTCTCACTTCCCTCCAGACTACCAGCATTAGACATAGTAAAGAAACACAGTGGATGATGATCAACTATACCTAACTGGCCATTGCCTTATGAAAACAGAATTACTCAAGACAGATCTGACAATAAACACCTACTCGAATTGTTCAATCATTCTGGATCTCTGGCCCCTTAACTCTGGAAGTGACATTTAAAAATGCTTCACTAGGTACAGGATCCATTTTGTCATCATAAATACTGTTACCTTCATTCTTCTGGCAGAACTAAACCTTGGGGAACCCTGGCTACATCCAGAGATCATGGCAAACCAGCCAGCAGTCTAATTCATCTCAAGAGTTTGGTTGGTTGTTCTCTTCTTTTTTTAAGATTTACTTATTTATTTTTAGAGGGAGGGAGAGGAAGAGAGAGAGAATCTCAGGCAGACCCCCCATTGGGTGCAGAGCCCAATCTCATGACCCTGAGATCATGACCTGAGCTGAAATCAAGAGCCAGATGCTTAACTGAGCCACCCAGCCACCTTGTGGTTGGGTTTTTAAACCTTTTCACATCAGGTCTCCCAGCAAATTTTAAAGGGTTGTTGATATAATTAACAGATTCATAAGAAAAATGTCAAGAACTCTTGCTTCATTCCTATTTGCAGTTTAAGTGATCAAAAATTGACAGAATTTTATTTTCCATTTCAAAGTTACACAGTTATATAGGAAAACAAAAGATTCTGGGATGTGAAATTTACCAAGGAGCTTCTTCACACAAAAATAACAAAATTCTCAGAAAGCAAACTGCAGGAGTCAGAAACTCACACCAGAAAGTCCCAAAAAGGCTCACCATCTGGTATGGACCCACCCACCTCACAAGATTCATCTTAAGTATAAAAATTATTTTCTGAATCTTTAAGATGGATAGAAGAGGGGACTAGGAAGTACTAGGTGAAAAAGAAGCCAGGAAACATCTTTATTTCCCACACAGATGAGAATAAGGACATAATGCTTTGGCAAAGAAGAAAATTAGCAGACTTGTCACATTTGTCAAACAATAGAGAACTATCTTTTCATCAAGAAAACCATCAAGTACAGACACACCATCTGGACTACATCAAAACCAATCCAAGGGCCAAGCAAAAAATAAAAGCCTCCAACATACCCAAGTGCTTGTGGTTCAGGAAACCTGAAGAGAACGAGGCAGACAAAGGATATGAACTATGATTCTGCTCACTTGTACTGGATTGAAGGGGATTCGTATCTGCTTACATAGACCTGAAGCTAAATGAAAATAATAATGCTTAACACAGCTTAGAGTTACTGGAGGGCCTTATCCATGTAATGAGTAGATAAGCAGTCACTGCTACTCTGGACCATTCACTTCAAGTTAGCAAGGACCATAGTCTGCCTAGAGACATGGCTGCGGTTCACTTGAGACAATAGGATCCCAAGGAAGAGAAGATGGGAATGAGGGGTGTGGCGGGGGGGGGGGGGGGGAGGAAGAATATGTAGCAGAAGAGGAATGAATCTGCAAAATAAAGGATCCATAGGACACTACGACTGTTCACATATTTGGAAAACCACATCCCCATGCACCTGAATAACAAAACCATGTGTGGAAGGAAGATAGGCAACTTCATGGTTCCATGTTTAGGTTGAGCTGATGACAGAACATTAGATGAGGCAGATATATACATGACTCACTAATTACTACTCCACTGAGGGAGAGAAGAATATCTCATTTTAAGCAAACTACTGAATTATAAACATATATTAGGTATCCACCAAACATGAAGACATTAACTAGTAAGAACTAATATGAAGTATTCCAAGCAAAGAATCTGGCCCATATTTTAGGCAGTGATACTCCCAACCAAACCCAGCACCAGCATCAGCAATACTATATCCAAACACAAGGAACAAAGTATAGATGTGTGTGTGTGTGCAGGATGCAAGAGATTCTAATTCAGAGTAAAAATTTGCTAAGCAGAGGTAAATTTTCACTAAGGAAAATTAAAAGGCTATAATTAAAAAAAAAAGAAAAAGAAAACTTTTACCAAGGTATTGTTTTAAATACCCAGCATGATCCGTGACTCCTGACCCAAAAAATGTTTTAACCAAAACTAACAGAGAATTTCACACATTCCCTCCCTCTACCTCCATAGCACGTTTATAGAAATAGTTATGCCACAATCAAAATAAGAGATATCAAGATACATTGTAGCTATTCTGAAAATTCAAAGAAAAAGATGATAAAGTATGGATCATAGATCCATCTATATAAAGAAATCTTTGTTGAGGGCAATTTATTTTCTATTGCTTTTTCATTGTATTTGAGCAAATATAAACTACTACTATTAAACCAAAGAAAATGACTTTAATACTGAAACGTGACATTAACTCTCACAACAGGAACATCTCTAAATGTACAATCATACAAAAATACAGAAGTGTGAACTGAAGAAATTTTTTCCAGTTCCAGAAAACGGCTTCTGTAAAAATAGAATATTCTGTACAAGACAGTAGGAGTTCCTAAGAGAATAAGTAGCTCAGAATTTGATGAAAGTGTTCCCGCAGTGAACAATTCACTCTTCTTGCAGATTCCAGATGCTCAGCATTCCTGACATCAGAATGGAAAAATTTACTGTTAGTCTAGAGAAATTTAATATCACCATTCTTGTCATATCCCTCATAGCTTCATTATTAGAACAAGTCTGGGGAAGCTATAAACCTATGTTAAATGATAAAAAAGATGTTCTCTGTGTTCAATCATACTCAATCGAATAAGTAACTGAAATACTTAGAAATCCTATAGAAAAAGACTTGAGGAAAATAAAAACATATTTATTTGGTATTTTTCTTGGTTTTGATATTTGCGTTCTGTACAGGATAGCCAGGCACAGGACGAAAACATTTAACTATAACCAAGGGCTAATAAACACTAAAGGACATATATCGACGCCCAGAGCAACACTATAAAATTTTATTATATTAATAAAATGGGATACACCCAGCTTTAAATTTTCCACTTTGTCAAAGGTAAAGTAATCAGCACTATTCAGTGCCATTCATAACAGGCTTCAATTTTTCTCATTTTAAGTATGTTTTATTTCCAAGAGGACCTATACTAAAATACTTTAATATAACCCCAACAGAAGCATTCTTTCTTATATTCTCCACCAATCACAAATAGCTTATTAAAGCATTTGGCAAGCTCTGCTGCATATATGCAAAACAATTTAAATAATTTTAATATTGCAGTCTGTTAATTACATTTTACACAATGACCTCCTAAAGCCTATAATATCAAGGGAAGGTAACAGAGGGTGTGTGTGCACACCTGTACTTAAGTCCCATTTCTAAAAGCCACCTCTAAGCTTTAAACAGATTTCATTGGTAATTAGCTCTGTGTTGGCAGTCTGTGGTCCACATAGGGCAGCCTCCGCTAACCAAGGGAGCAGCACAGTACAGATGACCACGAAATATGGTTTGAACTACACAGGCCCATTTATTCATGATTTTTTTTTTTACAGCATGCTACTGTAAATATATTTTCTCTTATGGTTTTCTCAATAATATTTTCTTTTCCCTAGCCCACTCTATTCTAAGAATATAGTATAGAACACATACAACATAGAAAACACATTCATCAACCTGTTTATGTTATCGGTAAGGCTTCTGGTCAACAGCAGGCTATTAGTAAAGTTCTAGAGAGTCCAAAATTACACATATATTTTGAACTATGTCAGGGAAGGGAGTTGGAGAGAGGCTGATGCCCTGACCTCCACAGTGTTCAAGCGTCAACTGTACTTTGACTCTTAAAAGTACTCATTCACAAGATAAAGCCACAGCAAAATGAAAATTACTTCGAAATGCTTATGAATTAGGGCCTATAACTGTCTTTTGGAAAAATGAATTACACATACGCTACATGTAACCAGTTACCAGGCCTCCTAGCCTGAAACACTTGGCTATGGACGGTAAAGTACTGTATTTGTTTTATAGTAGTTAATTGCATGGTAGGATTTATTTTCATTTATTTCAGTAATCATAATACAGTTAAAATTGAACCTACCTTGTAGTGAGGTCAAGCCAAATAGAGTTTATCTGGACTTTAGCTTTCCCTGCAGAACAGCAACCTAAATCTTACCTCTCATCCTCCTATATTCAGTGTATTAACGGTATGTAATGGACAGACTGACAGGTGCTAACCTTAATCAGGAAGAAAATTGCAAGAGACACCAAGTAAAAACAAGGGAGCCTCCCGGTTGTACAACTGGCACTGGAGAAAGGGAAATGGGCATTTCTCTTAGGATGATAAGAGTCCACAGAGATAAAGCATGAGTTCTTAACACCTAACCAGTGCCTCTGTGTTTTGTTAGGAGATGAACGCATAAAAAGTGCCTCGCCCATGGAGGACCCTAGCTGTTACGGAATGGCTGCCATTATCTTTATCACTTCCTCCCAGAGGCTCATTAGTTGAATCAGTAAGCAATCAAGGGAAGGAAAAGCTCCTAGAAGCGTCCAGAATTATTTATAATGGCTTTCTTTTCAGATATTCTCCTGAAATGGCCCTCATGATATTCCCCAAGAACAATCTGTTACAGAAAAATACAATAGCTGTGCTCCTAAAAAACTTCACATTACCAAATTGTGTAAAAAAACCTTCACTAGTGGGGAAAAGACGTGGTAGGTTCGTGAGTTCCCGATTAATAACTATGGTACATCCATACATGGATTTTAATAAGTGGAATAGCCTAAGTTGTAACTATATTTTATTTTTAAGCAAAAAGTAGTAAATTGGTGGTTTGCAACTGTTGACCATGAACCTAAATGCCTCACCTTTAAAACCACATGAGTCTTCTGTAAACAGCTTGAAATTTTGTTTCTAACAGAAATCATAACCATCAGGAAGTAAAACCCCTCAAAAGACTGGCCCAGCTAGGTCTGCTGAAACAGAATATCTGGAAAGAGATCTAGTACACATAAAGAATTGAGTAGAAGATAAAGGTACCAATGCAAATCATTCGAGCAGTGAGAAATTTTTCTACCAAAAGTGTTGAATCCTTACATTGCCATTCAGGAAAAAATGAAATCAAACCAATTAGGATCCCTACATAACGAAGCCAATTGCTAATCATCTCTTTACACGCAAATTGCATTATTAAAATTCAATTACAAAAATTCTTGCACAATATCTACAGGGGTGATTTTTCCACAATCCTCACTTGACAAGCAGCAGCAAAGCAAAATATAGAGGCCTTAGGTACTCTGTGCCATATCTTATCAACACATGTCTACTTGAGCTTCCTAAACAGTACTTAAAAACGTAGCAGGTTCAAGTGCACTACAGCGGAAAGAGAAGTTTAATATTTAATGTGAGTTCTGGCAAATAAAACATATTTTTAAATTTTATCAATTTCATTGGCCCTATACAAGAGCTATTTAATTACATCTTAATGGCAGAAAACCATCTCAATTTGATCTCCATCTTTACTGTAACCACTTACCATGTATCCCTCAACTTCTAAATGAAAAAAAGTCATGTCTTCTGAATGACAGATTCTGAAAGCAAATATAAACACATTAAATACAATTTATATTACCAAAGAGAAAAAAGTTTTTTCAGGTAAGTTAGGAATGTACTTCTATCAAAAACTGAAGGGAGGTCACATGATGAAGTGTTCAGTAGAGTTTCAAAAGAGACCAGGATGGGGGAAAGTTCATTTCCATGGAACTCATTAGCTAACTGTAATTCACGTTCCTAAGGAAAATTATTCCTTTAGAAGAAATTTCCAAGTTTCTGCCATGTAAAATAATATTATGTCCAAATCCTATTCATCCCTAAATTCCAGATCAAGTGCCCCTTGTTTCACCTACCCCAAAAGCTGGCACTGATCTCTTCCGACTCGGAACTTCATCTCACTTCATCCATCTCACCTCTCCTAGGATACTGAGTGCAGTCAGCCTTGCTCCTGAGACACCTATAGTCTCCAAAAATTTCACTGATTCTAAAATGCATTGTTATACATTTTAATTTAAAGTGCATGCTTCTACCTGTTTACATGTTTTGAGAGAATTGGCATTTTTAGCGCTTTTATAAAAAGGCCTATTTTCTTTCAAAACATAGTTTGCATCCAAAAGTTTTAAAAAGACAGCCTATATATATACACACAAGCATATACAGAAAACTGGGCTATAAAAATAGCCTTTCGATGTAACTACTCTTATTTCATAAGAAGACCACCAAGAAATATTCCCTTTAATTTAAATGCCATTTAATGTAGCATGTTCTCCTGACCAAGAAATTGCTGGGAGAGCAAGGAGGGACATTTTCCAAATTGCTAACTGGGCTCCAAGCCTCACAGGAAACAGTGCAAGAGAACAGATTAATTCTTATTTTATTTTTATTTATTTATTTGAGAACAGATTCTTGTTTCTTAAGGTACAGACTGCTGAGCAGAGAGTCCAGTGGTTCTCATGTGGCCCACGGGCAGTTTCCACTGGCAACTTAGCACTACTGAAGGAAAAAAAAAAAATCAATTAAGATTTTATTCACCTGGGTTTAAATTTGCAACAGGATTACGATTTTTGCCTGTTTTCAGAAGGCTGTGGCAGTGCTGCAGAAGCTAAGCTTGTCAGAGCTTTTCTATTAACCTTCACAGCATTCACTTATCACCATCATGTTTGGAAATTGTATACTACACAACTATATCAAGTCATATACTCAATTAACTAAGATAGATGAAAGACTTAAAATTAGTTTATAGAAGCCCAGTCATTGAATATAGTAATACAGAGGTACCTGGGTGGCTGAGTCGATTAAGCATCTGACTCTTGATCTTGGCTCAGGTCATGGTCTCTGGGTCATGAGATTGAGCCCCACATTGGGCTCTGTGCTCAGTGTGGAGTCTGCTTGAGATTCTCCTTCTTCTGCCCCCCCACTTGCTCCCTCCCTCCCTCCCTCTCTCTAAAACAAATGTTGGAGAAAAAAAAAAATACTAATACATAGAGGTTCCAATCTTGTGAATATTTAGGATCTAATTCCCAAACAATCCAAGATTACAGGAATATAGACATTATGATATTCACCAACAAGCCCTCATTTAAACATTCCTTCCCATCTAACACATGCTCTCTACACTAGGTCATTGGTTTTTATCTTGGATGCCATAAACATGACTGCAAAACTACAGGACTTCACAGGGCTGACAAAAGTACTGATAAAATGATGCTGATCATAAACAAGTCTCTGAAAGAGGTCTGCTAGTCAACAACTGAGAAAAATGTAATATACCTGACAATATTTTTCACTTCAAAAGGGAACATCTGAACACTGAACTTTAAAAATGAACAAAGGCCAAATACTCCTGGAGAAACTAAAGACTTCAAATATTTTTGTTAAAATGCCCTTTTAACTGGAAAACTCAAGGGCTATTATAAAATGTTGCCAACAAGGAAAAATTCAGCAGGATGCATTACATCCATGCTAAGAATTAGCAGTTAAAACTGTAACCTACAATGTTCTTAATTACATTTCAAATGTGGTCACAATTGTTTTTTGGGTTTTTTTTTTTAAGATTTTATTTATTCATGAGAGACACAGAGAGAGACAGAGACAGAGACACAGGGAGAGGGAGAAGCAGGCCTCATCCAGGGAGCCCAATGTGGGGACTCCAGTTCCCCTCCCTTTGCTTCTCCCCTGTACCCCACCTCAAATAAACAAAATCTCTAAAAAAAAAAATGTTTCTCCAATCAGGCCAATGAGGCTGCCACACAGGCCCTCTCCATCCCACAAACGGAGATGAGGTTATCTGCATGGTAAGAGCCCCTATCCCTCCCCCTAAGGGAAAACTGTCTTGCCTAGAACCACTCTTTTCCCTTGCTGATAACTTTCTTGCCCCACTTAAAAAAAAAAAAACAAAAAAAAAACAAAAAAAAAAAAAACTCCCATTTTGTAGAACTCAGAGCTCCCCTCTTCTTGCTAGGAGGGATACTGCCCAATACTCGAATCATTTAATCAAGCCAATTAGATCCTCAAATTTACCTGAATATTGTTTTTTTTTTTTAACAGAGGGAAGTTACTCTAAGAAGGTGAAATTAAACAGACCTGAATTAAAGGGGTACGGATGGGACAATCAAGTGAGAGAGGAGCGCATTCTAGCAGAAGGTCCATCATGAGCTGAGGTTCTCAGGAAGAGCCCAGGGTACTGAAAGGACAGTGTGGCTGGAACATAGTGAGCCACAGAGAAATTGTGATAAAATTTGAAAGGAAATGTAGGCAGGAGTTAGATCATACAGCACCTTGTAAGCCATTTTATTGTCTGTATTTTTACATTTTATTGTCTGTATTTTTCCATTTTATTGTCTAAAAGGCACTTGCAAAAACAATTGGGAAATGGTTAGGGCATAATATTTCAGACTCACACTATTCTTCCTTATTACAAATAATAGGGAGCAAATTCATCTCTCATTACATTTTGCTTTTGCTCAAGAGTGAGGACTTTCTTTTCCTATAATTACTGGGACTTCCTTATGCGTTTTGATCACCTTTAATTATCAACTCATGACTCATAAAGCATTCAAGCTGTCAAAACAACAACAAAAGAAACCTATTGCAAATGCAATAATTTTTTCAACTCCCAGACTGATAGGTCTTAAATAGTAATGTCAAAAGTGTTCCTTAATAATGAACCATATTATAACTAATCTACTTAGTAAGAACACAAAAGTAATGCTTCCATTCAGACAATATTTAAATACGGAAGGGCATAAGAAACTGGTGTATGAAGACGAGGTATACACATAGTAGAATATTATTCAACCATGAAAAAGAATGAGATTCTGATACATGTTACAACATGGATGAACTTGAAAGCATTACATGAAACGGTACAGTTACAAAAGGGGAAATACTGTATAGTTCCACTTACTTGAACTATGTAAAACAGTTAAAATCTAGAGACAAAGAGTAGAAGGGTGGTTGTTGGGAGCTGGGGGTGGGCAACAAGTGAAGTTAGTACTTAACAGCCACAGAGTTTCTGTGTAGAGTGATGAGAAGGTTTTGGAAATAGAGAGTGATGTTTACACGACATTCTGAATATACCTAATGCCACTAAATTGTACATTAACATGGTAAAAATGGCAAATTTTATATATGTATCTTAAAGAATAACCTGAAAGTCTTCTACATGTACATTATGAAACCTTGTACTCCTTACAGCTAAAATAGAAATCACACTATTACCAGTAAGATTATAAAATGTGTCTCAAAATGAAAAACAAATACTACATAATGGATGAAAATTATTTTTAAAAAGAAAACTATTGGCAGAATTCCTGTATAAAATGACTGTTGCACAAAATTCTGTACAATGCCATGAGACACAACATATTCAGCAACTTGTTTACATGGCATTTGTGTAAAGACTAAGATATAATCACAATAAGATGATATATAAAATCTAACAGACCACAATAAAACAAATAGAGAATTTGCTTCTGTATCCCCCTCTAGATCTGGTCTAGTCTGATTCACCTGCTTCTTTTGTCTATAAACTTTTCACTGTCTCCAATTAACACTATTTATTGAAGGTGACTCTGTACTGCAGGAAAGTCTACTGCTATTACCTACTGTAATAAATAAAGCCATTCATTTGAAAAACTCAAAAAAAAATGACTGTTGGCCGTTTTGTAATATCAAGAGCATGCAATGTAGAAAAGTAACTGCTAACATGTAATATGCTAGCATATATTTACCTTACAAAAAAACTACTAATAGAACAGAAGTGAAAACCCACCTGTGAGAGCTACTGGGAGAAACACCACTTAGTGATTTTCCTGTTTAAGAATGAAAAACACATATTACATGAAGAAGACTTTTTGCTTCATTCATAAGTACCTGATGAGCAGTAACAAGGACAAGAACAAGTGTCCTGATTCAATTTAAGGAATGAAGCAACATGTACTAATAAACAACAAAAAATAAGTTGTATCCAAATGTTAATTCACACACTGCTTTCTGTTCACACAGAACAGCTCGCAGTCGGCCACACACTTAATGAGTTTGATTTGCTCTGGAAGAGAACTGTAAAAATAAAAACATGATCAATTCAAAACTGTAGCGTATACCTCATTTTGGGAACATTTTGAAGAAAAAACAGCAGCAAGTTGAAGACTCTGATTTTCCACAATGAAATATACACATTATCAAAAAGGAAAAATAATTCATCTTTTAAATGAAAGATGAGAATGAAACATTTGTGGGACACTGGCAAGGCCAATAAAGTCCATTCTGGCTATTTCAAAGGGCTTGTGCTAGTGGAATATTGCAGTGATATAGTCAAACCTTTCCTCATTCGAATTGATTGCTTTAAGGATCAAACTTCAACTTCTGATGTTGGAAATAAGGTTAACCAGATTTAAGATGAGCCTATGGTGTAAACAATGTTGGCCAAATATTTTTTTTTTAGAGATTTTATTTATTTATTCATGAGAGACACAGAAAGAGAGAGAGAGGCAGAGACACAGGCAGAAGGAGAAGCAGGCTCCACGCGGGGAGCCCGACATGTGACCCCATCCTCGGTCTCCAGGATCACACCCTGGGCTGAAGGCGGCGCTAAACTGCTGAGCCACCCGGGCGTCCCCTGTCCAAACATTTTTAAAAGAATTAAAGAGAACTTATTTTAAAAAAATAAAAAGGTATGTAAGTATTGAAGTCTTAAAAACAACCAAAGAAAAAACATGGTTTGAAAGATTACTTCAAAACAGAGTTGGGGGGTGTGGGGCAAGATGGCAGAAGAGTAGGGTCCCCAAGTCACCTGTCCCCACCAAATTACCTAGATAACTTTCAAATCATCCTGAAAACATACGAATTTCGCCTGAGATTTAAAGAGAGAACAGCTGGAATGCTACAGTGGGAAGAGTTCACGCTTCTATCAAGGTAGGAAGACCGAAAAAATAAAGAAATAAAAAAGCATCCAAGGGGGAGAGGCCCCCGCGAGGAGCGGGCTAAGGCCGCGGCGAGCGCCCCCAGGACAGGAGAGCCCCGTCCCGGAGAAGTGGCAGCTTCACCGATCTTCCCGGAGGCAAAGGCGCTCGCAGGGAGCTTGGGCAGGATCCCAGGAGGGGACAGTGGAGACCCAGGTTCCTGGGGTCACTAACAGAGGAGGTGCGCCCCGGGGGACAGTGCGCCACACACCACAGGCCGAGCTCCCTAACGCGCCGGCGGGGCCCCGGGAGCAGCTCGGGGGCGGCTCAGGCGGCGGCCACTGCACCGCCCGGGAGCGCGATTCGAGCGGCGAAGGCCCCGGAGCCCAGGGTGCAGGGGACACAGCCCAAGATCCAGCGCTCCCCCCGGGACAGGCAGTGCTGGGAGAACACAGGGCAGCAAGGACGCTCCTGCCGCCAGGGGGCCGGAGCTGTGCAGATCGGGGCCCCCGCCCCTGGAGCATCCAGGCCCCTGTGGACTGGGAGCTGTGGTAGTTACTGCAGGGGCTGACTCCAGGGCTGGAAAGCTGGCCACCACCAGTCTTGTTGTTCCTCCCTGTGTCACCTTGTGCCTGGGACTGAGCAGGGCCGCCAGCGAACAGGGGCCTCACAGGATAAACAGCTGCCACCGAAGCTGCACCTGGCAGGGGGCAGTGCAGGTCAACCAGGTACATACACCTGAGAATCCACAGCAGGCCCCTCCCCCAGAGGACCCGCTGGAAGGACAGGGAAGAGCAAGTTCTTGACCAAGCAGAGCTGTAAAGCTCCAGGGGAAGTCGAGGGACTTCTAGTATATAGAATCAGAGGATACCCCTCCTTGTTTTTTGTTTTTGTTTTTTGTTCTTCCCCCCCTCCTTTTTTTTTCATTCCTTTTTCCAGTACAACTTGATTTTAGACACTCTGCACTGAGCAAAATGACTAGAAAGAAGAACTCACCACAAAAGAATCAGAAAGAGTCCTCTCTCCCACAGAGTTATAGAATTTGGATTACAATTCAATATCAGAAAGCCAATTCAGAAGCACAATTAGAAAGCTACTGGTGGCTCTGGAAAAAAGCATAAAGGATTTAACAGACTTCATGACTGGAGAATTTAGATCTACTCAGGACGAATTTAAAAATCAATTAAATGAGATGCCATCCAAACTGGAGGTCCTAACGACAAGAGTTAATGAGGTAGACGAATGCGTGAGTAACATAGAAGACAAGCTGATGGCAAGGCAGGAAGCGAGGAAAAAAGAGAAAAACAAAAGATTATGAGGAAAGATTAAGGGAAATAAATGACAGCCTCAGAAGGAAAAATCTACGTTTAATTGGGGTTCCAGAGGGCGCTGAAAGGGACAGAGGGACCAGAAAGTGTATTTGAACAAATTATACCTGAGAACCCCCCTCACGTGGGGACAGAAACAGGTATTCATATACAGGAGAGAGAGATCCTCCCCTGAAATCCATGAAAACCGTTCAACACCTCAACATTTAACAGTGAAACTTACAAATTCCTAAGAAACAAAAGATCCTTAAAGCAGCAAGAGACAAGAGATCCCTAACTCATATGAATAGAAATACTAGGTTAACAGCAGACCTCTCCACAGAGACCTGGTAGGCCAGGAAGGGCTGGCAGGATATAGTCAGGGTTCTAAATGAGAAGAACCTGCAGCCAAGACTACTCTATCCAGCAGGGCTCTCATTCAGAATAGAAGGAAAGATAAAGAGTTTCCAAGATAGGCAGAAACTGAAAGAATATGTGACCACCAAACCAGCTCTGCAAGAAATATTAAGGGGGACTCGATAAAAGAAAGAGGAAGCACAAAGAAACAATGCATAAATACAGGGACTGAATAGGTATTATGATGACACTAAATTCATATCTTTCAGTAGTAGCTTTGAACGTGAATGGGCTTAATGATCCCATCAAAAGGCACAGGGTTTCAGACTGGATAAAAAAGCAAGACCCATCTATTTGAGCCTCATTTTAGACCTAAGGACACCTACAGCCTGAAAATAAAAGGTTGCAGAACCATTTACCATTCAAATGGTCCTCAAAAGAAAGCAGGGTTAGCAATCCTTATATCAGATTATTAAAGTTTATCCCAAAGACTGTAGTAAGAGAAGGAGAGGGATGCTATATCATACTTAAAGAATCTATCCAACAAGAGGACCTAACAATAATGAATATTTATGCCCCTAATGTGAACTGCCAAGTATATCAATCAATTAATAACCAAAGTTAAGACATACTTAGATAATAATACACTTATACTGGGAGACTTCAACACGGTGCTTTCTGTAAATGACAGATTTTCTAAACACAACATCTCCAAAGAAACAAGAGCTTTAAATGATACCCTGGACCAGGTGGATTTCACAGATATTTACAGAACTTTACAAATGTAACTGAATACACATACTCAATACTCAATACACATACTCAAGTGCACATGGAACTTTCTCCAGAATAGACCACTGGGTCACAAATCAGGACTTAACCAATATCAAAAGACTGGGATTGTCCCTTGCATATTTTCAGACCATAATGCTTTGAAACTTGAACTCAATCACAAGAAGAAATTTGGAAGAAATTCAAACAGGTGGAGGTTAAAGAGCCATCCTACTAAAAGATGAAAGGGTTAACCAGGAAATTAGAGAAGAATTAAAAAGATTCATGGAAACTAATGAGAAGGAAGACACAACCGTTCAAAATCTTTGGGATGCAGCAAAAGCAGTCCTGAGAGGGAAATACATTGCAATACAAGCATCCCTCAAAAAACTGGAAAAAAATCAAATACAAAAGCTAACCTCACACCTAAAGGAGCTAGAGAAAAAACAGCAAACAAAACCTACACCCAGATTGAAGAGAATTAATAAAGATTTGAGCAGAACTCAATGAAATAGAGACCAGAAGAACTGTGGAACAGATCAACAAAACCAGGAGTTGGTTCTTTGAAAGAATTAATAAGATAGATAAACCATTATTAAAAACAAAAGTGAAAAGACTCAAATTAATAAAATCACGAATGAAAAAGGAAAGATCACCACCAATACCAAGGAAATACAAATGATTTTAAAAACATATCATGAACAGCTATACGCCAATAAATTAGGCAATCTAGACGAAATGGACGCATTTCTGGAAAACCAAAAACTACAAAAACTGGAACAGGAAGAAATAGAAAACCTAAACAAGCCGAAAACCAGGCAGGAAATTGAAGCAATCATCAAAAACCTCCCAAGACACAAAAGTCCAGGGCCAGATGGCTTCCCAGGGGAATTCTATCCAATGTTTAAAGAAGAAATGATACCTATTCTATGAAAGCTGTTCTGAAACATAGAAACAGATGAAATACTTCCAAACTCTTTCTATGAGGCCAGCATCACCTTAATTCCAAAACCAAAGACCCCACCAAAAAGGAGAATTATAGACCAATATCCCTGATGAACACAGATGCAAAAATTCTCAACAAGATACTAGACAATAGGATCCAACAGTACATTAAAAAGATTCTTCACCATGACCAAGTGGAATTTATCCCCAGGATGCAAGCCTGCTTCAACATTCGTAAAACAATGTGATAGATCACATCAACAAGAGAAAAAACAGGAACTATATGATCGTCTCAATAGATGCAGAGAAAGCATTTGACAAAATACAGCATCCATTCCTGAACAAAACTCTTCTGAGCGTAGGGATAGAGGGAACATTCCTCAACATCTTAAAAGCCATCTACAAACAGCCCACAGCAAATATCATTCTCAATGGGGAAACACTGGGAGCCTTTCCCCTAAGATCAGGAACAAGACAGGGATGTCCACTCTCACCACTACTATTCAACATAGTACTAGAAGTCCTAGCCTCAGCAATCAGGCAACAAAAAGAAATAAAAGGCTTTCAAATTAACAAAGAAGTCAAACTCTCCCTCTTCACAGATGATATGATACTCTACATAAAAAAACCAAAAGACTCCACCCCAAGATTGCTAGAACTCATACAACAATTCGGCAGTGTGGCAGGATACAAAATGCCCAGAAATCAGTGGCTATACACTAACAATGAGACTGAAGAAAGAGAAATTAAGGAGTCAGTCCCATTTAAAATTGCACCCAAAAGCATAAGATACCTAGGAATAAACCTAACCACAGAGGTAAAGGATCTATACCCTAAAAACTATAGAACCCTTCTGAAAGAAATTGAGGAAGACACAAAGAGATGGAAAAATATTCCATGCTCATGAATTGGAAGAATTAATATTGTGAAAATGTCAATGCTACCCAGGGCAATTTACACGTACAATGCAAGCCCTATCCAAATACCACAGACTTTCTTCAGAGAGTTGAAACAAATCACCTTAAGATTTGTGTGGAATCAGAAAAGACCCCGAATAGCCAGGGGAATATTAAAAAAGAAAACCAGAGCTGGGGGCATCACAATGCCAGATTTCAGGTTGTACTACAAAGCTGTGGTCATCAAGACAGTGTGGTACTGGCACAAAAACAGACACATAGATCAATGGAACAGAACAGAGAATCCAGAAATGGGCCCTCAACTCTATGGTCAAGTAATATTCGACAAAGCAGGAAAGACTATCCACTGGAAAAAGGACAATCTCTTCAATAAATGGTGCTGGGAAAATTGGACATCCACATGCAGAAGAATGAAACTGGACCATTCTCTTACACCAGACACAAAGATAAACTCAAAATGGATGAAAGATCTAAATGTGAGACAAGAATCCATCAAAATCCTAGAGGAGAACACAGGCAACACCCTTTTTTAACCTGGCCACAGCAACTTCTTGCAAGATACATCCATGAAGGCAAGGGAAACAAAAGCAAAAATGAACTATTGGGACTTCATCAAGATAAGAAGCTTCTGCACAGCAAAGGATACAGTCAACAAAACTAAAAGACAACCTACAGAATGGGAGAAGGTATTGGCAAATGACGTATCAGATAAAGGGCTAGTTTCTAAGATCTATAAAGAACTTATTAAACTCAACAGCTGGGATCCCTGGGTGGCGCAGCGGTTTGGCGCCTGCCTTTGGCCCAGGGCGCGATCCTGGAGACCCGGGATCGAATCCCACGTCGGGCTCCCGGTGCATGGAGCCTGCTTCTCCCTCTGCCTGTGTCTCTGCCTCTCTCTCTCTCTCTCTCTGTGACTATCATGAATAAATAAATAAAATCTTTAAAAAAAATAAAAAATAAAAAAATAAACTCAACAGCAAAGAAACAAACAATCCAATCATGAAATGGTCAAAAGACATGAACAGAAATCTCACAAAAGAAGAGAAGACATAGACATGGCCAACAAACACATGAGAAAATGCTCCGTATCACTTGCCATCAGGGAAATACAAATCAAAACCACAATGAGATACCACCTCACACCAGTGAGAATGGGGAAAATTAACAAGGCAGGAAACAACAAATGTTGGAGAGGATGTGGAGAAAGGGGAACCCTCTTGCACTGTTGGTGGGAATGTGAACTGGTACAGCCACTCTGGAAAACTGTGTGGAGGTTCCTCAAAGAGTTAAAAATAGATCTGCCCTACAACCCAGCAATTGCTCTGCTGGGGATTTACCCCAAAGACACAGATGCAGTGAAATGCCAGGACACCTGCACACCGATGTTTTTAGCAGCAATGTCCACAATAGCCAAACTGTGGAAGGAGCCTCGGTGTCCATCGAAAGATGAATGGATAAAGAAGCTGTGGTCTATGTATACAATGGAATATTATTCAGCCATTAGAAATGACGAATACCCACCATTTGCTTCAATGTGGATGGACCTGGAGGGTATTATGCCAAGTGAAATAAGTCAATCAGAGAAGGACAAACATTCTATGGTCTCATTCATTTGGGGAATATAAAAAATAGTGAAAGGGAATAAAGGGGAAAGGAGAGAAAATGAGTGGGAAATATCAGAGAGGGTGACAAAACATGAGAGACTCCTAACTCTAGGAAACAAGCAAGGGGTCGTGGAAGGGGAGCTGGGTGGCGGGCACTGAGGGGGCACTTGACAGGATGAGCACTGGGTGATATGCTATATGTTGGCAAATTGAACTCCAATATAAAAAAATAAAAAGCAGAGATCCTGATAGCTGACTCCTAAATAGCAACTTTAAGATATCATTTCATCATCTTTCACTATACTAAAAATAAGTAAGTAAGTAATAATAGCCAACCTAGCATTCTTTGCTTAGTAAAAATGCCATTCAAGAAAAGAGGTGGGTGGCCTGGATGGAGGTCCTGGGATCGAGTCCTGCATCAGACTTCCTGCAGAGAGCCTGCTTCTCCCTCTTCCTGTGTCTCTGCTTCTGTTTCTCTCATGATTAAATAAATAAAATCTTTAAAACAAAAAAGAAAGAAAGAAAGAATAGAGGTGAACAAGGAGGTAATTGAAGATAGTGACATAAAAAAGTCCTGAACTCCCTTCCTCTACAGCTACATATAAAACAACGACCTCTGAGAAGAACCTGAAAACTCGCTGGACAACTACTTCACAACAGGGGTAAAAAACTACACAGACAGTGAGGAGTGAACAGACGTAGTTGTATTTTTGTCAAAAACCCACCCCCCATACAACAACCCATGAAGGAGGGGTCTCACAAATACAGAACCCCTCCCTGAAGGAGGGATCTGTCCTATACATCATGCACCGTGACCCCTAAGAGATGCACCACCAGACAGACAGCTCCCAAAACACCTGGCTGGTGGAAACCAATGGAGCTTCCATCCAAGAGAATCATAGGGCTGTAGTGAATGCAGACTCTGCTCTTATAGGGCTCACACTCAGACTCATTTGCCTTAAGACCCAGTACAAAAGCACCAGTTTGAAAGGAGCTTAAACCAGATGTAAAGGAGTTTCATTTGCTAATCTTAAAGCATCTACCAGAAGGACAAATGCCTTTTCAGATTCCGTCCAAAGACAAAAGCCTCTGGAAGGTGGCATATTTATGCTCTTTCTCTACCTTGCTACTGCCAATGCTGGCAGGAATTGTTTTTGCATTCTCAATCTAACCTTCTAGTACCTCCTTCCCCCTCCACACTGCTGCCATGGCCCTGCCAGAAGCAGGAGGCCAGTGCCCTGACCTCTAGTGACACTTCCACTGCCAGAGGCCCCCAAGTCAGCAGATACATGCACCCCACACAGGCAATGCCTACTGAATATGAGACTCTGGTGGCCAGGGTGGATTGTGTTTGTGAGCCCCACAGGTTTAGAATAATTGGAGACACACTATGAGAGACAACAAAAACTAAAGCAAAGTTAAACAATAAAAATGATCACCCACACAGGGCCACACCTTCAGGACTAGAAGAGATAGCTGTTTCACCTAACGCAAAGACATACATACAAAGTCAGGCAACATGAGGAAACAGACAAACATGTTCTCAATGAAACACCAAGATTAAACCCCAAAATCAACAAAGTGCGTATAGACAAAATGTACCTCAAAATATAAGACCACGTATGACAACCCCACAGCTAGCATCATGCTCAAGAGGGAAAAGCTTCCTGCTTACAATCAGAAACAAGGCTAAGATGCTCATTCTCACCACTTTGATTCAACACAGTATTAGAAGTCTCGGCCACAGCAATTAGGCAGAAAAAAGAAATAAATTGGAATCCAAATTGTAAAGGAAGAAGTAAAACCATCACTATTTGTAGATAACGCAATTTTATACATAGAAAACCCTAAAGACTATGGAAAAGACGGTTAGAACTAATAAATGAATTCAATAAAGTTGCAAGTACACAACTGATGTACAAAATTCTGTCGCACTTGTGTACACCAACAAACTATCAGGAAGAGAAACTAAGAAAACAAATCCCATTTAAAATTACATTTAAAAAATAAATAAGTAAATAAATAAATAAATAAAATTACATTTTAAAAAATACCCAAGAATAAATTTAACCAAGATGAAGGATCTATATATTCTGAAAACTACAGGAAACTGAAGAGAGACAACGACACAAATTAACAGAAAAATATTCCATACTGCTGGGTTGAAGAATATTGCAAAAATGTCCACACTAACCAAAGCAATCTACAGAGTGAAGGCAATTCCTATCGAAATTCTAGTGGAATTTTTCATAGAAATAGAACAATCGTAAAATTTTTTTGTGTTAATATTTTTTTATTGGAGTTCAATTTGCCAACATATAACACCCAGTGCTCATCCCGTCAAGTGCCCCCACTCAGTGCCCGACCCAGTCACCCCATCCCCCCGTGCCCCTCCCCTTCCACTACCCCTGTTTATTTCCCAGAGTTAGGAGTCTCTCATGTTTTGTCACCCTCTCTGATATTTCTCATTTTCTCTTCTTTCCCCTTTAATCCCTTTCACTATTTTTTATATTCCCCAAATGAATGAGACCATAGAATGTCTGTCCCTCTCCGAATGACTTACTTCACTCAGCATAATACCCTCCAGTTCCATCTACGTTGAAGCAAATGGTGGGTAGTCATCATTTCTAATGGCTGAATATTCCATTCTATATATACACCACATCATCTCTATCGATTCACCTGGACACCCAGGCTCCTTCCACAGTTTGGCTATTGTGGACATTGCTGCTATAAACACTGGGGTGCAGGTGTCCCGGCGTTTCACTGCATCTGTATCTTTGGGGTAAATCCCCAGCAGTGCAATTGCTGGCTCATAGGGTAGCTCTATTTTTAACTTTTTGAGGAACCTCCACACAGTTTTCCAGAGTGGCTGTACCAGTTCACATTCCCACCAACAGTGCAAGAGGGTTCCCCTTTCTCCACATCCTCTCCAACATTTGTTGTTTCCTAACAATTGTAAAATTTGTATAGAACCACAAAAGATCCTAAACAGCCAAAGCATATCTTGAGAAAGGACAAGTTTGAGACATCACACTCCTTGTTTTCAAGTTATAGTATCTAAAAACTAAAGTAATCAAAATGTATGGTATTGGCATAAAAACAGACACACAGAGCAGGGGGACAGAAGACAGACAGAAGTAAACCCAGGCATATACGGCCAATTACTTTACAACAAAAGAGGCAAGAATATACAATGGAGAAAGAATAATCTCCTCAATAAATGGTGCTCGGAAAACTAGACAGCTACATATAAAAGAACGAAACTGGACCATCATGTCACACTATACGTAGAAATTAACTCAAAATAGATTAATGACTTGAATGAAAGACCTGAAATCATTAAACTCCTAGAAGAAAACATAGGTGGTAAGCTCTTTGACATCACTCTTGGAGATTTTTTTTTTTTTTTTTTTGGATCTTATGATTCCAAAGGCAGTGGCATCAAAAAGCAAAAATAAATAAGACTACATAAAACTAAAAAGCTTCTGCACAGCAAAGAGAATCATTAACAAAATAAAAGAGGCAATCTACTGAATGGAAGAACTGCAAATCCTATTCAATAACAGCAAAAATATATAAAAAATTCATAGAGTTCAATATCAACAAGAAACAAACAATTCAATTTGAAAAATGGGCAGAGGATCTGAATAGATATTTTCCCAAAGAAGACATAAAGATCACCAACAGGCAAACGAAAAGATGTTCAACATCACAAATCATCAGAGAAATGCAAATGAAAATCACAATGAGATATTGCTTCACACCTGTGAGAAAGGCCAATATCAAAAAGACAAGAAATAACAAGTGATGAGGCTGTGGGCAAAGGAGACCCTTGTGCACTGTTGGTGAGGTTGTAAATTGGTGCAACCACCATAGAAAATAATCTGGAAAACAGTCAAAAACTTAAAAATACAACTCCCACATTGATCCAGCAATTCCACTTTTGGGTATTTATTTGAAGAAAAACTAATTCAAAAAGATACGTGTACCTCTATGTTCATTGCAGCATTATTTACAATAGCCAAGATATGGAAATAACCATCCTTAGAGGGATGAATGGGAAAAGATCTACACACACACACAAGAATACTACTCAGCCATAAAATAAAATCTAGCCATTTGCAACTTGTATGAACCTTGAGGATATTATGCTAAGTGAAAAAAAGTCAGTGACAGACAAATATGGTATGATTTCATTTATACCCAAAATCTAAAAAACAAATAAAAGTCAGAGGTACAGAGAATACACAGGTGGTTGCCAAAAGGGAAGGGAGTGAGGCTGGGTGGGTAAAATGGATGAAGGGGATCAAGAGGTACAAACTTCCAGTTATAAAATGAAGTCATGCACAGCATGGTGACTATAGTCAATAATAATGCATTGGAAATTTGAAAGTTGCTTTAAGAAAATACATCTTAAAAAAAAAAGAAAATACATCTTAAAAGTTCTTATCACAAGAAAAAAAAAAGGTGTGACTGTGCATGGAGGGAGATGTTAACAAGACAAGATATGGTGATCATTGTGCAAGGTATACAAATGCCAATTTTATGTTGCACACCTAAAACTAGTATGTCATATCGATTATACTTTAAAATGAAAAAAATGGAGGAAAATAAAAACATGTACTGATACACTGAAAGACATAGTTTGATAGCCACAAACCTTCAACACAGAAGATTCTAGAGCTGTTTTACTTTAAACAGGTGAAAAATCAGCCTGGGTGACAAGGCTGAGCTGTAAGATGGAGAGTAGAACAAACAAAATGGTGGTAATACTAAATGAATACTGACAATATAAAGCAAAATAAGGATATCTTCAAGGTTGTGAGGGGTTTTTGTTTTTTGTTTGCTTTTTAGAGAGAATTAAAATACAGGACACAATAGCACTTAAGTTGGCAGGAAAGTATATGGGGCAAAAGTGTCCTAAGATCTCTGAATTTTTTCCAGATGACAATAAAACGAGATTAAGATAGGATTTTATAATAAAGGATTCATGTCATAATTTCTAAGGTAGCCACTAAAAGAACATAAAAGAGAATGTATTAACTTCAAAACTGTACACAGGGAAAACCCTAACCAATCCGAAAGAATACATAATAGAAAAAGAAACTTAGAAAAATCAGGACAAAACAACACAAAATATGTTAGATTTTAAATTTTAAAAATCATACATTATAATGAACTGTACTGAAGATATTCCAGTTAAAAGCAAAGACTTCTGGCCTGTTGCCTCAGAAAGCTCCAACTATAACTCACAAAAGCTATAATAAAGCAGGAATACAAAAAGTTGACAATAAAAGGATAGGAAAAGATATGCAAAAATGGCAACAAAAGGTATATTTACTTTAAAATAAAGTGTATTAAAAAGTATGAAGTGTAAAAAAAAAAAAGTATGAAGTGTAGTACTTCACCAGCAAAATAACAAATTCATATTTAATAACAAATTTAAATATATACAACAAAAATTGAACAGAAGGCAACTGGGTGGCTCAGTCGGTTAAGCATGTGCCTTCTACTCAGGTCAGGGATTCCAGGATCCTGGAATCAAGGCCCGCATCAGGGTCCTCGCTCCATGGGGAGAGCCTGCTTCTCCCTCTCCTCTGCCTGTCACTCTTCCTTCCTCTGTTCAGTGTCAAGTAAATAAATAAAATTTAAAAACTACTCAAAAAACTGAACAGAACTGCAAGAAAACAACCATGGTCATAAAGGGAAACTTTTTTACACTACTTCTCTTGGTAACTGAGAGAATAGACGAACAAAAATCAGTGAAAACACAGAAGAATATTTGAATAACTTTACAAACTTGATCTACAGGGAAAAAAAAAAACTATACTCAATGACTGCAGAATATAGCTTTTTAGACACAGAGCATATGTACAGAAATTGAATATGTAGCTGGCCATAAAGTGCAAACAAATTTCAAAGGACTGAAACAATGCAAATTAAGTTTTCTGACCTCAAAGCAATTAAGGTAGAATTCAGGAACAAAAGATAAATTTAAAAATTCTTATTTGTAAATTCAAGAAAAGTCTGTTACCAATTACAAAATGATTCTAAGTTAAGAAAACCAGTACCTTGAGAGAAATAGCCTTAAATGCTAATGTTAGGAAAAGAAGAAGGTGGAAAATTTATGAACAAATGTTCATAACTAGAAAAAGATTTTTTTTAAAAAAGTCAATGAAATAAAAACTAATATACAATGAAGAAAATTAATAAGGCTAAAAGTTTTATATCTAAAAAGAGTAATGCCAAAACTCTGGCAATATTGAGGAAAGAGAAGAAAGGGCAGTAAGTACCAATATCAGGACCAAGATGAAAAACAACACAGAAACTGCACACGTGAAATATTATAAGCAACTTTTTTAGAAATTTGACAATTTAGGTGAAATGGACCAAATCTTAAAAAATATAAATCATTAAAACTAAGTCAAGAAGAAATAGAAAGCCTAAACATTCTTGTCATCTTTAAAATAGTTACCAATATCCTTATCAAAAAGAAAACGTCCAGGCCCCAGTAACTCTTCAGTCTTTCATAAACTTATCCACAGAACAGTAGAGACTTCCACCTCACAACATAAGGCTACCCAGGATATTGTGAAAATCTGATATGAGAGAATGAGAAAGCAAAATTATAGGCTGAGGTCTCATAAAAGGGGACATTAAAGTTATAAATAAACTATGAGTCAACTAACTCCAGCAGATTATATGAAAAGGATAACAAATCATGAACAAATTAGGTTATCTCAAATAATGGTCCAATGACAGTTGGTTGAACAGTCAAAAATCAGTAAAAAAAAAAAAAAATGTCAAAAACCAATGAACTTTGCTATGTTGAGATTGACAGGAAACAAATCATATGATCATTACAATAAATTAATAAAAAGCACTTGACAAAGTTCAATGGCTAGTCATTTAAAAAGTCATTTTACAGGGATCCCTGGGTGGCGCAGCGGTTTGGCGCCTGCCTTTGGCCCAGGGCGCGATCCTGGAGATCCCGGATCGAATCCCACATCGGGCTCCCTGCATGGAGCCTGCTTCTCCCTCTGCCTATGTCTCTGCCTCTCTCTCTCTCTGTGACTATCATGAATAAATAAATAAAATCTTAAAAAAAAAAAAAAGTCATTTTACAAAGAATAAAATTCCTTAATCAAGTAAATGGCAAATATGAAAAAAACCTAGAGCAAATATGACAAAGAAGAAATGTTGAGAGAATTTCTTTTGAGATCCAGATTCACATGTTACAAACAAAAATCTAGAGTAGTGAAATCAAGATGAAAATGGAAAAGGGAATAACTTTTTGGTCATAAGTTAAGGAAATATTTCATGAACACAATTCAAAACTCACTAATCTAAAGGAAAATGGTGCTTGACGAGTAACTTCTGCATAGAGAATAGGAGAGGACAGAGCAAAGCATAAGAGGACAAGCCACAGAACAAGAAAAGGTGGTTGGAAGGTCTAACACATAGAACTACTCCAATTCATATGGTAAAATCCCATGTCTGAAGTTCAAAAATAAGAAATTAAGCTATGCTGCCTGGGAGCTTACATAAATCATAAACTATGTTTTCTGTATAGTGTAAAACAGGAATCTTTTTTTTAAATGTCCACTTGTAAGGAGTTGAAGAGATTGTGAACGGGAAGAAAGGTTGCTTTCAGGATGCTTGATTTCTTGAACCAAATGGTGATCACATGGCTATTGCATTATAGCCAATTTTAAAACTGTCTTTTGAAAAGTTTTATGTGTATGTCTATATATACATTTCATGTTATATAATGTTTGAAAAAAATCAATTACTTTATAAACTAGAACGAACATAGGTACTATGGACGAAAGGAATGATTCCATAAAATCAAAAACAGGATAATACTATCAGAGGAAGGAAACCAAGATCAACTCTGGTCGATAAAAGCTGTTTCCCATGAGGTGTAGATTAACAATTCTGATATTGCTTCACACATACACTGGAATTGAATGAGTAAATGGATGGTGACAGCCACGCTTCTCACTGTTGGGAGTGGGAACTGACAAGCAAAGGAAGGAGGCTAAAACGATCCATTTGTTAATGAATTAGTTAGTGACATCAGTAAGAATTCATCTTTAGCTCACTACAGTTACAGCTGATCGCACACAAAAATGTTGACAATGTGTATTATCTACATGGGTTAGCATATATACATGTGTTTCTTTGCTCTGTCAGATGAGAGGACATATAAGAAAAAACACTCTGGTAGCAATGTACAGACCATCACCCAGATCCTGGGATCTAATCTCACTGCCCAGTAAAAGGCTCCCTGGAGAAATGGCTGATTCCCAGAACTGGAGCACTGTAAAATGAGCCTCAGGCACCCGGCAGTACCAAAGTTAAGAATTGTTAAAATGAAAACAAGCAAGCCCACATTGATGGGAGCCAACTGAAACAGCTCCTGACAGCCAAAACTGGAACAATGTGGAACACATTGTGGAACACAACTGGAACAAAATAAACTTAGTACTGGATTATAACCCAAAATACCAATAAATGTCCATTAGTCCACATTGATATGAAGAAATGACTGAATAAATAGGAGGAAAAAAAGACAAAATATTCCAAATTTATTATAGAGATACTTTAGCTTCTAAAGAAGGGCAAGCCTAACACACTACTCTAGTGTGGGCTGCACATGGAGACCTCCTTCCAAACAGTACAGTATGCAAAGAATGGGAAAAGAGAACAACTTTACAGTGGAGAAAACTGACAAAGACTATTTCACCCTGTGGACCAATAACAATGGTCACAAATCAAGTTGATGGTATATACCCTTGATATGATAAAAATGGTACTTTATAGAAGGCAAATGCCAATAGAGGAGAATTCTACAACACACCTGACTAGTACGCCTAAAAAGGGTCAAGGTCAGCAAAGACAAGGAAAGTCTGAGAAACCCTCAGAGCTGAGAGGAGCCTAATGAGACAATGACAACTAAATGAAAGAGAAGATCCTGGAGCCAAAAAAAAAAAGGGGGGGGGGGATATTAGGGGAAAACTGAGAAAATCTGAATGAAGTATAAATTATAGTTAATAACTGTATCAGGGCAGCCCAGGTGGCTCAGGGTTTAGTGCCACCGTCAGCTCAGGGTATGATCCTGGAGACCCGGGATCGAGTCCCACGTTGGGCTCCCTGCATGGAGCCTGCTTCTCCCTCTGTCTGTGTCTCTGCCCCTCTTTCTCTCTGTGTCTCTCATGAATAAATAAATAAAATCTTTAAAAGAAAAAAAACCGTGGTATCAGTATCAATTCACTAATCAAAATGAATGTACCAAACTAAGGAAAGATGTTAGTGATCAGGGAAACAAGGTATAAGGTGTACTGGAACTCTGTATTATCTTCATAATCTTTCTATAAATCTGAAATTGCTCTAAAAAATAGGGTCCATTAAAATTATTTTTCAAAAAAAGCCAAGAAAGAAAACCCAGAACATACATAATACTGGTATACAATAAAGAGGATATTACAAATTTATGTCTAAAGGATAGACTACTGAGTAAGTGATCTGGGGACTACTGGCTGTTCACATGGGAAATAAAATTGGATTACAGTTTCATTCCACATGTAAATGACGGACTAAAATTCAAGTATGTAAAAACAAAGTTTTCACTCTCAGAAGAAAATCTTAGAGAATATCTCCATTATCTTGCAGTAGGAAGGAAAGCATAAGAAAAAAAAGCATTAACCCTACAGAAAAAAATGATTTGTCCACATAGAAGTTACCAACTTCAATAAAAGAAATACTACTTAAGAAAACAAAGGACAAATGGTTAGACAGAAAAAAAAAATGGTGTTTCAACCTAAAATGCCCCATCATATACAAAATGCAAATAAAGAAATTCTGTAAAAAAACATAAGAAGATGATAATCAATAGAAAAATGGGAAAGGAGATGAATTGACAAATCCAAGGAACAAATGGCCATCAAACAAGTGGAAATAGGCTCAATACGAGTAGTAATGCACCTTTAACACTTAAGATACCATGTTTTACCTCTCAGATGGGTAAAAATTATAAAGGTTCAGCAAAATTACAAGAGAAAGATTCTTTAGTGCACTGTCCACGGTCATCAAGTGCTTTAACCCCTCTGGAGGACAATTTGATAACATCCATTCAATATTTACATCTTTTCTTCCAAAATATTACAAAAGGAGCAAAGCTGAGGCTTTCATCAACAGAATTATGATACTATAGTTCATTCAACTGGGATACGATGGAAAAGTATACCTTAGTTTAGAAGAATGAGGTAGAGATACAGATATATGTATAGAAAGGTTATCTAGACAGACAGACAGACACACACACACACACACACACACACACCATGGAAATACAGCTCTGACACATTACTTGGTCTAGAAAGAAAGTCATAGAACAATCCACAGAGTAGGACAGAATCTGATTAAAAAGGAAAGAAAAAGAGATAGATTTCTGTATGTCCATCCTTATATATTTATGTATATCCACCTATCAGTGCTTAATGCCTTAAAAATATGTTTATGCACATCCCTATATAAGTGTTTAATGTACAGAACATTCTTGAAGGATACTCATCAAATGGTGAAAGAAATGAGATTGGGGGCAGAGGAAAAGTGGGTAAAGAATTCTTTTCCTTTTTTCTCTATCCATCTTTGACAATGTATTACTTGTGTAATTAAACTTTTTTTTTCCTTAGTGAAATAAGTAGAAAGGGGAAGAGGAAGAAATGGTATGTTTTACCCGGAAGGTATTTGAAAGCATTTCCCTTCGTGAGCACTATGTGTGTCAGAAAGGCCACTCTCCTGCTGCATGAGCACCTGCCCTTTGGTCATGCTCTCTCGCTCTGTACCCTGGAGATGACAGTGCCAAGCAATACTACCTGGGGTAGAAGAATGACCCCTGACCAGTAAACTGCAGCTGGTCTGCAAGGAGCTACATAGAACCATGAGCATCTCATGTGTGCACCATGCTTTTGGAGCTCCCTGAATGCAGTGACTCTTGGAACAGGACTCAAACCTGGTTGGGACACACAGGTCAAAAATATCACCAAGCCAGGTGTGAGTCACACAGGCACTTAGATTTGCACCAAGTGAGCCAGCTATGTATGGAAAGTCATTTTCAAATCTGAGTAGCCTCTGCTGTTTCCATGATAACCCTTCCACGGCCCCCAGAAATTAGAAGTACTCCATTCTAATCATTCTTCGACATAGATATAAGCAACAATATTTTGCAATTAAACTGAGGCAAATAGCAAGACATAAAACTTATTCATTACACAACTAGTAAATTTATGACTCAAATTTTATCTATAATTTCCCAAACCATTATAGAAAGTTGAATCATTTATTTTATATAGTAGAACACAATGTGGGACTACATAAAAACTAAAAGGAAGAGAAGAATTTTTTTCCGAAAGACCTGGCTTCCAAGGTAATGTCTTGAGAAAAAAAAAAAAAAAAAGATATTTATGTATTTGAAATAAAAAATCACTTCTTTAGAAAAACTAAGCCTCAGGGTAAATTACAGTGGGAAAAAAAAAAAAAAAACATTATTGATGGATGAAGATGAGACCAACCTACCAAAAGGTAAGTTATGGATATGCTTCAAATAGCAAAGAATGAGATTTCCAAATTTGTGATTCAGCTTTGTTAAAATCAGGGTGCTAATAACTGTCCGCACTGAAGACTGCTATCTCAGCTGCTTACAGATGGCACTGGGGAAGCCGAATTCAGGACAGTCAGTGTAACACACAGAATGTTATTTTTAGTCACACACTAAGTAAGCCCCTTCTTTTGAGGGGCCTTAAAAATGTAAGGCATAGCTCCTCAAGCCCACTCACATTCTGTGTTAATAGTTTCTAAAAGGGCCCGTGAATTTACATTTTTAAAAAGTGCTGGTTCTCAGGCCTATAAGTACAGAAAACAAACTGATGGTTGCCAGAGGGGAGGTCGGTGGGGGGCATGGGCAGAATGAGTGAAGGGGCATGGGAGACACAGGCTCCTAGTTATGGGATGACTAATTCACGGGAGTCAAAGGCACAGCCTGAGGAATCTAGGCAATGAGGGCACCTGGGTGGCTCAGTGATTGAGTGTCTGCCTTCAGTTCAGATCAAGATCCCGGGGTCCTGGGATCAAGCCCTGCATCAGGCTCAGTGCAGGGAGCCTGCTTTGCCATCTGCCTGTGTCTCTACTTCCCTTTCGGTGTCTCTCAATAAAAAAACAAATAAAAATAATAATAATAAAGAAATCCTTTTAAAAAAAAAAAGGAATATAGTCAATGACATATAGTGTTGTATAGTGACAGATGGTAGCTACACTTGTGTGAGCACAGCATAACATACAGAGAAGCTGGATCACTATGTTGTGCACCTGAAACTAATGTAATGTGTGTCGAGCATCTAAAAAAAAAAAAAAAAACCTTTTTAATTAAAATTTCTTTTAAATTAAAAAGTGCTGGGATGCATGGGTGGCTCAGTGGTTGAGTGTCTGCCTTTGGCTCAGAGCATAATCCTGGGTCCAGGAATCAAGTCCCACCTCGGGCTCCCTGTGAGGAGCCTGCTTTTCCCTTCGTCTGCCCCTCTCTGTGCCTCTCATCAATAAATAAATAAAACATTTTTTAAAAATTAAAAAGTGCTAATTCTGAGGAACCCCCGATTAGGACTTCAAAGAGGGCACTGACTTACTTCACCCACCCCCTGAAACAGATTAGAAGAGGAGGAGTTTACACAAACATACATGAGTTTCCTCCCTTTCTTAGAAGCCTTTATTCAAAGTATCACTAAATCTTACCACTGATAATAAGGTGAAGTATACTTGTTTGTTTAAACTGAATCCCTTAATGACAGAATATAACTTTAGAATAGTTTTTTAATTTCTGGTGACAGGTAGAAATAAAATGCAAGAATGGGGTAGGGATTGTTTCATTTCTTAAAAGAAGAGTGTGAGAGGTCTGAAGGATGGCAAAAAGTTCCTAACAGGAACTTAAATCTGAGTGAATAATAACAGGAATATCATGGCATTTGCCATGCTTTCTCATATGTTTAAAATACTCTTTTTTTTTTAAAGCACTTAAACTCCTGGCATTATCCCAAAAAATAAGACCATACAAGAGCATCTGCCAAGCCACCACAACCTGAGAAAGCAGTGGTCAATCAACAATGTCCTTTGACAACTTTTATCTTGGAAGGATGCGTGTAAGTCGATTTTGTGTCCCTGCCACTGCCTACGGAAAAACAGGCACGATCTGTTTGCACTTACTTAAAGTGATACTGGTTTTCACTGTGGACAGGAAAATTTCAGTAAGAATACAAGGAAGACTGCCCCTCTTGGGTTCACATACCTGTGTCACTACCAGATCCTGTTGACAAAGCTGGCATGATGCAAGCCTCAGGCTGAGACCACGCACACCAAACCCTCTCCGCTTAGAAAGTCACAGGGAATTCCAGCTCGATGGCCTGCAGCCACGCTGTCCACCAAGATTTATATATCGAGCAGGCCGTTTCTAAAAAGAGAAGAAAAATGCTTTAAAAATAGTAACAGGGAAGTCTACTAAATTGCAACCTTCTGCAACTAATTCAGAGTTCTTATTCCGACACGCTACAAGATCACAATTCTTCCAAATTTTGTCTACATACTTCTTGCAAATATTAAGTGTGAGATTTTTTATTTTGATGTGAAATTTCTAATTAAAACCACGAAAGCTCCTCACGCATGTATCAAGGCTTCCTTAAAGATTTTTCCAGTTGGTTTGAGGACTGCTGAGTGCAGACTGAGAACAGTAAAAAGGTTTTAACACCGGTGCTATTCTAAAAATCCTTGGCCTCTCTGACCGTGATTCCACACTATATTTCTAATGCAGAACAGAGACTCTGTAGATGGTCGACAACTTACAAACAGTTGGAATTCTTTCAATAGCTCATCCTAATATGCCAACTGCAAAGTTCTCTAACTCAAAACTGCAAATCACCTGGAGAAACTGCAAGAACTGAAGATGTTAGGGATTCACAGAAGTGTTCATCTAAACGAGACCTCCCAATCCATGCTAATACACAAAAGCCAATTCATTTAGTAAAAACTAAGCTTTGGGGCACCTTAAAAAATATCCACTCTTTTCCAAAAGCTGTTTTAATGACAGTTTATCCCAAAATAAGCAGTAAAGTGCTACTGTCTCGTAGCTAAGGAGAAAGGACTCCAGAGTTCGGCCTCATCTCTCATCCTGCCAACTCTATCATCTTGGACAACTTTTTAATCTTATTATACCTTAATTTCCATATATAAAATTGGGGATAACAACAATTTAGAATCTTTTCATGACGAAATAGACTAAGTCTCACAGCACAGCGTCTGGCATATGACTAGCAAACAAGAAATGCTGGCTATTATGACTGGAGCTCTTTAATTCAGGCAATGACGTTATAAAATGAAAACATAAAAGAAGATTAAAACTGACGCTGGCCTGACACCTAGGAGAAGGCCATGTGGTTTAAATTGGACCACTGCTAATAATGGAAAATAGACTACATTTACATTTTTTAGAAATCAGAAGACCCACACCATGTGTTTAAGTCCATTTTTAATGCATTTTCCCCAGTTTGCTGTAAAGCAAATTCAGTAATTTAAAGCATATTTTAACATATATTAACAAGAAAAACAGATATTGTAAACACTCGAAACACTGGCTCACTTCAACCCAGGAAGCCTTTAAATTGCTGATTCATTTACAGAATAAAAGGAGCTTGCCAAAGCTCATTGAAAAAGTCCAAACTGTAAAATTCTATTAAAACCTTCTAAATTAGCTTTCTAATTATCACAGCAAATGTTAGGATGAAAAAAATCACCAGACTATCTTGAACCAAACTATCCGGTGCAATGGCTTGCATTTTGTTTCATAGTACAAAGGTTGACAAAGTTAAAATATGCACACGTACCCATACAGACAAGACTAATAATTAAAAATGTGAGGGCAATTATTTTAAATGCCAAATAAGCTATAAATCATGGAGCTTATTTTTAAATAAATGAGAAAGACCAAGTTTCATCAATGCCCATTTCTGAGGCTGTTTTCCCCGATAATTTTAAGAGGCAACTCTACTTTGCTGTCATAAATTATTATAACAATCAGGATTAAAATTCAACTACAAAAAAGTGCTCCCTAATTTGAACACAAAGAAAGTAAGAAACAGACCATACGTGATTTAAAGAATGCACTCAATAAGACTTTGGTTGTGCTGAGAAAAGAGGAGGAAATGGTTGAAATTTGTGAAGTGTATGCACACACATTTCTACCATTAGGGCAATTATGTAAATGCATGTGGGTAGAGAGTTATCATATGTATGTATGTTACATAGATAATTTAAGCTCTTTATGCCGTAAGTCATAATCTAAATAGTACCGACTGCTTAATAGAAATACACATACAATACAGTTTATACCATGCAAACTACTCCTTTCTGCACGCCTTAAAGAACTTAGAATACTTTGGTAAACCACAAACATATAAGTGATCTTATATCAAACATTCTATATCTACTAAGACAACCTTACATTTCCACAGCAAAACATCCTTCTGAGTTGATACTGCTGCAGTACATACAAAGCCACTTACAAAAAAGCCTCAGCATTTCTCGCTTTTTATTTTATGACAAACACCCAAGGTTAAATTTTTCCAAAGTCATGTTACTTAAGAAATATACGCTACAAAGTAATTATCTTCTCACAACATATATAAGCATATTAATAAAAAGTAAGTGGTTTGATAAAATCCCAACCAGTAAAAATGCTTACTATTTTGTGGAACAAAGCAGAGTCACTGAGTTTAACTTTCAAACTGAGCTAAATTTTTGTAGTAATCATGTTATTTTCTTTGGCGAAATTTATTGAAAATACTTTGGAATTTGTCAGAACCCAGCTATAATTATTACTGACTGTTGTATGGAATTGATTTACTACAACACAAAAATACCAGGTGTTACAGTATGTCCTGAGAGGGATTACCGAATATTCTTAAATTGAAGTTCAATCCATCTTTCCATAAAAAAGAGAGATCCAAACGCCAGGAACCCAACAGCGGTATCAAGTGCACCTGAAACATTTACAATACCCAATAGAACTATTACAACCCTCCTTTAAAAAGGCTTATTTTTGAAATTTCATTATTCCAGTTGTACCTTGCTTCTATATATCACACAGTATCAGGTTCTTCTGGCATCGATCATGTGGAAACAGTGAACTATGTGAAGGTCTAGGAGCTAACAATGTTCAATTTCTACTGGCCTTGGGTAACCCTGAGGGCTTCCGTGGCACTCATGACATCTAATGGTCAACCACAGAAGTGCAAGTGTTTGTCGCAGAAAACTCCAGTGTTTTTGGCGTTTCCAGGAAAGCAAAAATTATCTGATTGCACCCAGAGAAACAGTCATCTGCAAAACTTTCATTTATATGCACCCATAAATGTTAAATACATACTCCTCCCGTGTGCCTCCTCTCCCTTTCAATACTTCACTAGAACACCACTTCACTTCTGACACCAACTGAGCTCTTCCGCATATCAACCAATTCTGCAACATGAGCTGAGTGTCCTACAAATTCAATTCAATTCTGGCACAATCTATGTAGAGATGGCATCAGATCCCACAGGTCCAGGGCAAGGTCCCACAAGACTGTCCCCACCCCCATGTCAATCACAAGTTCAGGCTATCTCACCTGTGCTTCTGATCCATTAACTACCAATCAGAGGTTCTCATGAACCCCTGCTTGGCTTTATTAATTTGCCAGACCTTCTCCAAGAACTCAGAAAAACATTCACTGAGTAGATTACCTGTTTATTATAAAAGGATACAACTCAGACCAGCCAGACAGAGGAGATGCACATGGCATATATGTGGGAAGAACACAGAGCTTCCATGTCCTCTCCCTCTCCAGGAACACAACTCTCCCCCCCACCTTTCCCTGAACCTCCACCCATTCACCAACCCAGAAGCACTCTTAACTCTGTCCTCTCAGGGTTCTATGGAGACTTCATTACATAAGCACAACTGATCAAATCACTGGCCACTGGTGACTGATGCTGCTTCTAGCCCCTCTCACATCTCCAGAGGGAGGGTTGCCAAGTGCCAACACTCCAATCTAGGTTGGTCCATTGGCAACCAGCCTTCATGCTCCAGAGCTTTACAAAAGGCACTGCATTACCATAATCTCAGGTGTGGCTGAGAGGGGACACACATTATCAATTAAAAAGATACCTTTATCACTCTTATCACCTAGAGTTTTAAGAACTCCGTGCCAGGCAGCTCTGGTGGCTCAGTGGTTTAGCGCTACCTTCATCCCAGGGCGTGATCCTGGAGACCCAGGATCAAGTCCCACATTGGGCTCCCTTCATGGAGCCTGCTTCTTCCGCTGCCTCTCTCTCTCTGTGTCTCTCATGAATAAATAAATAAAATCTTAAAAAAAAAAAAAGAACTCTGTGCCAAAAATGAGAGGCAAAACCAAATATATCTTTCTTCCCATAAACCACAATACTACACATACCCACAAAGTTTAGGTAGATGAACAAGAAATCAAATATTGGACCTCATTTCCACATACATTTCCTCTCAATTTAGCAGAGTATTCAAGAATATGAAAACTTTTTAAAATTTTATCTATGTATTTATTTTACAGAGGGGGAGAGAGGGTGAGCAGGGGGAGGTGCAGAGGGAGAGGGAGAGAATGTCAAGCAGACTCCATGCTGAGCACAGAGCCCAACTCGGGTCTCACTCTCACCACCCCAGGATCATGACTTGAGCTGAAATCAAGAGTTGGGCACTTAACCAACTAAGCCAACCAGGTGCCTCAAGCATGAAAACTTTCAATTAACTTACGGTATTTAAAAATCCCATTAATATGCTACCATTTCAGGAGACTGAAATGACAACTGTATCCAGTAATTCAACTGCTGGTTACTTCACCAGTTACAATTATTCTAAGTTACACTTTCAAAATCTGATAGAGCAATAAAAATAAAACAGTCAACTTAAAAAAAAAATTTTTTTTGAAAGCTTGATCTGAAACATTATATATTAGCCAATGCAAGCAGCAAACTATATCTGTTAACATTATTCAAAACTTCATAAATTATAACTGTAAGACAATAAAGGAGGCAACAAGTAGTAAGTGGCATAAATCTGCTTATATAAAATGGTATTTACACCATTTATACCAGCAGTTCTCTGAGTGTGGTCTGCAGAGTCCCCAATAGTCTCCAAGACCCTCTCAGAGGACTTCATTAGATCAAATTATTTCCACAAAAATATCGAGATGCCATTTGCTTTTTGTACTGTGTTGACATCTGCACTGATGGTGGAAAGTAATGGTGGGAAAAATCATGAGTACCAAATTGAAATTATTCATCCTTGTACTCTTCAGTGCCAAGCACTCTCATTAAAAAAAAAGAAAGAAAAAAGAGGAGGAGAAAGAGAAAAAAATGTTCACTCTAGAATGTTCTTAATGAAGTTAAAAGTTCTTAATCAAATTACTAATTAGCTGCCTCTTCAGTATCCATCTTTTTAATATTCTGTATGATGAAATGAGAAGTACACACAAAGCACTACTGCCATAAATAAAGTCTTGTCTGTTTCAAAGAAAAACACCTATGTGATGGTTTCTGTAAATCAATGTAGTTTTCTTTTTTTCATGGAAAACTACTTTTACTTAAAAGAATAACTGAAAGACAAGCTATTCAGCTATTCACCTTAATCAGGATGGAGTATTTGGTAAATATTTTCCTGAAAATGAATGAAGTGAGTCTGGGACTTTGAAAAAAATGACAATATGTATTGTTAATGATAAAAAAAAAAAAAGTAAGCTTTCAGGCAAAAAAATAGAATTGTATAATACATGGTCCTCTAGAGGCTGTCTTGTCCTCACTTTGCAAGGTACAGACAGACAAACGCAAACACACTAGAACCCAGCCCCCATCTTGCGTAGTTCCAGTAGGTACCCAATACCCAAAGCTTCTTCTGAGATCAGGGGCAATATTAACCAATGTCATTTCTTAAATAGTGTCTACATGTGGATTATGAACCAATATTTTTTTCAAATACCAATATATGATATTAGAAAACCACACATGAATAAAAGATTCATTCAAAGTGCAAGACAGAGCAATGGATTTCAAAGATCCAGTATGATAAGTTTATTGATCTATTTTCAGATTCCACATGGCAACTCCCTTTAATAAACAACCACACAACAAGTTCTGAGGCTGTATCAATGAATCTTCACAATTCACTGAACAGGCTATCAAAATACTCATCCTTTTTTCATCTGCAGATCTGTGTGATTTTCTTCATACCCTTCAACTGAAATATATAGCAACAAATTCAAAGTATAGAGATATGGAAATGAAGGTCTGTTAATCCAGGCACTAGAGAAATTCCCAATTTACTAAATTTTTTTTGTCTTAGGAAACAAGTTATTTTTCATAGAAATGTTATTTACAGGGCAGCTGGGTCAGTTAAACATCCAACTCCTGATTACCACTCAGGCCAGGATCTCAAGGCCCCCTCCTGGGCTCTGTGCTATGGAGCCTAATTAGGAATCTCTCTCTCCCTCTGCCCCTCTCCCCCATAGCTCTCTTGAAATCCATCTTTCTTTTAAAAAAAAGAAAGAAGAAAAGAAAAGAAAAGAAAAGAAAAGAAAAGAAAAGAAAAGAAAAGAAAAGAAAAGAAAAGAAAAGAAAGATCATTTATGTTAATGTGTAACAAGTTTTAACATTGTTATTTTTAAATAATCTGTACCCCCACAGTGGGGTCCAAACTCACAACCCTGAGGTCAAGAGTCACAGGCTCTACTGACTGAGCCAGCCAGGCGCCCCTAACATATTATTTTTAAATGAACTGAAATACTTTTTTCATTACTCAGTTTTTATTTCCAGTATGGCAAACATCAGTATAATGCACACAAATGAAATTCTTTGGAGTCTTTGGTAATATTTAAGCATGTAAAATGTCCAGAGACCCTAAAACTTGAGAACTACTTATTATTCTATACCAGGGATAAGCAAACATTTCCTGCAAAAGGCAGACAGTAAGTATTGTAGCCTTTGTGGTCTATATGGTCTCTGTCTCAAGACAGACAACACATATAAGAGTTTGGTATGACTTTGTCCCTGTATTTTATTTACAGAGACTGAGAGAAGGCCAAGTTTGCTGACCACTATTCTATGCCATGACACCCTATCTGCTAGAGACTTAAATATCTAAAAGATATTTAAATTTTCAAAGGAAAATAGTTTTTAAAAACTTCCAGTGTTTAATGCAGAAATATATGTAAAACAACATATATTTTTAAACTATGCTGTTCCTAATCATATTTCAAAATCACATTTGAATCTTGTCTATTCCAAGAATCTTATAACTGTCAGTACACACAGAAAATTAAAACTTAAAACTGGCAATATATTAGGGTACCATATGTAAGAAAATATGCTTTATTACAGCTGAACACAAAAAACCCTAGCTGTCAAGGAAAAGGGAAAAATTATGAAAGATTAAAAAGACCCCACACATTTCACAAACTCAAGAGGGTTCAATTATTAAATAACACACAAATCATATTATATCCTTCCCACAAATGGAAAGGAAAATGCCAAAGCAAGAGAAAAAAATAGAATCCCATTGAAAAACATCCTATAAAACTATGAAGACCTAAAAGAGGAGAAATACTGCTTTAGAATCCCCAGATTAAAATACCACAGCTCTAAAGCTGTAGGGATGTCAGCAAGGAGCCCTGGCCCACTTGCCCAAAGGGGGAATGAACCATACAGGTCAGGGCTGCATCTGGTCAGGGTTCTGGGTGAGAAGTCACACACTGTCACACTTGCTCACTCAGTTCCCACCCCACCGCCTACCCCATCTGGAAGCACTGGTGTGATGAATGAACTGACACTCACAAGCAAGGACCTCATTCCAGACTATGCAAACCATCTCAAACCATCTACAGCAAATCAGTGCATCATGACCCCCGTGTTTTCCCTCACACCGTCCTCAAGTAAAACCACCAGCATTTTCAGTGCTGCGCATGTTCCCGATCTCTCACAGAGGGATACTTCTTTTCTGATGAGGACTTTCTTTTCATTCTATTTATGTTATACCACCTGCCATAAAAAAATCTTAGATAGTCTTCAAGATTATACGATTAACCATCAATGACTCACTCTTTTCTCCCCCGTATTTTGGCACTTTTTCTAATTGTTGGAGGCAGGAGGGAATGGTAACTTCCTATTTTTCTTGACCAATTCTCAATTCCAGATCCATCCCAGCATTCCATCAGCATTTCCTTAAGCCCTCTCTCTTGGACAAACCAATCTTGTAATCATTTTTGATAATTAAGATACATCAACATCATTTTCTATTTTTCTTGGGCTTTTGTCCCCCCACAAGATTTCCCTAAGGATGGAACCCATGTCATCAGGTGTCCTTAAAATCTGTAATGAACCTTATTCTGAAGTACTTCTCTATGTGACCAATGCAATCCCTCCTTGAGCTCCCTTCCTTGTCAAGGTCAGGGACCTTGAGCTCCTTTCCTTGACCAAGAGCTCCCTTCCTTGTCAAGGTCAGAGTAACTTTATTAGTTTACTTATGGGGAGACAGCCCTCCCTAATGAGGAGAGCTCGGATTTTGAAATGAGACAGACCAGCTCTGCCATACTGACTCCCTGGTCTTGGCCAGGCTATTTAATGAAATGAGATTAAATGCAATGACATAAGTAAAGCACCTAACCTAGAGCAGCCAATCAGCAGACAACAGTTTTATTAACACTCTTCGACCTCATTTTCATCACTCTATTTCTCATTTCCTCCGATCTAGCAAACTTTTAGAAGCTCTATAATGAAAAGAATACAGGCTTTGGTGAGAGACCAGTCTCCTCATTCTACCATGTGCCACATGCACAACTTACAAGGTATGAGACCTTGGGAAACCAGTAAGGTACCAATTTAAGTTTTATATGTATATGTGTGTGTATGTGATGAAGTATAAATATGCAAACACAAACATGTAAATATATACATACACACACCTATGTGTGTGTGTGGCATGTAACATTGAGTGCATATACTTTCCCAGAGGTTACCTTAAAAACTCATCATGCATTGTTTCATTTAATTCTTACAATGATCCTATAATGTAAGTAGTCTGATCATTTTACAGATGAGGAAACTGAATTTTTTTTAAGATTTTATTTATTTATTTATTTGAGACAGAGTGCAGGACGAGTGGGGGGGGGCAGAGGGAGACGGAGAAGCAGGCTCCCCACTGAGCAGGGAGCCCAAAAAGGGGTTCAATCCCAGGACCCCGGGAACATGACCTTAACCAAGAGGAGGCAGATGCTTAACCAACTGAGCCACCCAGGTGCCCCAAGGAAACTAAATTTCAAGCAACTTACCTTAAGCACAGTTTCAAAGGAGGAGTGCCAGGATGTATGGATCTCTTGCCTGTACTACCAATCACACTACACAATGCTGCCCCTTAACTCTCTTATTCAACCTTTTCCATTGAGTCCTCTCAGCTCTCAAAGGGAAACACTATCTATGACTCACTTTTTTTTTTAATTTATTTTTTATTGGTGTTCAATTTACTAACATACAGAATAACACCCAGTTCCCGTCACCCATTCACTCCCACCCCCCGCCCTCCGCCCCTTCTACCACCCCTAGTTCGTTTCCCAGAGTTAGCAGTCTTTACGTTCTGTCTCCCTTTCTGATATTTCCCACACATTTCTTCTCCCTTCCCTTATATTCCCTTTCACTATTATTTATATTCCCCAAATGAATGAGAACATATAATGTTTGTCCTTCTCTGATTGAGTTACTTCACTCAGCATAATACCCTCCAGTTCCATCCACGTTGAAGCAAATGGTGGGTATTTGTCATTTCTAATAGCTGAGTAATATTCCATTGTATACATAAACCACATCTTCTTTATCCATTCATCTTTCGTTGGACACCGAAGCTCCTTCCACAGTTTGGCTATCGTGGCCATTGCTGCTATAAACATCGGGGTGCAGGTGTCCCGGCGTTTCATTGCATTTGTATCTTTGGGGTAAATCCCCAACAGTGCAATTGCTGGGTTGTAGGGCAGGTATATTTTTAACTGTTTGAGGAACCTCCACACAGTTTTCCAGAGTGGCTGCACCAGGTCACATTCCCACCAACAGTGTAAGAGGGTTCCCTTTTCTCCACATCCTCTCCAACATTTGTTGTTTCCTGCCTTGTTAATTTTCCCCATTCTCACTGGTGTGAGGTGGTATCTCATTGTAGTTTTGATTTGTATTTCCCTGATGGCAAGTGATGCAGAGCATTTTCTCATGTGCATGTTGGCCATGTCTATGTCTTCCTCTGTGAGATTTCTCTTCATGTCTTTTGCCCATTTCATGATTGGATTGTTTGTTTCTTTGGTGTTGAGTTTAATAAGTTCTTTATAGATCTTGGAAACTAGCCCTTTATCTGATACGACATTTGCAAATATCTTCTCCCATTCTGTAGGTTGTCTTTGAGTTTTGTTGACTGTATCCTTTGCTGTGCAAAAGCTTCTTATCTTGATGAAGTCCCAATAGTTCATTTTTGCTTTTGTTTCTTTTGCCTTCGTGGATGTATCTTGCAAGAAGTTACTATGGCCGAGTTCAAAAAGGGTGTTGCCTGTGTTCTTCTCTAGGATTTTGATGGAATCTTGTCTCACATTTAGATCTTTCATCCATTTTGAGTTTATCTTTGTGTATGGTGAAAGAGAGTGGTCTAGTTTCATTCTTCTGCATGTGGATGTCCAATTTTCCCAGCACCATTTATTGAAGAGACTGTCTTTCTTCCAATGGATAGTCTTTCCTCCTTTATCGAATATTAGTTGCCCATAAAGTTCAGGGTCCACTTCTGGATTCTCAATTCTGTTCCACTGATCTATGTGTCTGTTTTTGTGCCAGTACCACACTGTCTTGATGACCACAGCTTTGTAGTACAACCTGAAATCTGGCATTGTGATGCCCCCAGATATGGTTTTCTTTTTTAAAATTCCCCTGGCTATTCGGGGTCTTTTCTGATTCCACACAAATCTTAAAATAATTTGTTCTAACTCTCTGAAGAAAGTCCATGGTATTTTGATAGGGATTGCATTAAACGTGTAAATTGCCCTGGGTAACATTGACATTTTCACAATATTAATTCTGCCAATCCATGAGCATGGAATATTTTTCCATCTCTTTGTGTCTTCCTCAATTTCTTTCAGAAGTGTTCTATAGTTTTGAGGGTATAGATCCTTTACATCTTTGGTTAGGTTTATTCCTAGGTATCTTATGCTTTTGGGTGCAATTGTAAATGGGATTGACTCCTTAATTTCTCTTTCTTCAGTCTCATTGTTAGTGTATAGAAATGCCACTGACTTCTGGGCATTGATTTTGTATCCTGCCACGCTACCGAATTGCTGTATGAGTTCTAGCAATCTTGGGGTGGAGACTTTTGGGTTTTCTATGTAGAGTATCATGTCATCGGCGAAGAGGGAGAGTTTGACTTCTTCTTTGCCAATTTGAATGCCTTTAATGTCTTTTTGTTGTCTGATTGCTGAGGCTAGGACTTCCAGTACTATGTTGAACAGCAGTGGTGAGAGTGGACATCCCTGTCTTGTTCCTGATCTTAGGGGAAAGGCTCCCAGTGCTTCCCCATTGAGAATGATATTTGCTGTGGGCTTTTCATAGATGGCTTTTAAGATGTCGAGGAATGTTCCCTCTATCCCTACACTCTGAAGAGTTTTGATCAGGAATGGATGCTGTATTTTGTCAAATGCTTTCTCTGCATCCAATGAGAGGATCATATGGTTCTTGGTTTTTCTCTTGCTGATATGATGAATCACATTGATTGTTTTACGGGTGTTGAACCAGCCTTGTGTCCCAGGGATAAATCCTACTTGGTCATGGTGAATCATTTTCTTAATGTACTGTTGGATCCTATTGGCCAGTATCTTGTTGAGAATTTTTGCATCCATGTTCATCAGGGATATTGGTCTGTAATTCTCCTTTTTGGTGGGGTCTTTGTCTGGCTTTGGAATTAAGGTGATGCTGGCCTCATAGAACGAATTTGGAAGTACTCCATCTCTTTCTATCTTTCCAAACAGCTTTAGGAGAATAGGTATGGTTTCTTCTTTAAACGTTTGATAAAATTCCCCTGGGAAGCCATCTGGCCCTGGACTCTTGTGTCTTGGGAGGTTTTTGATGACTGCTTCAATTTCCTCCCTGGTTATTGGCCTGTTCAGGTTTTCTATTTCTTCCTGTTCCAGTTTTGGTAGTTTGTGGCTTTCCAGGAATGCGTCCATTTCTTCTAGATTGCCTAATTTATTGGCGTATAGCTGTTCATAATATGTTTTTAAAATCGTTTGTATTTCCTTGGTGTTGGTAGTGATCTCTCCTTTCTCATTCATGATTTTATTAATTTGAGTCTTCTCTCTCTTCTTTTTCATAAGGCTGGCTAATGGTTTATCTATCTTATTAATTCTTTCAAAGAACCAACTCCTGGTTTTGTTGATCTGTTCCACAGTTCTTCTGGTCTCGATTTCGTTGAGTTCTGCTCGAATCTTTATTAACTCCCTTCTTCTCTTGGGTGTAGGATCTATTTGCTGTTTCTCTCTAGCTCCTTTTTGTGTAAGGTTAGCTTTTGTATTTGAGGTCTTTCCAGTTTTTGAATGGATGCTTGTATTGCGATGTATTTCCCCCTTAGGACTGCTTTTGCTGCATCCCAAAGATTTTGAATGGTTGTGTCTTCATTCTCATTAGTTTCCATGAATCTTTTTAATTCTTCCTTAATTTCCTGGTTGACCCTTTTATCTTTTAGCAGGATGGTCCTTAACCTCCACGTGTTTGAGGTCCTTCCAAACTTCTTGTTGTGATTTAGTTCTAATTTCAAGGCATTATGGTCTGAGAATATGCAGGGGACAATCCCAATCTTTTGGTATCGGTTCAGACCCGATTTGTGACCCAATATGTGGTCTATTCTGGAGAAAGTTCCATGTGCGCTTGAGAAGAATGTGTATTCAGTTGAGTTTGGATGTAAAGTTCTGTAGATATCTGTGAAATCCATCTGGTCCAGTGTATCATTTAAAGCTCTCGTTTCTTTGGAGATGTTGTGCTTAGAAGACCTATCGAGTATAGAAAGAGCTAGATTGAAGTCACCAAGTATAAGTGTATTATTATCTAAGTATTTCTTCACTTTGGTTAATAATTGATTTATATATTTGGCAGCTCCCACATTCGGAGCATATATATTGAGGATTGTTAAGTCCTCTTGTTGAATAGATCCTTTAAGTATGATATAGTGTCCCTCTTCATCTCTCACTACAGTCTTTGGGGTAAATTTTAGTTTATCTGATATAAGGATGGCTACCCCTGCTTTCTTTTGAGGACCATTCGAATGGTAAATGGTTCTCCAACCTTTTATTTTCAGGCTGTAGGTGTCCTTCTGTCTAAAATGAGTCTCTTGTAGACAGCAAATAGATGGGTCCTGCTTTTTTATCCAGTCTGAAACCCTGCACCTTTTGATGGGGTCATTAAGCCCGTTCACATTCAGAGTTACTATTGAGAGATATGAGTTTAGTGTCATCATGATATCTATTCAGTCTTTGTTTTTGTGGACTGTTCCACTGAACTTCTTCTTAAAGGGGAATTTTAAGAGTCCCCCTTAAAATTTCTTGCAGAGCTGGTTTGGAGGTCACATATTCTTTAGTTGCTGCCTGTCTTGGAAGCTCTTTATCTCTCCTTCCATTTTGAATGAGAGTCTTGCTGGATAAAGTATTCTTGGTTGCATGTTCTTCTCATTTAGGACCCTGAATATATCCTGCCAGCCCTTTCTGGCCTGCCAGGTCTCTGTGGAGAGGTCTGCTGTTACCCTAATACTCCTCCCCATAAAAGTCAGGAATTTCTTGTCTCTTGCTGCTTTAAGGATCTTCTCCTTATCTTTGGAATTTGCAAGCTTCACAATTAAATGTCGAGGTGTTGAACGGTTTTTATTGATTTTAGGGGGGGATCTCTCTATTTCCTGGATCTGAATGCCTGTTTCCCTTCCCAGATTAGGAAAGTTTTCAGCTAGAATTTGTTCAAATACATATTCTGGCCCTCTGTCCCTTTCGGCGCCCTCGGGAACCCCAATTAAACGTAGGTTTTTCTTTCTCAGGCTGTCGTTTATTTCCCTTAATCTATCCTCATGGTCTTTTAATTGTTTGTCTCTTTTTTCCTCAGTTTCCCTCTTTGCTATCAACTTGTCTTCTATGTCACTCACTCGTTCTTCCACCTCGTTAACCCTCGTCGTTAGGACTTCTAGTTTGGATTGCATCTCATTCAATTGATTTTTAATTTCTGCCTGATTAGCTCTAAATTCTGCAGTCATGAAGTCTCTTGAGTCCTTTATACTTTTTTCTAGAGCCACCAGTAGCTGTATAATAGTGCTTCTGAATTGGCTTTCTGACATTGAATTGTAATCCAGATTTTGTAACTCTGTGGGAGAGAGGACTGTTTCTGATTCTTTCTTTTGAGGTGAGGTTTTGCTTCTAGTCATTTTGCTCAGTGCAGAGTGGCCAAAAGCAAGTTGTATTGGGAAAAAGAGAAAAAGAGAGGAGAGAAAGAAGGAAAGAAAAGAGAAAGAGAAAAAAAGGGAAGAAAAAAAAAACGAAAAAAAAAAAGAAGAAAAAGAGAAAGAAAAAGAAAGGAGAAAAAAAGGGGGTGGGGAAGGAAACAAATCAAAAATCAAAACAAAACAAAAACAAAACAAACAAACAAACAAAAAAAAGAACCACAGGGGAGTATCTTCTGATTCTGTGTTCTTTAAGTCCCTTGGCTTCTCCTGGAAGTTGTCAGTCTAGCTGGTGTTCTGGGGGAGGGGCCTGTTGTGCTGATTTTCAGGTGTTAGCAGTTGGTGGAGCTGCTGTGCCCCTGCCTGGTGCAGGGCTCAGTGGGGGTTGTTTACCCCGTGAGGCCCCAGGAGGAACAGCCCCAGTGGCGGGGCAGCTCTGGAAACCTGGATTCAGCTCCGGCAGGAACTCCGTCTGCAGGGCCTGGAGGCTCCGGGGCGGGGCCGCTGATCTGCTCAGCTGGGGCAGGAGCGTCCTCGCTGTCCTGGGCCCTCCCGGCCTCTGCCTGTCCCGGGGGAGGCCGGATCCTGGGCTGTGTCCCGGCGCCCTGTGCCCGGAGCCTGCGCTGGTGGATTCGCGCTCCCGCCCTGCAGCCCCCTCCGCAGAGCCGCCCCCGAGCCCCCTCCGAGCTGCTCCTGGAACCGCGCAGCCCCCTCCGCACGGAGCCTCTTCCTCTGCCCGAGCCCCTCCGAGCTGCTCCCGCCCCGCAGCCCCCTCCGCGGAGCCGCCGCCCGAGCCCCTCCGAGCTGCTCCGGGTCCCGCGGTGCGCGCTGCAGCCCTTAGGGAGCTCGGCGCACTCTCCTGGGCGCGCAGTTGCTCTGTTACCGTCCCAGGGAGCCCGAGGGCATCCCCGCCCTCCTGGGTCCTGCTCCACCTCCCTGTGAGCCCCTTTCCGCCCGGGAAGGTCGGTGCAGCTCCTGCGTCTCCGGGACGGGGCTCTCCTGTCCTGGGGACACTCGCCCCGGCCTCAGCCCGGCTCCTCGCGGGCCCCTCCCCCTTGGAGGCCTTTTGTTCCTTTATTTCTTTTTCCCCGTCTTCCTACCTTGATAGAAGCGCGAACTCTTCTCACTGTAGCATTCCAGCTGGTCTCTCTTTAAATCTCAGGCCGAATTCATAGATTTTCAGGATGATTGGAAGGTTTTCTAGGTAGTTTGGTGGAGACAGGTGATTTGGAGACCCTACTCTTCCGCCATCTTGCTCCTCCCCCTATGACTCACTTTTAGTAATGGTTTAGATAGATTAAATGAAATCTATCTAAAGTACTGGAAACAAATGCCCAAATATTAGCTCCCCTCCCTTCCAACAACCTTTCCTTTAATATCTTTGCTTTATTTTATGCTATATATAAATAAGAGAAGTGCCCATTTCATGTTCAGATCCTCCACATCTTGCTTTCCAGTCCCCTGATGTCATGCCTTTTCTGACTGACCAATTTTTTTTTTAATGTTCTCATTGATTTTTCAATGAGTTTCCAGAGGTTTCCAAAGTGACCTTATAGAACCCCAGTGTGAGGTAGCACACTTCTTGGGAAACCACCTTTTGAAAGTCTTAAGTTGAACATCTTTTCCCGTGCTCAAAGGATCACACTGGGGAAACCATGTCCCCACCCTCTGGCACAGGGCAGACCCTGCCCGACGCTGTACCAGCAGCAGCCCCGAGGGGGCCCAGAGCACTCACACCTGTGGTGCCCACATTTGCACACCCTTACCTTCCACCTCTGCACAATCATGGACATTTCTGCTCCTCTGTTCTGTCCCCATGTGCAGTTTGCTGTGCCCGTGGTGGCCAGCCAGCACTCACCCACCTACCCACCATGTGCAATCATGGGCGATCATGATGCAGAGCTGCTTTGTTTTCCATGGTGTGCTGGGATTTGCAAAGGTTTTTATGTCTGTATCTACCTCAGGTAGGTTCAGAATACAATATGCCCAGCCTTCAATTCATTGGTTTTGATCACTTGGACTACATCACATCTACAAGTTCATGCCCTATCTGTAGCCACATATATTTCCAGAAAACTAGTGTCACATCTTGCAAGGTAGCTAAGTATATTGTTTCTCTATGTTCTATACAGTAAATAACAGACTGTGTTAGGAGCTCAAGAACCTGATTCAGACACTGTTCAATCTTTCTTATTCACAAAATGTCTGCAAAGCACTGACTAGAATTCAGTTAGTAAATTCAAAATTTCGTGAAAAGCATAAAAGTAAATCAGCCAACAACACAAGCCTTATTAAAATTATGTATCACTTCTTACTCAAATTAACATGCACAGTGGGGCCTAGGGTGGCTCAATCCGTTAAGCATCTACCTCCCGCTCAGGTCATAATCTCAGGGTCCTGGGATCAAGCCCTGCATCAGGCTCCCTGCTCAGTAGGGAGTCTGCTTTTCCCTCTCTGCCTCCCCCCCACAATCATGCATACACTCTCTCTCAAAATCTTTAAAAAATAATAATTATATACATATATATAAATATGCCCTAAAACAGAATAAACCTAGGTTTATTAAAAAGCTACATTTAGGGCAGCCCTGGTGGCCCAGTGGTTTAGCGCCACCTTTGGCTGGGGTCATGATCCTGGAGACCTGGGATCGAGTCCCATGTCAGGCTCCCTACGTGGAGCCTTCTTCTCCCTCTACCTGTATCTCTGCCTCTCTCTCTCTCTGTCTCTATGAATAAATAAATAAATAAAATCTTTAAAAATAAAAAGATAAATAAATAAAAAGCTACATTTAACGTCAAATTATGTTACAAAAAATATAGCCCTTTAGCAATAAAGCCTTTAATAGTAACACAGTTGTGACTATCTATACAGACATGGTGACAAAAGTAAAATCTCCTCACAGTGACTAGAGTTAAAAACCAAATGTGTACAGGGATTGACATCAGCAAGATGGTGGAACAGAAAAACCCCAGCTCCTTGTTCCCTTGGGAGAAACTTAACAACAATCTAAAGACCTAATTGCCTCAGAGAACTCTAGAAACCAGTTAGTGTTTGCATCACCTAGGTGAGTAAAGGCCAAAAAGAACCACACCGAAGCAAAGAGAGTTCACTGCTTTTTTCCTACCTTAATCCTCTTCCCTCTTGCAATGAAGCACAACCAACAAAAAAAACAACCAATACCCAGCTTCTCCCTCGGGGAAGGAAAGAGAAAAGAGGAACTTGTATTCAATGAATTTAGCCCAAAGGACTGGTTTCTCTCTTGCTTGGCTAAAAAGGCTAAAAGGAAGGCAATAATTTGGATGCGACATTGGAGGCTCCGGAGAAGAAAGTCTGGGCCATATAAGATCAAGGAGACTGCACTGTCACACATGGATGCCAAAGAAAGGAAGAGCTTATGAAATCCTGAGCAGAAAAGTAAGCCCCAGAAATTACACACACAAGCCCAGAAAATATGTATCTCCAGAAAAAGTTGGGAAGGTCCACAGGATCTCTAGTCAGGTTGATTAGTGAAGATCTTGTACTCTGTGAAGCTAGTCCATTAAGACTAGAAGAGGGGCACCTGGGTGGCTCAGTGGTTGAACATCTGCTTTGGCTCAGGTCGCAATCCCGGGGTCCTGGGATGGAGTTCCACATCAGGATACCCGCAGGAACCTGCTTCTCCCCCTGCCTATGGCTCTGCCCCCCCCCCCCCCCCCCGTCTCTTAAGAATCAATAAACAAAAACTTAAAAAAAAAAATAACACACTAAAAGAGATCATTGTCTTTTCAAATGCCCTAATCTCAAAAGATCAAAAGGCCCAAAGGGAAACAGTTAAAGATGGTTCCATCAAACGAGCAAAATAAAGCACCACAACCAACCCTTAAGAAATGAAGATCTATGAATTACCTGAGAAGTAATTTAAAATAATAATTCTAAAGATGCTCTACTAAAGATGCTAAAAGACAACACAAAAGATACCTAAATGAAATCAGGGAAATAATGCATGAACAAAATAAGAATATTGACACAAAAACACTTTTTAAAAAAGGTAAATAAACTTTGTAGCTGAAGAATACAATGATTAAACTGAAAAATGCACTAAACAGATTCAACTTCAGATTTGATCAAGCAGAAGAAAGAATCAGCAAACTAGAAAACATCATGTGAAATTACTGAGTCACAGGAATGGAAAAAAAAAAAGGAATGATGGAAAGTAAAGAGAGTCTATGGGCTATACAGGACACTACAAAAAGTCTATGCATTATGGGAGACCCAGGAGAAGTAGGAAAGAGATAGAGAGCCTATTTAAAGAAATAGTGGCTGAAATTTTTCCAAATTTGAGGCAAAAAAGTGGATATATAAATTCAAGAAGCTGAATGAACTCCAATTAGGGTAAATGCAAAGGGACCAACACTGAAACACATTATAATGAAACTGAAAAGCTGTGCTCACTTCAGCACCACATATAGTAAACTGAAAAGTTACAGGAAAAAAGCAATCTTGAATGTAGCATGAGAAAATGGACTCCTCATGTAAATGAGAACCTCTGTTGATTCAAAGCCAATGTCTCTGCAGAAATTTTGCAGGCCAGAGCGCAGCAGTATGGTATATTCAATATGCTGAAAGAAAAGAACTACCAAGAATACTGTATCTATAAAGTCATCCTTTAAAGATGAAGACATTAAGACTTTCCCAGCCACATAAAAGCTGATGGAGTCAATCACCACTGGACATGCCACACAAAAAATACTAAAGGACTGCCCTTGGGAGATGAAACAAAGGACCCTAGACAACACAAAACCATAGAAAATATAAAGCTCTCCAGTAAAGGTAAATACTTAGGCCAAAAACAGAACCCTAATGTTGGTGCATAAATCATTTTTCATTCTTTTATAGGATTTAAAAGAAAAAAGCATTAAAGTATAAATCTATGTTAACAGACACACAATATGAAAAGGCACAATTTGTGACATCACTAACAAAGCAGGGAAGGTGGAGGGACAGAGACATAAAGGAGTAGAGTTTTTGTATGCAACTAAAGCCATCAGGTTAAAATAAACTTAAATCATGAAGATATTTTATGTAATACCCAGAGAAACCACAAAAAAAAAAAAAAACTGTAGAAAATACACAAAAGCTAATTAAAAGGGCATGTGTCCAAAAAAAACTCACTAAAACACAAAGAAAAGGCAGTAGTAAAAGAAAAGAGGGACAAAAAACTTACAAGACATACAGAAAACAATTAAGAAAATGGGAATAAAATACCATCCTTATCAGTAATTACTTTTTCTTAAAGATTTTATTTATTTATTCAGGAGAGACACAGAGAGGCAGAGACATAGGCAGAGGGAGAAGCAGACTCCTCGCAGGAAGCCTAATGTGGGACTCGATCCCAGAACTCCAGGATCATGCCCTGAGCCAAAGGCAGATGCTCAACCGCTGAGCCACCCAGGCGTCGCTATCAGTAATTACTTTAAATGTAAATGGATTAAACTCCCTAATCAAAAGACAGAGTGGCTGAATGGATTTAAAAAAACAAGTCTCATTCATTTGGGGAATATAAAAAATAGTGAAAGGGAATAAAGGGGAAAGGAGAGAAAATGAGTGGGAAATATCAGTGAAGGTACAGGACATGGGAGACACCTAACTCTGGGAAACGAACAAGGGGTGGTAGAAAGGCAGGTGGGTGGGAGGGTGGGATTACTGGGTGACAGGCACTAAGGGGGGCACTTGATGGCATGAGCACTGGGTGTTATGCCATATATACATATATATATATAGGCAAATCAAACTCCAATAAAAAAACATACAAAAAAAAAGACCAACCACATGCTGTCTACTAGAGACAAACTTTAGATCTAATGATACACATAAGCTGAAAATGAAAAGATGGAAAAAAGATATCCCATGAAAATGTTAACCAAAAGACAGCAGGGTGGCCATACTAATAGACAAAAGAGATGAAGTCAAAAACTAACAAAACACAAAATAGGACATTATATAATGATAAAAGGGTCAATTCACCAAGAAGCTTTGACAATTATAAATATGTATACACCTGACATCAGAACTCCTAAATTTTTGAAGCAAACACTGACATCAACACAGTAAGAGAAGACTTCAATGTCATTCATTCAAAAGAAAGAACCACCAAACAAAAATCAATGAGATAACAGAGGACTTGAACAATACTGTAGACTAAATGCACCAAACAATCATACATGGAGGACTCTATGCAACAACAAGAAAATGCACATTTTTCTCAAGCACACACAGAACATTTTCCAGGACAGACCACATGTTAGACCACAAAACAAGTCTTAACAAATTTAAGAAGTCTGAACTCACACCAAGTATCTTTTCTGACCTCAATGGAATGAAACCAGAAATGAAAAACAGAAGGAAAAATAAAAATCCACAAATATGTGGAAATTAAGCAACACAGATTTAAACAACCAGTGAGCCAAAGAATAAATCACAAGGGAAATTAGAAAATATCTTCAGGCAAATAAAAATGAAAACACAATGTATCAAATCTTATATAATGAAAGCAGTGCTAAGAGTGAGGTTTATAGCTATAAACACTTACATTTAAAAAAAAGAGAGAAAGAGAGAAATCTAAAATCAGTAACCCAACTTTATAACTCAAGGAACTACAAAAAGAACAATGTTAGCAAAGAAAGGAAATTATTAGAGCAAAGATATAACAGAAAAAATTAATGAAACAAAAGTTGTTTTCAAAAGATCAACAAAATTAATAAACCCTTAGCTAGGCTAAGAATAAAAGACGACTCAAATAACTAAAATCAGAAATGAAAAAGGAGACATAACAACTGATGTCACAGAAATTAAAAGGACTATAATAGACTCTTAACAACTATACACCAATAAGTTTGATAACGTAGAATGGATAAATCCCTAGAAATAAACAACCTACAAAGTCAATGGCTTAAATTTAAAATCTGAACAGACCAATATCCACTAAGGATATTGAAACAGTAATCAAAAACCTCCAGCATATTAAAGCCCAGGGCCACATGACTTCATGAGAGCATTCTACTAACCATGTAGAGAATTAACACCAAAACTCATCAAATTCTTCCCCAAATTTGAAGAGCAAGGAATACTTCCAAGCTCATTCTGAGGCCAACATTACTCTGATAGCAAAGCAAAACAAGATACTACAAGAAAACTATAGACCAATATGCCTGAAGAACAGTAATTTTAAAATCCTTTTAAAATACTAGCAAACTGAGTTGAATGGCACATTTAAAGGATTACACACCATTACCAAGTCGAATTTATCCTACGGATGTAAGGATGGTTCATCATACAAAATGTGATAATTAAAAAATGTGATGTTATCTGAATGAAGAACAAAACACATGATCATCTCAATCCATTTGACTTATTAAATACCTTTCACAATTAAAGCAATAAACTGGCAATAGAAGGAAACTACCTCAATATATAAAGGCCATATATAAAAAGTTCACAGCTAACATCATACTCCACGCTAAAAGACTGAAAGCTTTTCCTCGAAGATGAACAAAGTATTGATGCTCACCCTCACTACCGCTATTCAAGAGAGCACTAGAAGTAAAAATTTCTTTGCAATTTGGCAAGAAATAAATTAGGAAAGAAGAAGGAAAGTTATCTCTGCTCACAGATGACACTACATGATCTTATATGCACAAAGCCCAAAAGATTACACCTACACACACACACCCAAATTATTAGACTACTAAACAAATTCAGCAAACTTGCAGGATACAAAATCACCACAAAATAAAATAACTGAGTTTTCAAACACAAACCACAAACAAAAGGACAATAAGAAAACAATCGCATTGACAAAAGTGTCAAAAAGAATAAGAGACTTAAGAATAAACTCAACTAACAAAGTAAAAGACCTATAGAGTGAAAAACTGCAAAACACTGCTGAAAAAAATTAAAGATGCAAATAAAATTGTTAAAATGTCCATTGCACCCAAAGCAATCAACAGATTCATTATAACTCTTATCAAAAATCCTATTTTTGGCAGAAACAGAAAAACTGCCCTAAAATGGGATCTCAAGAAACTCTGAAAACCCAAAACAATATTGAAAAAGAAGAAAAAAGTTTGAGACTTCACAGTGCCTGATATCAAATCATATTATGAAGCTTCAGTAATCAAAACACAGATAGACTGGCATAAAGACAGACATACAGACCAACGAAACAGAATAGAGAACCCAGGAAAAATACTCTCTGGCATATAATCTCAAAAACACTCTCAGGGAGATCCCTGGGTGGCGCAGCAGTTTGGTGCCTGCCTTTGGCCCAGGGTGCGATCCTGGAGACCCGGGATCGAATCCCACGTCGGGCTCCCGGTGCATGGAGCCTGCTTCTCCCTCTGCCTGTGTCTCTGCTTCTCTCTCTCTCTCTCTCTCTGTGTGACTATCATAAATAAAATAAAAATAAAAATAAAAATAAAAATAAAAATAAAAAAACACTCTCAGGATGAATGATCTTCAACCAAGGTGCCAGAACTACTTAATAGGGAAAGGACAATTACTTCAACAAGTGTGTTGGCAAAACTGAATATTCACATGCAAAAGAATTATGTTGGATCCTTACCATATACTGTATACAAAAATTAACATGAAATAAGACCTGTAAAACTCTTAATAAGAAAACAGGTTTCCCTGCTCACATGTAAGCTTCAAGACATTGAATTTGGGAATGATTTCTTGGATATGAAACCAAAAGCAGAGGCAACAAATAAAAATAAATAGGACTACATAAAATCTTTGAAAACTTCTGGGAAACAAAGTAAGCAATCAACAGAGTGAAAAGACAACCTACAGAATGGAAGAAAATATTTGCATATCATATATCTGATAAGGGGTTAATATCCAGAATATGTAAAGAGCTCCTACAACTCAACAAAAATACATGAGCAAAGAACTTGAACAGACATTTCTCCAATGAGCACATGAAAAGACATTCAATATCATTAATCATTAAAGAAAGTACAAATAAAATTACAAAGAGGTATCACCTTATAGCCACTATCTAAAAACAAAACAAAACACAAAAAATAACAACTGCTGGCAATAATGTAAAGAAATTGGAACTTTGTGCCCTGTTGGTGAGAATCTACAGTGGTCCAGCCACTATGGAAAACAGTATGAAAGTTCCTCGAAAATTAAAAATGGAATTGCCATGTGACCCTGAACAATTCCACTTTGGCTTATATACCCAAAAGAATTGAAAGTAGGAGCTCAAAGAGATATTTGCAAATTCACATTCATTGCAGCATTATTCACAATAGCCAAGAGGTTAAAGCAAATCAAATGTCCATCAATAGATGAATAAACAAAATGTGGTTTATACACACACACAGACACACACAAACAATGGAATATCATTCACCTTAAAAAAAAGGAGGAGATCCTGTCACATGCTATAACATGAGTGAAACTTGAGAATATTACACTAAGTGAAATAAGCCAGTCAGAAAAAGAAAACTGTGTAGCTATATTTTTATAAGGTATCAAAAGTAGCCAAACTCACAGAAACAGAAAATAGAATGGTGGTTGCCAAGGGTGAGGAGGGCAGGAGAAACGGGGAGTTGTTTGATGTGTACAGAGTTTCAGTTTTGCCATATTAAAAAAAAGTTCTGGAGATCTGTTACACAACAATATGAATATACTTAATACTACTGAACTGAATGCTTAACAGTGGCCACTATGGTAAATTCTATGTTACACACTTTACAATTAAAAACATGAGTGTGACACTTAAAGACAGACTAAGGAAGAAATGAAATTACTACAAATTAAACAGTAGCCAGGGACAGCCCTGGTGGCTCAGCAGTTTAGCGCCGTCTTCAACCCAGGGTGTGATCCTGGGGACAAGGGATCGAGTCCCATATTGGGCTCCCTGCATGGAGCCTGCTTCTCCCTCTGCCTGTGTCTCTGTCTCTCTGTGTCTCTCTCATGAATGAATAAATAAAATATTTTAAAAAATTAACAGTAGCCAGGATAGTGGTCCAATAATCCCGAGATTATTATAAGAGATAGGAAAGCTTATTTCTATCAACAAGCAAACTGATTTAAGCAACATTTGCAAATACAAGCCAGCCTGCATTGTAGAGCACGCGTGGCAGTCTTGGAACTCAAGACTGAAACATAAATCACCGTTGTAATTAGGGGCGCCTGGGTGGCTCAGCTGGTGCAGTGTCTGCCTTCTGCTCAGGTCACGATTTCAGGGTCCAGAGATGGAGCCCCAGTGCGGGCTCCCTGCTCAGCGAGGACCCTGCTTCTCCCTCTGCCCCTTACTCAGCTCATGCTCATGTGCACACGTTTGCTCCCTTCTCTCTCTCTCTCTCTCTCTCTCTCTCTCTCTCAAATAAATAAAATCTGTAAGAAAAAATTATTGGTGTAGTTAAATGCACACTTTTCTGGGAAGAGGTACTAACACCAGGGGATTAGACTATAAATTAGGGGTACAGTAAATGGTTTTAACCATCACTATCAATTATAACTGACAACCCAACTGCTACACCAAAGTAGATAATGTAGTAAATTTCATGACACTCATTTACTTTGGAAAATTTTCGAACTGTGGTTAAACAGTGGTGCAACCCCACAATATTTCTGTGCCTTCTCCTCTTCCAGGCACCTGGGAAGAGAACGGCACTTCCCCACCTCCTTGAAGTAAGTTTGGGTCTTATGACTTGCCCTGACCCATAAAAAGAAAGCATCAGGTTTGTCACTCCCGGGAAGACGCGTTTAAGAGAATCTTACATCTCTTTCCCAAGCTGTCCAATGTTCAAGGGAATGGCACCTCCACCAGCACAATCCTGACAGAGAGGACATGGAGCTGAGCACCCCACCAGTGTGCAATGGACAGAGAGCATGAGCCAGAAATGAACATTTATTCTTGGAATTGTTTGCTGCCAAAGCACAACCTAACCCATCCTGACATACCAGCCATTTGCAAAAATCAATGGTATACTTTGTAAATAATAGGAATCATTTAGTCTAAGTATTTATATTACTATTTACTAGGTACTAATTAATATTGTGTGGTTCAACCCAGTAGTGCCTAAAAATAGAGTCCACCAAAAACATATGCAATGAATCTGGGTATTTATAAACATGATTTCATGTGTTTATTCACTTGACAACACAGAAATCTGCAAATCGTCTAGTTTTGTCAGTTTCTCAGGCCCTAATACATGGCTATAAAAAATACAAGCTTTCTAAAAATCAGTTCTTGTTTGTTAAATATTATTTATAATATCAAAGTTAATTGTTATTTTCTAACTAGAGACAGCACTAAAGAGGTAAACTAAATGTCACACACAGTGATTGTTAATGCATATTTATATACATGTTTTTTTAAAGCTATCACACATAGTGATGAAAGAAAACATGCAATTCAAAAGCACTGGCCATGGATAATATAAACAACTTTCTACTAAGTTAGGTTTTCATCCATGGTGGTCTGTCTTTACACGCTTAAAGGAAATTCTCACTTTCTGGCATATGAGGGGATGTTCATAACATACTCATCAACGACAATGGTTTCCAAAGGTGAAAATAAAAGGGAGTAAGTCCCTTAAAGAACCTATTCTTATACAGAAAATAGTGAATACTGTATTAACTAAAAGGGAATCTGTTCTCAGACTTGGAGTCTATTATAACCCAAGGGTACCTTTAACAGTATTTCATTGCCATATATCTTTTAAAGCTAGCTTCTCCAACTATGTCAATACTTCAACGTCATTAATATTAGTTCCTGGAATCTACTGACCACACTTTGTCAATCTGTAATTTGCATATCACCACTCTGAAATGGATTATTTTCATTTCCAGAGTGAAACAAATGAATGGAAAGGGGAAAAAGTTACCATTTCCAAAGTTTCCTGTGAAGATGGAACAAAAATTAAGTTGCCAAGACAAGTACCATGCCAGTCATTGTTCAAAACCATGGGAAACGTTTACATAAGAGTGTTTCGCAGAATTCTGCAAAGGCTCTGAGTGGATTCACAGACACGCTGTCTTATACTCACACACTCTGGAAAGATACAACGTGATAGAGAGAAAACTTACTTTATGGTTAATTTAGGTGAGAAATTTTAGGATTAGAAGAATGTGACTGAGAATGGAACTAGACCACTCTCTTGCACCATACACAAAGATAAACTCAAAATGGATGAAAGATCTAAATGTGAGACAAGATTCCATCAAAATCTTAGATAAGAACACAGGAAACACTCTTTTTGAACTTGGCCACGTAACTTCTTGCAAGATACATCCACGAAGGCAAGAGAAACAAAAGCAAAAATGAACTATTGGGACTTCATCAAGATAAGAAGCTTTTGCACAGCAAAGGATACAGTCGACAAAACTACAAGACAACCTACGGAATGGGAGAAGATATTTGCAAATGACGTATCAGATAAAGGGCTAGTTTCCAAGATCTATAAAGAACTTATTAAACTCAACATCAAAGAAACAAACAATCCAATCATGAAATGGGCAAAAGACATGAACAGAAATTTTACAGAGGAAGACCTAGACATGGCCAACATGCACATGAGAAAATGCTCTGCATCACTTGCCATCAGGGAAATACAATTCAAAACCACAATGAGATACCACCTGACACCAGTGAGAATGGGAAACATTAACAAGATAGGAAACAACAAATGTTGGAGAGGATGTGGAGAAAGGGGAACCCTCTTACACTGTTGGTGGGAATGTGACCTGGTGCAGCCACTCTGGAAAACTGTGTGGAGGTTCCTCAAAGAGTTAAAAATAGACCTGCCCTACGACCCAGCAATTGCACTGTTGGGGATTTACCTCAAAGATACCGATGCAATGAAACGCCGGGACACCTGCACCCCGATGTTTCTAGCAGCAATGTCCACAATAGCCAAGCTGTGGAAGGAGCCTCGGTGTCCATCGAAAGATGAATGGATAAAGAAGATGTGGTTTATGTATACAATGGAATATTACTCAGCCATTAGAAATGACCAATACCCACCATTTGCTTCGATGTGGATGGAACTGGAGGGTATTATGCTGAGTGAAATAAGTCAATTGGAGAAGGACAAACATTATATGGTCTCATTCATTTGGGGAATATAAAAAATAGTGAAAGGGAATAAAGGGGAAAGGAGAAAAAAATGAGTGGGAAATATCAGAAAGGGAGACAGACCATGAGAGACTCCTAACTCTGGGAAACGAACTAGGGGTGGTGGAAGGGGAGGTGGGGGGGGTGGGGGTGACTGGGTGACGGGCACTGAGGGGGGCACTTGATGGGATGAGCACTGGGTGTTATTCTATATGTTGGCAAATTGAACACCAATAAAAAATAAATTTATTAAAAAAAAAGAATGTGACTGAAAAGTCTGAAACACAAAAACAAACAAAAAACCGCCAAGGTGTGCAGGGACAGAAAAGAGGAGATACCATATGGAAGCCAGGAAAAAAAAAAAAAAAAAGGAAGCCAAGAGTCAGTCACTCCCTATTCACACATTCTTGGGAGAAGACAGGCCCACACACAAGAAAGGACAAAGACACACTCTGTGCACATGGATGCCACTCAAAATTAGAGAAAATTAGAAAAATTAGAGGCCTGCTCACACAGGCCTTTCCCCAAATGGCATCTTAGTGGGGTCCCCTGGTCTCCCTTCCTAAAATCTCCACACAGCCCCTCAGCCACTTGAGGTTTCTTGGTGCTTATCACAACCTGTGATGGATACATCATTTGTCTTGTCTATGGTTCAGTCTTTCCTAGTCAAATACCAGCCACAAGGGGGCAAAGACATTTATCTATGTCACTCACTGCTGAATTCCAACTGTCTTAGCACAGGGCTTGCCACAGTAGGTGGCTCCGTAAATATTCGCTGAATGAAGAATGAATGTGTGAACACTGGAATCTCTACCAATTTTAGCTATAATAATATCACACAAGATATGCTATGCCTTATCCCATTCCCGGGTGTCCTGCCCAAAGGAGGAAGACTTGCTAATCTCACTGATCATAAAGTAAAACACTAGACCAAAGGTAAAGGAGGCAAATTCCCTAACTAAAGACATTAAATGGCTGGTGGTTATGACTTGTGCCCTTTGGCATTTCTGGCTCCTACTCTCCCCACCACCACCTATGCTGGTGCCAGTCAGCTCACCTCCTGATCACTCTCTGCATCCCACGTGGGTTGGACCATACCCGTGCTCATTGCACACCTGCTTTCTCACACAAACATCCACTGACTTGAGCCTTCACAAGGCTCAAGGGCCTGACTTGTCTTCCTCCTTGTGGAAGAAGGTGGGCCACCTCCTCTGTAATGACTTTTTTTTTTCTTCAATGGAGAAGCCTAGCATGGACCATTGCCTCAGCCAACAACACTGCCCACTGTCTACTATTTGAATTTTTTTCTGATGAAAAAATTTTCTAAGTTTCTATTTAAAATTTAATAGCATTTGCCATATATCCACCTCCCAAAAGTCCCAAAAAGAGAGGAGGAAAAATACTATATAACCACAAATTAGTCCTTGTAAACCAAGCAGCATCTCTTACTAGATACAACAGAATCCACTACCTTTCGCCTCCAAATCCTAAGCTGTCCTGATTTTATCTCCCTGAACATCTCTCTCCCCTGCTGTCTTTAACTTGCTTAAGTATTTAGGGATGGAGAGAATGGAGATCTGCAACCTACTCCAAAATCCTTCAACAGACAGAGGAAGGATGGTGGACAGAGGGAGGGGGAGACAGAAAGCACACACAGCACAAGGTCATCAGTTATTGGCTGAAAGGTAGGCAACGTAGGTATTCACCATACTGGTCTATTTTTCTGTAGGTTTGAAATTTGGGTGATAAAAGGGTTTTGAGAGGAGGAGGGGGGGAGGAGAGGGATGAGGGGAGGAGGATGAGAGGGAGGAGGGGGGAGGAGGAGGGGAAGGAAGAAGAATAGCAACAACAACTTCCAAGTCTCCTGGCCTATCTTGGAGTTGGGGGTCTCCCTGGGGCCCTACACAGCCTACTCAGCAAACGCACAGGTCCTGGAATTGTTCTGACCCCACTTCAAACCCTCCAGCACGCTGCCTCCAGCATCCTCTTTCTACTGTACTGAAGTGATGGCATTACTGTTCTAAGGGGAACTATCTGATGACTCAACAGCACTATCACGATACAGTTGAAACTCCCTAAAATGATACCCTCTGTCCATAGCAGTTTCTTTAATTGCAAAAATCACACAGACACCCCTCTCAAAGTTCCTCTGACACTACCGGCAGATCCCTGAAGGCACCACGTTATTTTATGCCATGTATAACTTGCTCACTCTTTCCTCTACTTGCTTCAAAATATGGGTTTAATAGTATGTAACTGCATGTTTACTATCATACCGCCTAATGCTGAGCAGTGTGAACACAAAGAACCATTGTGAGTAACCAGAAGGTCTAAAGTACACATTTACACCTTCGCTTACTCAAATTTGCTTATTACTATCCAGTAATTCCTCTTAGCAGCAGCAGAGGGTGCCATAATTTCACTTTTAAAGAGGAAAATTAGAGTCCTGCACACAAAAGCAACTTTCACAATTTCAGATGCAGTGTTTTTCATTTTTTTTTATTTTTATTTATTTATGATAGTCACACACACAGAGAGAGAGAGAGAGAGAGAGGCAGAGACACAGGCAGAGGGAAAAGCAGGCTCCATGCACCGGGAGCCCGACGTGGGATTCGATCCCGGGTCTCCAGGATCGCACCCTGGGCCAAAGGCAGATGCCAAACTGCTGCGCCACCCAGGGATCCCCAGATGCAGTGTTAAAGTCTAAAAAATGTATTTCTAACAAGTAGGGAATCTGAAAATGAAAACTTCCAGTATCAAGTTGGTTTGAATAGGGTTTTTTAATTAAAAAAAGAAACCACATGATAATACATCAAAATTCTCCATGTGATTGTACCACTGAACCAACAATCAAACTTGAAGGAGTTTATCCTAAGAAATAATCAAACAAGGATGTAACAATCTGAATGAAATACAATGAGAAAAGGTTCTGGTTTTTTTTGTTTTGTTTTGTTTTGTTTTTTTAAGATTTCATTTATTCATGAGAGACACAGAGAGAGAGAGAGAGAGAGACAAGCAGAGGGAGAAGCAGGCTCATCTCAGGGAGCCCAACATGCGACTCGATCCCAGTACTCCAGGATCACGCCCTGGTCCAAAGGCAGGTGCCAAACCACTGAGCTACCCAGGCATCCCAAGGTTTGGGTTATTAATGACACTATTTTTATTGCAGAGTTATGACTTTGCTCACAATATGGACATGGAACTGACTCTAACACACAGGTATTCTGATTCCAATCTATCTGCAACAATTTAGGAAGACTCTACTTCCCACCACCTCTTTATTCAAGCTTTTGTAATTTGTTTTATTTCGGGCCTTCTGGTCCACACTTTCCTAAGCTAGTTTCCCAGCCGCATCTTCAGTTTTGGTTTCACAATTCCAGAAGTACTGACAACTTGAACAGTGACTACATTTTAGACAGGCCTGTACATCTCAAATTTTCTGGAACTCTCAAAATTCACCTCTACATTTTGTGAGTTAACTCATATTTGCTTGTAGTCCTCCAAAATTTATCAAAGTCCTATGATTTGCAGAGTACAAAACCAAGCTACAAAAGGCTATACCAAACTATAAACATACTTAGATTGGATGATCTTAAAATTAACTCCACTTCCCAAATTCTGAATCTATGCATCTGGATTTTATTCTGTGGTTTTACTCATTACCTTCAGGAACTCAAGTAAACTGAGGCATGTCATACTCAGAATATTCTGAAGCAGGCATCCTGCTGTGTAAACTGTAATCACTATTAGGGCTCATCCTCATCCAGAAGGATGGACGTTGGGACTGAAGAAAGAATGGAACTCCCCAGAGTACCTCAGAATTTTATTAGGCTTTCCATAAGATTAATAAATCAGTTATTACTTGAGCGTGAGTCAAATTCCAGGAAGGCAGCATCAATTCTCATAAATACAGTCTCCCTGTTAAGGTCTTCCACTTTCCAGACAATCTGCTACCAGTCATTGTTTTCTTCAATAGGTAATAGGTAAAAATACAAGAAACGTGTCTAGAAGACAAAGCATTAAGAGGCAACAGATAAGATTGTTTTCCAAGGGGGGCAAAATCATCTCTTATCAGTGAAAACTCAACAGACATGTGGGACTATCTGAAATCAGAAGAGAGAGAAAACATTAAAAAGTGAATACGCTGATCAGAAAAGTTTCCAAGTCACATACCTGTCCAGCAGAAACCTCCACTTACCAGACAGCTCCAAGTGTACTCTGTTTCCTAAAAAGAGCCTCTTCTCATTTGCAGCTCTTTAAAGATTAGACTATTTTTTTCTATTTTTAGCAATAATAATACTAATATAATGAAAATAATAAGCTGACAAGGGGGAATGTACTACAATGTCAAGGAGAGCTGCCAGCTAAAAATGGACCAGGGAAAATAGGTTTTTTATAGTTTAAAGGTTGCTGAAAAAGCTCATGTGGTTAGCCAGATCAATAGAAAAAAGAACAAGGACCTAGAAAAGATAAGGACTCTAACTTCTCTGCATACTAAGAAATTAGGCCAAACTGGAGGGGATTAATCAGAAAGAGGAAAAAAATAAATCTGCGCTACCACTGTCTCAGCATCAAGGAAATCTGTAAATATGTAGAAAACAGGTTTGCTAATTACTTTTCCTTACCACTAGCTAGGCTTCTATTAAAATTTACAATGAAAGGTTCTGGCCATTTTAAATGTTTGACATAGAAGAGGCTATATCAGAATATTTACACCTTTATAAGTCTTCATCAGATTAGCTGTTAACTTTTTGTGATACAAAAAGTTCCAGACAAGTATAAAAGAATAAAATCTGTCTCAGGTTGGTAGTTAACAGTTGTGACCAAGATGTTTTTGGTTTTATTTTACAAAATGTGCTCATTTCTAACACGAGAAACGAACTTATTTTAATATAATACTTCTCCACACTTTAAAAATCAGCAATGGTGATATGTACTTATAGGCAGCTTTTAACAATTCTATCATATTTGTACTAACCCAGATGATTCACACTGACAAAACATTTTAATAACTTGATCACAAAACCATATGAACCATATGAATTTTAATATTATAAATACTATTTTTAAAGGTAGAATCTATTCTGCATAGGGTAAAAAGAATGTAATATTTAGTTCTCAAGTCTGAATTATCAGTATGTTATTTTAGTTTTGTATATCAGAATCTAAGTTACAGGTACAAAAAAAAATATTGCTAGCCAAATGAACAAAGTTTAGCTGAATCTCTGTAGCATGCAAATCAAATTTAAAATTTTTTTTCTATTACTTTATATTGTATTAAATATCAAAAGCTCAGGACTGAACTAAATATTTAATCAGGTTAAATTCTGAATATGTTTCTGTTTTGTCTCGTCTGTAAAAGTATGCAAATACATCACATAGATTTAAAAAAATATTTACAATGAAAAATTCTTCCTAACTTCTGCAGCATTTACACAGTGAACCAAGCAATTATGTCCACTTGATTGCTCCAGACATAATTTTCTAATTATTAAAAGGATATTTTTACTGTGTCTACTCCTATGTGAATTATTTTCAGTTGCATTCTGATCTTTTTGGATTAAGAAAATAGGACAATGTCTCAAAAAATTCTTTTTACTCTTCCCCAAACCATCACCTGAGAACATTTCTAAAACCATTACTTTCACCAAGTAGCCAAGTTTTCAAAGAGAAAAATCATAGCTGTCAAGTTCTGAAATCTGGCTAAGCATATTTTGTGGTTCAAGCGCTATGTTTCTTTTTGCACTAATCCTTCAAGAGTAAACTGCTATGGAGAGGAACAAGTGAAGAAAAGGACCCCAATAAAAGGTTAGCATTTGGAAAGCAGGGGGGCATTACTGTAACACATGTTTAGGTGAGGGAGGGATTACCTAAAACTACTGGGCTTCAGGTCCTAAGTACTAATTTTGCAAGGCTATGGAAATACAACTAACTAAATCAGGACTGCAACATCCTGAGGTAATAATCTGATCTTACCTTTTTTAATATGAGGGATGCCTAGATTCACTGTACTTTAAGTAGTAAATAAACCAGAGATGATACTTACAACCTACCAGACAGAATTATCCTGAATGGCAATAATAAGTATTATACAGAGAGTCATAAAAGAGATTTACCTCAAAATGAAAACTTGGGCAGATTACATTCAGCTGACTAATTCTGCTACCTCTACTCTAAGTAGGTCTCCCAACCACAAGCATAGGAATGGCTGACAGGGGAAAAAACAAGGTAAGACTTGCTATCTTACTCATCTCTAGTTCAGTGCTGGCTGTAAATCAAGGCAACCTGCCCAAACACATAAAACAACTTAATGACGATCTAAGAGAGAGCTGTTGGATGTATGCAATCAGGAAACCTGTACAGAATCAAAGGCTAAGCTATTGAGGCCTCACATGTAATTGCTATGTTCTATGGCTCTGAAAACAATTAAAGAATGGGAGGGGCAGGAATCTGCAATCAAATACTACACAGGCATTTGCCATTTTCATGGCACCTAGGAATTATTGAATTTTCGGCATTTCACCCCTTTTATTCCCTAAATGTTCGTATACATTCTAATACAGTACAAAGGTACTTTGACGGGAAAAGTATAGAAAAAGGATAAGAATGCATTTTTTTTCTTAAGTCTACAAATGTATTATTGAAATACTTTCTCCTAGTCAATTCTGCAAATTAACAAAATTCTAATCACAGAGCTCAATGGATCAGAGCATCCTAATCCAGAAAAATAAAAGAGTATTCTCCTATTTGTGGGTTAAATAACTAGGAATATTTCTAATAATTAGCTCCAGCACTGGGAGGAGGAAAGGAGGAGAGAGACAGTAAATATCACACTCAAATTCAAGTATCTTACTTTGCTTAGGACTAGTGTAACATCAATCTATATAAACTATTTTTCGGACTTCATAGAAGAGCCTGGAAATGCTACCATTTGTATAGACACACACGGCTGATTTTCTTGCTCCAACAATCAGAAGCATGCCTACCTCAGGTCAGCTCAGGACACGAGAACCATGAAAAAGGAGATTCTGGAGTTCAGGACAACTGACAAAAGCATGTCTAGACAGGGACGATGGGAGGGCAGTGGTGGCTCACGTGACAGGAAGAGGCATTGAGGGACCAAAGAGGAATTAAGGGCACATACAGCCTCCTTGCAATTCCTTCCAGATGACACTCTGCAGGAGCTGCAGCTAAACCATTAGGATTACTATCTCCCAGACTAGTTCTGTCAATTGCAAACTCCCAAAAGCCTCTCAGGTTTCTAGTTGTCTATAGAAGAAAAGCCTATTGGGGCACCTGGGTGGGGCAGTCAGTTAAGCATCTGACTCTTGGTTTTGGCTCATGTCCTGATCTCAGAGTTGTGAGATCCAGCCTCATGTCCGGCTCCATGCTGATCGTGGAGCCTGCCTAATATTCTCTCTCTCTGCCCCTCCCACTCATGCGCTCTCTCAAGTAAACAAATCTTAAAAAATAAATAAAAGTCTATTAATTCTAAGAATTCTAATAACAAGCAAATAAATACACCAGAGAAAGCATCTTCAGCACAGATTCTGCTCCCAGGAATTTTCACTAAAGACATCATTTACATGTGTTTGAAAATACAGATGTGCAAGAAACTTACAAATCATCACTGATGACCAAAAAAAAAAGGGAGGAGGAAGGGTTAATGATCTAAAATGGTTTAAAAAAATGAGTTAAAAGTACAAACAGGGAAGAGGGTTAGGATATAAAATCCAACTAAATTTTTAGGCTATACTTTTTGTACTTTTTAAAATTCATCACTACTTATTCAATTCTTACTTACCTAATTAACAGCAAAGAATTATACACATTACAGTAATTTTTTGAAACTCAAATACCAGACTATGGGTCACAAGTCCCTCATGGGTCTCAAGGCCTATTTATTGTTATACTTAATACATTTATGTAAGTATCTGTATGGCTTTCCCCTCCATTAAACTATAAATTCCTTAAGAACAAAGGGGAATATAAATTATATTCCACAATGCCAGGCACAGCAATGCTCATTAAATGTACACTGAGTATATAACTAAAAAGAAACACATCTGACCTAAGGCTACATATGTGACCACACGGGCACTTGGCTAAAGTCATAACTGTAAGTTCTCTGAGCTATGTCAGCCTGACCAATGAAAAGGATAAAGATAGTTCTCAGAAACCCTATACGTTTCAAAAAGTTCCATAATCCCTTAGAAGTTTCTAGGTTTCCTAGATCGAATTTATCCCCCACTAAAACAACCCACCGTAGATTAAAAACCAAATGACTCATCTGGAGAGTCAATTTACACAGTGTTAAAAAGCAGCCAATACAGATCAGTGATTCATGTCATGGCACAGATTATAAATAACATCATTTATCTGGTGCCTGGAAGGGAAATCAAGGTTTGTGCTATACAAACCAATTATATTTCCCTTATATTCCATAATTATGATCAGCAAACCAGAATACAAAGTATTCTGTATGAACAGATTTTTTTTCATGAGAAATATAAGCTTGTTTCTATGAATGTTAACTTTTTTACACTGGGCTCTACATTTATACTGACTATGTACTGATCAACATAGATGACTTCTTCAAACTTCTTATGGATCCCCAGCAACAATACACATTGCTCATACAATGTAATAAACATTTTAAATCATTTTTACATTCAAAAATTATAATAGTATTTCATATTTCCTATTTTTTCCACTAATAAATGCATTTTGTGACAATGCATATTGACTTCAAATTCAACCAAACTTCTCATCTCAGGTTATTAAAGTAACATTTTCCAAAGGCAAACTATGGAAACTGTAAAACTCAGTGGTTTTCAAAGGTTAAGGGGGAGGAAGGGACAAATCAGCAGAAAATAGGATTTTTCAAGGCAGTGAAACTACTCCCTATGATACTAAAACAGCAGATACATGTAATTATACACTTTTCCAAACACATAGACTATGCAACACCAAAAGTGAACTTAATATGAACTGTCAACTCTGGGTGATAACCATGTGCCTGAGTGAGTTCACCAACAAAGAGAGCACTCTGGTGGAATATGCTGAAAACAGAGGAGGCTATGCATGTTTGGGGCAGAGTATAAGGGCATCTCTGTACCTTCCATTCCATTTTACTATAAACTTAAAACTGCTCTGAGAAATAGTCTATTTTAAAAATTTTAAAATATTTTTTCCTTCAAACAGGAATAAATTCTTTATTAGTAAATCATTATTTTGTAGTCAATATTTACTGAACATCATTAGTGAACACTTGTAATCTAATTTTTCCTAAGTTTAATTTCTTTCTTTTTAAAGATTTATTTATTATTTATGATAGACACACGGGGAGGGGGGGCAGAGACACAGGAGGAGGGAGAAGCAGGCTCCATGCCAGGAGCCCGATGTGGAACTCGATCCCGGGACTCCAGGATTGCGCCCTGGGCCAAGGGCAGGCGCCAAACCGCTAAGCCACCCAGGGATCCCCTCCTAAGTTTAATTTCTATTTTGAATCATCAGTAAACATAATACATAATTTCTGCAGTTCTTGCAATTTTCTGTTAAGTTCATTAAGATGTTCCACCATGTGTCTTTACTGAAGCCATCTTTCAACTTTACACAACACACTTCCATCTTCCCACAAATTGAAAAAGTGAGAATCATTCACTAAAAAAAAAAAAAAACACAACCCCCCAAAAAAGTGTCTTACATGCAAATTCTTGACAAATCCTTTCCTGTGGTCTACTAACACTTAAGGTATGAAAGAGCAAGCAATTGGTATACTGATCCCATATTTGTTAACAATTTTTCAGAACTCAGTAGTATGTTGGTAGCACTGTGCGAATAACATTCTTCCAAATGTCTTCAAGGATTCTCTCTAGGGTGCCATAAATACATCTTAGTCAATGTCTGTTGATTCATCTTGAAATGAAACTTTCTGATTTAATAACCTTCTGGATAAACACTGTCTCTATGTAATCTTGTCACCAACAGGGCTTCTAAAAATATTATTCAGAAGTAAAACACTTTAAATTTTCTTTTCTTCCTAGGTTCTAACACAGTGTTCAAAGTTTCCTGGCAGGCTGGCAAATGAAGCAATTTTGAATTCTATAATGTATTTGGGTTTAAGTAAGCAATTGTGTGGCCTTGTACCTGGCTAGCCACATGAGTCATTCTAAGAGTTATAACTGAATTCATGAAGGAATTTTGCATCTTACTTTGCCCTACCAGACCTTTAAAAAATTAAAAATCTACGCAACATAAGGTGGACATTTTGTTTTAAGGTACCAGAATAGTCTACTTGGTACCTCTGCTTCACGTAATAACATTCCATGCAAATGAGGTTTTGAGTTAAGAAAGAATTAAGGTACACAAGTTAAATGTGAGGTCATCTTTTATTAAATTACCTAATTAATGCCAAACTCTTCATTTCAGGTCTCTATGTTTATCTTGTTAATTTACTGTTTTCCAGCTTTCATTCAAAAGCTTTTCATTATGATGGGAGGATAAGTATCTCAAACTTGAATTATTTAAAAGATGAATTTAAAGGGGCATTGGTATTTACAGTTTCAGAAAATCACTTTTTTCAAAATATTTTTAAGCTACTTTTATTCTAAGAATGATTAAAACAGGGGATTCCTGGGTGGCTCAGCAGTTTAGCGCCTGCCTTTGGCCCAGGGCATGATCCTGGAGTCCCGGGATCGAGTCCCACATTGGGCTCCCTGCATGGAGCCTGCTTCTCCTTCTGCCTGTGTCTGTTTCTCTCTGTGTGTCTCTCATGAATGAATAAATAAAATCTTTTTAAAAAAGTAAAATAGGAAAAGATAAAATATTAGTTTTCATTTAACAATTAAAATTCTGAAGAAGTAGTACATTATAATATTGCATTCATACATAATCAAAATTTGGGGGAAATTACTCTTATAAAGCTCTGAGGCTAGTGGTCCCTTAAAATTTTATCAGGCCCCTTAATAGAATGAAATTCAATTATTTGTTTTTAGTAATAAACATTTTTATTTCTTAAAAAAAAAAAAGCCCCAAAAATCTCATCAAAACAAAACTTGGCTAACAGTTAACTTCAAAGTCAATCACAATAACTATAGCAGTTATGGAAATTAACACAATCTATGCTCCACTTAACACCACCTAATACCAGACAAAGAGGAGGAGAAAAAGAAAAACTAGAAAAGCTGGACAAGTCTTTTTTAAAGGAATGTTTGAAAGGTTAAAAAAAAAAAAAAAAAAAAAAGTCTTCCAAAGCAGGACTTGAATGGCCAAGATCTGAAAGAAAAGGGAAATAGCCAGAGATGCACCCAACATTCTGCACTGCTTTTCCCTGAGTACATTCCGAGTTCGTAAGCAGCAGAGATAAGAGGCTGAGAAGATAAGACAAATGTCAGAAAGCAGGGAGGCATCAAAGAGAGCCCCTGTTGGTGTGGCAGGCTGGGAAGACAGAAACTGGATTTCAGGACCATAAGGTGGCCAGGATGTGAAGGGTCAAGATTCCAGAGGGAAGAAAAGCACAAAAGAGTGAGTCTGGCAATCCAAGCTACTTTTCTGGTCCAAGTATTCACTGATTGATAAGCAAATGAGAGCAGGGGGTAGGGAAAATGAATACAATGCAGCTGCTAAGAGAATGAGAAGCTGAGCAAAGATGCAGTCTGTCTCACTGGAGCAGAAAGATCAAAACTGGAGTTGACAGCCTAACAAGGGAGAGAGGCACAACTATGTCCCACCTGCTTTCAGTTGGTACCCCGAAAGGCCTGAAGTCCATTGACACCTCTAAAGAACTGCACCTGTGAGGTAAAGGGGAAACTGGAAATGCATGAGTCATTATAAATGCATCACACTCTGAATCAGCTCACCCGCTGATTGAATTCAGGTGGCTGCCCCTATTCTAACTGCCTCACAGAAACTAAACTATCACCAGAAGCCTCTTCAATTGTCCATCATGACCAATATTCAATCAAGAATCACTAGACTTGAAACACCTGGGTGGCTCAATCAGTTAAGCAACTCATGATTTCGGCTCAGGTCATGGTCTATGGGTTGTGAGATAGAGCTCCGGTGTCTGCTTCTCTCTCTCTCTCTCTCTCTCTCTCTCTCTCTCTCTCTCTCTCTCCCCCACCCCCACTTGTGTATGCATGAGCTCAAATGCTCTCTCTCTCTCAAAACTAAAAAAAAAAATCTTTTTAAAAAATCACTAGACTTTTCAAGAGACAGAACCAATAGAAAAAGACAAATGAAAGAAATTCACAGGTAATCCACATAGTGGAATTACCAGATGTGGACATTACTGATCACAGTTTATACTGAAGACATTTAAACCATAAAAGAGAATTTCACCAGTACCAAGACAAGTACCAATTCCACACAGTGGAATTATCAGATGTGGACATTACTGATCACAGTTTATATTGAAGACATTTAAACCATAAAGGAGAATTTCACCAAGGTCTAGAATCCCATTTGCAAGTAGACCAAATGCACAGCCAGAGCAGACAACCACTGGGCTTTCAAGTCAACCAAATCTAGTTTCAAGGTTTCAATCCAAGCCCTTTCACTTACCAGCTTTCTTTTCCCCTAAAGAATTTTCACATCATTTACGAGGATGAACTTTCAGTGTCTAGCATAGAATAGTCCAAAAAATTAGGTCATGATGGTCAATAATCGTTACACCATGATTACCTTATCCCAGAACTAAGTTCCCTGCACACTCTCCTTTCATATAGCAGAGTAATGCATTACTATCAATTCCCAACAAAAGCATCTTTCAAGTGAAAAAAAATGTCTATTTTTGTTTTGAATCACCAATAATGTATTCCAGAGCTACCAATGCTATTCAGAAAAAATATTTCATAAACAGTAAAAGAAAACAAAGTATTTATTAATTCATATTCTGACTCCTCCCCCTAAAAAAGATCTGAGGTAGCTTACAGAGACAAATACAAGCAAGAAGCAAGGGTTTTGGTTTTTGCCCATAGTGTTTTGTTTTATTTTTCAATGAGAAAAGGGCAGACTATGGTCTGATAGATACAAAAGTTAGATATAAAAGTTTCTAGGGGGATCCCTGGGTGGCACAGCGGTTTGGCGCCTGCCTTTGGCCCAGGGTGTGATCCTGGAGACCCAGGATCGAATCCCACGTCGGGCTCCCTGTGTGGATCCTGCTTCTCCCTCTGCCTGTATCTCTGCCTCTCTCTCTCTCTCTCTGTGACTATCATAAATAAATAAAAAATTTAAAAAAACAAAAAATAAAAAAAAATAAAAGTTTCTAGGGAAGGTACCATAATCCTGAGCTGACACAGTACATACATAAAAACACGCACTTCTGTAGATCTTGGCAATGGTATTTACAGCACCATTACTCTGTCTGACCCACAACCCACTGAGGTGAGGTATACCTCCGCTTTACCCTTCTGTACCAGATCCTTGAGACAAGAAGACAGGCCCAAGTCTAGAACTCAATGTTCCTTCCACACTGTCATGTTCACGCTGCCTTTCCCCGCAAGACCAAAGCTGATATGACCAAGATGATAGAAAAGAACAAAAAAGGTCTTTTCCAGCACATAGTACTGAAAGTCTGCAGCATGCCCATACATACAACTGTTTGGTAAGTTTTAATTTCACTTAGGACAGATTAAATTCATGGCTTTACTATTACTTTTACTTGAATAGTAACTAAACGCATTCAATGAACGCTTCCTGAGCCACTACCAGGCCTGACACTGGAATCGCAGATAAAGATGACAGCATCCCTACTGTGAGGAGCCCGCTGTGGACTGGAGGAGAGCGCTCCACATAGAACAGGAGGGTGGGGCAAGAGGCTGTAGAAACATGACATTGTCGCACCACGCTAGGCAGCCACTAACAGGAAGGAAGGGCGGGTGAATGAAGTGTCGTACCAGAACTTCTACTCAGACTGAATGGCTGAGGCTCCTCACTTGTGACATCCCACCCTCCTCCCCCATTTCCTTTTAACTCTAAAACATATCAGCTCAGGGATCCCTGGGGGGCTCAGCAGTTTGGCGCCTGCCTTTGGCCCGGGGCGTGATCCTGGAGTCCCGGGATCGATTCCCGCATCGGGCTCCCAGCGTGGAGCCTGCTTCTCCCTCTGCCTGTGTCTCTGCCCTTCTCTCTATGTCTATCATGAATAAATAAATAATCTTAAAAAAAATAAAAAATACAATATATCAGCTCAAAGCTAAACAGAAACAGCTATGTGTCAGTAATTAAATCAGCAGCTCCCAAACTTTGGTCTTTCATATCACCACCACCCTCCCAATTTTTACAACACATAAAAAACACATAATTTCTAACTCAATGATAAGCACCAGAGAATCCTGCAAAGTCATTTTATAAGTAGAAATTCAGAGAAGACATCTATGATCTAACACTCGCTGCATGTTTCCTCCCCCATGAGCATGAGGCATGCAACCACCAGCTTCATACAGCAAAGGGACAGCCCTTTCTGCCCACAGGTCCTGTCCCCAAGTTACTTAAATAAACTAAGCTGCACCGGATACAATGTCTCAAAGTTTTTTTCTTAATCTTTGTTCTCGAGCATCCTGTAAGAATACTGTGATAATAAATATGTATTTGGTCTTCTCCCAGGCTCATAAAATCCTTAGAATTTCCAAAGTGCTTAAAAGCAATCAAAGGTGTCTTTTGCTATTCATCACATCCCCCACTCCTTTCAAGCAACCCTGAGTTGAGGTTACTGAGGTGACTTCTGGAAAACCTCTAAGTATGGAGGCTGACTGCCAGGGGAGCCAACTAAATGATTTGGGTTAGCACTTTCAGTCCCTGGAGGTCGGAGGGGCTGGACACTGATCCCAATCACCCATGTCCAATGAAAGCCCAAAAGGACAGAGTTCGGGGAGCTTCCAAGGTTGGTGAACACAAGGAGGCATGGGGAGAGTGGTGCACAGGAGAGGGTATCCAACTCCATGTCCCTCTCCCCTTTACCTTGTCCTCTGCATCTCTTCCACCTGGCTGTTCTGAGTTATATGTTATAAGAAACTGGTCATCTAGTAAGCAAACGGTTTTCCTGAGTTCAGTGAACTACTTCAGCAAAGTAATTGAACCTGAGGACGGAGTGCTAGGAACCTCTGGTTTAGGGCTGGTGGGTCAGAAGCACAGGTGACAACATGAACTCGCTTCTGAAAAGGGGGAGGGGAGGGCCAGTCTTGTGTGGGACTGGCCTACTACTGCCCCTAGGCTGTGTCAGAATGGAGTTAAGCTGTGGGATATCCAGCTGGTGTCAGAGATCTGCCTGATGTGTGAGCCCCAGATTCAATTCCAGAGGCAAGGCTTCAGTTTCCAGAAAAGGCAGCTCCAGAGAAGACAGGGCTGCAGGGACCAAGGAGAAGTCTCACCCTAGGGAGGACCAGGAGGAGCAACTGGGACCAGAGAACTGGATGCTGGCCTGGTAGGCAAAGAAAATTACCCCATCCCTCTACCCACTACCCCTCCAGAAACCCTCACTTTGTTTCCTAGAGTTGAGTCTCTCATGGTTTGTCTCCCTCCCTTCCCCTATGATCCTCTGCACTGTTTGTTTCTTATATTCCATATATGAGTGAAACCATATGATAATTGTCTTTCTCTAACTTATTTCACTTAGCATAATACCCTCCAGTTCCAACCACGTTTATGTAAGTGGTAAGTATTCGCCCTTTCCGATGGCTAAGTAATATTCCATAGTGTGTATATAAATATGTATATATGTGTATACACACACACACACACACACACACACACACACACCTTCTTTATCCTGAATTTGGTGATGGGCGTGAAGGAGGGCACATGATGTGAGCACTGGGTGTTAGACGCAACTGGTAAATTGAACACTACATCTGAAACAAAGCATGTACTATATACTGGCTAACTGAATTTAAATTCTTAAAAAAAGTAAATAAGTACAGTGAGGAAACCCAGTGCTCACTCGAGACCATCGGAGCCATAGCACCAGCCTGACACATGAGAGGCTGAGGTTTTAAATTCCACCTGCCTGGTATCTGCCATAATCGCAGAATTAGAGTGGAAATCAGCAAGATGGACACCAGCCTTGGTCTTGGAGGGTTTTCTAAACAAAAGAGAATTTCAGACTACAAACATCAGTACCCAGAATCTAACTACAGAGCCCAAGCATGAATCTATGCCGTCCCCAACAGCTTGAGCAAACATATGGAAGTGGGAAGCCGAAGACACGTTAGAGAAACTGTTTATTACAGTTGGGATAAAATAAAAGGTATGTGTTGGAATGACAGTGGGAGTTAAGATTAGAAAAGAACAGCCAGCCTGAGGAGTTTATATGAGGAAGGTGGCCCAAGAAGGAAAGGGCATGTTCTGAACCGTGTCTGAAAGATTAATTTACTGGAACAACGGTAGAAACACTGTTGATATTCAGAAATCTAAAAATACTGTTCAGTCCGCGGGTGCCATCACGGCGGATGCAGCCAGTCAGGTGCTCCTGGGCCCCGGCCTCACCATCCTGTCCCAGCCGCTCATGTACATGAAGGTGCTCATCCAGGTGGGATATGAGCCTCTTCCTCCTCCAACAAGAGGATGAAATATTTTTGGGCGGCAAGTATGTCAGCTTCCTGGTCTGTTTTGTTATGCTCGGCACATTGCAATCATCGATGGGAAGCGTGGGTTGTTCACAGGCTTAACTCCAAGACTGTGTTCAGGTGTCCTTGGAACTGTGGTCCGTGGTAAAGTTTTACAGCATTACCAGGAATGTGACAAGGTCGAGGATTTAGGCTCTGGAAATGTACAGAAAGAAGTCACACCTTCCTTCGACCAAGTTATCAAGGAGACAACTCGAGAAATGATGGCCCGTTCCACTGCTACCCTCATCACACATCCCTTCCACGTGATCACACTGAGATCTATGGTACACTTCATTGGCAGAGAATCCAAGTACTGTGGACTTTATGACTCCATAGTAACCATCTATCGCGAAGAGGGCCTCCTAGGATTTTTTGCGGGTCTTATTCCTCGCCTCCTAGGTGACATCGTTTCTTTGTGGCTCTGTAACTCACTGGCCTACCTCATCAATACCTATGCACTGGACAGTAGGGTTTCTACCATGAGTGAGATGAAGAGTTATTCCCAAGCTGTCACGGGATTTTTTGTCAGTATGTTGACCTATCCCTTTGTGCTTGTCTCTAATCTTATGGCTGTCAACAACTGGGCTTGCTGGTGGATCCCCTCCTTACTCCCCAATATATACTTCTTGGATAGATTGCTGGTGCATGCTACAAAAAGAGGGAAATATGAGCCGAGGAAATAGCTTGTTTTTCCAGAAGGTCCCCCTTTGGGAAGACTTATTGTTGTGACTTGAGAATGTTAATTTGAAGATGTGGGGCAGGGACAGTGACATTTCTATAGTCCCAGATGCACAGAATTATGGGAGAGAAGGTTGATTTCTATACAGTGTGGCGCGCTTTTTTTAATAATCATTTAATCTTGGGAAAATGGAGGTGTTCGATGTCTGCCTTTTTTGTTCTTTTTCCCAGCACTACATAATTTACCACTGATAGTCTCCTTCTGTTATCCTGAAATGGGCCGTTTTTGCTCCAGAGTCCTTATTTAAACAGGGAAGGAAAAAAAAAAGTTGCATTTTACGAGGGGTATAGGCAGGTCGTCATGTGATTTGAATCTTAATTTTAAAGCTTTGTAAAATTGTAAGGCTTTCTCAAGAAAGAAAGAATTCCATAAAACTTAAGAAATATAATAAGGTAAATTACATGGGAGATTATTAATTGCCTTTCTTTAGTAGACCCTAAAGCCTCAGCATCCATCAGAATCTGCCTCCCATTAAATGCTTCTAAGCACGTTTGATTAACCCTGTCTCTCATCCTTCAAAAAAAAAAAAAAAGAATCTATTGCTATAATGACCCTGGAAAATCTCTCCACTGGGTATCCTCTCCTTCAGTCTCTTACTGCAAAGTAACAAATTGTTGCCAACAACAAAAACAAAGAGAAAATTACAGAGAACAAGCAAGATTTGGAAAGGAAGACATAATGGCTTCCTCCCTCCCACCCAGCGACCACACAAAAGAAATTCTTGTCGTAAAAATATGAGAAGCAAATACTGTAGCAGTGGCCTCTTCTCTAAGAGTGAAGTCTTTGCCAGTCCCTGAATTATATCATTATACAGTTATAAGTGTATATCAGATTTTCTGTACAGATTATCATCTTATAATCTTTTCTTCAGTTTTTAATTGTCATTGTTGTTGTTGCAGAAGGTGAGTAATTTGCTTTTCCTTCCTACCTGGTAATGCACACTTAGATCCACAGGGCACTTAGGATATTGACCACCTCGCATGTCATACTCTCAGGCATGTTAGCATTCACAGGAGAAAAAAATACCATTTTAGAGGGAAATAATTTCAACTCAAGCATAAAGCTCCTATTTACTCAGGCCTTTTTAAAGCAGGTTCAAATGCTCTAGGATGAGAAAGCATATGGTTTCACTAATTTAATCCACTGGGATGTTGCCAAATGAGTAAGCACTTAATTTGCTGCTTCTCAGACTTCTCTATCAAAGGAGCAGCGCCCATAATATTAGAGTGAGCATGCAGGGGTCTCCTCTCTCCCTCAGGGTTTAGGAATACAGCCTGAAGCTCATGAGCAGCCTACCTTGAAATGTCTTTGATGTCTCTTACTTTGTCTCAAAAAGTAATGTAAATTTTATATTCTATTCAATATTATCTGCATTTGTTTTAATATAAAAATGTTTTGCATTACCCACTTTTTCCCCCAAAAAAACCCTTCAGTAAAGATGATCTAGGAAAATTGAAAAAAAAAATACTGTTCAGAAGATACTTTCTCTACCAGTTTTATTAGCAGAGGTCATGGGTAAGAAGATAGAAATGAGCAGAGACATCCCGGGAAACACTAAGTGGCCGGAGATGTAGGAAACACCAGCATCACGCACCATGCTGAGGCGCTGACGAAACAGCACTCAGCACCTACACCCCATCAGGAAATGAGGAAAAAGAAGACAAGGGATCCCTGGGTGGCGCAGCGGTTTAGTGCCTGCCTTCAGCCCAGGGCGCGATCCTGGAGACCCGGGATCGGATCCCACGTCAGGCTCCCGGTGCATGGAGCCTGCTTCTCCCTCTGCCTGTGTCTCTGCCTCTCTCTCTCTCTGACTATCATAAATTAAAAAATAAAAAAATAAAAAAAAAGAAGACAAGAGATCATCCCCTAAGTTTCCAACAGAGGTACTGAGTTTCTATTGCTACTATTTTTAAAGACAGGTGCACCTGAGCCAACAGATGAATGATACAAAGATAAACAAGGAGTACTTAAAGGGACAGAATTAGCAGCCCAGGTCACATCAAAAGGCCTTTATACCTAAAAAAATAATTAGCATATTTATTATGAGTCAGCCACTTCCTTTTTGCACTGGGTATACTGTGGTGAACAAAACAGATATGGCCCTTCCTTTCATAGAGCTGCCAAAGCAAAAAGATGGAACACAGAAGTACTCAAATACATGAATAACCAATAAACTACTAACTGTGATAAACACAGTAAAGAAAAAGTGGGTTGGTTAATACTATTTGAAAGAATGAATATGGGAGGGGGACATATCTTACATTGGGTAAACAGGTGTTAAAAAGAAAACCACAGGCCCAATATGGCATCAGTTAGGCCACGACCCAAACTGGGGCTTAGTTCCTAATCTAATGGCAGTCTGAACCTCCCCCAGAAATGCAGGGGGCGTCAGTCAAGAATTTTCCAGGGATGCCTGGGTGGCTCAGTTGGTTAAGTGTCTCTCTTTGGCTCAGGTCAGGATCCCAAAGTCCTGGGATCGAATCCCACATCAGGCTCCCTGCTCAGTAGGGAGTCTGCTTCTTTCCCTCCCTTTGCTTCTCCCCTGTACCCCACCTCAAATAAACAAAATCTCTAAGAAAAATGTTTCTCCAATCAGGCCAATGAGGTTGCCACACAGGCCCTCTCCATCCCACAATGGGAGATGAGGTTATCTGCATGGTAAGAGTCCCCCTATCCTTCCCCCTAAGGGAAAACTGTCTTGCCTAGAACCACCCTTTTCCCTTGCTGATAACTTTCTTGCCCCACTTAAAAAAAAACCTCCCATTTTGTAGAACTCAGAGCTCCCCTCTTCTTGCTAGGAGGAATATTGCCCAATACTCGAATCATTTAATCAAGCCAATTAGATCCTCAAATTTACCTGAATATTGTTTTTTTTTTTTAACAGAGGGAAGTTACTCTAAGAAGGTGAAATTAAACAGACCTGAATTAAAGGGGTATGGAGGGGACAATCAAGTGAGAGAGGAGCGCATTCTAGCAGAAGGTCCATCATGAGCTGAGGTTCTCAGGAAGAGCCCAGGGTACTGAAAGGACAGTGTGGCTGAAACATAATGAGCCACAGAGAAATTGTGATAAAATTTGAAAGGAAATGTAGGCAGGAGTTAGATCATACAGCACCTTGTAAGCCATTTTATTGTCTGTATTTTTTACATTTTATTGTCTGTATTTTTCCATTTTATTGTCTAAAAGGCACTTGCAAAAACAATTGGGAAATGGTTAGGGCATAATATTTCAGACTCACACTATTCTTCCTTATTACAAATAATAGGGAGCAAATTCATCTCTGATTACATTTTGCTTTTGCTCAAGAGTGAGGACTTTCTTTTCCTATAATTACTGGGACTTCTTTATGCGTTTTGATCACCTTTAATTATCAACTCATGACTCATAAAGCATTCAAGCTGTCAAAACAACAACAAAAGAAACCTATTGCAAATGCAATAATTTTTTCAACTCCCAGACTGATAGGTCTTAAATAGTAATGTCAAAAGTGTTCCCTAATAACGAACCATATTATAACTAATCTACTTAATAAGAACACAAAAGTAATGCTTCCATTCAGACAATATTTAAATATGGAAGGGCAATATGACATAAGAAACTGGTGTATGAAGATGAGGTTGAGGGGTGCCTGGGTAGCTCAGTCAGTTAGGCATCTGCCTTTGGCTCAGGTCATGATACTGGGGTCCTGGGACTGAGCCTTAGCAGGGAACCTGCTCTCCCTCTCTCTCTCCTCCTACTTATGCTGTCATGCTCTTTCTCCATCAAATAAATAAAATCTTAAAAACAAAAAAAGAGATTGAATTGTTACAAATTAACTATGAAAGCTTATGATTTACTCTTACCAGAATCAAGATTTTCTTAGTAACAAAAAAATAGTACTACTAACAAAAAGAATTGTTCAAAGCACCTCACCCCTATAAACTCATTCAATCTCATAACAACCCTATCCAATACTTAATATAGGTTTATCCCTAATTTATAGATAAGAAGATTTAGGGAGATGGTTTAAGTAGCTTGCCCAAGGTGGCTCAGCCCAGAGTTTTAACCACTGGACACAATACCTCCCAATAATGTGCTACTCTCATTCCAGAGCTTTCCTGAGAGGTCGGATTTCAGCTGGTTTCCTGGATCCATTCTTGGAAGCAGGATATTATTCCCATGAGCCCAATTTGTGCCACAAGAAAACAGAGAAGACTAAGAACTAAGCTACTACAGGAAGAAAATGTAAGCACTCTCTGATCTTTATTTCCACAACTATCCTGTATTTAACAATGAGAGCAACAACAGCCATTTACTGAGCATCTCTTATTTGCTACACCAGTTATCATAGGAACCTCATTTGATATTCGTCACGAGCTATTATTAGTTCACATATATAGAAAATGAGATTAAGAAGTTCAGCAACTCTATTCTAAAGTTCCTCTTCTGCTTCTACCACACACTGTCTATAGGTCAAGACAGTTTCGCTGGAGCAGCAGAATCCATGGAATCAGGGATTATATAAATATCACTGCTTTTGTATAAAACCTTGTTCATCTGAATTAGGAGCTTTGTCAGAGGGAAAAAAACTTGCCCTGCTGTTCTCATTCCAATCTCTAGCATTAATAATGGAAAAAGGGAACCAACTAGGGTTTGCTACTCCCTTCCCAAGAAAGCCTCCAAGACAATAGTTGTTCAATGCCATGTCCTCAACACCCAAAAAGGGGCTGGACTTCAGTAAGAGCTCAATCAATTGTGGTTGACTTTAACTGAATTTCATGAGTCTGGCTTATGTGAGATCAACTTGGGCCTAAGTCCTCCTCCTCTTTAGGATGCTAACGAACCAGGACACCTAAGCAAAAAGGTGAATCCATGCCATTTATAACAAAATCACCATCAACATAAAACCATGAATTATCCACAGAGGTTGGTCTGCAAAGTTTAACTATTTCAAAGATAAAACTAGTAAGTAGTGCTTCAAATTGAAAAAAATAATAATAATAAGATCACTGTATTTCAAAACTTTGATTCAAAGTGCGTAAGACTGAAGTATTCAAAAAGGATGGAATACCAGAAAAGAAGGAGACAGGAGTTGGGACTCTGGGAATCTGGACTCTGGGATTTTCCTAGTAACAGCAACATGGCCACAGTCAGCCCTATAATCCCCAGGCCCGATTTTCCCCACAGGAAGGCTAAAGAGAGGAATTTGATGATCTCCTAGATCCAGAACAACTTCTCCGTCCAATGACTCAAAGCTGGGAGATGCCACTAGACTTTGAGATGGCCAGTTAGGAGGGTGACAAGCTTCAAGAATAAGGAGGTGTTTGAGCTAGTCCTGGAGGGACCTGACAACCTCAATATGCATGAGGATGAAGTTAAGGCCCATCTTAGCAGCTAAAAGAATCACTGACTATACTTTCATTTGGCAAAAAGTCATGAATTTCTCCTCCAATGCTACATTTACCAGGTATATATGGCGATCATCACAATACACAGGTAACCCAGCAGTCCAGGCTTTAAAAATGAAGTTCAAAAAAAAAAAAAAAAAAAAGGAAAAAAAGAAGTTCAAGGGATGCCTGGGTGTCTCAGCATTTGAACGTCTGCCTTTGGCTCAGGGTATGATCCCAGAGTCCCGGGACTGAGTCCCACATAGGGTCCCACATAGGGACTGAACCCTATATAGGGCTTCCTATAGAGAGCCTGCTTCTCCCTCTGCCTGTGTCTCTGCCTCTCTCTGTGTCTCTCATGAATAAATAAATAAAATCTTTTCTAAAAATTGTAATAAAATAAATAAATAATGAAATTCAAAAACCATTCTTTTAATTTAAAAGAGAAAAAGAAACACCAAGAGTAGCAACCTACACTTTCCTTCCTAGATTGAGGGGAATTGGGCAGATACTTCACAATCCTGTTTATAGGACCCTCTTCACATGAATACACTTCATTCTGTTTTTCTTAGACGTTCAAGAGGAAATGAAAGCATTCACTGTAAAAGATGTATAAAAATATCAAATGACAAGTTAGAAATGTCTCTGAGGAATTTATCAGATAATACCAGCTGTACTGTTTGGGTTGCTGTTTTTGAGAAAGAGTTATAAAGCTTGAGAGTTGTTTGGAAGACCATAGTCCTTTGAAATCACTACATGTTACTTTTCCTCTAGTGACATTCAAGGACACCAAGGATCTCCTTGTGGGACTGCCCCCAACAATTTGTTTTTTGGATATTTTCGTACAACAGTAAGTGAAACAGCTGGCTGAATCAGTAGAACTGAACTCAGTAATTAAAGGCAGGATCATTTTACCTTGTCATGCAAGGTAATGCAATTGGCATGTTTAATTTTTTAAAGAATTAAAATATTTCACAAAATGAATCAAAATATTTCACGAAATGAATCACAGACCTAAATGGAAAATGCAAAACTATAAAACTCCTAGAAAACAAGAGAAACTCTAGATGACCTTGGGCATGGTGATCCCTTTTTAGATACAATCCAGAAGCACAATCCATGCAGAAAATAACTGATGAAGTGGATTTCATTAAAATTGAAAAGTTCTATTCTGCAAAAGACAGTATCAACAGACAAGACAAGCCACAGGCTAGGAGAAAATACTTACAAAAGACACAGTTGATAAAGATGTTATACAAAGTATACAAAAAAACTTTTTTTTTTGGTGGGGGGAGCACCTGGGTGGCTCAGTAGGTTAATTGTCTGCCTTAAGTTCCCATCAGGGTCTCAGGGTCCTAGGATCAAGCCTCTCATCGGGCTTCCTGCTCAGCAGGGAGCTACTTCTCCCACTGCCCCCTGCTTGTGCTCCCACTCTCTCTCTCAAATAAATAATATCTTTAAAAATAAATAAAATTTTTTAAAAAGATTTTAAGTGATCTCTACACCCAATGTGGGACTCAAACTTACAACCCAAGATCAAAAGCTTCATGTTCCACTGACTGAGCCAGTCAGGCGTCCCCCCAAAAATTCTTAAAACAGACCATCTGATAAAAATTGGGCCAAAGAGTTTAAGAGACTTCTCACCAAAGAAGATATACAGATGACAAAAAAGGCCTATCAACAGAGATCTCCACATCATGTCATTAGGGAAATGCAATTAAATAACAATGAGGTACCATGACCTGCTCATATGAATTGCCAAAATCTGGAACACCAACACCATGAAATCCTGGTGAGAACATAGAGCAACAAACATTCTCACTCATTGCTGGTAGGAATGCCAAACAGTACAACCACTCTGGAAGACAGTTTGGCAGCTTCTTAAAAAACACAGTCATTACACCATCCAGCAATCATGCTCATTGGTATTTACCCAAAGGAGTTAAAAACTTATGTTCACACAAAAACCTGCATGTGGATATTTGTAGCAGTTTTATTCATAACTCTCAAAACCTTAAAGTGACCAAGATGTCCTTCAGTAGGTAAATGGATTAATAAATTCTGTACATCTACACAATGGATTATTCACCACTAAAAGGAAATGAGGTATCAAGCTACGAAAACACATGGAGAAAACTTTTTTAAGATTTATCCATTTATTTTAGAGACAGAGCAAGCGAGCACAAGTGGAAGGGCAGAGGAAGAGAGAATCTCAAGCAGGCTCCCCACTGAGTATGCAGACCCCAATGTAGGGCTTGATCCCACAGCACGTCATGACCTGAGCCAAAACCAAGAGTCGGATGCTTAACCAACTGTACCACCCAGGAACCCCCACATGGAGGAAACTTAATGCATATTACTAAAGGGAGGAAACCAATCTGAGTAGACTACATACTGCAGAATTCCATTATAGGACATCCTAAAAGAGGCAAAACTATGAACACGGTAAAACTATGATTACAAGGTTTAGGAGTGAAGCAATAGTAGGTGGAACACAAAGGATTTTTAGAGCAGTGAGAATACTCTGTATGATGCCATGATGATGTGTACATGTCACTATACATTTGTCTAAACCCACAGAATAAGCAACATCAAGAGTGAACTATAAAAACAAACTATGGGCTTCAGGTGATTATGATGTGTCACTGTTGGTGCCTCAACTGTAACAATGTACCAGTCAGGGGGGATGTTTGTAACACAGGTCCCTATGGATGTGTGGGGGGGGTTAGGGAGTCTATGGGACACTCTATATCTTCCCCCTCAATTTTGCTGTGAACCTGAAACTGCTCTAAAATAAAGTCTTACAAATGTTTTAAACTGCATGTGCTTAATTCCAAAAAACAGAAGGAAGCTCACATATATGATTTCTAAGAAAAATAATTAATCAAGATTTGAAATACACCTTTCCTATTTGCAGAAGTACTGACTATTTTTCTGGAACGAACAGAGAAACTTGAGGAATATGTTGTTTAAGGACAGGTGACAGTCACAGGCCACGGAACCCATGTGCTTTCACTGAGAAGGAAAAATATTAAGTGATGGGGCTAGAGGATCTATAACACCTCTAGAGTATGTCCTGAGTTGACCATGACAACACCTGCTAATATCACAGCAACTAACAATTCAGTAAAAGTCTGTTGGTATGTCAATAAAACATGATATAAGGAGGCTGTCCTTTTGCTAATCTGACTTGATCCAAAAGTATATTTAAAACTAATATAATGTATTATAGGAGTGCCTCCTTTAGGCACTCCTCCCTAAATATTGCTTTTCTTCAAACAAGACTTTGATAAATCTTGGATGGCAGGGAGCTTGTTTGTTCTCCCTAGGGACATGCCAGAGTCATTGGACAAATACAAATCCACCTGCCTTAACAGGAAGTCTAGGAGCAGAGCTAAGATTTTTCTGTAAAGCTGAGGAGCATTACAAGAATGCAGACTTGAATAAAAAGCCAGCCCACTGCAGCTTTGGGGAAGCTGAAATAGGCAAGGTCAAGATTCTCCTCTGAAAATTAGGCAGACTAATGGATGATCAAGATGCCACTGTTTTAGGACAGAGAGCCTGACCTTGAGCATCTATGTCAGAAAAAGGCCAGAGGTAGAAATAACCAGACATTTTCAGCCAACCTGCACATTCACAACATAGATCAGTGCCTCTTCCTCTTACACAAACCAAGGAAAATTGCTTGTTTAATAAAATAGACTCCAAAACGTGCTATTTACACAGATGTATCTAAGGTGGGCACTTTTTCTGCATGTAGTTTACTATTAAGGTTTTATTTATATCTATACATATATTAAATGTGTGTGTATATTTATATACACAGGTGTATGTGAATGTAAGAAACAGATAATGTAAGGTATTAATAGATTCTCAAATAATGAAAATAAGTGATATATTTTGGAAATGTTATTTACACCATTTAACAGTTGGAAACATCTTCTAGAAAATAAGTTCATTCCAGGAGCTACTACTGATGCATAATCCTTAGATACAGGAAAATCCCTCCCTTAGCTAGATATGACCTTTTCATTCACCGAGTTTTCATAAAGATTTGCTTGGATTTTAATTTCTTATACACTCTTTTCAAAATACCTACGTTTTTGTTTTTTTGCTTTTTTAGGAGAGAATGAGAAGGAAAAAGGACACATGGATGAGAATGCCTAGAAAAACACTGTTGCTTCCTTTTTTAAATGTAATATACTACTTATTAATTCTTACTCATCTATTACTATATCCTACAAAAAAATATTTCTAAAGTCAACTGAATGGAACAACCACAATGTCATTTTATATCATTAACAAAATTATACTCTATCATTCAGAACTGAAGGACAAGGAATACCTGGGTGGCTCAGTCAGTTAAGCATCTACCTTTGGCTCAGGTCAAGATCCCAGGGTCCTGGGACTGAACCCTGCATCGGGCTCCCTGTTCAGTGGGGAGTCTATTTCTCCTTCTCCCTCTGCCTCTCTCTCATGAATAAAAAATTTTAAATATTAAAAAAAAAAAGGGCTGCCCAGGTGGCTTGATGGTTTAGCACCACCTTGGGCCCAGGTTGTGATCCTGAAGACCTGGGATTGAGTCCAACATCAGGCTTGCTGCATGGAGCCTACTTCTCCCTCTGCCTGTGTCTCTGTCTCTCTCTCTCTCTCTCTCTCTGTATCTCTCATGAATAAATAAATAAAATCTTTTTAAAAAATCTTAAAAAAAAAAAAGCACTGAAGGAAGAGTCTCTCACACAAGTGAAAATTAAAGGAGTTCCTCACCAGTAAACCAACCTTACAGAAAATGTGCAAAAGTTTTAAGTGGAAAAGAAAAAAGGCTATAACTAGAAATAAGAAAATTAAGGGGAAAAAATCCTCCCCAGTAGAGGCAAATATATATAAAGGCAGTGAATGCGCTACTTAAAAAGCTACTTTGAGGACGCCTGGGTGGCTCAGCAGTTGAGAGTTCACCTTCGGCTCAGGGCATGATCCCGGGTCCTAGGATTGAGTACCATGTTGGACCCCTCACAGGGAGCCTTCTCCTTCTCCATATGTCTCTGCCTCTCTGTGTCTCTCATAAACAAATAAATAAAATCTTAAAAAAAAAAAAAGCTACTACGAAGGTGAAATGAGAAAAATACTAAAGTCAACTATAACTGCATCATGTGGTTAAGGGTTGTAAAAAAGATGTAAAATGATGTCAAGAACATAAAATGTATATGAGGGAGTAAAAACTTTTAGGACTTCTAGAATACATTCAAACTTTAGCAATTAGAGACTTAAAATAGACTGATATATATACTGATATATAGATATAGATATAAAACTCAGAGTAACCACAAACCAAAAACCTATAAATGATATGCCAAAAATAAAGATAAAGGAACCCACAATAACAATAAAGAAAAGCAGCAGACCACAAAGGAAGAGAGCAGAAGGCAACACAGAGAAGAAAAACCACAAAAACCTACAAAAAAACTACAAAAACCACCAGAAAACAATGAACAGAATGGCAGTAAGGGCATCTTTCCCAATAATTACTTGAAGTGAGAATGCTCTGATCATAAGACAGCAAGTGACTGAATAATCTAAGAGCCATCTTTATGCTGCCTAAAGACACACAAAACCTGAAAGACACACAAAACCTGAAAGTGAAAGGATGGGAAAAATATCCTATGCAAATGAAAACAAAAAGCAGGAGTAGCAATACTCTAATCAGACAAAATAGACTTAAAAACAAAGATCGGAACAAAAGGCAAAGACGGGCATTCTAAGAAGAGGATACATTTGTGAATATATGTGCACCCAATAGAGGAGCACTTACTATATATAAAGGGAATATGAACAGACATAAAGGGAGAAATCAACAGCAATGCAATAACTGTAGGGGACTTTAAGACCCCACTTATATCAATGGATAGATAATCCAGACAGAAAACCAACAATGAAACATTGACCTTAAAAGACATGTTAGGCCAGATGGACTTAACAGATAATTACAGAACATTCCGTCCAAAGGCAGAATACACATTCCTCTCTAGTGCTCATGGAACATTCTCCAAGATAGAACACATGTTAGGCAACAAAATGAGTTTTAATAAATTCAAGAGGTTGAAAACATATCAAGCATCTTTTCTGACTACAATAGCATGGAACTAGAAAGCAATTACAAATAGAAAACTGCAAAAAAAAATACATAAATACATGAAAATGAATAACATGCTGCTAAACAACCAAGGGTCAACTAAGAAATCAAAGAAGAAATAAAAAAAAAAAAAAATACCTTGAGACAAATGAAAATGGAAATACAACATACCAAAATCTATGGACCCTGCAAAACTAGTCATGAGAGGGAAGTTTATAGCAATACAGGCCACCACCAAGAAACAAGATATATTTCATATAAACAGTCCAAGTTCATACCTAAAGAACTAGGGGGTGGAGGAAAACCCAAAGCTAGTAGAAGGAAATAATAAAGATCACAGTGGAAATAAATGAAATAGAACTTTAAAAAATTAGAAAAGATCAATGAAACTAAAAGCTGGTTCTTTGAAAAGATAAAATTTGATAAACCTGTAGCCAGAATCCTCAAGAAAAAATGGACATGGTTCTAATACAATCAAAAACCAAAGAAGGGAAATTATGACTGACAACAAATACAAAAGATCCTAAGAGATTACTACAATTGCAAGTCAACAAATTGGAAAAACCAGAAGTGGATAAATTCCTAGAAACACACAGCCTTCTAAGACTGAATCATGAAAAAAAAAAAATAGAAAATATGAATAGACTAATTACAAGTAATAAAACTGAACCAGCAATTAAAAAAAAAAGAGTCAAGGACCAGATGAATTCTACCAAACAATTAAAGAAGTGTTAGTACCTATCTTCCTCAATTACTCCAAAAAAAGTAAACAGGAAGGAATGCTTTCAAAGTCCGTTTATGAGGCCAGCACTACCTTGATACCAAAACCAGAAAAAGACAACACAAAAGAAGAAAAGTATAGGCCAATAACCTTATGAATATAGATGCAAAAATCCTCAATAAAACATTAGCAAACTAAATCCAAAAATACATTAAAGGGATCATAAGCCATGATAAAATGGGATTTATTCCAGAGATGGTTCAATACCCACAAGTCGGGATCCCTGGGTGGCGCAGCGGTTTGGCGCCTGCCTTTGGCCCAGGGCGCGATCCTGGAGACCCGGGATCGAATCCCACATCAGGCTACCGGTGCATGGAGCCTGCTTCTCCCTCTGCCTTTGTCTCTGGCGCTCTCTGTCTCCCAGTCTTTCATGAATAAATAAATAAATAAAATCTTAAAAAAACAAATAAAATCTTTAAAAAAAAAAAAAATACCCACAAGTCAATCAACATGACACACATTAACAAAATAAAGGATAAAAATCATATGATCATCTCAATAAATATAGAAAAAGCTTTTGACAAAATTCAACATCTATTTCTGACAAAAGCTCTCAAGAAAGCATATGCAGAGGGAATATATCTCAACATAATAAAGGCCATATATGACAAACCCATAGTTATCATCATACTCAATGAAAAAGCTTTTTCTCTAAGATTAGGAACAAGATGCTCACTCTTACCACTTGTATTCAAATATGGTAGGAAATCCTAGCCACAGCAAATAGGCAAGAAAAAGAAACAGAGGCATCCAAATTGGTAAGGAGGAGTAAAAGTGTCACTATTTACAGGTGACACACTATATATTGAAAATTAGATGCCACCAAAGAAACTATTAAAACTAAACTAACAAATGAATTCAGTTAAATCACGGGATATAAAAACTAATATACAAAAATCAGTTGCACTTCTATAACTAATAACCTATCAGAGAAATTAAGAAAACAATCCCATTTATAATTGCATCAAGAGTAAAATCCCTAGGATGAAGGGGTAGGTGAAAGACCTATACTCTGAAAACTATAGGACAGTTATGACAGAAACTGAAGACACAAATATGTAAAAGAAAGATGTATCACCCTCATGCATTGGAAGAACTACTATTGTTAAAATGTCCATACAGCAGACCCTAAAATAGTCCAAGCTGGAGGTATCTCACTCCCTGATTTCAAACTATACAACAAAGCTACACTGATCAAAACAGTATGGTACCAAAACAAAAAACAGATACAGAGACCAATGGGACAGAATAGAGACCACAAAAACAAACAAATGCATGTATGGCCAATTAACCTATAATAAGAAAAGGCAAGAATATAAAAAGGGGGAAAGACAGGTCTCTTCAATAAATGGTGCTGGGAAAACTGTACGGCCACACGCAAAAGAATGAAACTCAACTACTACCTTATACCATAAACAGAAATTAAGTCAAAATGGATTAAAAGATATGAATGTAAGACCTGAAACCATAAAACTCCTAGAAGGGAACAGACAGACTCTTTGGTATTGGTCATAGTGACACTTTTTTTTGGATCAGTCTCCCTGGGCAAGAACAAAAAAAGCTAAAACAAACAGGATTACATCAAACTAAAAATCTTATGCATAGCAAAGGAAACACCAAATGAAAAGGCAACCTACTGAATAGTGGGAGAAGATGGTTGCAAATCATACAGCCAAAATATAAAAAGAACTTACAGAACTCAATAGCAAAACAAAACAACAATCTGATTAAAAAATGAGGCACAGGACTCTTTCCCAAAGACAACTTACAGATGGCCAGCAGGAACTCGAAAAGATGCTCAATATCATGAATCACAAGGGAAATGCAAATCAAAACTAGATGAGAGGCGCCTGGGTGGCTTAGTTGATTAAGTGTGTGCTTTCTGCTCATGTCTTGGTCTGGAGTCCCAGGATGGAGTCCTGATGGAGTCCCGCATGGGGTCCCCTGCTTAGTGGGGGGTTCATTTCTCCCTCTGCCCTTCACACTGCTCATTGCTCTCTTTTCTCGCTCTCAAATAAATAAATTTTTAAAAAATCTTTACAAAGTTTTAGAAACTACAATGAGGTATTACCTCACACTGGTCAGATGGGTTAGTATCAAAACTAAAATAAGATTTGGTGAGATGTGGAGAAAAGGGAACACTCAAACTGTTAGGGAGAATGTAAACTGGTGTAGTTACTATGGAAAACAGTAATGGAGGTCCTGGAAAAATTAAAAGTAGAACTACCACATGATCCAGCAATTTTACTTCTGGGCATTTATCTAAAGAAAACAAAAACACCAATTCAAAGAGATCTATGCAATCCTATGTTCCATGTGGCACTATTTATAATAGCCATGATATGGAAGCAACCAAATTACAATGATAGATGAATAAAGAAGCTGTGGTGTCCATCTGTATGTATGTGTATGTATATATACATACACTGGAATATTACTCAGCCCTAAAAAATAATGAAATCTTGATTTTGTGACAATATGGAGGGACCTCGACAGTATTATGCTAAGTGAAATAATCAGAGAAAGACAAATACTGTGTGATCTATCTTACATATGTAAACTAAAAACGAACAAAACAGAGACTTAAAAATACAGGGAACAGAGTATAGAGGAGGTAGGGACTAAAGGGGCAGGTGAAATAGATGAAGGGATTAAGAGGTACAAGCTTCCAGTTATAAAATAAATTAGTTATGGGGATATAATGTTCAACATAAAGAATACTGTCAATATTACAATAACTTTCAGGTACCTCGATGGCTCAGTAGGTTAAGCGTCTACCTTTGGCTCAGGTCATAATCCCAGGGTCCTGGGGATTGAGTCCCATAACAGACTCCCTGTTCAGCTTGAATGCTCTCGGCTCTCTCTCAAATAAATAAAATCTTAAAAAAATACATTATAACAACTTCCTATGGTAACAGATGTTAACTAGACTTATCATGGAGACCATTTTGCAATGTATCAAAATACCAAACCACTATGATGTACATCTGAAACTGAGAGGATATTGTATATCAATTATACTTCAATCTTTAAAAGCTAATCTATTTTTACCACATAATTATGTATAAAAATCTATTTTTATTTCTTTATATAATGATTTAATATATTGACAAAGAATTCACTTTCACTAATGGAAAAAAAAATTATCTGGTATTAGTGGTTCAAAAGAAGTCTTGCATGGTCTAAATCTAAAAGAGACTGGTAAATTGATATGTTCTAAGTTAACCAGAAAGTCTTTTCTGTGTCTTCTGGTACAACTGCAAAAGAATTCTACCTCAAAAAAACAAAAACATTCATAGCTGAAGAAAGATTAAAAGTATTCACATTAGTGTATTCTGTCACATTCTTAGGTAACCTCTTTACTGATAAAGTAATTAAGTAAATGGAACCACAAAGAAGCAATTACTCAGTAGGACCCCTCCTATGGAAGAGTGTGCTCAATGAAATATGAAAAGTCTTATGCATTCTCACATTCCAATTCACTCACTCACAACTACCTTAGTGCTTAAGGGACAAGTATTCAGAGATTATGAAAGCAAAGAATTTAAATGTCTTCTGTCTACTTTAAGACAAATGGTATCAAGAGTACAATCAAAAAGTGTGAACACAGAAGTTTCTCTCCCCCAGAACACAATTACTCTTTGCATTAACAATTTCAAGTTCTGCATTTGTTAGACCTCACAGATTTTTATTCTCATCCCTGTATATATTATCAAAGCTGCATATATCTCAGAATGTTGATTGGAGAGTACATTTATAGTCACTAAGGCTCCCTAAGGAGTTTATTTTTGACATAAAATATTCTTTAACAATCAAAAGTATTTCACACATTTGACACCAAGGAAACAAGGATACATAAAATCCCATAAAATTTACCAATTTTCTAAACCAGAAGACTCTGGCTCTCAGAATCAACAAAACCAATGAAACTGATTTATAGAACAATCATAGCCATCCAAAGTTTATAGGATGTCTACACCACATAGACTGAAGTGTGACATTCTTCAAATCACTCCTCATGTAGGAGGCTGCGTGGGAAATCTCCTCTCTGCTACCAAAATGTAAAGAAACCTAAACATTTGTGAAAATAAGCTCTCTTCAGCACCACTTCCTCCTAGTTTCCCATATGCCTTCAAATTCTACATCATAAATAATCCACAGCCACGGCTACCTTCAATGTTTGTCTTTTAATCACTTCATTCTGCTTTCATTCAATTTCTATGTCCTTTGATGTGAAGGTCCCAAGAGAGAAGTTGGATAATATGCCTCTTTGCATCATCTCAGTGCCCAACACAGTGCCTTTTAATAACAAGCACGCAGTAAATCTTGATATAACAGCTAAAATCTGTATTTAAAAATTTTTAGGTCCAGACTTAGGAGGCATTTTTGAACCTAAAAATGTTGCCATACAAATGTGTCTGTGAGCTGACAATCTCCAGTTCCCTATCCTTACCCCAGACAAGATCATCTTTACTTAATGTGCAGGCACCTCAAAGTCAACGTATTTAAAAACAAACCTATCTTCCTGCTACCTCCTCCAAATGTGATCATCTACCAGCACGTCCTCTCTCAGTGAATGTCGTGATCATCTACCCAGATCTGATTACACAACAGGTTTATACTGTTAAAAGGTTAAACCTGAATACTTAGAGTAGCACAATGTGAAGAACAATAAAATCTGGGTAAAAGATTAAGGCTTTGAAAGGATTAAGGATAACAGCCCTGGGGCATCAGTTAAGTCACCTACTCTTGGTTTCCTGCTTAGGTTGTGATCTCAGGGTCCTGGGATCCAGCCTGATACTGGGCTCCCTGCTCAGCAGGAAGAGTCTCCTTGTCTCACTCTCTCTCTGCCTCACCTCCTGCTTGCACACACACTCTAAAATAAATAAACCTTTAAAAAATAATAATAACAATCCTAATATCTTACAGCACCAGCTGCTGTACTTTATTCACTGATTTAAACCCTACCACAGCCTTATAACCTAAATACTATTATTATGACTGCCTCTGTTTGCCCTATAACCTAAATATGGCTGCCTCGGTTTACCTAGGAGGAAATAGAGTCTAAGAAACATTTACAATTTATACAGGGTCCTACAGCTGGTAAGAAGTAGAACTGGCTTTGAACAAAAATAGCAACTTCAGAGCCCTTCAAAATTCATGAAGAAGGAGTACTCTTCAAAAATAAAGTAACGCAAGTAAGGTCCTAAAATCTGATTCCAGGATATAGGGTAAACCAAAGGCTGCTTATTCAGCAAAGCAGCAACTAGAGTAACCTAGGTCAAGGCTGAGCATACTCGGGCTAGAAACACCCAGCATCACCGCAGTACAAGAAATTAGTGCAGTACACAAAATGGTAAGGGTAAAAATCCACTCTAAGAATGAAACATGCTGGGAGTCACATGCTGGGAGTCAACTAACTCCACAGTCCCTAATCTTAAATATACAAACCACAGTGGTGCCTTAAACAGGAACTGGGTGTATTTAAAAGTGGAACCTGTTTTTCCACTTCAGATCTTTGAATGAGGTCAAAAGGAGATATCCAAGTGAAAACACCCAAAAGACAGTGTCAATGAGACAAAAGCCCTGTTACAGCAGGGCTGAATATTGCTAATTAAATATTAATTTCATATTTATGTATATCTCTTAAATCAAGGGGACACTGTTTTAATACAGAAAACCAGCAACTGTTACCCTCCCCCCCACAAAAAAAAATTGATAACCTACCATTTCCCCACTCAATGACAAGCTCCCAAAGTGGCCCTAGCAACAGCTTTTCTACATATATTCATTCTAGCCAAAAACTCCCTGCCCCCTACTCACATCCCTTGCAAACTATTCCATACCCAGTGCAACATCTTTGCAGCATCTTTTTGGAACACAAAATATTGAGACTGTCTGCTAAAATGTATATGGAAACTTTAGCCAAAAATTAGGCAACTTATTAATGGAGTAAACTCTTAAAATGCTAACCAATTTAAGGCATACAAACAAGTAAGAATTTGTATTAAGAATCTCTATAGGGATCCCTGGGTGGCGCAGTGGTGTGGCGCCTGCCTTTGGCCCAGGGCGCGATCCTGGAGACCCGGGATCGAATCCCACGTCGGGCTCCCGGTGCATGGAGCCTGCTTCTCCCTCTGCCTGTGTCTCTGCCTCTCTCTCTCTCTCTCTCTCTGTGTGACTATCATGAATAAATTAAAAAAAAAAAAAAAAAGAATCTCTATAAAAAAAAAAAAGGAATCTGTATAAATTGTCAGGGAACCAATGGTGGATTTACATAAGCAGCCAAATACATAAAGAAGACCTCTGCAGACAACACAAATTAAAATTTAAAATGTCATCTGGTAAATAAAAACTTAAAATACAATAAAGAAAAAAGAAATGTCATCTGGTGTCTATATCTACAAACTAGATACCATTAAAACGTGACTTTTTTTTTTAAAGCAAATAACAATGATACATGCAGTATATGATTTAATAATCACTTACCATCCCATATGCCCTTCAAATTACAGGACATTCATATATAAGGCATATTTAGAAAAAGATGGAAGGAATTTGTTACAATTCAAAAAAAAGATGGAAGGATACATAAAAAATCATTATTAGCAACTATTTGTGGGGAGGAAGGGGAAATAGTAGGAAGGAGAATATATACTTCAACTTTATCTACAATATTTCATTTCTTTTGACAAAAAAAAAAAAAAATCTGCAACAACTATGCCAAAATGTTCACATCTGTTAATTTTGGTGAAGGCCCTCTGGTATTTTCCTGTTTTCTTTGCTAGTCAATAGTTCTGAAATTTTACCCAAACTGTTTTTTTTTTTTTAAGGGGGATTGAATTTTTTCACCCAATTAAATTATCACACAGAACATAGCTGACATATCTTGCCTAAATAACTCCAGGGTGAACAGAGTGAAGTTCACTTCTTCACCAAGCAGCCAACTTCTACTTTGGATTCCTAACATAATTCTTGAAATAGAACGGCCTAATTAGCAACTCTAAACTCTGGTTCAATCCCTGGAAATTTATCTATAGAGTGGGGCTTACCTATGGCCAAGTTCACAGCAGCAGAAACTAGGAGCACAACGTTCAGTAGAAGCAAAGAGGAAGATGCAAGAAGTGAGAGAATTCTGAATAAATCCAATATCCCCCCTCACACCTCAATCATGATCCCCATTCCCTCCTCCAACTCCTTCCTCAAAAGTCAGGGGATCCCTGGGTGGCTCAGCGGTTTGGTGCCTGCCTTTGGCCCAGGGCGCGATCCTGGAGTCCCGGGATCGAGTCCCATGGTGGGCTCCCTGCATGGAGCCTGCTTCTCCCTCTGCCTGTGTCTCTGCCATTCTCTCTCTCTCTCTCTCTCTCTCTCTCTATCATAAATAAATAAATAAATCTTAAAAAAAAAGTCAGCCATCTGCAGAAACATTCTGCAGCATAGTGACTCTTTCTTGTGAACCAGTGAACTAGTCTTTTGGGTTAGCTATTTACTCACTACAGAAATGCACAGCATGTTCTTTAAGAAATCCATGCAAGGGCACATGAGTGGCTCAACTGGTTAAGTGCCCAACTCTTGATTTCAGCTCAGGTCATGATCCCAGGGTAATGAGATTAAGCCTCGCATTGGGCTGAGTGCTCAGCATGGAGTCTACTTAAGATTCTCTCTCTCCCTCTGCCCCTCCTTCCCATGCATGCACACTCTCCTTTCTCTAAAATAAATAGATCTTAAAACACACACACACACACACACACACACACAGAAATCCTTGCACTGAATCGATCATTATCATACCACACAGGCAGCAGAGAATAATAGCAGAATCCCTCCACCCTCTAAGACACCTCTACTGATTCTTCCTCCTATCAATGTCTTAGTCTTAAAATGTTCCCACCATCAAATCCAAGAAAACTCCAGTCTAACCTGTGGCTAAATGATTCCTTACAATTATTCCTGTTGTGAGCCCTGGTGAGGAGAACATACAGAGTGAGATCGGGCTACCTGAACAGGCCAAACTCTTAGGCAGATCTGCACTTCCACAGTGTATGCAAACCATAGCAGGCAGGCCTGACTCGGGCTACTCCTAACACAGTGGAGGTTGAAGACAAGGGAACACATACTCACACAGCTTGTATTCCATTTTTCTTTTTTTTTTTTTTTTAACCAACATGAGATCCAGTTTAGTAACTCCCAGACCCTTTAAACCAAGAGGACAAAAATAAATTTAAGAAGGTAATATTACTGTGTACTCACTCAACACATGCCAGTTTTAGGAACACTAGATATAAAGAAGTAGGACAGTACCGTTGCAATTTACATATCAAGGAGCAAAATTCCTTTTAATAGGGTATAAGCCTAAAGGAGGCAATTTCTAGTACTCTTGGCTCTAGATAATAATAGCAACAGAACAATGGAATTTCTTAGAATCTAGACCTCCAAAGGTGGGCCAGTGTGACAATGGAGCCCCTGCTTATTATAGACCAGCACAGACCACATGAAGATAACAACAGACAACCTCCAATGACAGCGTCAAACCAGGACCATGACAGATAACAGATGTGCCTATGAAGCAATCTAGGATGTCAATGCAGACAAAAGAAAAAGTTGTATGTCTCAGAACACATTCCTATGTCTTACTAGAGTAGAAGGTATATAAAAACGAGTAAGGAAAAAAAAAAAAAAACGAGTAAGGAAAAATAACCATAGTGGGGCCTAAATATAATAGGCTTTGAAGGTCCCATGAAGTAATTTAGACTCTGAGTGGTACAGCCGAAGAATCAACGGCCATTTTTAAAAAGCAAGACACTTCTGCATAGATAGAATGAAGTGGAATCAGGAATGTCAGCTAAGTGCTAATTACTGCAGTCTACACAAAAGGCAATAAATATCTAAGGTGACCATAGTAGTAATAATAGTGACAGGAATGACACCGCGAAACACTGATAAGAAAGAAGACAGCATCTGGTTATTGACTAGCTGGCACAGATAGGAAAAAAAAATCAGCATTTTAGGGTATTTAACAATATGGTTAATTAGTAATAAAAAGCAATTACCATGTACTGCTCCTTGATTTGTGCCAGGTCCTATACTAAGTGCTTCATGTGTGTTATCTAATTTATTCTCACTACCATCATATGAGGTGGGTACTATTATTAGCCTGTTTCAGATAAGAAAATTGAGGCTTAGAGATGAAATAAGTTATCTAAATTCATAAGATTAACAATGAGGAGAACTGGAATGTGAATCCAAAAAGGTTTAGGACAGTATTCAGCTTAAAAGAGAAGGAAATTCTCACAACTAACATATTCAATGATGAAAAGGTGAGAGCTTTACCTCTAAGATCAGGGACAAGGATGCCAATCTCACCACTTTATTCAACATAGTGCCAGAAGTTCTAGCCTCAACAATGAGGCAAGAAAAAGGAAAGACATCCAAATCAGAAAGGAAGAAGTAAAACTGTCACTATTTGCCGATGATGTGTGTGTGTGTGTATATATATATATTTAAATATATATATTTACATATATCATAATATATATAAATAAAACCCCAATGATTCCACCAAAAAAAATGTTAAAATCAAGGTTTAACCAAGGTAAGGTTGCACGGTATAAATTTAATATGAAAAAATCTATTGCTTTTCTATACACTAATAAAGTAACAGAAAGAGAAAGAAAACAATGCCATATACAAAAACATCAAAAAGAATAAAACATCTAGACCTAAATTTAATGAAAGAAGTAAAAGACTTGCACACTGAAAACTCTAAGACACTAATAAAAGAAACAAAGATGACAAATATATTCCATGCACAGATAGGAAAAAAAAGAGTAGACTGGAAGAGTATTGTTAAAATGCCCATACTACTCAAAGCAATCTACAGATTTAATGCAATCCCTATCAAAATTCCAATGGAATTTTCATAGAACAGTTAGAACAAACAATCCTAAAATTTGTATGGAACAACAAAAGATTGCTAGTCAAGGCAATCTTGAGAAAAAAAGAACAAAGCTGGAGGCATTAGACTCCCTGATTTCAAAGTATATTACAAAGCTATACTAACCAAAACAGTATGATATTGCATAAAAACAGACACATAAATCAATGGAACAGAACAGATATCCCAGAAGTAAACCCAAGCATATATGGTCAATTTATGACAAAATAGCCAAGAACATACAATGGGAAAAGGACAGTCTCTTCAATAAATGCTGCTGGGAAAACTGGACAGCTTCATGCAAGAGAATGAAATTCAACCACTATCTTACACCATACACAAAGATGAACTCAAAATGGATTGAAGACTTAACTGTAAGATCTGAAACTATAAAAGTCCTGGGGAAAAAACCATAGGCAGCAAGCATCTCAACATCAGTCTTAGCAAAATTTTGTGGACTGACCCAAAGTGAGACTACATACATAAAAGGAAAAATCTTTTGCACAGCAAAGGAAACCATCGACCAAACAAAAAGGCAACCTTGTACCAAATGGGTAAATATATATGCAAATGATATATCCAATATGGGGTCAATATACAAAATATATAAAGGACTCTTAGAACTCAATAGCAAAAACAAATTTAATTTAAAAATGGGCAGAGGATCTGAACAGACATTTCTCCAAAGACATAAAGATAGCCAACAGATTCAAAAGCAGATGTTCAACATCACTAATCATCAGGAAAACACAAATGAGATATCACCTCCCATCTGTTGGAATATCTATTATCAAAAACAAGAAGAGATCAGCAGTTTAGCTCCTGCCTTCAGCGTGATCCTGGGGTCCTGGGATCAAGCTCCGCATCAGGCTCCCTGCCTGTGTCTCCACCCCTCTCTCTCTCTCTCTCTCTCTCTCTCTCTCTCTCTCTCTCATGAATAAATAAATAAAAATCTTTAGGAAAAAAAAACAAGAAAACAAGAATATAGATATAGGATTGAGGATATAGATAAGAGAGAATTGAGGATACTGATAAAAGAGAATCCGTGTGCCTGGTGGTAGGAATGTAAATCGGCACAGTCACTACTGAAAAGAGTATGGAGATTCTTCAAAAAAAAAATTTAAAAACTAGAACTCCCATATGTTACAACTCCACTTCTGGGTATTTATCAGAAGAGAAGAGAGAAGAGAAAAAAGACAACACCAATTCAAAAGATATATGCACCTCCATGCTCACCGCAGCATTATTCACAAGAGCCAAGATATGGAAACAACCTTAGTGTCCATCAATGGATAAAGAAACTGTACACACACACATACACACACACTAAAATACTATTCAGCCAAAAAAAAAAAAAAAGGAAATCTTGCCATTTACAACAACATGGATAGACCCTGAGGGCGTTATGCTACGTGAAACAAGTCAAAGACAGGCTCTTATCTCACCTATATGTGGAATCTAAAAAAGAAAGAAAAATCAAGCTCCTAAAATACAGAGAAGAGATTGGTGGTTGCCCAAGGTAGTGGGAGGTAGCTAAATAGGTGAAGGGGGTCAAAAGTACAAACTTCCAGTTATAAAATAAGTCATGGGGATATAATGTAGAATATGGAGACTATAGTTAATACCCTACTGTATATTTGAAAGTTGTAAGTGAATAAATCTTAAAAGTGAAAAAAAAAAAAAAAAAGATAAAAGGGAAGGAAATCCTGCTGTTTGTGACAATCCTCCAAATCCTGGAGTACATTATGCCAGGTGAAGTAAGCCAGCCACAGAAGAAGAAATACTACATCACACCTCTTCTTTGACAACTAATGGTAAATTCATAGAAGCTAAGAGTGGAATGTGCTTGCCAGGGGCCAAGGGTACAAAATTCCAGTTATACCAAATGAACAAGTCCTAGATCTACTGCACAGCAGAGTGCCTAGAGCCAACCATACAGTATCATGAGGGAATAATTCTTAAGAGTTCTTATCACAAAATTAAAAAAAAATAATAGTCATAATAATAAAGAGGGCAAGAGGAATTTTCAAAGTGATGAATAAGTCTGTGGCATAGGTTGTGGTGATGGTGTCACAAGGATTTCTCTCCAAACTCCTTTAGATGTATATATTACATATGTTCAGCTTCTTGCATGCCAATCATACCTAAATAAAGTGATTTTTTTTTTTTTTAAATACCGTTTTGGTTTACAGTCCACATCCTTAACCATTAAGACATATAGCCTCAAGGTTTTCAGTGACGGGGCAATAAACTTCGATTAAACAGGAAGAGAGCAGAGTCATCATTAAAAACACTAACCAGGGGATCCTTGGGTGGCGCAGTGGTTTGGCGCCTGCCTTTGGCCCAGGGCGCGATCCTGGAGACCCGGGATCGAGTCCCACGTCGGGCTCCCGGTGCATGGAGCCTGCTTCTCCCTCTGCCTGTGTCTCTGCCTCTCTCTCTCTGTGTGACTATCATAAATAAATAAAAATTTTAAAAAATATATAAATAAATAAATAAATAAATAAATAAATAAATAAATAAATAAATAAATAAAATAAAAACACTAACCATTCCCTCTCCTCATAATGAGGCTTTAGGCCTTATGGATGCTGTCTAGTTGAAAACTAGGAGAACCTGCTGTTTATGGGCATTCTCTTCAAAGGAGGTAAACAGATTGTTCCTGTTAGTTCTAGTGGAACCATGATGTAATCCTTGACATCATCACAGGCTGCATGCCTCATTGGGAACCAAGTGGCCAAAGGAAATAATGCCACATTATGCTGCATCTGTTCTAGCCAGCGTGACTGCCTGCCTTCCAGTGAGTTCTCAACACCCGGCTAATTAAACAGGGATGTGAGTCTAATCTACAGTGGATATGGAAATGTTCTACTCCTACCAATTTATATACCACCTAAAAATGTTATATATATTTTTAAAGATTTAATTGCTTTAGAGAAAGACAGAGCATGCAGTAGAGAGGGGCAGAGGGAGAGAAAAACTCAAGCAGACACTGTACTGAACATGCAGCCTGTTGCGGGGCTTGAGCTCATGACCATAAGATCATGACCTGAGCTGAAACCAAGAGTCTGATGCTTAATGGACTGCACCACCCAGGTGCTCCAATATTAGAGTTTTAGAGAAAAGAGCCATTGAAATCAAACATGCTAACTCTAAGACATTCCAATATCGAGGATACCACTGAGCAACTGCAAACTTGCTTCAGCAAATTAGGACTCAAGTGGATTCAATGCACTGGAGCTCACTGAAGCCAAAACCCAGACAATGGGCAAAGGCATTAATAACAAGGGTAAGGGCAGGAATAAATGAGTCAAGGATTGAAGACGCTCCCATAGTCAAGGGACAGGAGCAAAAAGGAAAAGCCAGTGGCAGAAGTCAAGACAAATCTAAAGTGTTGGGCTCAGGGGTTTAGCGCCGCCTTCAGCCCAGGGTGGGATCCTGGAGACCCGGGATCAAGTCCCATGTCGGGCTCCCTGCATGGACCCTGCTTCTCCCCCTGCCTGTGTCTCTGCCTCTATGTCGCTCATGCATAAATAAATAAAATCTTTAAAAAATCTAAAGTGTCTGAAAATCAGAAGAACTAAGCTTCCCAATAACCAGTCATCAATTCTGTTCATCGCACCACCCAGATCTCTAGAAAACGCATCCCTGGGATCCCTGGGTGGCGCAGCGGTTTGGCGCCTGCCTTTGGCCCAGGGCACGATCCTTGAGACCCAGGATCGAATCCCACGTCAGGCTCCTGGTGCATGGAACCTGCTTCTCCCTCTGCCTATGTCTCTGCCTCTCTCTCTCTCTCTCTCTCTGTGACTATCATAAATAAATAAAAAAAAAAAAAAAGAAAACACATCACATCCCTGTGCCACTCCCTACTCCTCACCACTGTCCATCTGCACCGTGTCAGTAACCTTCCCATCTTACCCCCACTGCACCAACATGGCAAATTATCTAAGGACAGGATGATACTGCCAAGATTTGTTTGGAAAAAGGACAATAATAGGTGACACTGGTTATGGGAGGGGTGGGTCAGATAGAGCTGGAGTATCTGTTGGAATTCTGGTGAGAACAGGGGAAGCCTTTCCTCCTCAACTACAGACTCTCACCCTGGTGCTGGCTGTGGCTTAAAAACAGGTCCTTCTGCTTCAGGCCAGACCTGTTTTGAGCCGCTCCTCCCTTCCTGAATTCCTTCTCATGATTTGACTGATGGCTGAGTAGTACCCAGTACTTAGTACCGGGACAGAAGGTTACATAAGTACCTGTGTACATTTGTGGCTCCCAGGCTCTCCTCCTGGGAACCTGTCAACGGCTGTTGCCGATCAGCAGTAGGGTTCTTTGTAGGTCCACCTGTTATTGTCCTTTGGAAAAACAAAGACCTGTAAACTTGTTTCTCAAAGTGAGGTACCCATGGAGGTTCAAGGGTATGCAGGACAACGACACATCTTTCTGGAGTGTCCATTTTAAACAAGGAAAGTGATATATAATCTATCAGATCAAACATAAAACCTTAGAACAATGTCATGCTTGCAGTGGGTGGCTCTGTGAAGCGCCCTCAGACTTCTGAGCAAACTCTCATCATCGTCAAGGAGTCACACTTTGTAGAAACATATTTAGAGTACTGACCAAAGTAGGTGAGACTTGTGCTTGTCCAGATGAAAATAAGGAGCCAAAAAGGGACTACAGATGCATAAAAGAGATAAAAATTCCAGTAAGAATTCAAACCACAGGCTATTCTCACATACTGGTTTCTGACCTATAGGAGAACAGGTAGCTGGAGTTTAAACCCTGGCATTGTCACTCCCTAATCACAGGACTCAGGGCAAAGTAGGCCTAATCACAGGACTGCAGGCCTTGGGTTTCCCCATTTGTTAAAGAAAACAGACAATCAAAAAAAAAAAAAAAAAGGAAGAAAGAAAGAAAGAAAGAAGAAAGAAAGAAAGAAAGAAAGAAAGAAAGAAAGAAAGAAAGAAAGAAAGAAAGAAAGAAAGAAAGAAAGAAAGAAAAAAGAAAACAGACAATCCTCCCAGGGCTGCTGTAAGACATTTACAGGTGAATGTCAGGGAGCACTGGCTCAGCGCAATGCCTCAGGAATACTAAAGGATCAATAAATGGCGGTTACTGTCAATGGCAGCTGTGAAGATAAAAATGTTCCAGAGAAAAATGTCTATTGTGGGAAGCAATCTTGCTATCCCATTCAGTCTTCCCCTGGGGATGTTTTAGGCTCCATATGCAAAAATAAGAGTCATTTCAATTACTCAGTTTGGGACTCAGCTGGAGATTAGAAACATCTAGAAAAATTCGAGTCACAATCGCTTAAGCTACCATTTGTAAAGTACACAATGCTGAACTGAAGATAACTGAGCAGATCTCAGTGGTCAGAGTGAGCATCTATCTGTCCGTACATCACTAATGAACTTCTTCACTGCGGATACCATTCTGAAAGGTGGACCAGAGAACCCGAAAAGCTGGACCTACAAAGAACCCTACTGCTGATCGGCAACAGCCGTTGACAGGTTCCCAGGAGGAGAGCCACAAATGTACACAGGTACTTATGTAACCTTCTGTCCCGGTACTAAGTACTGGGTACTACTCAGCCATCAGTCAAATCATGAGAAGGAATTCAGGAAGGGAGGAGTGGCTCAAAACAGGTCTGGCCTGAAGCAGAAGGACCTGTTTTTAAGCCACAGCCAGCACCAGGGTGAGAGTCTGTAGTTGAGGAGGAAAGGCTTCCCCTGTTCTTACCAGAATTCCAACAGATACTCCAGCTCTATCTGACCCACCCCTCCCATAACCAGTGTCACCTATCATTGTCCTTTTTCCAAGCAAAACTTCATTTTCCGTCATCTGTTTCTCAACATTATAAATTTTAGAGAGGAGGAAATATCGTAATAAATATAACTAGTTTATCATTCAACTCATGAAATGCCAGTAAAAAAAAATTTTATCTAACAAAGGTCAACTTTTTACCTACTTTATTCTACTATAAACACTTTGATGGCAAGGATGCTTTATACACTTTCAAATGTGCTCTCAGAATACAATGTAAGTAAAAGAATAATTACATGTATTAAACACATTATTCTCAGAAGAAAAATCTCACGACCTTGAGATCATGACCTGGGCCAAAATCAGGAGTCAGACACTTCACTAACTGAGCCACCCAGGTGCCCCAAGAAAAGTCTTATTTTAATGCAAAATTTATTTCTCTTAATACCACCAATAGGTGTCTACCATACATTTTTATTTCAAATGAATTAAGTTACTTTTGGAATACAACAAAAGGAGTTTTTTATTAATAGTTTCCTTTAGATTTACTTATTTCTAAAAACCAGTGCAATTTCACTTGGTGTTTCAAAGAAAAGCAATTGAGAGACCAATGTAATTTACTCATCCTGAACAGACTCATTCTATAATCTAATGGACCAGCTCACAATGTTGAAAATTGATTTAAAAAAAAATCCAACCTGCCTTTTCTATACAACTATATCTCAAATAACTCATTGGGGAAATTCCACTTTATGAAAATACCCTAATAAATAATGAAGACAGAATTAAAATATCACCATTTGGGGATCCCTGGGCGGCTCAGCAGTTTGGCGCCTGTCTTTGGCCCAGGGCGCAATCCTGGGGTGCCGGGATCAAGTCCCACATCTGGCTCTCGGCGTGGAGACTGCTTCTCCCTCCACCTATGTTTCTGCCTCTCTCTCTCTCTCTATCATAAATAAATAAATAAATAAATAAATAAATAAATAAATAAATAAATCTTTAAAAAGTAAAATAAAATATCACCATTTCACAAATCATTAAGAAAACAATAGCTCTAGGTAATGATTATCAATGACCAGGAACATCACAAAAAGAGAGATAATCATTGCCTGACTCCAGCTAGAGGTACACCTTACCACTTATGAAGCAATTCTGCAAAAAAATAGAAACTGAATCAAATCAAGATCTGATTACTATCTACAGGAAATAAAAAGAACATGTTAAACCATACATTAAATTAAAAGCATTACAACAGGTTACCACTTGTTATAATTCTTCTTAATTATGATGACACTACCCAACAAATATTTCTTGATAAATGTATAGGATGTGTCTTTAACTTCTCTTTGTGATTATCTTCATCTTAAAAGGTGAGGAAAGTAAATCAAGTATTAGCATGTTTGTAGACCTATTTATTACTGTGATAAAACAGTGAGATTAATAGCTTCACACAGGTCTGAAGTTGCTGATCTCAGAAAGATTTTCTTTCCTAGCGTTACTAAACTTTCCCTCACTTGGAAAAATACCACATAGCTAAGCCAAGAAGTAGCCAGTTCCTGCTCCTGAGAGATAGCTTCAGGAGTAAGTAAGCAAAGGAAAAGTTGGATCTGTTCAGCAACCTCAGGGGAGGCAGATCAGCCTAAGAACTTGGCCCTCAACTGTACTTGTGAGAGATACAATGAGCCAGCTGTTCTCAGGTGATCCTTAAACCCTGGGGGGTCCCCAAGAACCTTTCCCTACATCCACAATGTCAAGACTATTTTTATAATAATGCTGACAGGTTACTTAGGATTCTCACTGCACTGATGATCTAAAAGCAAGGGTGTGTAAAATCGCTGGCACCCTGGCAGGAAGAAAGGAAGAAAGGCAGGGGCACCAACTGGGCAGTCCTCCCCACTATCAACACAGTGAAAAAAAAATGCTAGCTTCACATAAGAATGTCCTTGATGAAACAGGAAAAATTAACAATTGTACTGAAATCTCTATTCTTGGATACGTGTCCTCTTAATATTCTGTGACAAAATACGAAGTATACATCTAAGAACTTATGCCACACACTGAAGTATGATGGTTGTCTCATTGAAAAGGAGCACCATCTGAGATTTACAAGCTGAGCAAACAGCGTTTTCGCCCACAAAGTATCATTCTTAGAGAAAATAACCAAAAGGCAAACTGAGTATTGAAAGTTGGGTATTTGGCAGACATGCTTTTTTAAATGAATAAAATGAACCTACCTACCTTTCCTTTTCTTCAAGGAAAACACCCAAGATATGTGTTGACCATGAGAAAATTCAAGCTTTCAAGCAAAAATTGGGTTTTTCAAAAAATTCTATCTGCCACCAGCAACATGACAGCTTTTGCAATAAAGAGCTTTCTGATGGGATCACAGGTGATTTTAACAAATGCGACCTTTTTCAAATGGTATCATAAAAAAGTGCCAACATTTGGGAGACTTGCAGAATTTCCTGAACCAATATTTGCCAAATCACATATGAAGAGTCAAAGTACAAGATATACCAATATAATTAAATGTAACAGAATGAGAGAAGTTTGATACGGGTTAAGATTCCAATCTGCAACTAAATTTTTAAGACACTGTCACAGACTTTAGATGTAGTATCAAAGAGAATGCCCACGATTACCTCAAAAGATCATTAAAACACTCCTCTCTTCCAATTACAGGTCTGTACAACACTAAATCTCCTTCATATATTCCAACCAAACAACAAATTACCACAGACTGAATAAACAGAAAAATCCAGCTGTCTTCTACTACGTGACATGAAAAGGAGCTATAATCAAAAAGAATAAAATAACTAAGGATAAATGTAATTGAAGAGGTGAAAGACCTGTACTCAGAAAATAAGACATTGATGAAAGAAACTGAACATGAAACAAACAGAAAGGTATTCCATGCTCATGAATTGGAAGATGATTGTTAAAATGTCCATACTAGCCAAAGCAATCTATAGATTCAATATGATGCCCATCTAAAATCCAACAGCATTTTTCACAGAAGACAAGTATTCCTAAAATTTGTATGGAACCATGAAAAGATCTCAAATAGCCAGAGCAATCTTGAGAAAGATGAACAAAGCTGGAAATATCACAATCCCAGATTTTATACTATAGTACAAAGCTACAGTAATCAAAACAGTATGGTATTGACACAGAGACAGAGATCTAGATCAATAGAACAGAATTAAGAGCCCAAAAATAAATCCATGCTTATATGGTCAATTAATCTATGATAAAAGAGGCAAGAATATACAAAGGAGAAAAGACCATCTCATCAATAAGTGACGCTGGGAAAACTGCACAGCTATATGTGAAAGAATGAAACTGGACCACTTCCTTACCATCACACATAAAAATTAACTCAAAATGGAATAAACGCCTAAATGTAAAACCTGAAACCATAAAACTCCTAGAACAAAACATAGGCAGTAATCTCTTAGACATTGGCCTTAGCAACACTTTTCTGGATTGTGTCCTCAGGCAAGGGAAACAAAAGTAAGAATAAACTATTGAAACTAGATCAATGCACAACGAAGGAAACCATCAATGCAATGTAAAGACAGAGGATCCCTGGGTGGCTCAGCAGTTTGGCACCTGCCTTCAGTCCAGGGTGTGATCCTGGAGTCCCAGGGTCGAGTCCCACATTGGGCTCCCTGCACGGAGCCTGCTTCTCCCTCTGCCTGCGTCTCTGCCTCTCTGTGTCTCTCATGAATAAATAAATAAAATCTTAAAAAAAAAAAAGAAATGTAAAGACAGCTTATTAAATGAGTGAAGATATATGCAAAGGATATATCTCATCAGTTCATATCCAAAATATATAAAGAATTCACACAACACCACCAAAAAACTACTAATCTGATTTTAAAATACGCAAAGGATCTGAACAGACATTTTCCAAAGAAGACATACAGACGGCCAATGGATACATGAAAAGATGCTCAACACCATTAATTATCAGGGAAACAGTAATCAAAACCACAAATAAGATACCACCTTACACCAGTCAGAATGGCTAGTATCAAAAAGATAAGTAATAGGCATTGGTGAAGATGTGGAGAAAAGAGAACACTCATGCACTGTTAGCAGGAATATAAATTGCTGCAGCCACTGTGGAAAACAGTATAGAGATTCCTCAAAATATTAAAAATAGAAATACCATATGATCCAGTAATTCTACTTCTGAGTACCCAAAGACAATAAAAACACTAATTCACTGCTGCATTATTTACAATAGCCAAGAAGCAACCTAAGTGTCCAGTGATAGAAGAGTGAATAAAGAAGATGTGGCATATAGAGAGAATGGAATACTACCCAGCCTTAAAAAAAAAAAAAAAAAATAGGGACGTCTTAGCAGCTCAGTGGTTGAGCTTCTTCCTTCGGCTCAGGGCGTGATCCAGGGGTCCAGGGATCAAGTCCTGCATTGGGCTCCCCACAGGAAGCCTGCCTCTCCCTCTGCCCTGTGTCTCTGCCTCCCTCCGCCTCCCTCCCTCCCTCCCTCTTTCTCGTGAATAGATAATCTTTAAAAAAATATAATAAATGAGGAAGGAAGGAAGGAAGGAAGGAAGGAAGGAAGGAAGGAAGGAAGGAAGGAAGGAAGGAAGAAAGAAGAAAGAAAGAAAGAAAGAAATCTTGTCATTCACAACATGGATGGACCTAGAGGGTATTGTGCTAAGTGAAATAAGTCAGAGAAAGACAAATACCATATGATTTCACTTACATGTGTAATCTAAGAAGCAAAACAAATGGATAAACAAAACAGACTTATAAATACAGAGAACGAACTTGTAGTTGCCGGGAAGGGAGGTGGTGGGTGAAATAGGTGAAGGCGATTAAGAAGTACAAGGTCGGGGATCCCTGGGTGGCGCAGCGGTTTGGCGCCTGCCTTTGGCCCAGGGCGCGATCCTGGAGACCCGGGATCGAATCCCACGTCGGGCTCCCGGTGCATGGAGCCTGCTTCTCCCTCTGCCTGTGTCTCTGCCTCTCTCTCTCTCTGTGACTGTCATAAATAAATAAAAATTAAAAAAAAAAAAAAAAAAAAAGAAGTACAAGGTCCCAGTTACAAAGTCACAGGGATGAACAGTACAGCACAGTAATAGTATCAGTGTAATACCTTTGACAGATGGTAACCACACTTACCATGGTATTACATAAACATACAGGATTCTCAAAGGATTATGTTGTACACCTGAAACTAACATCCTAAGTCAACTGTATTTCAATTTTAAAAATGTTATAAAAACATTGAATGTCACTCTTCTCATTTATTTAATTAGTTATTTTTCATAAAGACTTTTTTATGTTTTCATATAATGGGATTATCATTTTTAATGATTTAATACTCTAAAATTTATATTTAGAACCCCCCCAAAAAAAGTGAAATCAAAAATAATAAGAACAAATCTCCCAATTAAAGGTAAAACTAAAGATGGGAGGAAAAAAAAAACTAAAGATTAATTCCCTTTAAGGTCCTATAGGATAGAGAGATCACCATCTCTGTTATTCTCAATGTATCACTACAATGCTAGACAAATGCAGTAAATGAAGGAAATACAAAAGGTAATAAAAATTGGAAGGAAAACAACAGGCCATTATTTAAAAAATAAACTTCACAGAACATGGAAAAGATAAACCAGCTATTAAGATACAATAAAAATTTAACAAGATTGCCCCTAAAATACGTTTATATCAATACAGACATACGTACTCATAGAGAAAAAAAGTGAGAAAAGAGAAAAAAAGTCACAATAGAAACAAACCTGAAGTACCTATGAATGAATCTGACAAAGAAGACATAAGACAATAGTGGAGAAAAAAATTTTAATTCTATTGAAAAAACAACTCTCTTTGATACAGGTGTTAAAAACAAGAAAATAGGTCCAACATAGAGTTACTTATGCCAAGCCCCACATCACCAGAGACAATTCGTTTCAGCTCTCCCAGAAATGGAATAATAAACCAGTTCATTAGGAACTTACCTGAACTGCACGAATGAGGTAACCTGCCTGACATTAGACTCCTATCATCTAAAGGAAAGTGACCTTACCACAACCAATCCACTTATTTGCTAGTATAACTTCCTGATCCCACTCCCTTCTGCACACAAAAGTCTTTCATTTTACATAGCTCCTTCTCAGCTCCTTCTCAGATCTCCTTTCTATTTGCTAAATGGGTTACTGCCCAGCATGCATCCCAAATAAAGCCAATAAGATCAGTTGAGTTTCATTTTTTAACATATGGTTTAACCATGGTTATAGATCACCAGAGGAGGTTTTTAAAAATCCAATTGCTGGGTCTCCACTCCTTCTAGATTCTGATTCAGTTGATACGGGGTAAATTGGAGCAGATGGTTCTAAAATCTACCTAGTTAATGCTAATGTAAAAGCCAGGAATGATAATCACTGGTTTAAACACATCTGAAAAGAAAACAGGTGGGTCTCATACTTCTACATGCCAATCACTATAAACAGGTTGTAGTAATAAAATTGAAAATAAAAACAAAAACCACTGTGGAAGTAGAACAGGAGACAGATTGTACAAACATATCTTCGTTAACTAAGAATGGACAAACATTTCCTACACAAAACCTAGATGGTGAAAAAAATGGATCTAACTATAACAAAATTAAAGATTCTGCTCAATAAAAGATTTCAAGAAGAAACCCAATAAATGGGTGTAAAAAAAAAAAACCTAAGAAGATATTTGCAGCCTATAAAACCCAACAGATTAACACCCAGAATATACAAAAGAATTCTTGTAAATTAGGGTAGAAAAGCAGGAAGGGAGATACAAAAATCTAATAGAAAAAAGAGGCAAAGAATATGTACATGCAAATGTATACATCACAAAAGGGGACCTCACACAGCTGAAAGTATATGACAGGATACTGGACTGCATTAGTAATCAGAGAATTGCAAATCCGAACAGTAAATGTATCACTTTGTGCCCAATTCGCTCCATCTGTTGCATCAGATGAAAAAATTATAAGGTCAGAAAATATCAAGTGCTAGCGAGAATGTGGGGGAAGGACACCTGGCACCAGGGCGAACTGGCACAACCATTCCAGATAGTAATCGGGCAGAAATGAAGTTACGGACAAGCCCCAGAGAGGGTGCAATGCCAGGCGGGGGAGAAACAAGAATGGAATAGGGGAGGAAGGAGAAATATGTAAGGAAATAAGCTGAGAGGCTTCCATGGACCGCTGCCACATAATGACGGCGGACCACGAAGGGGACGTGAACTCCAGCCTGTGCACCTGACGCCGGAGGGAGGCCCTGCCACACACAGTGCTTCATGGAACCAGCAGATGCTAGTCCCTGGATGCTTGAACCTGGCTCTTACAGAGTCTGCATTCCAGCGGAGGAAACAATAAAAAGGGAACAACACTAACTTTTTGGAGGCTTGCCAGACAGAGGCGGGCTCTCAGAGACCCCCAGAAAGAAAATGAATCAGGCATGTGGCAAACGGAGGGGAACAATCTCCCAGAACTACATTCAGGGTCTTCAAACACTGTCACCATTCGACAGGTGAGACTATTTTCTAAAGCTACCTCACAGGTATTGACTGTAATTGAACTCCCAGCAACAACCTTTAAAATTCCTGTTATATGAAGGGTGGACTACTGTGATTATCCTAAAACCAACATATTTTAACCAAAGAAACCTTTTAGGAGGAGAAAAAAAAAAAAAGACACACCACCAATGTTAATATTCCACATCTCTTAAAAATGTTTCTGGAAAATCACTAGATCCACAAATGTTTCCTTCATTTGTTAAATAGAAATGGAGTTCTCCTCTATTTTTCCACAGCACAGTGCTAGGAAATGAGGATAAATATAAAAGTTTCTGGGGGTGCCTGGGTGGCTCAGTGCATTAAGCGTCTGCCTTCAGCTGGAGTCACAATCTCAGGGTCCTGGGATTGAGCCCTGCATCAGGCTCCCTGCTCAGCGGGGAGTCTGCTTCTCCCTCTGCCTCTGCCCCTCTGCTTGTCTGCGGCGCACTCTCTCTCACACACAGGCACAAACACAAATAAATAAAATCTTTAAAAAAAGGTTTTTTAATTCAAAGTTTCTATCCTTAAGGAGCATACCTCAACTTTATAAGATACAGGATTCTATTTACTTTATATCCTTGATTTTTTTTTTTAGGATTAAAAGCCAACATTTATTATATTTTGCCACCTCGCAGACACTATTCTATAGGTTTTAAACACATTTCAGTTCATTTAATATTCGCCACACGATACTGTATTTCTACTTTAGAACAGAGGAAATAAAGGTGACGGTGACTGAGCAAGGATTCAAATACAGATCTTTCAAACTTCAAAGCCTGTTTTCTTAACCACTATGCTTCTATTCCCCCGGCACCTTCTCCATGGTTTTCAGAGTGTGATCCCTGGGCCAGAGCATCAACACTTGCAGCTTAACAGAAAGGCAGGGACACCTGGATGGTTCAGTGGTTAAGTGTCGGCCTTCAGCTCAGTTCATGATCCTGGGGTCCAGGGATCAAGTCCCGAATCAGGCTCCCCGCAGGAAGCCTGCTTGTCCCTCTGCCTATGTCTCTGCCTCTGTGTCTCTCTCACGAATAAATAAAATCTTTAAAAAAAAAAAAAAAAAGGCACACTCTCAGGGCTCACCCACAGACCCACTAAATCAAACTGTAAAAGTAGAGGCAGCTACCTAAGTTTTAACAAGCCCTCCTGGTGAGCTGGAGGCACGCAAAGGCTTGAGAACCACGGGTCTGGTTTTCACACTTAATGTATGTATTTAGTTAAACAGGACATGATCACTGTTTTTCGAAATTTCACAATGTAAACTTTTGGTCCGATTTAAAATGATTCTAAATAAATCAAAATAATATTCATTCATTTTCTCAAGACACAGAGACTCCTTTCCCAACCTGACAAAATGTTCTGTCTATACCCTGATTCAACCATCTAAAAAAAAGTCTACTCTGAGGGGCCTTACTAGGAACTAGATTTTAAATTCCAAACATGAAAAAAGCACAGAGGTCCAAAGAGAATCTTCAGAAGTTGAATCAGAAGCCATATTAGGAAGAGGACAAAAATGTTTTGGGTATCAGTAGCAGAAGCTTGAAAAATCTTGGTCCAAAGCCCCACAAGCCTTTTTATCCTTGGCTCAACTCCAAATTTTTTCAATACCCCTTCAACAAACTTCCAATTGCAAAAAAAAGAAAAAAAGGAAAATGTTATAACCTTCAGAAATATTTGTTAAATAAACATATACTGGCACCGTCTTCCAAATATGCTTTATCATGAGTCAAGTTAATCAGATACACTAGTGCATACATATACTAATCCAAAAACTGCTCACATCATCCCAGCCCCTTGCCTAGACCACCCTTTATGGCATCCTATCTGAATGCCATACCTAGAACAGGAGCCTCCTTTCCTATCCCAACTCAAGTCTTCAACTTGAATAACAGAACTCCATGTGTACTTAAATTTGCCTATTAACACCTTTTTTTTTAAGGTAGTGGAAGACAGTTTCAGAAGTGTGTATGGACTCAAGCACCTACCATAATTTGAGAACCTGCTATGGTGCCAAATAATTCTTTTAAGCTATTCACTTGCATACTCAAATTATTAATTTTATAAAGCTCAGGATTCTTATTTTAAAAATTAAAAACTGAAGACTAAAGAGTTAACTTGCCCAACTCTGTACCATGGGATAGCTAGAAACCTGACTTAAGGGACACCTGGGTGGCTCAGTAGTTGAGCATCTGCCTTCAGCTCAGGGTGTGATCCCAGGGTCCCGGGATCGAATCCCACATCAGGCTCCCTGAAGGGAACCTGCTTCTCCCTCTGCCTCTCTGTGCCTCTCATTAATAAAAAATAAATAAAATCTTGAAAAAGAAACCTGACTTGAGATGCATATTGACTTGATTCAAGTTGTCAATGGTGCAAACTGCTCTGAGAAGGCCCCAATCAGGCAGTTTTTAATCTGCCTGGTTACTTAACAATCATCCACCTTTCCATGCCCAAGCTCACCCAAGGATTGGCAGCACTGGCAAGAACTACCCTCCCAGAAGAAAACTGATTTTCCCTCTCCCAAAGCACCATCAAACCCCCCCCCCCCCCCCCGGAGAACAACAGCTGTTTCCAAGAAACAAATTACCAAGGCCCTTCTCACAGAGTTCACTGGAACTGAAACACACTCACACCAACTGCCTTCACACCTTCCCATTTAAATTCTTTTCCTGCCTTTTAAAGGCCCAAAGATTTCTGTAAAAATCTCCCAAAATGCAATCATCCCAACGAGTCCTAATTCCTCCACCAACATTGCTATTTCTATACCTAAATCTGGTATTTCTTATGAAAGTAACAGCTATGTCTTCTCATTCCCCTTCTGTAACCATCAATAACAGCAATTAATCAGTAACAAACAAGCCTGCTAGCTCTTACAATCAGAGGGAGGATGCTCCCCTCTCCTTTAATAGTAAGCTGATAATAATGTTCTCCTAAATAGATTATGCGAGCATTCAAGAAAGGAAAAAACAAAAAACAAAACTTTGTTACATGCCTGGAGAAAAAAAAAATGTATAACTTAAGTATTCGGTCATATTCAAGATTTGAGTAATCTTGTTATTTGTACCCACTTGATTCTACTTCTTCTAAGGAATCAGCGATCAATGAAAGCAAAACATGAAACTATGCTCAAATAGCTCATAGTTCACATAAGATTTAAACACAGCCGTTTTTTAAAAAACCTCCAAGTGTACATAAATAAGGACCAAAAATCCACACTCTGGTGTGGGTTCCTGATCACAGAGAGAATCGGCTTTTTAAAAGATATTTCTAAAATTCCTAATAGTGTCCTTCACTTTAAATTAAACTGTTGTTTCCTTCCAAGTAATCTTACTTAATGAAACTAACAAATCACTTATTGCAATTCTGTCTGACTTGTAATCACAACAGAAACTGTTACAATACATCTGTATCTTAGTGAAATGCTTATAATAAGGGGTGGGTGGGGAATCTGACTGAACTCTCTATTGAGCAGCACCCAGTGCACCACCTAGTGGAGGTTGTGTAACTTTGTAATTAATATTCTTTTAAAGGACAGAAACCCTAGGTAAGAGTACAACAAATACTATACAAATAGCCTAAATCTCTTTCCAGTCCCCCACATTGCAAGAGGGCTGTGTTCATAAGAAGAGTAGAGTCATTTCCTGTGCAAACTAATAGATCGATAAGGGTTTCTTAATGGAAATCTTTGGGCACTAGAAATTTTGACAGGAGAGTAAAAATTAAGACATTGATGCAAAAACAAATAAATCAGAGACAGACTGTCAGGGCTTGTGGAAGCAGAACCTTATATCCTAGAAGAATAAGTTATGTCAAAATGGGCATGTTACAGGCCACAGATGCATCTGCCAGGCAAAGGGACTACTTAAAGATTACAACAGTTCCATTCACTAACTCATAAGACAGTTTCAAGTTCCTGATGATTAATAAGTGTAACATAACCTAGCAATTGTCCAGCATTCCCCAAGCCTTGACACTATTTGAGAGGTTCTTCCCAACTATCCATCTAAGCCTACTCTCCATTAACCCCCAAACTCCCTTGCTTGCACTATTCTAATCGAAGAATAAATGATTTTTATTTTCAACTTTTCTCCTAAATTTATAGTTGACTTTCCACAAAAGAAGTTGTAAGTCATGACCAGAATGCATCACGCTTCATTTTTATTTGCCTTATGCATAGTATTTCTAATCAACTCAGAAAACAGTACTGCAGTCCACTGCTAAGTTACAGATGCAAGCATAAATAAGATACGGTTCTCCCATTTGGAAAACTTCCCAAAATTTAAAATAGAGATTTTCACATAGCACCACTACGAATTTGTTTTGTTTTGCCTGTGTGAAAAATTACCTTTCTGGTGTGATTTAAACTATCTCAGCAACCTCGAGGAGGAAAAAACAAAAAACAAAAACCTAAGAGTCGCTATTTTTTTTTACTTGGAAATAAGCATCTCCATCTGTGACTTTTGTACCATGTGATCAATACAGAAGCTTGCCTGATGGTGGGAACCTTAGGAGATCCGAGATTAAATCCATTATGAGTATAAAATAAGGTAGGAGTCGAGGGACCTGGGCAGAATTCTCTTCATCTCTAGGGGCTTCCACTTTATATATTTGTAAAATGGGCATGATATTCACTACCTGCCTCCCAAGAAAAGGAGTAAATGGAAATACAGGTATCTCCCGTTTTTCACAAGTTCGTGTTGCACTACTTTGCTTATGCGACAGACCTTAGAATCTGTTTTCACTAACTGAAAGAAACCCAAAGAGGTTTATTTTGCATCAGCTGGTATAGAGGCTGCACACACCCGGAACAGCAAGAGTGGCGGTGCCAAGCTCCTTCCTTGAGAACACTCAGCATCTCAGCATCAAGCCGCAGCAGCCTTGACCTGTGTCTGAGCATCTGCGCTGTATCTTGACTTATTTTATGCGTCCATCAGCAAAATGTGTCCTAAGGTATCAGAAAAGCCTAAGAGGTTTTTTGGGAATCTGGAACACTAAAAAAATTACTAAAAAAATTTTCCCGTATACATTAATAGTGAGTGGGGGTTTTTTGTTTGTTTGTTTTTATTTTTTTATTTTTTATTTTATTTTTTGCTTCACAGCAGTTCCGTTAAGAAAAGATTTCATAGGAACGCTCTATTTTCACATAGCAGGGAAAACCTGTACTGGTTTGTAGAAGCCGAGTGCACCCAGAAGGAGAGAACACTGCTCCAAGAGTTCTCACTGTGCCATCACTGCTGAAACCCGGTGACCTTCACCATTTCCCTGGTTAACAAATAGTGAATGGGGAAGAAAACGGTACTCAGCAAGTCAAAGAAAAGGTAAGGCCAATTCGAGGTGCAAATCAGTAATTGCCTGGCCTGTCTGCAAAGTACTACCACATGAGTACCAAGCAGGTGCATCCCCCAAACCTAAAACCCGGAGACTGTTTTTAGAGAAGCTTTTTTTTTTTAATTATTAGTTGAATGCTAATATTTTTAGAAATTAGAAGAAAAAAGATTCACGATTGTACTCCCCTCCATGACAGAGTGACAGAAACAAGGTTCCACCCCCACGGTCCCTCCACACCTGCGCAGGCATTCCTCATCCACATTCCTCCCCCTCACCCCAGCGCTCGGTTCCCCGCTGGAGCCCAGACAAAGGTGACTCACGCTGCTAGGTCTACTTGTCACTGAAGGAAAAGTCCCCAAACTAGTTCACGTTAAAGACTGCTCCTTGGTTTTAAAAATAATAAATAGTAAGTACAGTGTGATGATGTGTAAATGGCACTGCAATGCGCCTGCCTCCGGAAAATATGTAACGATACCCAAGACACCTTTCTGGCTTTAGAAAGGAAAAAAAAAAAAAAAGAAGAAGAAGGGGCACTCAGCTTATCGCTACTTATCAGCAGGTCCTTTTCCCTCGCGAGCCCGACTGGCTCAACTCCGCAGTCGTGCTCCACCTGCACGTCCTCGCGCCCCCGGCTGGCCCAGCCGCCCGCCGCCCAGTCCCCCGCGGTCCCGCCCGCAGCGCCCCCACCCCTCCCCCCGGCCCCCCGCCCGGCCCCGCCCCCACCTCCCCGCAAGGTGTCGCCGCCGCCGCCGCCGCCGCCGACTCCCGGGCGGAAGCGTCTCGAGGCCGGCGGGAGGCTCCCGGGGACGGGGACGCGGCCCGGCCCTGAGGGAGCAGCCGGGGAAAAGCCCCCAGCGCCCGCGCCGCACCGGGGCCCCGACAGGCGCTGCAGCCCCGGCGCCCCGTTACCTGCTCCGGGCAGCCGTGGCCCGCGGGAGGCGCGACCGCTCCGGCCCCTGCGGCCCCGGCTCGGGAGGCGAAGAGGCAGCAACCGCAGCCGCGGCGGAGGACGATCGGCAGCCAGCGGGCTCGGCACCGCCTCGGCGGGCGCAGGACGCACGAGCCCGGCGGGAGCCCGGCCCCCACCTCCAGGGCCGGGAGTAACCGACTCGGCCCCCTCCCGCGGCGGGGCGGGGCCGCGGCCGGAGGGGCGGGGCGAGGAGGGGCCGCTCCGCCCGCGGGGCGGGAGCTCCGCGGACGCTTCGTAAAAGGCGCCTGCTGATAGGCTGCGATAGAGGGCAGCCTCGCCAGAGGAGCTCCCTCGTTGGTCGATAGGAGAAAACAAAGCAGGACTCCGATTGGTCGGAACGCTGTAGCTCCTCCCCCTCGCCCGTCAATCATCGGAAGCTCCGCCCCGCCGCTCTGCTCCCAGGTGGCTGAGGAACCGGCTGCTTTACAGACCTGCAGCCTCCCCGAAGCGCGGAGCCCCCGTACCTGGGTTTCTTTGCCAGATGGGAGCGATTCTTTCTCGTCTGAACATGATGAATAACAGCTAGTCTTTAACATCGCTTAGCTTTAGAGAGGACTCCTGGGTATTTTTTAAATGCTGCATAAATTCAGAGGGAAATTGTCCTGCGCAGAGAAAAGGCATAAAATGTTTTCACTCTTGGCAAAATGATGCGTAACTTTTTTTTTTTCTTTTTCTCGTTTTACTCTGTAGTCCATATGAGACATTCGTTACTTAGAATGCACCATGCTGTAAACAGATCTATGGGAAAACTCCCTGACAAGAAGAACTTAGAATCCAAACGACTAAATAAATAAAGCATTAACAAAAGCCAAAACCAAAAAGGGCAGCATACGGAAAGAAATTCAGGAGATACAAATTGGAAAACTCAGCTAATAATGCAGGAATTATACGAAAGGAATGTGACAGAATTTCAAGATGTGACTTAGACTTTGAAAGTTGAGATACGTAATCTGAACTCTCAGACCACAGTAGGCAAGCCCTGTGTTATCCTAGCCAGTTTAGAAGGGAGTGAACCCTAACTCACCTGGGAACCACAGTCCCTTAACTCTGGCTGCCTTACTATTCTATTTGCTCTTCTTGTCATTGCCATGAGATTCTGAAATAGGCTGTTAGAAATAAAGCACTTCACCCCCAACGACTTCATAAATTATATAGTAGCAGGAAAAAAAAGGAAATTGACAAAAATCAAACCTAAAGAATGAAAAGAAAGTTAAGATAAATATGACCTCGAAAAGAAGGATAAAAAACTCAATAGAAAGAATAGAACAAATCCTCGTTTTTTCTTGAGAAGAAGGTAAAACTCTTTGGAGGACAGTAACTTTGTTACCTAACACATTTTTTATAGAATCCTTGTAATAGATGGAATTCTAAATGATAGTCTGAAAATATGTGTCCCAATATACTCTGAGCAAGCATCTTAATGTTGAGATCTAATTATGTTTAAGTGTGTAAGGAAAAATAAAAAACTTAGCACTCTCTACTATGAACAAATTGGAAAGAAAACACTCCAAAAGTTTTTTTTCACAATAATACCTGAAATTCCACCACTGACATTCTTTCTTTGGGATTAGATCATTTATAACAAAAATTTTTCTTGTATTCATTTACTCAACAAACATGTAATAACTTTAATCTTCAAATTCTAGTTCCTTCAATGAACTGGGCGTCCTACTAAGTATTGTCTTGAACAAGACAGACTGGAAGCTATTTATCAGTAAAAGAAGGATAATGAACCAGTAAACAGATAAATTTACAGAAAGGAATAAAGAAGAAGAAAGAAGAGTGACCTGAAGGATGAAAGCAATTCTTGAATTTGAGAAAGGAGAGAGAACCATTCTAAGATCTGAGCTGCCACTTAAATCAGAAAACACCAGCTATGCAAAATTTGAGGGCAGTGGCATTGCTAGCAAACAGCGAGAGCCAAGACCCTGAAGGAGGAAGAAAAGTGATGCTGTTGGAACAGAGAGACCAGTGTGGCTAGACTGGCACAGACAGGGAGTGGTGGCAGGCAGGTGAAAGGAGGCAGGGCCCTGTAGGCAGTGGTGGGAAGTTTATAGTTTATGATATGATTCCTGACCAGGTAACACTAAGTTACTAATGTCAGGATAACATCATCCTTTTTTTTTTCCTTTTTCAGAGTCGCCAAAGAAGTGGGCATTCGTTCACTGAGCCAGTCTCTCAGGCATAGATCTTAGAAGAACCGATACTTTTCCAGGATCTGCTAGATGTGGGGGTATAATAATGAGAATGACACAGACCCAGGTGGATCTACAGACTGTTACTGCACAGATGATGGGGAAACCAGGGTGCTATGGGAACACGATCTGGAAGCAGCCAAGGAAATCATTCTGAAGGAAAGGAGGGATCACTGAATCAGAATCAGTAGGAGTCGCCCCTGTGAAAGGCTACCAGGTTCCAGATCCAGGAGCAACAACAGAGGAACATGGGATCACAATCTGGAAGATGGAAATCTAACGCAAAGCCTTATAAACCCATTGCATTAAAAAAAAAAAATCAACTTTCCCCACATCCAGTTAGAAACCGCATTTTGAAAGCATAAGAGCTGAGCAAAGTAGAAGACACAGACTGATGATTGTTTCACATCATCATTACCTTTGTTTCTTAAAACTCATTAAAAAGAGTGTACATTCCCTTTTAACTATGACATCCCATTTAGGACTGTAATGAGTTAACAGTTTTAATCCTATTTGGCCAGAATTAGGGCAGAGCTGAAGCCCTTGGAGTTAGAGATGTGTTCTACTAGTTCCAGCCTCTTCCCCTGCTTATAGGCATGCGTTTCTCCTTACTGATTGAGCTCACACCATTTGCTATAAGACACCTAGAAGAAGAAAGCCAGCCCTGCCGTGGAGGGGCAAGTAGGGGAAATGCGGAATGTGAAAGTATCTCTGTGTATCCAGCTGGTGGATGAATCACAAGATGTAGCAACTGACTAAATTAAAAGTTAAATAAGAAATGTAACCACCGAAATGTATGGCACATTGTCCCCAAGAAGGCTGGGAGTCAGGAAATGAGAGACAAGAGGAATTTGGCTACAGTTGCCACTGTCTTCAAAACTGCCTCTCTCTACTCTCCCGTTTTTCTCTGGAAAAGAGCTTTCCCAGCTCCTAAGTCCAGGAGACAAAGAGTAGAGCTACCCCAGTGCTCTCTGACCCCCGACTAAATCACCCACCTTGACCCAATCCCAATTCTGTGGAGAGAAAATACTAGTGGCCTAGGCCGGCCTCTCCCTGTTCTATCCCACTGTCTGTGACAAGGGACGTGATGGGAGTCAGGAGGGTGGAGGGCACCCACCTGGCTCCCAGGGCCCATCTCTGTTCATGGGCAGAGATTTCCCAGAGAAAGGGCACCGGAGCAATTGCCAAAGAGGCATGCATCCTGCCCCACCACGTTTTCTGTAGTCCGTCAGTGGGGCTCCAAATTCTGTACAACCTTTGCCTGTCCTCTCACACAAAGATGGAGGCCCAGAGGCCAAGGCCAAAGTCTTCAACGATGACTGCCAGCTTTCTTGACCCTCTTTATTCTAGTCGGCTTCCAGACACTAAGTACCCTTGTCTCTTCCAGTTTCAAGCTGCCATTCCCATTTAAGTCTTCTACTAATTCCCTAATTTTCCTGTGTGGTGCATCCCTATTGACATCAATGTCTTTAAAGAGCAAAAGCACTTGCCAAGTTGGTGAATATCCCTGAGCACTGTTCTCAGTGCAGCTGGGACCAGTATGTAGAAGAAAGCAGGATGGGCGAGGCAGATGCAAGCAGAAGGCAAACCTCTACCTCCCCCTGTTCCTTCCACACGTATTCAGAAGAAAGTGCGGGTGTTCCCATAACTTTTCTGAAGCCCTTTAGGTAATAAAAATCCTTTCATCAGGTAGGCCATAAAACACAGTTTGAATTCAGAAATTGTAATGTGAATGCCAATACACTTTGATCACTGCTTCAAGCTTCATTCAGAGCTGGGCTTTCCCTGAGGTCCCCCAGCTAGGGTCCCACACAGGCAGGCTGGGTCCTCCCAGCAAAGGGAGAGGGAACCTCCTCCAAATCCATAACATAGGGAGAAAAGAGAATTCAGAGGATACCAAATTCATGCTCAACTGTTCCTGCTGCAAGGAGATTGCTCCGGGCCTGGCCAAGAACAAAACAGAGCATTTGGTCTCTTGATGCTTTCTAACAATTTTAGAGACCTAATCTTGAAACGTACAACTGTGCATCTCCTGTTCTGGTCAACGCAGTTTTCTATGCCACTTTATCCTCTTATCCTCTTAGTTTCTGGTTCCCTGAAGGCTACTTTCGACAAATTCACCTGTGGATCACCTCTGCCTCTGTTCCTCTTGGGCAGGATTTACACATCTCCAGCACAACCCTCTCTCACCAAACAGCTCTCCCCAGGGTCCTCAAGAAACAATTACACACGCTTTGCTCCCAGCAATACTGAAGCGCACCTGACTCTCAGAGCATGTGGGCCTTGAGTATTCTCTGTCCTCCTTCCCTGCTCTCTTGCTCTCTCTGAACTGCTGCCATAAACCAATACTTTCAACCTCTCAATTTTAGATCTCTCAGGCCAAAGTCAGATATACTCTAAAAACCAGAAAACAGGGATGCCTGGGTGGCTCAGTGGTTGAGTGTCTGCCTTCTGCTCAGCTTGTGATCCCAGGGTCCTGGGAGTGAGTCTCCCACTGGGCTTCCTGCAGGGAGCCTGCTCCTCTCTCTGCCTGTGTCTCTGCCTCTCTCTCTCCATGTCTCTCATGAATAAATAAATAAAACTTTACAAAATTAAAATAATAACCAGAGAACATATCACTTTGCCCTTGTGGTCCTGCTGATGACCCCAGGGAGGTCAGTGGGTAAGGCCTTCGACCAGAGGTTTGATGGAACACAGCATGGCTTTCTTTGAAGAAAACTTCCTCACAGATCCTTCCTAAACCCCTCTTCTGCTGCCCTTTTATGATCCTATTTTTAGTGAGGGATTTTTAAGAGTCAACAAGGAGCTAAGACATTTCCTTTGAGATCTGCCTCTGGCTCTGGCAGTGTTGGAATTTTACATCCGTTGTCTCCTGGCTGCCTCAATAAAACTTGACTTTGACATCTTGGCATACCAGTGTGAACCTGCAAAAACTGCTTTGGTTCACCAACACCTAGGACATAGGGCTAAGAAAACTTGTTCTCTAAAATCAGAGACTGTTGGAAATTCAGTTGAGTATCAAGGAGAATGGACCTCCTGCCACCACCACCACCTGCCAGGATGATAGGAGCCTGTGGGTCACTTTGCTACGAAGAAGCAGCCTTGATTTCCAGCCCAGGTGCCGACCCTCTGTAAAGGATTCCCCTTGAATCTAAGGAAAGAGGACTCCAAGTTTTGGCTTTCAGCACCGACCTGATGTTTGTAAAAATATTACCAAATATTTATAAAATATTACTTACAGCCTTGCTCTGCTCTGAGACCATCATATCACTCATTTAAATCTTACCTAAATTCCACCCTACCTGCACACCCTACAATAACCTTGACTCCTTTGTTCAGTGAGGGCCTCAGTGGGTCCGTTGGATCCCTCTCCCTTGCTACAAGTTCATCAACCTCACTGAGTTAGACTTTGGCTTCGTCTCTGGCAGTGTGTGACTGTAATGATCAGTTCTTCCCAGATCAACTTACCAGCTCTCACTTTCCCAGGTTCTGTCTTCATGTCTGCATCTCCTTTTACTTTGTACCAGGTCACACAACCTCATCGCCAGCAGTGAACTATCCCCAGAGTCATCCAGAACCTGCAGCTACAATTATGTTACACTAAAAAAAAAAACATATACGGGGTGCCTGGGTACCTCAGTCAGTGAAGCATCTGACTTTTTTATTTTTAGATTTTATTTATTTACTCATGAGAGACATACAGAGAGAGGCAGAGACAGAGACAGAGGCAGAGGGAGAAGCAGGCTCCCTGCAGGGAGCCCGATGTGGGACTTGATCCCAGGACCCTGGGATCATAACCTGAGCCGAAGGCAGACGCTCAACCACTGAGTCACCCAGGTTCCCCTCACCTTTTTTTGTCTCCCTCTCTGATTTCATCTTGTTTTTTCCCTTTCGTCCCCGCCTCAGGTCATGACCTCAGTGTCCTGGGATTAAGCCCCACATCGGGCTCCTCATTCAGCAGGGAGTCTGCTTGAGGATTTCTCTCCCTCTCTCTCTCTCTGTGCCTCCCCTAACTCATGCATATGTTCTTTCTCAAATAAATCTTTATTAAAAACCCATAAACATATGTGTATGTGGGAATAATAACATCCATAGATGCTAGCAAAAGGAGATATTATTAAAGGATATTAAAAATACCTGAAGAGCCTTTTCAAATTACATGAGCCCTGAGAAACTAATACAATCCTTCCTGCTGTTCTCTCCCCCACACATACATAATTGACTAATTCATTACAGCAGTGAGCCTGTTAACGAGGGTAGAGCGCCTTCGGGTATGTTTATGGGAGAAAGTTAAAAAACTCTGCCTTCGTCCTCCCTAATCTGATAGGCCCTTAATCAAAATGCTAAGTCTATAAATTTGGGGCAATATTTTGTCTCTTAGCTAAAAATAACCAGCTTGATTGCTTATAAGTGAAAGGAAAGAAACTCGTCATCCCCATGATAAGAGGGGCATTGTCTGCTCATCCCCCAAGGTACCCCCAGTAGCATCACCGGGTCTGGCACATCATAAGCACCCACTGAACACTTGCTGCCCTAAGAAATTCGGAACTCATTTTAAAATGGGAGAGTTTTGATACACCCATTGTACCGAGGCAAGAAACATTCATCTAAACTATTAGCAGTGACTGTGCTCTATTCTATTCATATTTTTTTGGCAATGCTTCAAGATCAGTTTCTGATGCAATCAGCAGTTGGCTGCTCCCTCAAGGACTTCTGTGTATAAACTGAGAGCCTTTTAATAACTCTGAGGAGAAGGGGGTGAGGAGTGACAACAGGATCAGTATGTGGGCCACGGCATAGTATAATCCCACGTATTAGAGGAAAACAATCAAGGACCCCTGGAATGATGGCATTCTGATAATAGCTTATCATTAGGCTGATTATGAGACACGCTGGTGTGCTTGCCTTGGGAGACTCAGCCTGTTTGTGATCTATCCTCCGGTTGCTTAAACCTGATATGGCCTGTAACATATCTGATGCTCCAGTTGTAGATATAAGGAAAGATACAGCTATAGATAGGTAGACACGAATCACTTAAAGTTTCTCACACTGAACCAAGTAAACCTCCAACCTCCCATGTGTCCATGTCTGGAACACAGTCACTCTGAAGGAGTCAGAGTAGATGTAAAACATTCTTCGTATCTCTAACATTTGAAATTAGGATAAGAAAACGATTTTTTAAATTGCGTTTAGCATTTTAAAAAAAAGATCAAAGATCTCTCTGCCATTGTTATACAAGGAGAAGATCACAACTACCAAAAAAATCCATCTTGTCACTATGTAGCCACTTTCATTGTGCAAGAATAGACCCAAAGAACAAAAAATATCTTCACTCTGTAACACTTATGATCCAAGTAAGCATTTTGCATTTGGAAAGCAAGACATCCATACAAACTTTGAGAAAAAATACTCTTCTGCTGAAATGAGTTATTCACAACTTATATTTAATTAATCTCAGTCATCTCTGTACTTAGCTTGTTGAGCTCACAAGGGAACATCACAAGCAAAATTGCTCTCGTGCTACTTAGCTTCCCCAGAAACTACACCATCGTTCATTAATCAATGCTGACCTGGAAAGCAGAAGCTCCCTCCTCTCACCACTTAAAAACTGAGTAACTCTTCGTGTGCATAGAAGATTAAGAAACGGGATGCCTGTATGGCTCAGCATTTGAGCGTCTGCCTTTGGCTCAGGGTGTGATCCCAGGTCTGGGGATGGAGTCCCACCTCAGGCTTCCCGCATGGAGCCTGCTCCTCCCTCTGCTGGTCTCTCTCTCTCTCTCTCTCATAAATAAATAAATAAATAAATAAATAAATAAATAAATAAATAAATAAATAAATTTTTAAAAAAGGATTAAAAAACATGAAAAAGAAAAGCAATTGTGAGATAAAAAGCCATACAAGCTGCAGCAGAAGAAAAAAAAATTGAGAATGTGTGAACACAGGGTGTTTCAGCGTTCAGGGCCATTGCCAACAAAGACAGGACTTAGGAAATCGGACTCTCTTGCTTCATTGCCTCTATTTTCTTAACTTTCCATGACTGTACCTTTATCAAAAAATTCCTCACTCCCTGGCATATGAGCAGAGAATAAAGGAACTCAACAAATAAGTCTCTGATTCATAGAAGTTTAAATTAAAAACTGAAGCCATGTAACCAAATTACAAGAGAAACATAATAATGATGAATTTAAGAGAGCAAGATATGTATAAGATAGCTGAAAAATTGACTAAAGAGGTTAATATCCTTACAGAGAAGACTGCTAAATGATATTCATAACTTAAAGTCTCTGTGAATAACTGAATAACTTTTTTAAATTTCTGTAAACAGCTTCTGTGCTATTAAGAATGGTGAGTTCCCATTAACAAATGGCACATATTTTCAATTCTACACTACAAGGTTTGTTCCAGGTGTAATCAATATTATTATGTGTTGAGGAGCACCTGGGTGGCTCAGTCAGTTAAAGTTTCTGACTCTTGATTTCAGCTCAGATCATGATCTCAGGGACATGACATCAAGCCCTGCATTGGTCTATCTGCACTGAGCATGGACCCTACTTAAGATTCTCCTTCTCTCTCTGTCCCCCTACTTTATTTTATAAAATAAATAAATAAATAAATCTTTTTTTAAAAAAAAGAATATTACTATGTGTTGATACTTCATCAAACTTAAGTCATTAGAGACTGTCATTCATTTAAGAAGTAATTACTGAGCACCTACTATGTGCCAGTTAGTGTGAATACTGGGTTACGGGGGAAAAAATAAAAAAAAATATTTAAGGCAAAATTCAGAGTCTCTAGAAGATTACAGAATTCTGATTTGTGCGTTTGCAATCATTGCCAATGTGGGAATTTGCCTGAGCCCCTGTTCAACATTAGTGTAACATGAATTTTACAAACAGATGAACATGGACTCTAGCAAGGAACAAAAGAAAAGGCAAATTAGTGGATGAATGAGATTAATGGGACTATTTTAACTGGAGTACGATTGATGAAAGATATGGTGTTACAGAAGTTCCAGTTCCCAAATATTTCATTAAAGGCAGCAAGTTTAGAACAAAGTCTGGATGATTTTAAGAAAGTGAACAAATTGTTGAAGGGAACTCCAAAGGAGAGTAATATATAATAATATTAGAACTCTGAATGTCAATCCCAGCTGAGACACTAAAGCTAGCGGCATGACCATGGACATCTTATCTACTTTTCTAAGGCTAATTCTTTACTGATAAAATGTGTAGTTATTCATCTACCCAATAAGTCACAGACTGCATGTTGGGATATGTTGGATGAGCACAGATTTTGTAAAAATGTTAATTAGTTTCCATCCTTTTGCAATCAGATTTCACATGAATGTCCAATTTACTAGTTTCTGTTTTTTTTTTAAAGGAAACTATGGCAAAGCTGACCCACACTCCCACATAGCAGTAACTGCCAAGAGTAGAGACCATGCTCCTGTTAGAGCTGCCATGTACTTTGCAATCTGCCACAGACTGTGTTCAACCTGCCTCACCCACCTGTCCTCTGTAGGCATTTGAGTTTGCATCTCCTGAAATGGATACTTTTTAAGGGTTTGTTGTTGTTCTTGATCTTGTTGTTGAAAGCTATTGGAACTGCTTCAAGTTAATATAAATTTAACATATATGTTGTAGGGTGAAGAGACAGATCGCCTATACAGTAAGAAAAGGGAGAGAAGCAAGAGTAAATCTGGAACTGAGAAACCTGATATGACACTAGCTTAGCCTGGTGATGGAGGCCAATGGTGACAGTAATTCATGTTGATGTTATTTATGGTCTCCTTCCCAAAATCCATAACCCCTGTCTCAATCATGAGAAAAACATCAGAGAAATCCCAAGAGATGGACATTCTACAAAATACCTGATCAGTACTCCTCAAAGCTGTCAAGGTCATCAAAAACAAGTCTGAGACTATGTATTGCAATCAAGAGGAAGCTAAAAAGATAGAACAAGTAAAGGTAATATGGTAGCCTACATGAAATCCTGGCCCAGAAAAACGACATCAGGTAAAAAGGAAGGAAATCTAATTAAAGACTTTAATTAACAACAGTGTATAGATATTGTTACATTAATTATAAAGAGTAAACCATACCAGCAGAAGATGTTCATACTGGGGGGAACTACAGGGCCTATGGGAACTCTCTGTACTATCTTCATGACTTCTCTATAAATCTAGAAGTATTCTTTTAAAAAGTTTACTTTTAAAACATTTTATATATGTATGTGTGTGTATGTATATGTGTATACAAAGGACACAGAAATATCTTAAGGGATTGGTGGAAGATTTGGACATTCAAGGCTGGGAAGGAAAGGTCAGATTTACTGCAGCATATTTTCCTACAGCTCTGCCTGTAGCATGACTCAGCTTCATCATGTCTCAGTCACTGCATTTCTTGGTTCCACATTTCATAGTCCTCAAAGAAAACCCGTTGCTTCAGCCTGAGGATGAGTCAAAGTCTGGAGCTAGTCATTCTACCCGGGGTTCCATGTGGGAATCATGACTCCTATACCCATGCCTGTATATTGGTGACCATTTTCATAAAAGGAGAAAGAGCTGGGAGCCAGACAGTCCCCTCTCAGCTCTGCAATTCTGAGCAAGATGGCGAAAGAGAAGATGTTTAGCCAATAAAGTCCTAATGTCAATGTCCTAAAACATAAGGCCAGCTTTTCTGCCTCTGCTGTTGCCATGGCGCCCATGAAAGAGCTTGTGGCAAAGCAGGGTAAAAAAAAAAAAAAGAAGAAGAAGAAGAAGAAGAAGAAGAAGAAGAAGAAGAAGAAGAAGAAGAAGAAGAAGAAGAAAGGCAGGTTCTGAAATTTACACTTGATTGCACCCACCCTGTAGAAGATGGAATCATGGATGCTGCCGATTTTGAGCAGTTTCTTCAAGAGAGAATCAATGGGATTGAAAAAGCTGGGAATCTTGGTGGAGAGGTGGTAACCATCGAAAGAAAAAGAGCAAGATTAGTGTAACTTCTGAGGAACCTTTTTCCAAAAGGTATTTGAAATATCTCACCCAAAAAGTACTTGAAGAATAATAATCTGCATGGCTGGTTGCACATTGTTGCTAGCAGCAAAGAGAGTCATGAGTTGTGCTACTTCCAGATTAACCAGGATGAGGAAGAGAAGGAAGAGGAGGATTAAACCTCATTTAGCTGGAATATTTTGTATGAGTTCTTGACTACAATTTGGGAACAAAACACACAACACACATACACACACACACACACACACACACACACACATAAACATAAGGCCAGATATTCAACAACAAAGGAGTAGCATCCTTGCCATTTATACATACTAGAAAAGCTTTGGTGGCAATTACAAAATTTTATGAAATCAAGACATAAAAACTGTTTTCTGCAAAAATTGATTTAGTCCCCCAAGTACTCAAGTTAGTTCTCCTGACTTCTAACCACAAGTCCTTTTACTTTCTAAAAATTCTATTTAGGGAAAGTCAACGAGTACTCACAGTAATGGAAACCATGGATGTTTTGATACATTGATATAGTGGAAGGAGGAACACCAGTTCAATGCAGACCAGCATGGAGTTCCACGGAATTGTTAGTGATTTAACAGTCGCTGCCCTCAAACCACCTCATGTAGTTGGTGCTGTGACACAAATTAGGAAAAGACACCCCTTCCTCAAGACACTTCATTTCCATTTGTTGGAAAACTGTCATCATGTGCTACTTTTGTTAGAACAAGACATCTGCCAGGAATTTGTGAAAATAAAAATATAAATGTGTGATACCTACAATGCGATCTCAGTTGCCTCTGTGCCACACTAGCTGGGAAGCCATATGCTGTCACTCTGGGTGCCACTGTCTATTATGAGCAAGTGTCATCTCTTAAAGGCTTGGTAAACTTGAGCTTACTTTCATGTCTCCCTGTATGTAACTCTCCCACCGGAGTGAGCATTCCAACTGTCATGGGTAATCATTATTTTGTTTACCTAGGATTGCAATAAAGAATCCAACTCTTGGACTGATCCTATAATTGCACCTTCCTTAACCATCACAATGGTAATAAGAACGCTCATCGTGCAGGGGTGTTAAAATCACTAAGTGAGACAACACATCAAAGCACTGAGCACGGGATCCCTGGGTGGCGCAGCGGTTTGGCGCCTGCCTTTGGCCCTGGGCGCGATCCTGGAGACCTGGGATCGAATCCCACATCAGGCTCCCGGTGCATGGAGCCTGCTTCTCCCTCTGCCTGTGTCTCTGCCTCTCTCTCTCTCTCTCTGTGACTATCATAAATAAATAAATAAAATTAAAAAAAAAAAAAAAAAGCACTGAGCACAATGCCTGACCATGACCTTGGGGTTCCTCCCTTGACACTGGGGTTCTTCGTTCCCTACTTAAAAATCTTCCATGGCTCACTGGACCAGTCAGGATTCTCTGCTGAAAAGGCTATAGGATCAGTTTTTTGTGGAAGTGCTCTCAAACACACAGTCCCTCATTTCTGTGTGCAGGAAGATAGAATGGTTTTCACCTGCCATGCTTTACCTGGCTGAAGCCAAATCCAAATACTCACCATCTGTAGACAGTGTGTGTTTCCTCTTCACAAATCATATTGCAAGAAGCAGTTTATCGCTTCTATGTGTTACAGACCCAATTTCTAAATCGAATGTGAAGTTTTAGAAACCCATTTCAAAGACCTTTTTATCCTTGAAAAATATTTGCTTGCTTTATTTATCTACTCAGGCTGAGATTATATATCTTAAATCAACTGTATTATGAGTTGCATTGGGCTACAGTGAAACAAAATTAAAACATAAAGTTGGAACAGTATTTAAATATGGAAAATTGAAAATGCCATTCATAAAAATACACATTTCCGAGGTGCCTGGGTGGCTCAGTGGTTGACCGTCTGCCTTTAGTTCAGGCTCAGGATCCCACATTGGGAACCCTGGAGGGAGCGTGCTTCTCCCTCTGCCTATGTCCCTCTGTGTGTGTGTGTCTCTCATGAATAAATAAATAAAATCTTTATAAAAAATACGTATTTTCTCCATCCAAATTATTCTTCTGGTGCCCTTCATTGCCTCAAGTAGGGAACTGTATGTTTAAGATACTGGGGTGACTCTTTACTTATATCCTCCAGCCATACCTGTGTTGTCTCTATGTAAAGGGGTCAGACCAGTGCAGAACAAAAGTGTGAGAGATCGGCGTGAATTGAAGGAGAAGAAATGAGTTGAGAGAGAGAGAAATACACAGTCTGAGAGCATCCATAAGAAGAGGGCCTTCCTTTTGGGGCTCAGCATGAATAAAATCTTTGAGGAAGCAACAAGCTTATATATGTTTGGAGGAAGAGTATACCAGCTGGAACAAAAGATTTCTGTAGGGAAGGGCTGGACGACAGTGAAATTACCTACATTAACCAGCCTGAGATATTTGGGCTAGATCCTAAGACCAGTAGGGGTTGCCAAAGATTTTTAGCTAGTTAGGAAAAAAGGTATTTTAAGAAAATTATATCTGGTGGGGGGGGGGGAGAGATTTCAAAATAAAATAATTGAAATTATTTTTATCTTATTTGTCATAATACCAGTAAGAAAGAGGACCCTTATCAGAAGCCTGCGTAAAATTATTGAAGTCACCAGTTACTTATCAATAGTGGGAAGGGGTCATCTTAAAATCATTGCACATTTTTCACACCCATTTCACACTTTAATTGTTGCTAATTATTTGGGGTGAGTCCCAAATCTTTATTTCACGATTGTTGACATGTAGTTGTATTTTTTCACTAATTTAAAATAATTATTGGTAGGGGCATCCCAGAGTCCTGGGATCAAGCCCCATGTTGGGCTCCCTGCTCGGTGGGGAGTCTACTTCTCCCTCTCCCTCTGCCTGCAGTTCCCTCTGCTTGTGCATGCTGTCTCTCTCTTAAATTAAATTAATTTCTATCTCAAACCATCTATTTCTCTGTTCTCAATTTTTTTTAATGTGTTGTTTTGTTTGAGTGTTTTACAGTGGTTCATGGTAAAGGAAGGTCCTAGGAATGGACTGTGGTGAGGACCATCCCCTTCACTGAAATTGGGATGCAACCCAATGGAAGCATGGCTAAGTACACCAGGAAGAAGTGGCCTGCCCTGAGATCTCAGGGCCAGCTCCCCTTCGCAGACACTGTGCTCTGAGAAGCATCCTCCCCACTGAAGACGTGGGAAGCTCACCATTCCCTGGGCCTAACCCAGCCCAAAACTTGGATCTGGGAGATCAGAAACCTTTGTGGTACAAGGAGAAATAAGAAAAAAAAGCTGACATTTCACATATGAAAGTAATTTTATATCCTGCAAAAGATAGAGATCAGGATATATCTTGGGGGCAGACTATTCTGGAAAACCAAAAAATGGTGAATTATAGATATGAAAACAGGCACTGAATGACAAAAGATCTTTTCATGGATCTCTTGTCCCAAATATCTAAATTGCTCCATGTTAAATAATGGTAATAGCAAACACCTGTTAAGTATCTTACCTGGATTATGTCATTCAGTCCTCATGAAAAACACCATGGGGGTATATGTCGTTATCGTTATTTACATATAAGAAAACTGAGTCTAGAACAATGATATTAATAGCTCAAATTTAGGTGATTAATAATTGGCAGAGCTGGGGATCAAACCTGTCTGCCTCACATCAAAGTCAAACCCTTATCTGTCACTCTCAACCCTTCAGATTAAATTTTCTTCATAAAGGGGCACCGGGGTGGTGCAGTCAGTTAAGTAGTAAATCATCAGACTCTTGGTTTCAGCTCAGATTATGATCTCAGAGTCCAGTCTCATGAGATGGAGCCTCACATGGGCCTCTGTACTCAGCAGGGAGTATGAGAGTCTTTCTGCTCCTCCCGGCTGCATGCTCTCTCTCTTTCCCCAAAATAAATAAACCTTTAAAAAAAATGTTTTCATCATAGATTTTAAAAACAATTATTTAGATTTCACTGTGCCTGTAACCCATTACTTGTTTTTGTAGCCACATGTATGTTTAGCTGTGAAGATACAGAAAATAACTAACCTGCTTTTCTAAGAAAATTGGAGAGACACTGGTTGCATTTTGTGTCAGCCCAGGGCCATGTGAGAAAATGAATCACAGAGCCAGGGGGAACTCTGGGCTTCCATGTTGTGTAAGGAGCCCTGGACTCCAGGACTTGGGAGCAACTTAACAAGCAGTTGACCCTGGCAAGGAGAATAAAAGTAGGAGAGAAAGGATGAGTGGAAACCTTGGGTTGACCAAAGTAGATGGGATATTGTAACCCATACAAAAGCTGAAATGTCTTGTAGTCTATGTCTTGAAGAAGTAATATTAAACTAACCATAAGTTTGGAGGCTTAGCATTTAAAAGAAATGCTCATGACTCAGTGGTAGGTAGCACAGGTGAGGCACAACAAAACTTTGAAAAATCTTTTCTTCCATCTCTAACAGTCATCTTACATATAAAATGGTAGTTGGTCCCCAAAACTTTCTCTCTGTGTCACTCAGGACTCCCTTAGTCCTGAGACTCAGGAGTCTCATCTCTCCTTGTCACTGTTTCTTTCCTTCAATTTCTATTCTTTTTCCTCTCCCATGGGTAAAACTCAGTCCTTTCCAGAATGCGTCCCTGTAACTTCTCCATTTTCACTGAGCCCAAATCTTGCACTGTCAAAGCCCAGGAACAAAGCTGAGATAGGCAAAATTCCCTTTAGCAGATATGAGGGGAAAGCTATGAACACTCATATGCCAATATGACTGGGTGAAATTTGGGTTACTCAGTTCTGTATGCAATCTGAAGATCTGCCTCCATTTCTGTCAAGAAGTCCCAGCCAAGGTGTGGTGACTGTAGTTAATCATACTGTGTTGCATAATTGAAGGTTGCTGAGAGAGCAAATCCTAAACATTGTCATCACTAGAAAAAAAAATTTGTAAAGTATATGGTGACTGATATTAACTAGACTTATTTGGTGATCATTTCAGGGTACAGTTGACCTTGAACTACAGAGGTTTTGGGGCACTGACATCACAGCCCCCAGTTAAAAATCCACATATAGATTTCCTAGGAAGATGGCAGAGTAGGAAAATCTTAATGTCACCTCATCCCATGGATATAACTAGATAACACTCACAACAGTGGAAATAACCCAGATAAAGACCTGAAGACTGACAGAACAAAGTCTGCACAGTTAACTGTGGAGAAGAGGCCACATCAAAGAGGATAGGAAGGGTAAAGACATGGTCAGGAGTTAAACGGACCAGTGTGAGACTGTCCCAAGGAGGAAGGGACACTATAGTGCAGAGAGGATAGTTGAACAGACCCAGACACCAACTACCCCTGACAAGGGGAACCCACACTTGGAGAACACAAATTTCCGCAACATTGGCTCTGAAAACCAGAGGGGCCTAATTTCATAAATTCTTTTGATCTGGGGCTTAAGATCTGGAACTTAAAAATCAGTGGGCTCTGCTCTGGGATACCCAAGAGGGCCATAGGGAACTGAAGCCCTGCCTTTAGAGAGAGAGACAGCACAACCATGTCCCCACAGAGATACAGCATAGAAGCAGCAGTTTAAAAAACACCTGGGGGGAAAAAAAACACCCGGGGTATACCAGAAAATTTATCTACTGATCTCATAACAGGTGCTGGAGGGTCAAAGTTCTTTAGGAGACTTCTTCAGGAATAAAGGAGCTGGCTGGCACCATTTCTCTCCCCCGCCCCACAGTCTGGATACACAGACACCTGTGGGGGAACCAGTGCAGAACCAACATGCTCTACTTAGCTTGCTAACAGTGTGCCCCACCCCCACATTTTCCTGCAAACATGCACCCTCCATCCAGGCCTGGCTCCAAGTCTCCTCCCATCGCAGACCCACACAAACCTTGCTAACATCAGGAACCTGGCCCCATGTTCTCAGTACACCCTTGGCCAGAGCCACCCAAAGTGGTGCCACAAGCCTGGCAGAGTGCAACCAGCCCCAACAGGAGCCAGCACCACTCCAAAGTGTCTCTGGCTTCAGAGAGAGGAGGAGATAACCACACATACCAGTCTGGCTGTGGTCCCAGCAGTGAGCTGGAGGCAGACATCTGATCTGACTGCAAGCCCCACCCACCAACGGAAGGCTCTCAAGGGACAAAACAGGGTAAGTGCCCTGAAGTTCTGTGCTACTGCATCTCCAGCAAATGTATGGTCCTATTTAACTCAAAGCCCAAGGCATCCCCAGACTGGAACAAGTCCTGCCCACGACAGGCAAAGAGACCCATTGCAGGCTACTGGACTGAAGGCAAACATGGCCCAGCCACAACAATAGGGTGCATAAAACACACATAGGAGACACCCCTGAAGTGCCAGGTTCAGATGAACAGAGAGTGTTGCACTGCAGAGCACTACAGGACCTCTTGTTCATAAGGCCAACACTTTTAAGAGCAGGAGACAGAGCTGACTTCCCTAACACATAGAAACAGAGACAAAATGAGGAGACAGAAGAATATCCTTCAAATGAAAAAACAGGACAAAAGCACAGCAAGAGAGCTAAATGAAATGGAGATATGTAACATGCCTGAAAGAGAATTTAAAGTAATGATCATAAAGATACTCACTGAACTTGGAAAAAGAGTGGAGACCTCAGTGAGATCTTCAACAAAGAGATAGAAAATTAAAAAAAAAAAAAAACAATCAGAGATGAAGAGCTCAATAACTGAAATTAAAATTACACTAGAGGGAATAAATAGTGGACTAGAGGAAGCAGATGGATCTGTGACCTAGAGGACAGAGTAATGGGAAAGCAATCAAGCTAAATAGAAGAGAGGGGAAAAAATTAAAATAAAAAATGAAAATAGATTTAGGGAACTCAGCAACAACATCAGACAGAATAAGTTTCACATGAAACTTGTGAAAATCATGATCCCAGGGTCCTAGGATCAAGTCCTATATCCAGTCCCCTGCACAGAATCTGCTTCTTCCTCTACCCTGCCCCCTGCTCATGATCTATCTCTCCCTTTCACTGTCTCGCCCTCTCAAATAAACAAATAAATAAAATCTTTGAAAGAAAAAAAAAATGTTTCACATTACAGAGATCCCAGAAGGAAAAGAGAGAGAAGGGGGACAGAATATTTATTTGAGGAAATAACAGTTGAAAACAGAGAGCCCCCAACAAAATCAACCAAAGGAGGCCCATACCAAGACACACAGTAATTAAAATGGCAAAAAGTATAGATAAAGAGAATTAAAAGCAGTAAGAGTAAAGAGTTATATACAAGGGAAACCCCAGAAGGCTATCAGCTGATTTTTCAGCAGAAATTTGCCGGCCAAAAAGGAGTGTCATAATATATTCAAAGGACTGAAAGGAAAAAACCTGCAACCCTGGATATTCTATCCAGCAAAGTTATCATTCAGAATAGGAGAAATAAAGAGTTTCCCAGAAAAAAACAAAAGTTAAAGGGATTCATGACCACTAAACTAGCCCTATAAGAAATGTTAAACAGGATTCTTTGAGTGGAAAGGAAAACACCATTAAGTAAGAGTAAGAAATGTAGGAAGCACAAAAGCAGTAAAATTAAGTATATCTACAAAAATCTGTCAAGGGATTCACAAAATAAAAGGATATAAAGTCTGACACCATATACCTAAAACATGTTGGGAAGAAGAGTAAAGAATGGATTCAAACTTAAGCAACCATCAACTTTATATAAACTGCCATATGCATATGATGTTATATGCAAACCTAACGATAGCAACAAATCGAACACCAGTCATAGATATGCAAAAAATAAAGACAGAAAGCCAAGTACATCACTAAAGAAAACCAACAAACCATGACAGAAGAGAGTAAGAGAAGAAAGGAACAGAGAACTACAAACACAACCATGAAACAAAATAGCAAAAAGCACATACTTACCAATAATTATTTAGAACATAAATGAACTAAATGCCCCAATCAAAAGTCAGTGAGTCAGGACACCTGGGTGGCTCAGTCGGTTAGGTGTTCAACTCTTGATTTTGGCTCAGGTCATGACCTCAGGTTTATGAGAATGAACCCCACATCCGACTCCTTGCTGGGCATGGAGCCTGCTTAAGATTCTCTCTCCCTCCCTCTGTCTCTTCCCACCCTCTCTAAAAATAATAATAACAATAATAATAAGACCCATCTATATGCTGCCTACAAAAGACTTATTTCAAACCTTAAGATACATGCAGAATTAAAGTGAAGGGATGGAGGAGTGCCTAGTTGGCTCAGCTGGTTAAGTGTCTGCCTTCAGCTCAAGTCATGATCCTGGAATCCTGGGATGGAGCCCCTGAGTCAGGCTCCCTGCTCAGTGGGAAGTCTACTTCTCCCTTTCCCTGTGCCCCTCCTCCACTCATGCTCTCTGTCTCTCACTCTCTCTCTCTCTAATAAATAAATAAATAAATAAAAAGCTTTAAAAAAAAGTGAAGGGATGGAGAAGCATCTGTCATGCAAATGGAAGTGAAAAGAAACCTGGAGTAGCAATGTTTATATCAGACAAAATAGATTTTTAAAAAAAGACTAACAGGAGACAAAGGACACTACCTAATCATAAAGGGAACAGTTCAACAAGAAGATATAACAATTGTAAATATTTTTGTGCTCAACATGGGAGCACCCAAATACATAAAGCAGCTAATGACAAACATAAAGGAAGTAATCAATCATAGCACAATAATAGTAGGGGGGTTTAACACCCCACTTACATCAATGGATAGACTCTCCAAATAGAAAATCAACAAGGAAAAGATGGCTTTGAATGACATATTGGACCAGATGGATCTAACAGATATGTTCAGAATATTCCATCCCCAAACAGCAGAATACACATTCTTATTAAGTGCACGTGGAACATTCTCCAGAATGGACTCAGCCATAAAAAAGAATGAAATCTTGCCATTCGCAACAACATGGTAGATCTAGAGAGCAAAAAGGGAAATAAGTCAGTCAGAGAAAGACAAATACAATATGATTTCACTCACATGTGGAATTTAAGAAACAAAACAAATGAACAAAGGGAAAAAAGAGACAAACCAAAAAACAGACCCTTAACTATAGAGAACAAACTGACAGTTACCAGAGGGGAGTTGAGTTGGCAGTGGGTGAAAGAGGTGATGGAGATTAAGAGTACACTTAATCTGATGAGCACTGAGTGATGTGTGTAATTGTTGAGTCACTGTATTGTACCCTTGAGACTAATATAACACTATATGTAAACGATACTGGAATTAAAAGAAAAATCCTTATGTAACTATTGACTTCCCCCAAATTTACTAATAGCCTTCTGTTGACCAAAAGCCTGACTGATAACATAAATACTTATTAACATATGTTTTGTCTCTGTATTATATCTTGTATTTTACCAAAAAAAAAAAAAAAAAAGGTAAGCTAGAGAAAAGAAGATGTTATCCATAAAATCATAGGGAAGAGAAAATACATTTATAGTACTTACCATATTTATAGTATTTATTGAAAAAATCCACCTAGAAGTGGACCCACATAGTTCAAACCTATGTTATTCAAAGGTCAACTGTATATACACATATAGAATCACTATGTTGTACACTGGAAACTAATATAATGTATATGTCAATTATGCCTCAATTTAAAAAGTAAATTTTGAACAAATTTTAAGTCCCAGACAAAACCAGGTTTTATTTTCCCCAAATACAAGTTTTAGTCTTGAGAAGGAGTATTGTTTTTTTGGTTTAGTTTTTAAAGATTTTATTTATTTATTCATGAGAGACACAGAGAGAGGCAGAGACATAGGCAGAGGGAGAAGCAAGCTTCCTGCAGGGAGCCCGATGCGGTACTCGATCCCAGGACCCCGGGATCACAACCTGAGGCAAAGATAATGTTCAACCACTGAGCCACTCAGATGCCCTAGCAGTACTCTTTTAAGAATTGTGAAATGAGAGGCACCTGGATGGCTTAGTTGGTTAAGTGTCTGACTCTTGACTTGGGCTCCAGTCATGATGTCAGGGTCGTGGGATCCAGCCCCACATTGGGCTTCCCACTCAACAGGGAGTCTGCTTGTCTCTCTCTCCCTCTGTCCCTCCCATGCTTGTATGGGTGCTCTCTCTCACTCTCTCTCTCTCCCAAATAAACAAATAAATCTGAAGGAAGGAAGGAAGGAAGGAAGGAAGGAAGGAAGGAAGGAAGGAAGGAAGGAAAGAAAGAAAGAAAGAAAGAAAGAAAGAAAGAAAGAAAGAAAGAAAGAAAGAAAGAAAGAAAGAAAGAAAAGGGAGTGAGGAAGGGAGGGAGGGAGGGAGGGAGGGAGGAAGGAAGGAAGGAAGGAAGGAAGGAAGGAAGGAAGGAAGGAAGGAAGGAAGGAAGGAAGGAAGGAAGGAAAGAAAATTGTGACACTCAGTCTCCAGCCCCGGAGCTACATCAACCAGGGCTTGATGACTTAGATGCTGGATGACTGAGGGCACTTTTTGCCCCATCTCTCCAAGCCCTGCTTCCTTATTTGCAAAACAGGGATCTAAATGTTCATGAAACATATTTATTGAGTATCTCCTATATGCCATGAACCAAACAGAAAAAAATTCTTGCCCTAAGAAGCATACATTCTGGTGGGATGATAACAGCCACATTTCCCTCTTAGGTTATTTGAGAATTAACCAAGATAATAATATTAATGAACACATACCATAATTACTATGTGCCGGGAATGATCGTTAAGTACTTAGCGTGTGTTTTAACCAAGGAGTCTTTGCTTTTTCTGTCCCCTTTGGCAATCTAATAGAGCCAATCAACCCCTTCTCAAAATAAGTTTTTAAATGCATAAAGTAGAATATATTTTATAGGATATAACAAGGGGGAACAAAATATACTGAGACAAGAAGTTACACGGTAATAAAGTGCTTCTTTTTTAACATATTAAACGATGAGATCTAGGAATGGGTTTAACAATACTGTAACGTTGAAAAACCAATAAGCTTAGATGTAATTAATATCCTTATTAATCTGGAACTATAATCCACTGATTTGTAGACCCCAGGGTTAATTTAATCCTCATCATAACGCTACAAAGTAAGTATATTATTATTTCTTCTTTTTTTTCTTTCCTTTTCTTTTTTTTTTTTTTTTTTACAGATGAAGAACATGAGGTACAGGGAGGTTAAATGACTTGCTCATGGATAATAAGTTATGGAGCTGAGATCCGAGCCCATAATCCGGTTCCAAAGCCTGTATTCTTAACACTACACAGTGCATGGCTTAGCTCAAGGCTTGCCTCACGGCCAAGGTCAATAATATTAGCTGGTAGTTGGAAGTAGTAATTGCAATAAGTAGTAGAAGCATTAGGAGGAGACTATATCCAGGGGATAAAGAATAGTTTGTACCAGTATTAAGAAAATCTTTAAAGGGAAAAATCTGGTAGGAAGCAATGAAGTCCACTGCCTAAGACACAGCATATCCTGTTCCTCAAAGGCATGAACAAATTCATTTCTTTCTGTATGTGATCATCCATTCTGGGGCTGAGCAGCAAAGACTTTGCAGGATATGATAATGTAGAGAAATGTTCTTGAGTCTCTGGAAATTTCTTACTTTTATTTGTATAACTCTCTATTATTGGGGCTTTTCTACACTTCCAGTAGGTAGTCTCACTAAAAGACCCTTAGGATATAAATCAGTGTAGCAGAATAAAAAGAACACTGTTCATCCTGCAGAGAAGGGTTGCTCAAAATGAATGCACCTGCTATTCTTCTCTGCTGCCATTGGTAAATGTGCAAAGTCAGAGGTTTGGATACAGCGTGGGTCCTTCAGGCACTACATAAATATTAATTCATTGAAAGGTGTTGATAAGGTAAAGAAACTTACACTTCTCCAAATGGTGACAGCCAACACTTCAGTTTCAATTTTTTCAGGAATAAGACAAACAACAGAGCCCAGCTCATTAGAAAGGCTTCCCCCCTGTGCTGAGTGACAACACAACCCTCACAGCTCTTGGTGAGAGCTGTCCCTGCCTAAGGCTAATGGAGTGTAGCAAGAAGGTTCATCCTTTCTCCCAAGTCTGTCTTGGAAAAGCATTTTTCTAATTGCCTGTCCACAGCATAGTTTTTACTGCAACAAGGCACTCAGACCCTCAGCATTCATCAGAGGCATTGCTGGCAACAGCAAAGCAGGAAAGTGGCAAGTATGTCCAGTCACGCCAAGGTAAATGCCACCTGCCTCACCAGAGGCTTAGAGAACTCCAATTCCCACGCTCTTTCTGTGCTAATATTCTCACTAAACCCCATAGGAAAGACAAGGCTTCCACAGTAACATACAAGAGGGGGTTGAAGTGCTAGTGGTCAACTCAGCCCAGCAGTCAGCCATGGGGCTCATGAGTCTTGAGAGGACATGGCGAGGTCAGAGATGCTGGAAAGTCTGCACACATTCCTCCCTGGGCCACTGGCCCTGACTTGGGAAAAGAGCACATGTGACCAGCTGCACTGAAAAATACCGACGTGAACCTTCATAGATGGCTCCAAGCCCTGGGTAAAAATAGCTCATCCTACAGCACAGCCCAAACTGGGAGCAGGGCACTGTGATTGCAGCTTGCCAGAAAGGTAAAAAAAAAAAAAAAAATGTTTTAACAGAATCCTGAGAAGCTGCCATGGAAAGAGAGATTTAAAATACAAATATCTCTCATTCTACCTTATTTAAATTCATTCAACTGTCATCAGTAAAAGAATGAAAAATATTTGCAGCTGGGGAGGAGCAAAGGGGGGAACAAAAGGGGGTTGAAGTAGGTAGGTCTTACTTATTTGACCATAACAAGAAAATTGGCAACCAGCCTTGTAACTTGGTAAATAACTTCTTCAATGCATGGACTTGTAGGAAGGGCTGAATAAAGAGAGAAATTAAAACATAGACTTTTGTATTAATTTTTGAGGACTCAGCTTTACAGGTTTATCGGAGTACTGATTTGTTGAATTATTTATTGTAAATGAGTTATTTAATCCATGCCCCATGGTTCCAGGGAGGTTTCTATTTTTACGCATGGGGATGAATCATGTTCTGACCATTTAGACATGTTTAGAACATGATTTTTCAAGTCGAGACCCAAGTGAAATTTTGATTCCCAAACCAGAGCCTTTGAAGTTCAGCACACTAGCAACCATTGTGCTCTGACATTATGTTGGTCTAAGTGCACTGATTGTATCACACAGTGTAGAGGTGATTGGAAGGGTTCCATGGACAAAAAAAAAAAAAAAAAAAAAAATAGCTCAGATAATAACTCCTCACAAGATAAGAGGAAATAAATCGCATTTGGCTTGGGGTTCCCTCAGTCCCCTGACCTGGTAAACAAGAAAATGCTTATGTATCTTTCAGTTGTTGAAATTGATGCAATTAATTTGCATCCAATCAGCAAAGAAGTGTTTGTCCTCATGTACAGTGTTGTTCTGTCCTGAGAACCATGAATGCTTTTCTTATTTGACTCAAATTTCTAGTGCCTCATTAATATAGTGGAGTCTTGATGCCTGGTTAATAAAAATCTCAGCACTGTTAGATTTTCTTTAGAATTTTCCAATAAAAGGTAAAATTAAATCTAATTAGGACTAACCTTACCTACGTGCAATATAAATTTAGGTTCAGTGTTCAAATTCACATCTTAAAAAGTGTAGAGTAATTGTTCTTTTAGGTCTAATTTGTAGTCTTAAAATTTTGAATCCGTTGGAATTAAACATGAATCCAAGTGTTAACCTTTTTTTTTTTTTTAACCAGTGGGGCAGATTTTAAATGACCAGAATGAGGTTTATAAGTTTATAGCAGCCCTAGTAGAATTCTTAGCTTTTTTTTCTCTGAGTGTCAGGAGCTTGTTTACAGTCAGTTTAGAGAAAAGAAAAATTTTAAAAATGCTTTCATCTTGAGACTTTTCCTTAACCAGAGAGTGCCTTTTTGATTAAGAGTTGAGAGAGGAGGGGCAAGATGGCAGAAGAGTAGGGTCCCCAAGTCACCTGTCCCCACCAAATTACCTAGATAACCTTCAAATCATCCTGAAAATCTACGAATTCAGCCTGAGATTTAAAGAGAGACCAGCTGGAACGCTACAGTGAGAAGAGTTGGCGCTTCTATCAAGGTAGGAAGACGGGAAAAAAGAAATAAAAGGCCTCCAAGGGGGAGGGGCCCGCGAGGAGCCGGGCTGAGGCCGGGGCGAGTGTCCCCAGGACAGGAGAGCCCCGTCCCGGAGGAGCAGGAGCTGCACCGACCTTCCCGGGCGGAAAGGGGCTCGCAGGGAGGTGGAGCAGGACCCAGGAGGGCGGGGGTGCCCGCGGGCTCCCGGGGACACTAACAGACACCTGCGCCCCGGGAGATGCGCCGAGCTCCCTAAGGGCTGCAGCGCGCACGGCGGGACCCGGAGCAGCTCGGAGGGGCTCGGGGGCGGCTCGCGGAGGGGGCTGCGGGGCGGGAGCAGCTCGGAGGGGCTCGGGGGCGGCTCCGCGGAGGGGGCTGCGGGACGGGAGCGGGAATCCAACAGCGCAGGCTCCGGAGCACAGGGCGCCGGGACACAGCCCAGGATCCGGCCACCCCCGACAGGCAGAGGCCGGGAGGGCCCAGGACAGCGAGGACGCTCCTGCCCCAGCTGAGCAGATCAGCGGCCCCGCCCGGGGGCCTCCAGGCCCTGCAGACAGAGAGCTCCGGAGTTACTGCGGGGGCGGAATCCAGGGCTCCAGACCTGGCCCCGCCACTGTGGTTGTTCCTCCTGGGGCCTCACGGGGTAAACAACCCCCACTGAGCCCTGCACCAGCCCTGCACCAGCTGCACAGCAGCTCCCCCAAGGGCTAACACGTGAAAATCAGCACAGCAGGCCCCTCCCCCAGGAGACCAGCTAGACGAACGGGGGAAAAACAAATTATTGACCAAGCAGCACTGGACAGTTCCAGGGGAAGTCGAGGGACTTACTGTATACAGAATCAGAGGAGCTCCCCCTTGTTTTTTTGTTTCTTTTTTCTTTTTTTTTTTTTTGTTTTTTTTTTTGTTTTTGTTTTTTTTTTTTTTTTTTTGCTTTTTGATTTCTGTTTGCTTCCCCCCCTTTTTTCTTTTTTTTCTCTTCTTTCTCTTTTTCTTTTCTTGTTTCTTTTTTTCTTTCGTTTTTCTTTTTCTTTCCTTCTTTCTCTTCTTTCTTTTCTCCTTTTCCCAATACAACTAGTTTTTGGCCACTCTGCACTGAGCAAAATGACTAGAAGGAAAACCTCACCTCAAAAGAAAGAATCAGAAACAGTTCTCTCTCCCACAGAGTTACAAAATCTGGATTACAATTCAATGTCAGAAAGCCAATTCAGAAGTACTATTATACAGCTACTGGTGGCTCTAGAAAAAAGCATAAAGGACTCAAGAGACTTCATAACTGCAGAATTTAGATCCAATCAGGCAGAAATTAAAAATCAATTTACTGAGATGTAATCCAAACTAGAAGTCCTAACGACGAGGGTTAACGAGGTGGAAGAACGAGTGATGACATAGAAGACAAGTTGATGGCAAAGAGGGAAACTGAGGAAAAAAGAGACAAACAATTAAAAGACCATGAAGATAGATTAAGGGAAATAAACGACAGCCTGAGGAAGAAAAACCTATGTTTAATTGGGGTTCCCGAGGGCGCCGAAAGGGACAGAGGGCCAGAATATGTATTTGAACAAATCATAGCTGAAAACTTTCCTCATCTGGGAAGGGAAACAGGCATTCAGATCCAGGAAATAGAGAGATCCCCCCCTAAAATCAATAAAAACCGTTCAACACCTCGACATTTAATAGTGAAGCTTGCAAATTCCAAAGATAAAGAGAAGATCCTTAAAGCAGCAAGAGACAAGAAATCCCTGACTTTTATGGGGAGGAGTATTAGGGTAACAGCAGACCTCTCCACAGAGACCTGGCAGGCCAGAAAGGGCTGGCAGGATATATTCAGGGCCCTAAATGAGAAGAACATGCAACCAAGAATACTTTATCCAGCAAGGCTCTCATTCAAAATGGAAGGAGAGCTAAAGAGCTTCCAAGAAAGGTAGGAACTGAAAGAATATGTGACCTCCAAACCAGCTCTGCAAGAAATTTTAAGGGGGGCTCTTAAAATTCCCCTTTAAGAAGAAGTTCAGTGGAACAGTCCACAAAAACAAGGATTGAATAGATATCATGATGACACTAAACTCATATCTCTCAATAGTAACTCTGAATGTGAACGGGCTTAATGACCCCATCAAAAGGCTCAGGGTTTCAGACTAGATAAAAAAACAGGACCCATCTATTTGCTGTCTACAAGAGACTCATTTTAGACAGAAGGACACCTACAGCCTGAAAATAAAAGGTTGGAGAACCATTTACCATTCGAATGGTCCTCAAAAGAAAGCAGGGGTAGCCATCCTTATATCAGATAAACTAAAATTTACCCCGAAGACTGCAGTGAGAGACGAAGAGGACACTATATCATACTTAAAGGATCTATCCAACAAGAGGACTTAATAATCCTCAATATATATGCCCCGAATGTGGGAGCTGCCAAATATTTAAATCAACTAACACCAAAGTGAAGAAATACTTAGATAATAATACACTTATACTTGGTGACTTCAATCTAGCTCTTTCTACCCTGGATAGGTCTTCTAAGCACAACATCTCCAAAGAAACGAGAGCTTTAAATGATACACTGGACCAGATGGATTTCACAGATATCTACAGAAATTTACATCCAAACACAAATGAATACACATTCTTCTCAAGTGCACATGGAACTTCCTCCAGAATAGACCACATACTGGGTCACAAATAGGGTGTGAACTGATACCAAAAGGTTGGGATCGTCCCCTGCATATTCTCAGACCATAATGCCTTGAAATTAGAACTAAATCACAACAAGAAGTTTGGAAGGACCTCAAACACGTGGAGGTTAAGGACCATCCTGCTAAAAGATGAAAGAGTCAACCAGGAAATTAAGGAAGAATTAAAAAGATTCATTGAAACTAATTAGAATGAAGATAGAACCGTTCAAAATCTTTGGGATGCAGCAAAAGCAGTCTTAAGGGGGAAATACATTGCAATACAAGCCTCCATTCAAAAACTGGAAAGAACTCAAATACAAAAGCTAACCTTACACACAAAGGAGCTAGAGAAAAAACAGCAAATAGATCCTACACCCAAGAGAAGAAGGGAGTTAATAAAGATTCGAGCAGAACTCAACGAAATCGAGACCAGAAGAACTGTGGAACAGATCAACAGAACCAGGAGTTGGTTCTTTGAAAGAATTAATAAGATAGATAAACCATTAGCCAGCCTTATGAAAAAGAAGAGAGAGAAGACTCAAATTAATAAAATCATGAATGAGAAAGGAGAGATCACTACCAACACCAAGGAAATACGAACGATTTTAAAAACATATTATGAACAGCTATACGCCAATAAATTAGGCAATCTAAAAGAAATGGACGCATTCCTGGAAAGCCACAAACTACCAAAACTGGAACAGGAAGAAATAGAAAACCTGAACAGGCCAATAACCAGGGAGGAAATTGAAGCAGTCATCAAAAACCTCCCAAGACACAAAAGTCCAGGGCCAGATGGCTGCCCAGGGGAATTTTATCAAACGTTTAAAAAAGAAACCATACCTATTCTCCTAAAGCTGTTTGGAAAGATAGAAAGAGATGGAGTACTTCCAAATTCGTTCTATGAGGCCAGCATCACCTTAATTCCAAAACCAGACAAAGACCCCACCAAAAAGGAGAATTACAGACCAATATCCCTGATGAACATGGATGCAAAAATTCTCAACAAGATACTGGCCAATAGGATCCAACAGTACATTAAGAAAATTATTCACCATGACCAAGTAGGATTTATCCCTGGGACACAAGGCTGGTTCAACACCCGTAAAACAATCAATGTGATTCATCATATCAGCAAGAGAAAAACCAAGAACCATATGATCCTCTCATTGGATGCAGAGAAAGCATTTGACAAAATACAGCATCCATTCCTGATCAAAACTCTTCAGAGTGTAGGGATAGAGGGAACATTCCTCGACATCTTAAAAGCCATCTATGAAAAGCCCACAGCAAATATCATTCTCAATGGGGAAGCACTGGGAGCCTTTCCCCTAAGATCAGGAACAAGACAGGGATGTCCACTCTCACCACTGCTGTTCAACATAGTACTGGAAGTCCTAGCCTCAGCAATTAGATAACAAAAAGACATTAAAGGCATTCAAATTGGCAAAGAAGAAGTCAAACTCTCCCTCTTCGCCGATGACATGATACTCTACATAGAAAACCCAAAAGTCTCCACCCCAAGATTGCTAGAACTCATACAGCAATTCGGTAGCGTGGCAGGATACAAAATCAATGCCCAGAAGTCAGTGGCATTTCTATACACTAACAATGAGACTGAAGAAAGAGAAATTAAGGAGTCAATCCCATTTACAATTGCACCCAAAAGCATAAGATACCTAGGAATAAACCTAACCAAAGATGTAATGGATCTATACCCTAAAAACTATAGAACACTTCTGAAAGAAATTGAGGAAGACACAAAGAGATGGAAAAATATTCCATGCTCATGGATTGGCAGAATTAATATTGTGAAAATGTCAATGTTACCCAGGGCAATATACACGTTTAATGCAATCCCTATCAAAATACCATGGACTTTCTTCAGAGAGTTAGAACAAATTATTTTAAGATTTGTGTGGAATCAGAAAAGACCCCGAATAGCCAGGGGAATTTTAAAAAAGAAAACCATATCTGGGGGCATCACAATGCCAGAGTTCAGGTTGTACTACAAAGCTGTGGTCATCAAGACAGTGTGGTACTGGCACAAAAACAGACACATAGATCAGTGGAACAGAATAGAGAATCCAGAAGTGGACCCTGAACTTTATGGGCAACTAATATTCGATAAAGGAGGAAAGACTATCCATTGGAAGAAAGACAGTCTCTTCAATAAATGGTGCTGGGAAAATTGGACATCCACATGCAGAAGAATGAAACTGGACCACTCTCTTGCACCAGACACAAAGATAAACTCAAAATGGATGAAAGATCTAAATGTGAGACAAGATTCCATCAAAATCCTAGAGAAGAACACAGGCAACACCCTTTTTGAACTCGGCCATAGTAACTTCTTGCAAGATACATCCACGAAGGCAAAAGAAACAAAAGCAAAAATGAACTATTGGGACTTCATCAAGATAAGAAGCTTTTGCACAACAAAGGATACAGTCAACAAAACTCAAAGACAACCTACAGAATGGGAGAAGATATTTGCAAATGACATATCAGATAAAGGGCTAGTTTCCAAGATCTATAAAGAACTTATTAAACTCAACACCAAAGAAACAAACAATCCAATCATGAAATGGGCAAAAGAGATGAAGAGAAATCTCACAGAGGAAGATATAGACATGGCCAACATGCATATGAGAAAATGCTCTGCATCACTTGCCATCAGGGAAATACAAATCAAAACCACAATGAGATACCACCTCACACCAGTGAGAATGGGGAAAATTAACAAGGCAGGAAACAACAAATGTTGGAGAGGATGCGGAGAAAAGGGAACCCTCATACACTGTTGGTGGGAATGTGAACTGGTGCAGCCACTCTGGAAAACTGTGTGGAGGTTCCTCAAAGAGTTAAAAATAGACCTGCCCTACGACCCAGCAATTGCACTGTTGGGGATTTACCCCAAAGATACAAATGCAATGAAACGCCGGGACACCTGCACCCCGATGTTTATAGCAGCAATGGCCACGATAGCCAAACTGTGGAAGGAGCCTCGGTGTCCAACGAAAGATGAATGGATAAAGAAGATGTGGTTTATGTATACAATGGAATATTACTCAGCTATTAGAAATGACAAATACCCACCATTTGCTTCAACGTGGATGGAACTGGAGGGTATTATGCTGAGTAAAGTAAGTCAGTCGGAGAAGGACAAACATTATATGTTCTCATTCATTTGGGGAATATAAATAATAGTGAAAGGGAATATAAGGGAAGGGAGAAGAAATGTGTGGGAAATATCAGAAAGGGAGACAGAACGGTAAAGACTGCTAACTCTGGGAAACGAACTAGGGGTGGTAGAAGGGGAGGAGGGCGGGGGGTGGGAGTGAATGGGTGACGGGCACTGCGGGTTATTCTGTATGTTAGTAATTTAAACACCAATAAAAAATAAATTAAAAAAAGAAAGGTGGATGGAACTGAAGGGTATTATGCTGAGTGAAGTAAGTCAATCAGAGAAGGACAGTGTATGTTCTCATTCATTTGGGGAATATAAATAATAGTGAAAAGGAATATAAGGGAAGGGAGAAGAAATGTGTGGGAAATATCAGAAAGGGAGACAGAAGATAAAGACTCCTAACTCTGGGAAACGAACTAGGGGTGGTGGAAGGGGAGGAGGGAGGGGGGTGGGGGTGAATGGGTGACGGGCACTGAGGGGGGCTCTTGACGGGATGAGCACTGGGTATTATTCTGTATGTTGGTAAGTTGAACACCAATAAAAAATAAATTTATTAAAAAAAAGAGGAAGAGGAGGAGGAATTTCTAAAGCTGACAAGTATAGTATTTGAAAGGAAAGAGAATCCCTATCTGGGCTTCACAGGAGACGAAGAGGCGGAAGAAAGGGTCTATGAATTTGGACACCAATCAGTGGAAATTATCCAATCTGACAAAAATCAAAGAAGAAACATCTGAAGAACAAAGACAAAAAAGACCTAAGAAATTCAAGATAAAAGGTATAGCTGGATATAGCTTTAGAGGAGTTTATCCAAATGTAGGATTTCATCAATTCGGTTGGCAAAGTGTCTCTCATGTCTCTCAAACTCTAACAGCTCTCTTAAAACTACTTTCCAAAGATCTCACTTCCTGGATGAATAATTGAGGCCCTCTCTCCATTTCCTTCCAACCCTATGAATGAGATCATCATTCTTGTTGATCCAACTGAAACTACCCTGAATGAAGGGAAAAATACCCAAGAAGCATATATATATTTCCAGAGGCAGCTTCCTCATTTTATCAAGGAAATTATCCTTCTACTTCCCCAATAAGGTAGGGGACTCTATAAAAATGTGTTGAATGAGTGGTCCTGGGTGGCTCAGTCAATTGAACATCTGGCTCCCAATCTCAGCTCAGGTCTTGATTTCAGGGTTTTGAGTTTAAGCCTTAAATTGGGTTCCCTGCTGGGCATGGAGCTTACTTAAAAAAAATTTTTTTCTATTGTTGAATGATTGCATAGTCAGAAGGAAAAAAAATATGGAAAATTGAGAGCACTACTGAGAAAGTGGCTCATTTTATTGACTACTGATTCATAGAAAATGGAGATTTCAAAGAGGTCAAAGAATAGATGGAGTTAGAATAAGACAGTAAAGAAACTGGGGGTTGGGGGTCCGGGGGAGGCTATGCTCAAAGTGAGAGCAGAAGATTTGAGAAGCAATACAGTTACAGGGGATGACAAGGTGTAGGCCTTGTCTAACAGGTTTCAGTCTCGTTCAATGAATGTAGCACATCCATGCAGGCCCAGTAAAAGAGTTCATAAAATGAGCTTGCAAGCTTCTTCATCTCCAAAGCTAAGCTCTTGATTTCTGCCCCAAGCTTGATCCACCCCCATCTTAGCAAATGAGGGTGCCTATTCACGTCATGTCAGAAACCTGGAAGTAATTTTTATTCCTCTTTCTCCTTACCCCTACATTTAGCTTATCAAGAACTGCTGGTTCTTCTATCTCCACTGCTATCAGCCTACCTCAGGCTGCCATCATCTTTGTCCTGAACTATTGAAATAGCTCCTTATTAGATTTCTCTGTTCCCCACTCTTGTCTACCTTAATCAGTGACCATGTAAAGCATATAAATCAGATCAATTCTTTTCTACTTACCTGTTTTTTAAAAGATTTTATTTATTTATGTGAGAGAGTATTAGAGAGCACAAGTAAGAGGAGGGGCAGGGAGAGGGGCAGGGGCGGGGCAAGGGAAGATGTAGACTCCCCACTGAGCAGGGAGCCCTCTGGATTGGATCCTAGGACACGGCCTGAGCCAAGACAGGTGCCTACTGACTGAGCCACTCAGGTGCTCCATCAATTTTTTTCTATTTAAGTCAATAGCTTCTATCCCAGCTAATGTAAGATTCAAATTTTTTTAACCACACAATCAGAACCCCACCTCTTCCCCAAATATCACTTCTCACAACTCTTCATCTTGTTTTTTGTATTCCACCCACCAGGACTGTATATACCAGCATTAATATGTCAAGCTCTTTCTCTTCTACCTGGGTACCTTCACAGAAAATATCCTCTCTTAAGGGTGCTTGGGTAGCTCAGTCAATTAAGCTTCCAACCCTTGATTCTTGATCTCAGCTCAGGTCATGATCTGGCCCCATGTTGAGCTCCACGCTCAAGGGGAGTCTCCTTAAGATTCTCTCTCTCCCTCAGCCCCTCCCCCTGCTTGCTCTCTCTTTCTCTCTCTCAAATAAATAAATAAACCTAGAAAGAAAGAAAGAAAGAAAGAAAGAAAGAAAGAAAGAAAGAAAGAAAGAAAGAAAAATAAAAAAGAAAGAAGGAAGGAAGGAAGGAAGGAAGGAAGAAAAAGAAAGAAAGAAAGAAAGAAAGGAAGGAAGGAAGGAAAGAAAGAAAGAAAGAAAGAAGAAAGAAAGAAAGAAAGAAAGAAAGAAAGAAAGAAAGAAAGAAAGAAAGAAGAAAGAAAATGTTTTCTCTCTTTGCACAATCTATTCTCATCAGATGATTGATTCCTTTTCTTTTGATTCTCAGCTTACCAGGCCACTTCCTTGGATACATCCTCCTGGGCCCCTCTGTCTGAAGTTCCCCTCCTCAGGCAACTTATTCCCCAACACAGCACCCTATTCACTTTGCTGTATTTATGCCAATTTGGAATTATGTATTTTTTACTTGATTATTCACCATCTTCCCACTGGAATATAAATTCAGTGAAGCCAGAATCAGGCCAATTTTGTTCAGTACTGTTTACCTAGCTCAGGACCTTGCACATAGCAGGTGTTCAACAAATATTTGATAAATGAGTGAATGGACGGAAACATCTTGAGAGTTCCTGTAGACCTTTCTCCCACTTATTAGCTTCTCATCAAGTGTTCCTTGCCTTCAACTGATTTCCTTCTTTTCTTCTTCCCCACACTAATCCCACTAAGGACAGAGACCTCAAGGACGTAGAGCTATTAGGGTAAACTCCTAATGTAAAATGCTGTGGAAGGTCTTTAGAAACAATTTTAAATAACTTTAACATAAAATCATGATATAAATTGTAAAGCAAGAAGCTATATATTCAATGACATAGCATAATACACAACCTCAGCAATTGGCCTTGTGCACCTATATTTTAGCAAATCAGTGTGCAACAAAAATTATAATATAAGCTAAAGATGATATCCCACAAACTAATCTTCAGTTTGTAGTTCAAAAAATATTATTTTTACATAGAAAATTAGAACAATTATTATGTTCATATATCACCGCTGGGTATTACTGAGGTCACAGACACTAACGCCAGGTTTTAGACATTTAGAAATTATATGTTCTGACCTATATAAGGGAATATGATGCTATTGACCCACTGTTAATTTTGCAGGCATTTGCTTTGTTTATTCAGCTGTGGTCCTGGTCTGGGTTACTCCATCAATCTTTTTCTTGAGTTCCCTTTCTAGCCACCAGAAGACACTGAGAAGTTTTTATTCTTATAGAAATTAGGTGAACTATAAATCTTAATTTCATTAGCACCATGTTTTAAACAATTTGGGTAATATTTGAGCACATACATCATCAATTTGCCATGTGTGTATGTATGTGATTAATTGCAAGTGGCTTACCTTGGTACAGTATTTCTTTTTTTTTTTTTTTTAGGTTTTATTTATTTAGTTGGCTGAGAGAGAGAGAAAGAGAGAGAACAAAGAAGGGAAGTGGCAGAATGAGGAGAAGCAGGCTCCCCACTGAGCAGGGAGCTCAATCCCAGGATCCTGAGATCATGACCTGAGCTGAATGCAGATGCTTAACCTGCTCAGCTACCCAGGTGCCCTCGCACAGCATTTCTAATTCCTATCCATTCCCTAAATGCTATCCTAACCATATTCCACCCTCATTTCATTTAAATGATTTATGATGTAAAATTAAAATTGAAAAGATATCATGCAATATTTTTTGAAGGATAGGAGTTTTAAAGTAATTATTTTATAGTTGACAGTTTATACACATTTTGTAACCTAAATAGTGATTATAATATGAATAGTGTAAGCCTTTCAGAAATTATTATAGCTAGAAAACTTTCTCATAGTGTTTCTCATGTGTGTATATAAAATCAACATTTTTTGCACACTTAAATTGTAGTTCATATTTATCAATATATTATCAAATTTAACTCTCAGCATCCCTGTAAGCATGTATTAACCTTTGCTTTTTACAGAGGAGGAAAAAGAGGGTAAGTACCAGTCCAAATGTCCAACACCCATACTTCCAAGATGTGAGCCCATTTGCGTCCAGCTTCAAAGGCTGTGCTCATGGCTCCATGAGAATTCCACTTAATTTAACTCAATGTGTTAAAAGCCCAGTGTCCTGAAATGTACTGTTCTAATTCCTGAGTTCTGCGATTATATGGCCCTGCTCAGCACACATTATAAATTTTCAGCTGGAGTAAATGTGCCACTCAGAAGTAACAGGAAAAGGTTACCAGCAGTTCTGTGATGTTCCATTATGTAACATCATACATTTGTGAAACTAAAATAACACAGGAAATAATGTAACTAAGATCTGGTAAAAATTTGGCCTTGCAAACAATTTTTATCTCCTTTCCTAGAATGTCATTTTTTCAAGCACTTTCAAAGAAGAAGTTTCCATTTGAAAAAAGACCCATGTGGATACATTTTTGAAAAAAATACAATTAAAGTAGATTGAATCCATTTTTTTAAAGTCTAACTAGAAACAAAGGAAAAGCAGAGGACTCCTCCCAAACCTCTGAATTCAGCTATGCAAACATACCTGGGGCTGAGAGAAACCTGTGTCTATTGGGAGGTTGAGGGTATGGGAGGATTGAGGGGAGTTGGGTGATGAGGGAGGAACCAAGAAAGGAAGTGAAGGAAGGATTTCTAAAACCAAGTTTTAGAACTGAAGAGGAGTCTGAGTAAAAGTTCCAGTTCAAAATACTAAATATAAGAAAAACTTGGAGAGAAAACATAGTTGGGTTTTGTTTTCTCCCCTAAACACTCAACCAACTGTTCACCACAACAACTGAATCCAGGATGAGATGATGGTGGTGGTATCTGATTGAAGCTGATGTTTTGTTTCATTTTCTTTAGTTGCCAAGCAACACATCCACCCCAAGGTTCTTTCCTATTACTCTCAGCGTTTATATTCAGGTCTATATGCTGGATGTTTATTTATCCTAAGACATACGACTCTGTACCCTAGTAGAAATACAATATACGAGGCTTAAAATGTTTTGTGAGGGACACCTGGGTGGCTCAGTGGTTGAGCATCTTCCTTTGGCTCAAGTCATGATCCTAAGGTCCTGGGATCAAGTCCCACATAGGGCTCCCTGCAGGGAGCCTGCTTCTCCCTCTACCTGTGTCTCTGCCTCTCTCCATGTGTCTCTCATGAATAATAGAATATTATTCTATTAGAATATTAGAAAGTAATAAAGTAATAATAAAAAATGAAATGTTTTATGAAATTCTAATATTCACATGTTCCCTTTATGAACATCTATTTCTCCTCACTTTTTCACTTTATGACTATAAATATTTTATTCAAATAGCTACAGCCTTGATAATAGGAATTATTTTAAGTCAAAGAGAAAGTGAGATTACAGTTCAACAAGACAGACTGAACACATGCATTTCTTTCTCTCCTTTCCAAAATCTTGAAATGAAATAAAATGTATTTTAAAATGAAACTAGTTACCTATATAGTATAGCAGATTATCCCCAAAAGTGGAAGCTTAAAATAACAAATGGTTTTTGAATTTCACAGTTTATGGGGGGATTAAGGAGCAGGTTAGCTGGGAGTTTCTATCTTAGGGTCTCTCAAGAGGTTGCAACCAAAATGTCCAGGGTGGCTGGGGGATGAAGTCATCTGAAAACTTGATGGCCTAGAGACTCCACTGTCAAGCTTACTCATAGCTTTGGGCAAGAGACCTCAATCCCTCACCATGAGGTCCCCTCAACAGGACTGCTTGAGGGTCCTCCTGACATGGCACCTAGCTTCCCTCAGTGAGGAAGGGCATCCCCAAGTGATGAAGGGCAGAGTGGAAGCCACCCTCTCTTTTACAACCTAGCCTTAGAAGTCACATGCCATTATCTCTGCCATCTTTAGTTAGTCACACAGATTAACTTTGATACAATTGGGAGAGGACTACCTAAGGATGAGAATACCAGGATGAAGAGGTCCTTGGAGACGATCCTGGAGGCTGGCTACCACAAACAGATAAATTCCAAACAGCAAACTAAAAGAAAAATTTCAGCCATCAAAAGAATGATATACACAAATGTATACCTTTTGGGGCACCTGAGTTATTAAATGTTGGTTAAGTGTCTGCCTTTGGCTCAGGTTATGATCCCAGGGTTCTGGGATTGAGCCCCCTGTAGGGCTCCCTGCTCAGCCTGCTTCTCCCTCTGCCCCTCCCCCCACTCATTCTCTGTCTCTCTCTGTCTCTCTCAAATAAATAAATAAAATCTTAAAGAAGAAAAACCAGGGGACACTTGGGTGGCTCAGTGGTTGAGCATCTGCCTTCAAGTCAGGTCATGGTCCTGCGGTCGGTCCTAGGATTGAGTCCCCAATCAGGTTCCTTGCAGGGAGCCTGCTTCTCCCTCTGCCTATGTTTCTGCCATTCTCTCTGTGTCTCTCATGAATAAATAAATAAAATCTTTAAAAAAAAAAAAAGGTAAATGTATAGATGCTTTTTGAATGATAGAAAGCAAATGAAACTATAATTTAGAGATAAATAAAAATGAAAATCCTAGATTTAAAAACCTAGAGATGTACTCAAAGTATGACTCAAAGGAAAATATATTGCCTTAGGTTATTATTAGAAAACTCAGAATATGGGGAAATGTATTGACTAAACATTCAACTCAGATAACTATGAAAATTCATATTAATTTCAGCTTTAAAAAAATTTCAGCTTTTGTCTAACATAAGAATTTTCAAAAGTACTTTTGAATGATAAAACCAAAACCAAAGGCCAAAAGATAGCAAAGCTTTTGAAAGCCTTTTCAAGAATAAAAGAGAATATATGTTTAAAAACTAAAACCAAATACGTCAATCCACAAATTATGAGAAATAATAAATCATTGTTTTAAACCATAATGTTTGTGGTAATAGATAACTGAAATATACAGCATATAAACCTTGTCAGTCCAGTAGTTGTAGCTGAGTCCGCAACATCCTGGCCAATTAGAAAGTAATTGGTACTTTTTTTTTTTTTAATAATGGGCACCAAATAATATTTTAGGCTTTACGGGCCAATCTCTATGCAAATACTCAATTCTGCCACTGTAGCACAGAAACAGCTATAGACAAAATATAAATCTATCATATGGCATTTTCCAATGAAGGAAAATACATTGCTCAATGTATTTAGACTCAATGAGACTAAATTCTAGGACTTGTAAATCTGTTGAGAAAATCACTGTTTTTTGCTGTGATTGTCACCTGGACAAGGGAAACTTGGATATGCTGCCAACCACCTTGCTACCAAGAAGGGATCTGTGAAGGCATCACTGCCTAGCACTGAGGAATACATAGTCAAGAATTGGAAAAGAGAACCTGGTGACAATATTTGAACTCTTGGATCCAGGTGAGGCTCAAGCTACATTGATCTCTAGATTTTTCAAGTACTTGAGTCTATACATTTATTTAGTTAACCCTACTTGACTTATTTATTATTTGTAATCAAATAAGTCATTTACTTCTTTATTCCTTCATTTATTCAACAGTGACTGAATTCTCATGCACACCAGGCACTATGGAGTTAGGAACATACCATTGTATAAGGCAAATGAGTTCTCTACTTTTATGGAGCTTATACTCCAATAGACAAAGTCAGGTAATAAACGTGTTATATAAATAAACGCTTTAATTTCAGATACTGTTAAGTACCATGAGGAAATGAAGCAAAATGTGTTGGATGGTTATTTGGATATGGTGATTAGGAGAAACTTCTGTGAGGAGAGACCAGAATGATGAGAAGGAGCCAGATACAGGAAAACTCTAAAGAAAGAGTATTCCATATAGAGAAGCCAGCAAGAATAAAGCCTAAAGACAGGAATAACCTCGGTATTTTTAAGAAACAGTAGGAAATCTTGTGTAGCGAAAGCATGGTGAGTAAGACAGAGGGTGATGCAAGGTGAGATTGCAGGAGTAGATGGGAGACTCAGCAGGCCATCAAAGAGTTTGGATTTTTTTTTCCTAAGTATGATGGGATGCAGCTAGGGATTTTTTTCTTTCTTTTCTTTTCCTTTTTGTCATGTCATTTACAAAAGAAATGACATAAAATACATATAGTAAGTTGCCAAGAGAGTAGATCTTAAACATTTTCATCACAAGAAAAAACCATAACTATGTATGGTGATGGATGTTAACTACCCTTAGTGTGGCGATCATTTCACAGTATATACAGATATTGTGTCCTTACGTTGTACACTTGGAACTAATGTCATGTTCTATGTCTACGCATATTCTGTGGCTGCCAGAGAAGGAAGAAGAATGGGAGCAGAGACTACAGTATTCTGAGTCTGTCATAGCAATCCAGGTAAGAGGCCAATGTGGGATTGGGGCCAGCAGGTAAAGTGATGCTAATGGTGAGCAGTGGTTGGATTTGGGATACACTTTAAAAAGAGAGGAAAAAACCGCTACTTACTGCTGGGTTGTGTTTTAGAGGGGAATACCAAGAGAGGATTGCACTGTGATGTTTAGGTTGTGGTAGAAACTGTGGTTGGTGCCACTACCTGAGAAAGGAGTAACTAGAAAAGCAGTGGATCTGGGGAAGAGGATGAGAACTGCATGTGTGCTTTTGGCTTAAGGTTCAAATGCCTATGATATATCCAAGTGGATAAAAGCATAAGCATCCAAATACTCTAGATAGGGTATGGCAAAGACATAAATGTCATCATCAGCAAGTATGTTGTACTCAAAGCCATGAATGTAATTTAGAGGCCAAAATGGGGAAGAGGAGCAAGTAAAGAAAACTAAAAAGCCATGGCTCATGATGTGGGAACAAGACCGGACAAGCATGGTGCCCCAGATGCCAAGAAGAAGAAGGGATTCAAATAGAGATGGTCAAGTATGTAATAACAACAATAATAACAATAATAATACTGAGATGAAGAGAGAGGATTGCCCATTGGATTTGGCAAAATAGAGCCTCAGTGACTTTGGCACAAGTAGTTTCAGTGGCATGGGGGTGGGGAAGACAAAAGAAGACTGGCAGGCCTGGAGATAGAAACAATAAGTCTAGGCAAATTTTTTAAGGAGCTACAAAGAGGTGTTTTGTTTAACTGTGAGATTGTGCCAAATGTTGCAAGGACTCTGGAATCCATATGGTCATAAAATTTTGGAAAGAAAATAGAGATTTGTAGAAAATGGAAGAATATTTTTAAATAGTAAATTTTACTGAGAACAGGCTGCAGAAGTTTCCTATTAGTATGTAGGAAAGTATTCAAATGAAATTCCAGAGTTCTAACTAGTAGCTACCAGAGCAAACATCATTCTTTTTCTTTTTAAGATTTATTTATTTATTTTAGAGAGAGAGTGTGTGTGAATGGGAGAGGCAGAGGCAGAGGGAGAGAGAGAATCTCTCAGAGCACAAGGGGCTCAATCCCACAACCCCAAGATTATGATCTGAACCAAAATCAAGAGTCAGATGCTTAACTGATCGAGCCACCCAGGTACCCTGAGCAAACATCATTCTAAAATGATAAAATGGGAATATTAAAATAAGAATCAAATCAGGAAGGCCAAGTAACACTACTGTTATTCCACATCATTCGAGTCCTAACCAATGAATGCAGTAGATACAAAAACTGAAATGAAATGAGATGTAATTTTTTAAAAGAGGAAAGACTTTCACAATTTACATGCTTTAAAATTAGCATCGTGATGACACATGTGAAACAACTAGTTCTTTGAGTGTAGTTTCCAGCATGAATATTGGTTGATGTTTTCATTTATATGAATGAGAGAAACAAAAGTGAAACAACTTGTCCTAACTATATTTGTTGGTCCATGATGTGAGCTACTTCTTGATTAAATCAAAAATAGTTTTTAAATATTGTCAATTTTTAGTGCTATTCACAACATTATGACTATGACATGACACATTTTTCAGTTTAATCTCCATTATTAACATTTTTCTCCATTACTTTAAGTCTAGACAATTAAAAAAATAAGTCAAGACCTGATTTGTAACATTTTCTTGGTGTAAATATTTTCATCATAATTGCTTACCAACTACCAATGTGAATTTATTCAATGTAAAGTTTGAAAAGATACATAGTAGCATCTATTATAAAGAATTTTCAGGGGTGTTTGGGTGGCTCAGTGGGTTAAGTGTCTGCCTTTGGCTCAGGTCATAATCCCAGGGCCCTGGGATCAAGTCATGGATCAGGGTCCCTGCTCAGTGGGGAATCTATTTCTCCCTCTTTCTCTGTCTCCCTCTTTCTCTCCATCTCTCATGAAAAAAGAAATAAAATCTTTTTTTAAAATAAAATCTTTAAAAAAGAATTTCCATTGCACAGAAATAATAGAAATAAGTAACTTTAAGAGTAGAGATAAGTAAAATAATTAGGACATGATGAGTATTGAGCATCTATCTGTTTTTATCTATTCAATTATATAAAGTTACATAATGTAATATTCAGTAATGACTGTGTTTAATGATCAGCTCACAAAATTCATGAATACCTAAAAAATGGACTCTCATAAGCTAGCATAAACTAGTTCTAGTACATCATATAATTGTGTATCTAGAAAAGCAAGGGAAATCAAGTGAAAAACTAATGGAACATGGAGCAGCCCAGGTGGCTTAGCGGTTTAGCGCGGCCTTCAGCCCAGGGCCTGATCCTGGAGACCTGGGATCAAGTCCCATGTCTGGCTCCCTGCATGGAGCCTGCTTCTCCCTCTGCCTGTGTCTCTGCCTCTCCCTGTATGTCTCTCATGAATAAATAAATAAAAATATTAAAAAAAAAAAAACTAATGGAACGAAATAATATTCAGTTAGTTGATTGGATTCAAGATCAATGAATGTAAAGTAAAACCACTAATTCACAATGTCAACAGCTACAATAAAATAATTAAGAAGAAACCTAATACATAATGAGCAAGGTATATATTAAGAGACATATAAAGCTTTATGGATTCACACTTTAAAAGACATGAAGAAATTAAGAAATATATTTTGTTGCTACATGGACAAATTTAATATAATAAAGATGTAAATTGTTTCCCAAAGTAATCTATACTCTAATACAGTCTCAGTCAAAATTCAAACAGGATTTTATATAGACATTGCCAAACTGATTCTGAAGCTTGTTGAAAGAGAAGGTGCCCATGAATAAATTTTTTAAAAAGTTTGCTCTCCTAGATATAGAAACATTCTATAAAACATTGGTAATTCAAATAGTGAGATTCTGGTGTAAGAATTATCAAATATATGGATGAAGCAGAAGAAAGAATTCAAAATGTTTCATTTGTAGTGAAAGTGTTACAGTACATGAGACAGGAGCAATTCAAATCAGTGGGGAAAGGAAGCAGTACAATTTTAAAAAGTTTTAAAACTTTTTATCTCAATAAAAAACTTTTTATCTCACATAAAACAAAAAAATTATTCCAAACACCTAAAAGAGGTTAGTATTAAAGAAGTAAATAACTTTAAAGAAATGCAGGAAGTTATTTTTGTATTCCTAGCATGAAAATATTTTCTTAGCAAGACACAAAACCCAGAAGTGATAAAGAATAATATAGATTCTTAAAGACTTATTATTGTATAAGAAGAAACCCATTTTGTAGTAAAAAAAAATAAGTTACAGACTGAGAACACATATTTGCATTTGCACCACAAATGGAAATATTGTCTTTGAATCATAGATTTGATCTGGACATAACAGAAACATAGGGAACATTCCCTCCAAGAACAACAGAATACACATTCATTTCAAATGCACATGGAACATTCTCCAGAATAGATCAAATAGGCCACAAAACAAGTCTCGATACATTTAAGAAGACTGAAATCATACCATGCACCCTTTCTGATGACAATGGTATTAAACTAGAGATCAGGGGCACCTGGGTGGCTCAGCGGTTGAGCATGTGCCTTTGGCTCAGGTCGTGATCCTGGGGTCCTGAGATCAAGTCCCGCATCGGGGTCACCACAAGGAGCCTGCTTCTCCCTCTGCCTGTGTCTCTGCCTCTCTCTCTCCAGTCTCTCAGGAATAAATAAATAAAAATCTTAAAAAACAAACAAACAAAAAAACAAACTAGAGATCAATCACCAGAAAAAAAAAAAAAAAAAAACTAGAGAAAAAAAACCAGAAACACATGGATGCTAAACAACATGCAACTAAACATGCATTGAGGGATCCCTGGGTGGCGCAGCGGTTTGGCGCCTGCCTTTGGCCCAGGGCGCGATCCTGGAGACCCGGGATCGAATCCCACGTCGGGCTCCCGGTGCATGGAGCCTGCTTCTCCCTCTGCCTGTGTCTCTGCCTCTCTCTCTCTCACTGTGTGCCTATCATAAATAAATTTAAAAAAAAAATAAAATAAAATAAACATGCATTGACCCATTGGGTCATTGACCATTGGGTCAATGAAGAAACCAAAGAAGAAATAAAAAAATACAAGGAGACAAATGAAAATTAAAACGCAGCAGTTCAAAATGTTTAGAACACAATGAAAGCAGTTCAAATAGAGAAATATATAACAATCCAGGCCTACCTCAAGAAACAAGAAAAAGCTCAAATCAACAATCTATCCTTACATCTGAAGGAACTAGAAAAAGCAGGACAAAGCCCAAAGTAAGTAGAAGGAAGGAAATAATAAAAGTCAGAACAGAAATAAATGATATAAAAGCTAAAAAAAAAAAAAGAAGAATCAATAAAATCAAGAGCTATTTTTTGAAAAGATAAAATCAATATACCCTTAGCCAGTGTCATAAAAAAAAAGGTGAGGAAAGACTAAAATAAATGAAAGAGAAGAAATAACAACTGACACCACAGAAATACAAAGGATTATAAAAAAAAATTCTACAAAACAATCATATTCCAACAAACTGGACAACCTAGAGGAAATTGATAAATTTCTAAAAAACATTCAATTTTCCGAAACTGACCCAAGAAGAAACAGAAAATAGAAATAGAAAATTGGAACAAACCAGTTACTAGTAAAAGCAAAACAAAACAAAACAAAACTACCAAAACATAAAATTTCAGGACCAAATGGATTCACAGGTGAATTTCACCAAACATTAAAAAAAAGAGTTAATACAATTCTCCTCAAACTATTCCAAAAAATAGAAGAGGAAGGACAGTTTCTATTTATGTTCTACAAAGCCAGCATTATCCTATACCAAAACCAGACAAAGACATCACAGAAAAAAAAAAAGAAAACTATAGGCCAATATCCCTGATGAACATAGAAGATACAAAAATCTTCAACAAAATATAGCAAACCACATTCAACAATACACTCAACATATACCACAATCAAGTGGGATTTATTTCGAAAATGCAAGGTGATTCAGTATTTGCAAATCAATCACCATGATATACCACATCAACAAAAATGAAAGGTAAAAATCATATGATCATCTCAATCGATACAGAAAATGGTTTGACACAACTCAGCATGCATTCATGATAAAAACTCTCAGTTAGGTTGGTTTAGAGGAAACATACCTCAACATAATAAAGGCCAACTATAAAAAAAAACCCACAGCTAACATCACATGTAATGGTGAAAACCTAAGAGGTTTTTCTTTATGATCGAGAACAAGACAAGGATGCCCACTCTTGCCACTTTTACTAAACAAAGTACTGGAAGTCCTAATGACAGCAACCAGAAAATAAAAAGGAATAAGAGGATATATATTGGTAAAGGAGTTCAACCGTCACTATTTGCATATGATACTATACATAGACAACCCTAAAGACTCCACCAAAAAACTATTAGAACTGATAAGTGAATTCAGTAAATTTTGCAGGATACAAAATAAATACCCAGGATTTGGTTATGTTTCTATACACTGATATTGAAGTAGCAGAAACAGAAATTAAGAAAACAGTCCAATTTACAATTACATTAAAGAGAATAAAATACCTAGGAATAAACTTAACCAAGGAAGTGGAAGACCTGTGCTTTGAAAACTATAAAACATTGATGAAAGAAATTGAAGATGACACAAACAAATGGAAAAATATTCCATACTCATTGATGGAAGAATCAATATTGTTAAAATGTCCGAACTACCCAAAGCAGATTCAATGCAATTTCTATCAAAATACATTTTATACAACCATAAGAAATAATCCTAAAATTTATATGGATCCACAAAATGCCCCAAATAGCCAAAGCAATCTTGAGAAGGAAAAACAAAACTGGAGGTATCACAATCACAGATTTCTAGGTATACTACAAAGCTCTAGTAATCAGAACAGTATGGCACTGGCACAGAAATAGACACTCAGGTCAATGGAAGAGAATACAGACCAGACATAAGCCCACCCTCATATGGCCAATTAATCTGTGATTAAGGAGGCAAGAATATAAATGGGGAAAAGAAATCTCTTCAACAAATGGTATTGGGAAAACTGGACAGCTACATGCAAAAGAATGAAATGACCACTTTCTTACACCATACACAAAAATAATTTCAAAATGGTTCAGAGACCTATATGTGAGCCCTGAAACCATAAAACCCTGAAAGAGAATATAGGTGGTTAATTTCTTTGATATAAGCCTTAGCAACGTTTTCAAGATATGTCTCCCAAGGCAAGCAAAACAGGCAAAAATAAACTATTGGGACTTTGTCAAAATTAAAAGCTTTTGCACAGCAAAGGAAACTACCAAACAAAAAGGCAACCTATTGAATGGAAGAAGATATTTGCAAATAATATATCCAATGAGAGGTTAATATCCAAAATATATAAATAACTTCTACAACTCAACACCAAAACCCCCCAAACAATCCAATTTTAAAATGTGCAGAAACCCTGAATAGACGTTTTTCCAAAGAAGACACACAGATGGCCAACAGGCATATGAGAAAATGCTCCAGATCATTAATGATCAGGGAAATGCAAATCAAAACCACAATGAGATATCACCCTACATCTGTCAGAATGGCTAAAATCAAAAAGACAAGAATTAGTAAGTGTTGGAGGGGATGTAGAAGAAAAGGAACCCTTGTTCACTGTTGGTGGGAATGCAAGCTGGTGCAGTCACTGTGGAAAACAGTGTGGGGATTCCTCAAAAAATTAAAAATAGAATTACCATATGATCCAATAACTCCTACTTGGTATTTACTCAAAGAAGACAAAACACCTGATCAAAAGGACGTATGCACCCCTTGTTTATTGCAGCATTATTTACAATAGCCAAGATATGGAAGAAGCTGTCCATCAATACATGGATAAAGATTATAAATAAAATATATATAATGGAATACCATGCAGCCATAAAAAAGGATGAGATCTTGCCATTTGTGACAATATGGATAGACATAGAAGGTATTGTGCTAAGTGAAATAAATCAGACACTGAGAGACAAATACCCTATGATTTCACATATATGTGGAGTCTAAAAAAACCCCAAATGCATAAACAAGCAAAAAGCAGAATCAGATCTCTAAATACAAAGAACAAACTGATGGTTGCCAGAGGAGGGGGACTCGGTGGGGCGGATGGGCAAAATGGGTGAGAGGAGTGGAACTGAGGTTTACAGGTACAGGATGAATAAGTCACAGGAATAAAAGGCACAGTAGAGGGAATATAGTCATTGGTATTGTAATAGTGTTGTGTGGTGACAGATGGTAGCTACACTTGTGGTGATCACAGCTTTTATAATGTATACGGATGTTGAATTGCTGTGTTGTACATCTGAAACTAATGTAACATTGTGTGCCACCTACACTTAAGTTAAAAAATTTTTAAGAAACAGTTTATCAAGAGGTCCTATAAATCAATAAGAAACAGATAAATAGGGGATCCCTGGGTGGCGCAGCAGTTTGGCGCCTGCCTTTGGCCCAGGGCGCGATCCCGGAGACCCGGGATTGAATCCCACGTCGGGCTCCCTGCATGGAGCCTGCTTCTCCCTCTGCCTCTCTCTCTCTCTCTCTCTCTCTCTCTCTGTGTGACTATCATTAAAAAAAAATTAAAAAAAGAAACATAAATAAAAGAAGAATCTAAGCCATCTGCCCAACAGAACTATCATGTCAGTTATAGATGTAATTTAATTTTTCTAGCAGCCACACTCAAATTATTTAAAGCAATATATGTATATTATAATGGAACATATAATCAATACAAAAAATGTTAATGAGACATGTTACATTCTTAGACTAAGTCTTTGAAATCTCTTGTGTATTTTATACCAACAGCATATCTCAGTTGAGGCTAGCCACCTTTCAAGTGCTTGATAGCCAGGCTTGGCTGGTGACTCTCAGATCTTGCTGCACAAATCTAAGCAATTCACCAAAGAAATACACATGGTCAATAGACTAAATTATGCTCCACCTCGTTAATATTAAGGATATGCAAATAAAAGAAACAAGTGAATACAACATTTCACCCATCATATTGAAAGAACAGGAATTATTAAAAACTAATCGTACAATTGTAACAGCAACAGGAAAAGAAGGAAAGAAACAAAAGGGAGGAAGGGAAAGAAAATGCTCAGGAAGCAGCTCTAGGAAAACAGTACATTCATGCAACAGAACCTATGCAGTGATTTAAAATATTATTTGAACTATAGATACTGATATGGAAAACACAAAATAGTAATAGAGAGAAACCAATTTGTGGAAATTTTTATGTAATATGGTTTATATAATATAAATCACTTTTTAGATTTGTTTGTGTATATATGCATATGTTTCTAAATGCATTGAAAATTATCTGAAAGGATAAAAACCAAAGTATTAATAGCAGTCTCCTGTGATAGGGGATATGGTGGAGAGGCTGGTTGAGAGTGGGGAGAGAGAACTTCATTTACATAATGTACATTTCTGCACTAAGCCCACACTAGATTTGAAATTGGAAAAAGTTTTCTTTTTAAACATGGGAGGCTCAGTTGCCTGGGTGGTTCAGTTGGTTAAGCATCTGCCTTCGGTTCAGGTCATGCTCTCGGGGTCCTGGGATCGAGCCCCACAATTGGGCTCCCTGCTCAGTGGGGAGTCTGCTTCTCCCTCGACCCCTGCTCCTGCTCGTGCTTTCTTTCTCTCTCATTTTCTCTCTCTCAAATAAATAAAACTGTGATTAAAATAAACATGAGAGACTCAATATGCCACAATTAAGAATTCAAAATTCTCTAGCATCCACAGTCCATGGAGCTGGTTCTCTCAATTGTTCTCGTCCTGACAAATGTGCTGAGGCCACCATGGGGAGCAAGAGCTTAGGGTATGGATTTTGGTGGTTGTCACAAGTATTGTGGGATCAGTAGTTATTTTTGATAATTCCAATCTAAACAATTCAACATCGAGAGTATTTCTCTCCATCTAAATTTGGCATGTCATTTAACAATCTTTTTCTGAACGTATCCTGGAGTGCAAAGCCTCCCACTAGGCGCTGAGAGAATATCAAGATACCAAGACAGATGTATTGAGCTAAAATGATTCATCCCACTGAGCATTATTTAAGTAAACTCCGTACTTTGGTTTTCCTAACAGCAGAGTGGTGTCGGGGTCTTCATTTCAATAATCCAAACTGTTAATAAAGGGTAAGGTTTAGCTGGCACGTACTTTTTTGCCCTTCATCCTTCCTCATTCCTTTGAGCCTGGAATAAAGACATGTAATCTCCGAATGGAGAACAGAAGCCACAAGCTAAGGATAGTATCAACATTCCCCGAATATCACCAGACAACTTGTTTAATAAAGCAATGTAAGATTTACTAGAACCCATTGCAGAAAGGGAGAACAGAACCTTGCCAGCATCTTAGCGGTGATTCTTAATAAATAAACTGTTGTTTGACATGAGCTGTAGGCCCCAGTGAGCAGACTGTTGCCTCAGGATTTTTGATGTGTGGAAATCTCCTGAAGCAACAGTGAAGTTACTTATTGGTTACGGTCTTTTCCTCGAGCAAAGTTTTCTAGAAACAAGAAGACCATGCATCACTGGGCATTTCCATATTCAGTCTTTCATTTCAAATGCTCATCTCTGAACCCAGCAGTTGACATGGGTGGTCTCCGAACAGCTCTACAGTTGATGCAGGTGGTTGCAGTTCTAGACGGTGAGTGGGAGTCTAGAAGGAATCTGGGCCCATTAAAACTGAATCGCTCAGCAAGCTCTAGACTTCGCAGGTTTCTTAGCACATGACAAAAAAAAAAATTATTTAGGCCAACGTAATTAAGCTTGCCTTACAGGCAGCAAAATTCAATTTCTAATTGATATACCATGAGAAGGAAGAATTGGCATGTGTAAAGAAGCCCCAAGCTCTTAAGGAACTTTTGGAAAAGAGAGAAGTGATCATGGGCCAAGGATGAAAGGCCTTCTCAGCCATGCTAAGGAGAATGGGTTTTATCCAGGGGTGCATCGGGGAGCCCCTTAAGAATTAGTTAAAAAGTGACATGACCAGAATTATGTTTTGGAGAAATCTGGGGGCATTTTGGAGTCTAAGATCAGAGAGAGGCAAGACTGGAGTCCAGAAGATCCACAGCAATGATGAGGATCTGTGCCGTGGTGATGAATGGAAGGAATCATTCATTCATTCCCCCATTCCATAAATATATACCAAATGCCTATTATTTGCCAGGTGCTGTGCTAGGCATTGGAGATGCCGCTGCAAGTAGCCAAAACAGTGCCTACGGGCTTGCGATCTAACACAGATCACAGTCCTACTGTATGTATGTCAAACACCTTATGTTCATGATCTCAATCATGCTTCACAAAAACACTATGTGTGTGAGAGAGAGACATGATGGGGTGGGGGACGTGCTATTATTATCTTCCCTTAGAGACAAAAAAACCCGAGGACACTAGAGAAGTAGATGAATGGATGGATACTGGGAAGGCTGGCCAATGCGGTTTCTTCTAACACAGATTGTTGTTGATCTGAGCTAACACATGTGGTTCTCAGCCAGGAGTCCATTTCCAACCAGTGGTGCCTACACTGTTTGCCTGCTGGCCAGTCAGCAGGCATGGAGTAGCTGCATTTTCCAGCCGAGCCCCAGGTCAATTCACCCCAGCCTTTGTATGAAGTTAATACTGGTGCTCTTAAAATAGATGCTTATGGAGCAATTTAAAAAATATTTATCCACTGTCTTGGGGCACCTGGGTGGCTCAGGCAGTTAAGCATCTGACTCTTGATTTTGGCTCAGGTCATGATCTCAGGTCTTGGGATGGAGCCCCATGTTGTACTCCTTGCTCAGTGGGGAGTCAGCTTCTCTCCTTCTTCCCCTCCCTCTACCCCTCCCCCCATTTGTGCACTCTCTCAGATAAGTAAATAAATCTTTTAAAATTATATATATAATTTTATATATAATATATAAATATAATATTTTATAATAATTATATATTATATATACAGTCTGTACATACTATAATACATATTACATATATATAGTCTGTCCATAGATAAGCCATACCAGAAGAATGACATATCCTACTTCTACTGGAGTTCTGCAAATATACATGGCCTTTCTTTACCCTTTACCTGTCCATTCTCTTACTCAACTGAGGCAACTCTGCAATACCATTTTAACCTCACAGCTGTGGGATTTTTCAGCAACCATTTCACATCTCAGTAACAAGAAGAGACGTCGGTCTTTGTCCTTGGCCTGCCCGCTGGCCATTGTGACAAAGTTCTGCCAGCGTCTTCCTCTTCTCTTTTACAAATTCTTTAAGCAATAGGTGATAAATTGGCCAACTCCTTAAATTCTTCTCCTTTCTCTCTGGCTGGCGTCATAGGCCCTTGTAAAACTGCCACTCGGAATTATCCTGTAGATCGCACAATGAAGATTTCTACAGATGACCTCTCGGGAGCTCATTAGAAACAACAAATTGTCCTTTGAATCATCCTATGGTTTGTCCCACTTTCCAGTTTGTTTTTTTTAAACGTCTGTTGAATTCCTTTTATCCATTTGGAACTATAATGGAAGCAGCAGACACCAGACTAGGACTGTTTCCTCTAACCTCTTTGACTCTCTAATATGTGTCCTTCATTCCTCTCTGCATCATTTCCTCCCTGACTGGCCCCTTTCCCAGCACCATCCCTCCCCATTGCAAGCCTGTGCCTGCATTCCCACACTTTACACACTGCTACCCTCCTCAAGCTTCCAGATCTTTCTCGTCCAGCCTCTTCCCCAATTCCTCTGTCACTTGCCTCCCCCTCGTCTCTATTCCTCTCAGAACAGAGTCAGTGCTCTTTCACATCACCCCTTGCCTTTCCAAAACAGGTGGCATAGTTGACTTCTATAAAAAATAGAATACAAAAGAATAGGGGCTCCTGGGTAATTTAGTTGGTTGAATGTTCACTTCTTGGTTTTGGCTCAGGTCATGATCATGGTCCGGGTTATAAGATCATGTTCCACTCTGGCTCCCTGCTCAGCAGGGAGTCTGCTTGGGATTCTCTCCCTTTCCCTCTGCCCCTCCCTCCCATGCATGCACTCTCTCCCTCAAAATAAATAAATAAGTCTTTTTTAAAAGATATAAAAATATATAATACATATATATACTATGTATATATTATGTAGTTTATATATAAGGGCCACTGGGTGGTTCAGCCTTTGGCTTAGGTCATGATCTCAGGGTCCTGGGATCGAGCCCCGAGTCATGCTCCCTGCTTACTGGGGAGCTTGCTCTTGCCGCTCCCCCTGCTTGTGTTCTCTCCATGTCAAATAAATAAATAAATAAATAAATAAATAAATAAATAAATAAATAAATAAAATATTTAAATATATATGTGTGTGTATATATATTATTATATATATATAGTTTACATTATAAACTATGAAAGAATGTGGTCACTATGATTATAACATGATGTCATATTATCTATCACAGGTCATTTTTTGCTATTATTCTTGAGCCTACATAGGAAAATACTCGCAGAGACACATATGTCTTATATTATTATAATAAATTAGATCACCAGATACTTATTTTTCAATCTTACAACTATAATTCTAATTTTCTCTTGCTTTCAAAAGTCATGAAATGCATATTGGACTCTACTTGCCTATCTTGTCAGTGACTAGAAGAGTCAAAGTGTCAAAATTGTTGTAGAAGCTCTTCTTTTTTTTTTAAGATTTTATTTATTTATTCATGAAAGACAGAGAGAGAGACAGAGACACAGGCAGAGGGAGAAGCAGACTCTCTGTGGGGAGCCTGATGTGGGACTCAATTCCCAGGACCCCAAGATCATGACCTGAGCTGAAGGCAATTTCTTAACCACTGAGCCACCCAGGTGCCCCAGCTGTAGAAGCTCTTTATTCATTTTTCCTAAGTAGGTTCTATGCCCACCATGGGGCTTGAACTCACAATTCTGAGATCAGGAGTCATATTCTCTACCAACAGAGCCAGCCAGACACCCCTGTAAAACCCTTTTTTAAAAGGTTTAGCACCGCCTGTGATCCTGGAGACCCAGGATCGTGGGCCCTGCATGGAGCCTGCTTCTCCCTATGCCTGTGTCTCTGCCTCTCTCTCTCTCTCTCTCTCTCTCTTTGTCTCTCTCTGGCTCTATGAATAAATCCTAAAAAAAAAAAAACAAAAAAACAGCGGAACTGTAAAACTATGATGCATTACTGTGTCACCTCTCTCTTCTGTCATATGACACATCGCTTGTTCTCACAAGATGTCTCTAATACTGCTGGAATTATTCCCACCTTATAGATAAGAAAACAGGTGGAGATTATCCATAATCATATCATATGTCAGACCAATTATATAATGAGAAAAAGAACTAATTTCAGTCATTCGTGGTTTATAAACTTCTTACGTTTGAACCATGTGGAGGAACCCTTGGGTTGTTCAGTGTTAAGGTGCTAAGTTGGTTAAGTGTCTGCCCTGGGCTCAGGGCCTTGGGCTCAGGGCTAGGGACCTCAGGGTCCCGGGATAAGCCAGGCAATGGGATCCCTGCTGCATCAGGCTCCCTGCTCAGTGGGGAGCCTGCTTCTCCCTCTCCCTCTGCCTCTACTCCCCCTGCTTGTTCTCTCTCTCACTCTCACTCTCGCTCTCGCTCTCTCTCTCGTTCTGTCAAATAAGTAAAAAAAAGAAAAAAAAAGAAAGAAAGAAAAATGTGGAGCTGCAGCACGAACATACATGGAAAATGCACATGGTCAAATTTTTCTCAGATCAACTTCTTTTAGTGAGGCATGAGCATTATACTTTTAAGCTATTGACAGTTGGATGAAATATCTATGTATGCACAAATTAAATAATATAAAGCACTGACCAAATGTAAGGAGGATTTTATTACATATCCTTGTTAGTTATCCTTGTGTATCATTGTTGGTTGCCAAGATACAAATACACTCCCACTCCTCTTCTTTCTGAAGAGTCAAGGATCTGCCATCACAGGGTGCTCATTCCTAAAGCATAAAAGTACTCATTAATATGTTAACATCTGCTAATACTCTACATATAAACATTTTTGGCAATATGTGGAATGATATGCTTCTCTGAAACACACATTGAAAATATAAGGAAAATTAAGGATATTTTAAATCTTAAATCCCAGACAAACAGATCAGTAGAACTAAATAAATAGAATCCAGAAATGAAGCAACATACACAGGGTCAACTGGTTTCAACACAGTACAATGGCAAGTTGGGCAAAAAGAAGTGTTTCCCCTAAGAAAAAGTGCAGAAACTGTTAGCCGTATTTTTTTAAAGAGCTTTAATGTGCCCTATTTTTTAAAAAAGAGCTTTAATTCAAACCTCATGCCCTATCCAAAAATCTCCTCAAAATAGATCATTTACCTAAATATAAAACAAAAAACTATAAAACTTCTAGAGAAAAATGTTTGTAAGCTTGGGTTGGGCAAAGATTTCTTAGATAAAATCCATAAAAGAAAAAAATTAATAAATCTGACTTCACAAAAATTAGGAACTTTTTCTCTTTGAAAGCCATTGTTATAATAATATAAAGATAAACCAGAAAATACTTGCCAATCATGTATCTAATAAAGGTCTTATATCCAGAAAACATAAAGAACTTTTGAAACTCAATAATAAGAAAATAAACAATACCAGTTCCTAAAATGGGTGAAAGAGTTGAACAGACACGTCACCAAAGTAAATATATGAGTGGCAAACCAGCACATGAAAGGCATTCAAATCCCAAGTCATTGGTAAAATGGAAATTAAAACCACCATGCAATACTATTACCTGCTTAGTAATAGCCCTTTAGTGAAGGGCTAAAATTAATGATACTGATCATACCAAGTGCTGGAGAGGATGTGGAGTAAGTGAAACTCTCACACACGCTGCTAGTGAGGGACAGTGCAAAATGGTACCACTGCTTTATTTTATTTTATTTTTTTTATTAAAAATAGATGTTTATTTTATTTTATTTTTTTAAAGTTAATTTATTTTTTATTGGTGTTCAATTTACTAACATACAGAATAACCCCCAGTGCCCGTCACCCATTCACTCCCACGCCCCGCCCTCCTCCCCTTCTACCACCCCTAGTTCGTTTCCCAGAGTTAGCAGTCTTTACGTTCTGTCTCCCTTTCTGATATTTCCCACACATTTCTTCCCCCTTCCCTTATATTCCCTTTCACTATTATTTATATTCCCCAAATGAATGAGAACATATAATGTTTGTCCTTCTCCGACTGACTTACTTCACTCAGCATAATACCCTCCAGTTCCATCCACGTTGAAGCAAATGGTGGGTATTTGTCATTTCTAATAGCTGAGTAATATTCCATTGTATACATAAACCACATCTTCTTTATCCATTCATCTTTCGTTGGACACCGAGGCTCCTTCCACAGTTTGGCTATCGTGGCCATTGCTGCTATAAACATCGGGGTGCAGGTGTCCCGGCGTTTCATTGCATTTGTATCTTTGGGGTAAATCCCCAACAGTGCAATTGCTGGGTCGTAGGGCAGGTCTATTTTTAACTCTTTGAGGAACCTCCACACAGTTTTCCAGAGTGGCTGCACCAGTTCACATTCCCACCAACAGTGTAAGAGGGTTCCCTTTTCTCCACATCCTCTCCAACATTTGTTGTTTCCTGCCTTGTTAATTTTCCCCATTCTCACTGGTGTGAGGTGGTATCTCATTGTGGTTTTGATTTGTATTTCCCGGATGGCAAGTGATGCAGAGCATTTTCTCATGTGCATGTTGGCCATGTCTATGTCTTCCTCTGTGAGATTTCTGTTCATGTCTTTTGCCCATTTCATGATTGGATTGTTTGTTTCTTTGGTGTTGAGTTTAATAAGTTCTTTATAGATCTTGGAAACTAGCCCTTTATCTGATATGTCATTTGCAAATATCTTCTCCCATTCTGTAGGTTGTCTTTGAGTTTTGTTGACTGTATCCTTTGCTGTGCAAAAGCTTCTTATCTTGATGAAGTCCCAATAGTTCATTTTTGCTTTTGTTTCTTTTGCCTTCGTGGATGTATCTTGCAAGAAGTTACTATGGCCGAGTTCAAAAAGGGTGTTGCCTGTGTTCTTCTCTAGGATTTTGATGGAATCTTGTCTCACATTTAGATCTTTCATCCATTTTGAGTTTATCTTTGTGTATGGTGAAAGAGAGTGGTCTAGCTCATGGATTGGCAGAATTAATATTGTGAAAATGTCAATGTTACCCAGGGCAATATACACGTTTAATGCAATCCCTATCAAAATACCAGGGACTTTCTTCAGAGAGTTAGAACAAATTATTTTAAGATTTGTGTGGAATCAGAAAAGACCCCGAATAGCCAGGGGAATTTTAAAAAAGAAAACCATATCTGGGGGCATCACAATGCCAGATTTCAGGTTGTACTACAAAGCTGTGGTCATCAAGACAGTGTGGTACTGGCACAAAAACAGACACATAGATCAGTGGAACAGAATAGAGAATCCAGAAGTGGACCCTGAACTTTATGGGCAACTAATATTCGATAAAGGAGGAAAGACTATCCATTGGAAGAAAGACAGTCTCTTCAATAAATGGTGCTGGGAAAATTGGACATCCACATGCAGAAGAATAAAACTAGGTACCACTGCTTTAGAAAACATCATATATGAGATGTTGATAGCTGGCTTGACTGGTAATAGCCTTAAATTGGAAACAACTCGAATGTCCATCAACAGGTGAATAGATAATTGTGGTTTTATTTATTCGATGATATAGTGCCCCACATTTAGAAGGAATGAACTATTCACACACACAACACGGATGAATCTCAAAATAATTACTCTGAATGAAAGAAGTCAGACAAAGAAAGAGTACATACTGTCTGGTTCTACTTACATAAAATTCTAGGAAATGAAAATTAATCTACAGTGACTAAAAAAGCAGATCAGTGGTTCCCTGGGGACTGAGGGGACAGGGACAGGAAGGAAAAACTTTAGGAAGAGATGAGAAAACTTTGGAGGGTAATAGGTGTTTTCATTATCTTGACTGTGGTGATGGTATTGTGCATGTATATGTATGTGAAAAGCTATCAAAAATGTGTAATTTATTGTATATCAATTATAACTACAACTAAGGTGTAAAAACAAGCCAGAGCACTTTTTAATAATATGTCATTTAACCCACCTAAGAAAAAAAGTCTGTTAAGTCTGTTATTGAACTGTATATTTGCAATTTAATATTCTTAGTGAAAGCTTGTACACTGATGATTTATTTAACTTAATTAATTTGTTCATATGTAGTAAATGATGTCTTAAATCAGAATAAATAATTTTAATGCTGAAAGATCACTCTTTTGGCCTGCACTTTTTTTTTCTCTTTCCCTCTTCTGTTTTCTTGAACGCTAGAATGCTGTAGCCACCTATTTATTTTATTCCATGTTTTCATTCAAAATTTATGAAGGTCCATGGGATCCCTGGGTGGCGCAGCGGTTTGGCACCTGCCTTTGGCCCAGGGCGCGATCCTGGAGACCCGGGATCGAATCCCACATCAGGCTCCCGGTGCATGGAGCCTGCTTCTCCCTCTGCCTGTGTCTCTGCCTCTCTCTCTCTCTCTCTCTGTGACTATCATAAATAAATAAAAATTTAAAAAAAATTCAAAATTTATGAAGGTCCAGATACACATAGTGCTTGAGTGTACATAGATGAGTCCAACTATGATTCTAAGGATTTATTGCCAGCATTATGTTGTGTAAATATATGCTAATTTCTAACAATAGTTTATTTAGGTATTATCTTTGGAAGAGAACACCATACACTATTTTTGTATTTTTCCTAGTCCACAAACATTCCTATGAAAAAGAGGAATGGATCAGACTCTCCACTGCAGGCCAAAGGACAGCCACACAGGGGAGTATTAGGAAAACTAACCCAGACTAAAGAATGCTGTTGGGTCCCAGGACTAGAAAACTAGAAATCCTCATCATTTTCCTTTACTCCCTTCTGTCTCTTCTTGCCCACCCATAACATTAACCTCAAACTGGGTAAAACAGAACAAAAAGGGAAGGAGAGAAAGAAGCAGATGGGCGTCTGGAGCTAGTCACTAACGGTGTAAATTCTTACAGAGAACACAAGAACGTTCCCCTGGAAAGGTAAGCCTAGTGGAGGCCCTCTTGTGGTGTAAGCAGCTGAGACCACTGCCAATTTCAAAAGTGTAAGACAAACGGATGCGGACATGTGGCCTCCTGGCTTTCTGGGCGGTTGTAGCCTATCTGCTCTCAACGGGGGTTTTCCCCTGGAGAGTCCAACTTCTTGCCAAGCCATCTTCCAGCCAAAACTCATTTTCCTTTAATTTACAGGAAAAAGAGGAAGACAGAATCCCACCCATCCTTTTCTGAGCTGATTATTTTCCATTTGGAATGAATGAGCTTGCCACAGGGAGGTCAGGCTGCTTTGTTCAGGTCACTGACGCCTACTTTTGCTTCACACGAGACCATTCAAACTGCTGGGGACCTCCGCTGTTTACGGGCAAAGTCCTTCGTGTGACCAAGCAGAAGGCGCGCCACTGTTCTGTGGAGATAAAAGTTAGACTCAAAATTCTCTCCAAATTTATCTGCCCAACCCTGACAGAGGAATTCACGGTGCAAATTTTAATATTCACTTAGGATATTTCAAATACAAATCTACATTTTAAATGTCTTCCTGTGGCTGGCCAGTGTTTCAGGATACACACTGAACACGCGAGCAAGAAGAGTCGGGAGTCTGGACCAGGTGTCCACAGCCCTCGTTACACACGATGCAAACTTCCCAGGGCAAAGCTACACGTCCCTGTGACACGGTACCCAGAGGCACCTACTGGGTGGAGAGACGTGAGCCTATGCATCTGGTCATCCCTGGAGACCCCCATCTTACAAGGAGTGGCCTACGGACAAAACCTTGAGAGAGGGAGGCTCAGGGGGATGAATTGCTCTCTAGAGCGCCCACCATCTGGGAGTTCATAAGGTCAGAAGAGTGAAAAAGCAGAGCTCCAACTTGTTCTTGGGCACAAATAGAAACCATTCCCAGGAGAATCAGAAAATGGGATGATCTGTCTACTCAGGCACATATTTAAGGAAAGTACCCAAACCGTAGGTACAAAAACTTTAGCTCCTTTGGAAAAGAAAGGAGCTAGTGAGCTTCTGCGTCCTGCCCTCCTGAAGAGATACCCAGACCTGGGCCAAAGGGTAGAAGGAGAGTAATAGAGGGTTTAGAGACAGGAACAGGGACCACAAAGGAAAAATCATAGCAGGGCCAAGGACAGGGACCAGAAGGGCTCATCCCTAAAAAGTGACTTGGGATCTTGGTATAAAAATTTAGAAATTACTTTCAAATGATCATATAAAGCATTGGTAAGCATGAGTTTATAATCTGAAGAATTTGTAGCTTTATAGGTGAAGATGAACAGGGCAGGAAGTAGACATGTTACAGGGATCGATTTTAAGCAATTTTCATTTCATTATATCCTAGAAGATGGTGACACCGGTAAGAAGGGAACCAGAATAAATCCTGAAGCAACGCACAGGTTACCTTCATCTTCACCTCCATGCACAGCCAAGGCATAAAATTACACACACACAAAAAGAAAAAGGGGTCTCTTCCTCTTGGAAAATGCTGCTTCACGCTAGCATGCCCTCCCTGACAGACGAGGGACAAATAATTGTGTCTTTTTTGTGACAGACACACACAAAGAAAATCCAAAAAACAAAACCAAGTGTTGTATTGCAGAAGGCAAGTTTACAGGAGGAAAAAAGTTCATTCATTCAACAAATATTTATTGAACACCTACTATGTGCTTAATGAACCAGTGCTAAGGGTTTGAGAGCAGACAAAACAATGTTCTCAGGTTTATGGCCCTTTGTTCTAATGAAAGAGACAAACAGTAAACAAATAAACAAGACAGTGTTTGATAGAGGGAAATAATATGAACAAAATTAAGCAGAGTAAGGGAAAAAAATTTAAGGGTGATGCTATTAAATAAAATGATCAATGAAGGAAGGACTCTGAATAAATGCCTTTCCAGGAGAGACCTAAATGGAAGAAGGAAGGGAGGCACATGCTGGGTAAAGGCAACGGTGTGCACAAAGGCCCTGAGATAGCAGGTATATGCTTAAGGCAAGAAGCACCTGCAACATGAAGTACGCATGTGCTACAGGCAAGAAGGCAAGCAGGGCTGGAGTGGAGTTAATGAGGGTGAGTTCACCTCATTGCAGTAAAGGTATTGAATGTGAAAAGGCTAATTACCTAAATGATTTGCAGCTTCTACCCAAAAGGATTACTGGTAACAAACCTAGACAGCATATGATTTATGTGAGTTCACCTCATTGGTCCTTGGTAGAATCAGGATAAATCTTGGAGGACTGTTGCTAATCTATCCAGTACCTTTGGGCAAATTAGAAAAAAGGTGTCTCTTCCTCTTGGAAAATGCCACTTCACGTTAGTGTGCCCTCCCTGACAGACGAGGCTTGGCCTGGAGCTCAGCTCCCACTTGCCTCCCCAGTCAGGTGCCCCTGGGCTCAGCCCAGCCTGCACAGCAACACGCCATGGCCCAGGATCAATCATTTCTTCCCTGTATCATAATACCTCCCCTAATGGTCAGGTAATTTCCCAAGACATTGGCTTTGTGTTTGAAGTCTTAGTTGATTCTGATCATATGGCTCATTTCACAACAGTTGAGTAGCTGTGTTTCTTTGACTCCCCTTGGTCTAGGTTGGAAATGATTGACTAATGGAAGAGATGAGTTTGCTTGACCACAGATGAAGGATGTGATGTATACTAGGTTTCTATGGCCGCTGTAACAAATGACCACAAATTTCATGGCTGAAAACAACATAAATGTATTACCTTATAGTTTTGGAGGTCAGAAGTCCTCAACTCAAGGTGTCAGCAGGGTTACATTCCCTCTGGAGGCTGTAGTGAAGAGTCCATTTCCTTGCCTTTTCCGGCATCTAGGGGCCATCTGCATTCCTTGCTTTGTAGCTCTTCCCTCGGTCTTCAAAGGCAGGAGCATAGCATCTGCAAATTTCCCTCTCTCTCTCTCTCTCTCTTGCTCCTCCCTCACTTCTGCATTCATTGTCACCTCTTCTCTGACTCTGACCCTCCTATCTCCCTCTTATAAGAACACTTGTGCATACATTGGGTCTGCACGCATAATCCAGAATAACCTCCCCATTTCAAGATCCTAAGTTTAACCATTTCTGCAAAATTCCTTTGCCATGCTAAGTGATGTGGTAGTTTTCAGGGATGAGCATGCGGACAAATTTGCAGGGGCATCATTCCATCTACCACAAGATTTAATAAGAGAGTTCACTCACTGAGCAGGGCCCTTGCCCCACACTGTTCCTGGCCTCAAAATCTCTTTTAGGGATTCATTCTTCACCCCTTGAAAGCTTTCTAAGTTCTTAAGACTTCACTGATAAAATACATCACGGTATAAGCTTTATCTATAGAGATTTTTAGCTGGAGAATGAAGAGCATGGGAAATTATTTAAAAATATGAGGAAGGGTACTTGTGAACTGTAAGGAAAAAGACATTATTTCCCATTTTGGCTGACAGCTACCTTACCCTCTAGAAAGGGCACATGACTAGGAATCTCAAAGTCTAATCTTTAACTCATCGTTTACCACAAAAATTGCCCTTAATATGTTTGTGTCTCATTCTCCTCATTGTGAACTACGAATAACAGCTGTCCTACCTCAATCATAGCATAGTGTGTGGATGGTATTAAAAACCTGTACGTGGAAGCCCTTGGACACGTGTAACAGATGAAAAAAGTGAACATTCCTCATGTGATAGCTTCAGCTACACCATCTTCCCAAACGCACACTATTACTTTCTGAGGCAGGTGCTATCATTACCCCCACTTAGCAGGTAAAAACACTGAGGCTTAGGTGAAGGTCACACAGTGAGGAGGTAGCAGGGCTGTGACTTAATAACTGGCGTCTCTGCTTTTTGTCCCAATAGATTATACTGCCTGTAAAACAGCCGAAAACTGCAAGCCAGCCCAGTGTACAGCACAACATCAGGCACAGCACTTGTGTGAGATTCTAGAAAGGAGGCAGAAAAGATAAAGCCACACTGTCTTTAGAATTACAAAAAGTGGTAATTTCAAGGCAAATGAGCTTTGCAAAGGGAATAATTGTAGTTGAGGGGGTGTAAGCCATTTTAAACTTCAGGCATCTGGGATGAAAATCAGCAGATGCCTGCCCTGCAGCCCTGCCCTCTGGGCCTCCTCGCCCAATCTCCACACTCCTGGGCAGCTCCAGAGACGGCTGGTTTCAGGCATCCCATGTTATTTCGTTTTTGAATTATTAAACACTCAAAGCTTTAGAAAAAGAGAAAACAATAAAATCCCGAAGATATCAGAAGGAAGAAAGTAATCTGATTTATGAATGAACAAATTAGAAATCAGGACATAATTTAAATGGACAAATACGATCAAATGAGGGTCCTTTATTTATTTTCAAGATTTTATTTATTTATTCATGAGAGACACAGAGAGAGAGGCAGAGACATAGGCAGGGGGGGAAAGCAGGCTCCCTGCGGGGAGCCCAATGTGGGACTTGATCTCAGGACCCCCGGGATCATGACCTAAACCGAAGGGAGATGCTCAACCACAGAGCGACCCAGGTGTCCGAATGAGGCTCCTTTAATAAGAAACCCCCTCACCTCCAAAACAGATGAATCCCAGAAATTTTCATCAAGAAAAACATAAATGAAAGAAGAAAAATTGATAAAAAACAATATAGGCAAAACCACAGAACAAACAAATGAAACCATTATAAACAACATAATAAATACTTTAATCTAAACAAATATAATTTCTCCCCAAAAAAATTAACACCAGAAGAGATGCAAATCAACCGGTAGGAATGCATTTCCCTGGCCTGGGTCCCACTAAATCTTCCCATGAACTTTCGAGTATGCTGCTCACAGCTCTGCAGGCTGAACTCCTAGCCTCTGCTTCCTCCTTTCTTTCAACCACCCTACTTCCCCTTCGCAGACACTCCCGCTCCAGCCCTTCCTGTATTTCCACTCCCATTCCCTCTATCCACCCCGCTCCCAACACAGGCGCGCGCACAAACACACACACACACACACACACACACACACACACACACACAGTCTCGTGGAACTCAGGCCTAACTCTGAAAAAGCTGCCCTACAACTTGATGTATTTTTAATTTGTTAATTCTCGTAAACTTACTGTGTTCATTGTGAACAAAGCCAGCCAGAGCCCCTGTTCTCAGATGACTTCATGGTTTTCGTGGGTGGAAGGCTGATCGGTATAAGAGCTCCAGAGGCATAAGGGGAATGAAGAAAAACTAAAGCAGCCGCTGAACCCCCCTGGTGTGCACGTTGGGCTGCCTGAACCGCTGGTGAATTGCAAGATGGATTTGCCTCTGCCTCTGCGGCTGGATGTTTTAAGATTACCAGGCACACTTTAGTCTGATTATCACGGATGAAAAGAGTCAACCCATAGGCGTAGTGATGCATCCGATCCACATAACAAGCCTGGCAGGTAGATATTATAACACGATCATCACTTTCTCTCTCTCTCTCTTTTTTTTTTTTTTCAGATACAGGCACTGAGAGGCAGAGACTTTCTCAGGGTCTCACAGCTATGCAGTGGTTGACCTGGCATTTGAGCCAGACTGTGCCTCCAGAGTTCATGCACCTGACCACCCAGTCTGTCTGCGCTCCTGACTCAGGTCACGTACGTGAACTCCTTCCACTCTGATCCTCTCCGTGGCAAAATTTTGGTGCTGTATTTTTTCAAAAGTGTTGCTCCTGGGGCTCCTGGGTGGCTCATTGGTTGAGCGTCTGCCTTCGGCTCAGGTCATGATTCTGGGGTCCTGGCATCGAGTCCTGCATTGGGCTTCCCTGCAGGGAGCCTGCTTCTCCCTCTGCCTGTATCTCTGCCTCTCTCTGTGTCTCTCATGAATAAATAAATAAAATCTTAAAAAAAAAAAAAACCTGTCGCTCCTTTTTACCAAGCCTCACCCCTGCATCTGTCCCTTTCTTGCACCTCCTGAGACCCTCTCATGCCTCTATTTACACCCTTCTACCTTTTTAAAATAGGGAACAGAACCCTGCTGTGAGATTAACACGCTTTCTTTTTGTCCCGCTCAGTACACAGACCTTGGTCAGCTGTTGTCCTGAGGTGTCTGTAAATTTGGGAAGGGATTAGGATCCTTATCAAAGGAAAGGTAGCAATTCCTAAAGGAGAGGCATAATCATCTTCTGACATAAGAAATGTGATCATGCAACAAGATGGCCTTTCTCCCTGCAGGCTCTGAAAAATCAACTCTTCGAATTCTCCTATCGTGGGGGGAAAACCCTTGCCAAAAGCAGGTTTCTCAGGGCTCCAGGGAAGCAGAGTCACAGAGGAGAGTAGGACAAGCCTCAGGGGTTTGTGAGAAAAGGCAGGGGGAAGAGAGCCCAGCAGATGTGTGTCCTCATGGCTCCCTTCCCAGGCTCCATCAGAGGGCAAGGTCTTGAAGGAATGGCCCCAGCCAGCTGCCCACCCAGAGTTCTGGAAGGCCACCTCTCTGCTATGCTGCCCCAAGATTCAGCTCAGCCACATCAAAGATTTGGCTTCCATGAAAAAACACATTTCACATGATTTTCCTTCTCCCAACTTTCTTGTTTCCCCCTCTAATTATGTGTGTGTGTGTGTGTGTGTGTGTGTGTTCTTTGACTTTTCCCCGTTCTGCTTCCTTCTTTCATCCTTTACCAGTACACGTTCTCCAAAGTTCTGTCCTCACTATTGATTTTTTTCCTTTTGGTGATCTCATTGTTTCTTATACTACTCACCATCACCTCTAGAAAGAGGTCTTCCAATTCTCACTGGATTCCTGTAGGTATCTCCAAGCCCCCCTGCATATTTCCACACTTTTCCCTGCCAGTAACCCAGCTCCATACAATCAAAGTCACACATATTCCTTGCCATCTTCCAAACCACACTCTTCCTGCCTTCCTATAAATGCTAATGACATCACCACTCTTTGTGAATTTCCCTACTTTCCATCTTGAAGGAAAATCCTTGGCTATCTCACACATGTTTGTAATAACTGAGGAGAGGGCTTTATACATGTAAGAATCACCATACGCCAGATGCCGAGGGCTTTCCACGTGTTAACTCACTTACTCCTCATAATAGCCCTGTGAAACTGTTACTACAATCACTACCATTTCATAGCTATGGGTACTGAGGCAGCAAGAGGCTGATGTCCCACAGTTGGTATTTGATACCAGGCAGCTGGTTCTGAAATCTGTACTCTTAACTGCTATACTATGCCACTGCCCACCACACAACAGAGGAAAGATGGATATAAAAAATGCATAACGTCATCACAACTATGGGAAACAAACAAACCAATGATCTAAATACATAGAGATAAAGGACTGGAAGGATACATGATGCTGGGTGCAGGGAGGGCTGAGAGCAAGTTTACTTTCTACCCTCTACTTTTCTGATTTTCCAAATTTCCTATTATAATGTTTATAATGAAGGCATATTGTTTATGTAATATATAATTAATGCATAATAATTTTGTATTTCATTTTCTTTATTTGAGAGAGTATGCAAGAGCAGGGGGAGGAGCAGAGGGAGAGAGAGAGAAAGAATCTCAAGCAGACTCCCCGCTGAGTGCAGAGCCCGATGCAGGGCTTGATCCCACGACCCAGAGATCATTCCAAACAGAAACTCTGTACCTATAAAACAATAATTCCCATTCCATGCCTCCTCCCCACCCCTGGCAAACAACCATTTTACTGTCTGACTATGAATCTAATGCCTATTCCTTTTTTTTTTGTTTATTTTTTATTGGAGTTCGATCTGCCAACATATAACACCCAGTGCTCTTCCTGTCAAGTGACCTCCTCAGTGACCGTCATCCAGTCACCCCATCCCCCCACCCAGCCTCCCCTTCCCTTGTTCATCTCCCAGAGTTAGGAGTCTCTCATGTTTTGTCACCTTCTCTAATTTTTCTCACTCATTTTCTCTCTTGTCCCCTATAATCCCTTCCACTATTTTTTCTATTCCCCATATGAGTGAAACCCTATAATGATTGTCCTTCTCCGATTGACTTACTTCGCTCAGCATAATACCCTCCAGTTCCATCCATGTCAAAGCAAATGGTGGGTATTTGTTGTTTCTAATGGCTGAGTAATATTCCATTGTATATAGAGACCACATCTTTTTTTTTAAGATTTTATTTATTTATTCATGAGAATACACAGGAGAGAGAGAGGCAGAGACACAGGCAGAGGGAGAAGCAGGCTCCATGCAGGGAGCCTGACGTGGGACTCGATCCCAGGTCTCTAGGATCACACCCTGGGCTGCAGGTGGCCCTAAACTGCTGAGCCACCTGGGCTGCCCAGACTACATCTTTTTTATCTATTCGTCTTTCGATGGACACCGAGGCTCCTTCCACAGTTTGGCTATTGTGGACATTGCTGCTATAAACATTGGGGTGCACGTGTCCTACTGTTTCACTGCATCTGTATCTTTAGGGTAAATCCCCAGCAGAGCAATTGCTGGGTTGAAGGGCAGTTCTATTTTTTAACTCTTCGAGGAACCTCCACACAATTTTCCAGAGTGGCTGCACCAGTTCACATTCCCACCAACAGTGCAAGACGGTTCCCCTTTCTCCGCATCCTCTCCAACATTTGTTTCCTGTCTTGTTTATTTCCACCATTCTCACTGGTGTGAGGTGGTATCTCATTGTGGGTCTGATTTGTATTTCCCTGATGGTAAGTGATGTGGAGCATTTTCTCATGTGCTTCTTGGCCATGTCTATGTCTTCTTTGGTGAAATTTCTGTTCATGTCGTTTGCCCATTTCATGATTGGATTGTTTGTTTCTTTGCTGTTGAGTTTAATAAGTTATTTATAGTTCTTGGATACTAGCCCTTTTTATCTGATATGTCATTTGCCAATAACTTCTCCAATTCTGTAAGTTTTCTTTTAGTTTTGTTCAATGTTTCTTTTGCTGTGCAGAAGCTTTCTATCTTGATGAAGTCCCAATAATTCATTTTTTCTTTTGTTTCCCTTGTCTTCATAGATGTATCTTGCAAGGAGTTGCAGTGGCCAAGTTCAAAAAGGGTGTTGCCTGTGTTCTCCTCTAGGATTTTGATGGATTCTTGTCTCACATTTAGATCTTTCATCCATTTTGAGTTTATCTTTGTGTATGGTGCAAGAGAGTGGTCTAGTTTCATTCCTCTGCATGTGGATGTCCAATTTTCCCAGCACCATTTATTGAAGAGACTGCCTTTTTTTCCAGTGGATAGTCTTTCCTCCTTTATCGAATATTAGTTGCCCATAAAGTTCAGGGTCCACTTCTGGGTTCTCTATTCTGTTCCATTGATCTATGTGTCTATTTTGTGCCAGTACCACACTGTCTTGATGACCACAGCTTTGTAGTACAACCTGAAATCTGGCATTGTGATGCCCCAGCTATGGTTTTCTTTTTTAAAGTTCCCCTGGCTATTCGGGGTTGTTTCTGATTCCACACAAATCTTAAAATAATTTGTTCTAACTCTCTGAAGAAAGTCCATGGTATTTTGATAGGGATTGCATTAAACGTGTATATTGCCCTGGGTAACATTGACATTTTCACAATATTAATTCTGCCAATCCATGAGCATGGAATATTTTTCCATCTCTTTGTGTCTTCCTCAATTTCTTTCAGAAGTGTTCTATAGTTTTTAGGGTATAGATCCTTTACCTCTTTGGTTAGGTTTATTCCTAGGTATCTTATGCTTTTGGGTGCAATTGTAAATGGGATTGATCCTTAATTTCTCTTTCATCAGTCTCATTGTTAGTGTATAGAAATGCCACTGACTTCTGGGCATTGGTTTTGTATCCTGCCACACTGCCAAATTGCTGTATGAGTTCTAGCAATCTTGGAGTGGAGTCCTTTGGGTTTTCTACGTACAGTATCATGTCATCTGCAAAAAGGGAGAGTTTTACTTCTTTGCCAATTTGAATGCCTTTTACTTCTTTTTGTTGCCTGATTGCTGAGGCTAGGCCTTCTAGTACTATGTTGAATAGCAGTGGTGAGAGTGGACATCCCTGTCTTGTTCCTGATCTTAGGGGAAAGGCTCCCAGTGCTTCCCCATTGAGAATGATATTTGCTGTGGGCTTTTCATACATGGTTTTTAAGATGCTGAGGAGTGTTCTCTCTATCCCTACACTCTGAAGAGTTTTGATCAGGAATGGATGCTGTATTTTGTCAAATGCGTTCTCTGCATCTATTGAGAGGATCATATGGTTCTTGTTTTTTCTCTTATTGATGTGATCTATCACGTTGATTGTTTTATGAGTGTGAAACCAACCTTTCATCCCGGGGATAAATCCCAGTTGGTCATGGTGAATCATCTTCTTAATGTACTGTTAGATCCTATTGGCTAGTATCTTGTTGAGAATTTTTGCATATGTGTTCATCAGGGATATTGGTCTATAATTCTCCTTTTTGGTGGGGTCTTTGATTTTGGAATTAAGGTGATGCCGGCCTCATAAAACAAGTTTGGAAGTATTCCATCCCTTTCTATCCTTCAGAACAGCCTTACTAGAATACGTATGGTTTCTTCTTTAAACATTTGATAGAATTCCCCTGGGAAGCCATCTGGCCCTGGACTTTTGTGTCTTGGGAGGTTTTCATGACTGCTTCAATTTCCTCCCTGGTTACTGGCCTGTTCAGGTTTTCTATTTCTTCCTGTTCCAGTTTTGGTAGTTTGTGGTTTTCAAAATATGCATCCATTTCTTCTAAATTGGCTAATTTATTGGAGTATAGCTGCTCATAATACGTTTTTAAAATCATTTGTATTTCCTTGGTATTTGTTGTGATCTCTTTCATTCATGGTTTTTAAAATTTGAGTCTTTTCTCTTTTGTTTTTAATAAGGCTGGCTAATGGTTTATCTATCTTATTAATTCTTTCAAAGAACTAACTCCTGGTTTTGTTGATCTGTTCTACAGTTCTTCTGGTCTCTACTTCATTGAGTTCTGCTCAAATCTTTATTATTTCTCTTCTTCTGCTGGGTGTAGGTTTTATTTGCTGTTCTTTCTCCAGTTCCTTTAGGGGTGAGGTTAGCTTGTGTAGTTGAATTTTTTCCAATTTTTTGAGGGAGGCTTGTATTGCCATGTATTTCCCTTAGGATTGTTTTGCTGTATCTCAAAGATTCTGAATGGTTGTATCTTCATTCTCATTAGTTTCCATGAACCTTTTTACTTCTTCTCTAATATCCTGGTTGACCCATTCATCTTTTAGCAGGATGCTCTTTCACTTCCATGTGTTTGAGTTTCTTCCAAATTTCTTCTTGTGATTGAGTTCTAGTTTCAAAGCATTATGGTTTGAAAATATGCAATGGGAATGCAATCCCATTCTTTTGATATTGGTTGAGACCTTATTTGTGATCCAGTATGTGGTCTATTCTGGAGAAAGTTCCATGTGCACTTGAGAAGAATGTTTATTCAGTTGCATTTGGATGCAAAGTTCTGTAAATATCTGTGAAATCCATCTGGTCCAGTGTATCATTTAAACCCATTGTTTCTTTGGTGATGTTGTGCTTAGAATATATGTCATTTGCAGAAAGTGCTGTGTTGAAGTCTCCTACTATTAGTGTATTATCTAAGTATGTCTTTACTTTGTTATTGATTGATATACTTGGCAGCTCCTACATTAGAGGTATAAATATTCATGATTGTTAGGTCCTCTTGTTGGATAGATCCTTTAATATGATATAGTGTCCCTCTTCATCTCTTACTACAGTCTTTGGGATAAACTTTAATTTATCTGATATTAGGACTGCTACCCCAGCTTTCTTTGAGGACCATTTAAATGGTAAATGGTTCTCCAACCTTTAACCTTCAGGCTGTAGGTATCCTTAGGTCTAAAATGAGTCTCTTGTAGATAGCAAATAGATGGATCTTGCTTTTTTATCCAGTCTGAAACCCTGTGTCTTTGATGGGATCATTTAGCCCATTCACATTCAGAGTAACTATTGAAAGATATTAGTGTCATCATAATACCTATTCAGTCCCTGTTTTTGTGGATTATTTCTTTGGACTTCCTCTTTCTTTTACAGAGTCCCCCTTAATATTTCTTGCAGAGCTGGTTTGGTGGTCACATGTTCTTTTAGTTTCTGCATATCTTGGAAGCTCTTTATTCTGAATGGGAGCCTTGCTGGATAGAGTATTCTTGGCTGCAGGCTCTTCTCATTTAGGACCCTGAATATATCTTGCCAGCCCTTCCTGGCCTGCCAGGTCTCTGTGGAGGGGTCTGCTCTTCATCTAATATTTCTCCCCATATAAAGTAAGAATCTCTTGTCTCACACTGTTTTAAGGATTTTCTCTTTGTCTTTGGAATTTCCAAATTTCACTATTAAATGTCAAGGTGTTGAACGGTTTTTATTGATTTTATTGATTTGGGACCTCTCTATCTCCTGGATCTGAATGCCTGTTTCCCTCCCCAAATTAGGGAAGTTCACAGCTATGATTTGTTTAAATATGCTTTCTGGTTCTCTGTCCCTCTCAGCATTTTCTGGAACCCCAATTATACGTAGATTCTCCTTCTGAGGCTATCATTTATTTCCCTTAACCTTTCCTCATGATCTTTTAATTGTTTTTCTCTTTTTTCCTCAGCTTCCTTCCTTGCCATCAACTTGTCTTCTATGTAACTCACTCTCTTCCACCGTATTAACCCTCGTCATTAGGACCTCCAGTATGGATTGGATCTCATTTAATTGATTTTTAATTTTGGCCTGATTAGATCTAAATTCTGCAGGCATAAAGTCTCTTGAATCCTTTATGCTTTTTTCCCGAGCCACCAATAACTTCATAACTGTGTTTCTGAATTGGCTTTCTGACATTGAATTGTAATCCATATTATGTAACTCTGTGGCAAAGGGTAGTGTTTATGATTCTTTCTTTGTGGTGAATTCTTCTTTCTAGTCTTTTGCTCAGTGCAGGGCTGTATGAGCAGGCTGAGTCAAGACTATCAACCATGACCCAAGGAAATTTCACACTAGGTGATTCTGAGGAGGTCAGAGACCAGAAAATGAAAACAAAGATCAGAACAAAGTAAAACCAAAGGACCACTAAAGTGAAAAGTAAATTTTAAAACAAAGTATTAAAAAAAAAGAAAGGGCCAATAATCCCAAAGAAGAAAAAAAAAAAAGAAGAGAAAAAAGCAAAAGTAAAGAGGAAAAAGAAAGAGAAGAAAGAAATAAAAGGGGGGAGGGACTGGGAGATGGTGGCGGTGATGAAGTTGTAGTGGAGGGAGAATGTAGTCTACCTGAGGGGTCCTAGAGGGTGATCCTCTTGGTTCTGAGTGTATTAAGTTCTGTTAGAAGATGCTCAGTCCCAAATTTATATAAACCAGATATACTTGTAGAGGGCCCCAACATTCATCACCAAAACATAAATGAGATAAAAGAGAAGGGCACAATGGGAATGAAGAGAGAATATAATCTCACAGAATGAACCAGCACGGTATACCACTTGTTCTGGGTGCATGCTGGTCATGTTTTAGAAGGTATTAACTCACGCCATTGTAGAACAAAATGAGGTAGAGAAAACGAAAAAACACAAAAGAAAAAAGCATATCTCATTTATCTCCCAAAATTAAGTTGAGTATGTTGAAGGGAAACTAGAAGTGGAAATATATCTAAGACGTGTAATTGTAAAAATATGAAAGTCAAAAAAGAAGAAACTTAAAAATGAAGAGGTGGTAAAATATTTTAGTTAAAGTGGGAAAAGAGAAAATTGGAAACTTACAGTCTGATATAAAAACTAGTTGTACTGGAAAAAAGGGGGGAAATAGAGGGGTACCCTCTAGTTCTATATACTGTAGATCCCTCGACTTCCCCTGGAGCTTTCCAGCGCTGCTGGGTCGGGAACTTGCTCTTCCCCTGTCCTTCCAGCTGGTCTTCTGGCGGAGGGGCGGGCTGTGCCGATTCTCAGGTGTGTGCCCCTTGGGGAGCTGTCCCGCCCCCTGCTGGGTGCAGGGTCATGGGGAGCCGACCTGACCTCCCGTGAGGCCCGTGTCCCCTGGCGGCCACGCCTCTCCCAGGCACCGGGTGACACCAGGAGGGACAACCCCACCAGCGGTGGCCAGGTCTCCCTGGCCCTGGAGGGCGCCCCTCGTCCCCGCAGTGACTCCCGCCGTCTCCCAGTCCGCAGGGGCCTGGATGCTCCCGGGGCAGGAGCGTCCTCGCTGTCCTGGGCCCTCCCCGCCTCGGCCTGTCCCGGGGGGAGGCGGGATCCCGGCTGTGTCCCCGGCGCCCTGGGGTCCGGGGTCTGCGCTGCTGGAGTCGCGCTCCCGGGGAGCCCCCTCCGCCCGGAGCCCCGCCCGATCCCCCGAGGCCGCGGGGCGCGCTCCAGCCCTTTACGGAGATGGGCCGGTGTGGGGGGCGCTCTCCCCCGGCGCCCCTCCTGGGTCAGTGACCCCGGGACCTGGAGGTCCCCCCCCCCCCCGGGATCCCGCCCGGGGTCCCTGCTGAGCGCCTTTCCTGGGGAGGAATCCGGGGCGGATTGTAAAGCTCCCGCTGGTCCGGGGCTGGGCTTTCCCGCCGGGAGGCTCCCCGCAGGCCTTAGCCCGGCTCCTCCGGTGCCCCTCCCCACTGACTCTTTTTTTATTTTTTTTTTCTTTTCCGCCTTCCTACCTTGTTAGAAGCGGAAACCCTTCTCCCTGTAGCGTCCAGGCTGTTCTCCCTTTAAATCTCAGGCCAATTTCGTAGGTGTTCAGGTGACTTGAAAGTTATCCAGGTAAGTTGGTGGGGCAGGTGGCTTGGGGACCCTGCTTCTCTGCATCTTAACAGCATATCTCTAATGCCTATTCTAATACCTCATATGAATGGAATCAGAGTATATTTGATACATTGAATATATTAAAACAAAATATCCATTTTGTTTTTCATCTTTATGTTTTTGAAGTATAATCGACATACTATATTATAGTAGTTTCATGTGTACCACATAGTGATTTAACACTTGTCTGCATCATGAACTGATAAGCAATAACAATTTTGTTTGTTTGTTTGTTTGTTTTTAAAGATTTAATTTATTCACGAGAGACACACAGAGAGAGGCAGAGACATAGGCAGAGGGAGAAGCAGATTCCCCATGGGGAGCCGGATGCAGGACTCGATCCCAGGACCCCAGAATCATGGCCTGAGCCAAAGACAGACACTCAACCAATGAGCCACCCAGGTGCCTCAACAATATCCATTTTAAATGCCATATCCTTAGGGCACCTGGGTGGCTCAGGTGGTTAAGAATCTGTGTTTGGCTCAGGTCATATCCCAGGGTCCTGGATCAAGTCCCAGGTCAGACTTTCTGCTGAGCAGAGGGCCCCCCTTCTCCCTTTGCCCCTCCCCCTGCTTATGCTTGCTCTTTCTCTCTCTCTCAAGTAAACAAAAATCTTTAAAAAAAAAATCGTAAGTAAACTTTGGCTGGAGTAAACTCTAGCAAACCCCACTACATTGCAAGTTTTTGAGAAAGGACCATCTCCCTATCCATATGATGCCCAGCACAAAGCCTTTCACAAAGTAGGCATCTAGTAAATATTTAATGTACTTAATAGAAGAATGAGAAGTTAATGGAAGACCATAATAATAAACACAAAGAATCCTTCACTTCTTCTACCCTTTATTTGAAAGTAACTCGTTTTTATTTGCTAATTTCCACAGTTTTGTTATTAAAAACATTCTTTAAGGAAGTACATGTATATTCTCTGCTTATCAGTTTGCCAAAAATAGTGATCTGTTGAAATCATCTAATTCGTCTATTAAGGTGAAATAATACAATGCTTCTTTTGCCAGGAAGAAAAATGGACCCTCATGAGTGATTACTTCAAGAGTTTTATTTAACTGTGTAATCAGATATCTGATCTTCAATATGTTGGTTTTAAATTTCAGCCATCCTTCTGAGGAGCCACACTCTCAGCAAAGTTATTTAATTATGGAAAACGAAGAAGCCATGGCTTTACTGCATGGAATTCAAAACCTCGCCTAATGTGAATGTTGCTCAACAAAGTGTCAGATTTTGCAAAACAAGCATTCCTCAGTAATACTCAATACACAAGTTACATTTTCAGAGGTTTATCAGAGAGTTAACAGCATGGAAGGAGAGGAGAAAAGCAATCAATATTGATTAATAACTGGAAATGTATATTATTCCATGTACATTTGAATTTCATGATTCCAATTATACAAATAGCTTTTCAGTGGAAAACAATCCAAAAAGTGGTTCAAAAGATCTCAAGCAGGTGGAGCAGAGAAGATGGAATCATGTTGGAATACACACCTCCACCTGAACCATAATATCGCCACCACAGCCGTATAATTTATCTCAACAACTCCAGGTCAAGACCAAACATTGCTGCCTTTTTCAGCAAATATATGGGACTGGTATTTTTAGGTACTCTTCCCCTGGGGCCAGCGGCTGGAACTTATTTATTGTTGTAGGCTGCCACCTGCTGGTCCCTCACCAAGATTCATGGGAAAGAAGGAGGGACCCTCAGACCCTCACTCCACCCCCCCCCCCACACACCCTTCTCTTGCTCTCATTTCCCCAAGGAGACCTCAGTAAACATGAAGAAGGAAGCTCTTGATCTCAGTACCCAGCAATATAATTCAGCCTCTCAATATACTAGAACAATTTTTCAGTGAATAAGCAGTGCACTCTAAGACAATTGAGCGGCTACAAGATCCTCTAGGACCTGGGGAATTCAGAAAGCAAATGAAGCTGGTTCTAGTTTCACAGCATTGATAGCAGAGTGTCCAGGGAGGCAGGAGTGGCACACAGGGGGGATGAGTCAAACCAAGGAAAATCACTTCTTTCTACTCAACAGTGTTTTTGTCTGCTCTCTTCCTATAAAAGGGGATTAGTGGCAGGCTGTGAAGAGATTTTCCAGCTGGAATCTGGAACATGTGACTGTCAAAAAGGAGTTGCGTGCAGTTAGCTCATTCTAGGGGACCTGGGGACCGACGTTAGGCCTGCAGTGGCCAATACAGCAACCACCAGCCACAGGGGGCCATGAGGCATTTGAAATGTGGCCGACTTGAATTGAGCTGTGCTAGAGGTATACAAGACTGGATTTGAAAGGAAAGAAAGAAGAATGAAGAAGGAAAGAAAGAAGAATTACGAAAGAAGAATGTAAACTATCTTGCTAATTATCTATATTGGTGATATATTAAAGTGATAATATCTTGAATAAATTGAACCAGAACGTATTATTAAAATTAATGTCATCTGTTTAGTTTTTAAATACGGCTACTAGAAAAAAAGTGAATTACATACGTGGCTCACATTTTTCTTTTCAACAGTGCTGAGTTCCACAAGTAATCGTGGGTAATGTTTACTGTGCCCTTACCAGTACCTCGTAAGTACACTACGCTAAGGGTTTTACGCACGCTGGTTTTTCACTTAATGCCCACAATAGCACTATTAAACATACGTTTTATTGTTATTTCATTTTCACATATCAGGAAACTGAGACTCACAGAGAATAAGCAACAGGGCTACCCAGTTGGTGAGTTACTGTGTGTGGACTTGAACCCAGACGGGTAAGAGACCAAACCCAGAAAGCATGCACCCACAATGCATCGATTCTTCTAGTAGGGCTCTCATTGGCCCTCCCTCTCTTGAGGTCCAATCCTCTCTCCCATCCCCTGATCAGGCCTTTTTTCTCTCTGTAGGGCCACCTTGCTGTAAATTCTATAGTCAGGTAAAAGGAGGTTTCGCTCCCACATTTTCCTAGGCCTGTATTAAATAACGAATTTAGAGGTGGAATAATAGTATATAGAGGTAGAATTCTTTCCAACAATTCTTTCTAATTTTTGTCCGTGTTGGCTTTCAGTGTCTCGAGGTATAAAATTTCTCAGACATCATAAATCCTTGAGAAAGCGCTCTAAGAGGTTTTAGGTGAAAACAGATTTTCCAGATTTGCCTGAAATTGTTTTAGCTTTTTTGCAAAGAGGGAATACTCTGTTTATACAAAAGCACTACAGGGAATACTGTTTATACAAAAGGCAGACTTTCTGTGAGCCTCAGATCCTTCCGTTATTTGTGTACACCTATGTATACACATGCGTGCTCACACAGAAGGTCATTTATAATCTCTCATGAAAAAATTAGGCTCTTGATCTTTTTTAGTGTTTGTGAAGCAAATCTTAAAATTTTAAAACAAGTAACATTGTTATTTCTGGAATCATTGCTCAGGAATGAGTATATGCAACCTCTCCCCTGTGTCTGATCACTTGCTGCTTGATCTCTAATTGTTTTGGGGTCTCTCTAGTGGTGAAATTTTTGGCAGCAGATAGCAGAGCAAAACCCCAACAAATCCTATGTTATGCAACACAGTTTTGTAGTCTAAGCAGAAAAATCAAAGACTAGATTCTAGAAGGTAAGTCCATCCATCCCCCTATCCAACCATCCACCCATTTACCCATCCATGCCAGGCATGGGGAATAGAGATTCCACAATAAACTTAACCCTGGCCTCATGGAACTTACATTCTCGTGAGAAAGGCAGACAATAAACAAGTAAACAAGCGAATCGAAACAACAGATTAAGATGAGTCCCGCGAAGGATGCAAATTGAGTGTGGAGACAGAGGGCCACCTACTTTAGATCAAGTGACCAGAGAAAGATCCAGCTCCATGAGGCTGGTGAGGGCAAGCAGAGCAGCAGTGAGAGCAGGAGACAGAAGTGCTGCTAAAAGCCTGCAGTTCTAGGAAGGGAGTGGGGACGATCAATGGGATCCAGTGTGCAAAGGCAAGTGTGCAGAGGACACAGAGGGAGAAGCAGCAAGTGCGGGAGAGGTCATCCAGGGACTTCAGGCAGAGTAGGGAGTTTGGGTTTTATCCAAAGCTCTCTGTGGAAAGCTCCTGCGAGTTCCTAAGCAGATGGGTGATGCATGCAGACTTGTACTTTTTAAAGAGTACTCTCCTTGCTGGGTGGAAAGTAGACAGAAGAGGCAGGACGCGAAGTTGGAAGTGTTTCCTGACACCGATGCTTCTTTTACCCCTTGGCATTACTTTTCCCCCCCACATCTGGGCAGCTAACAGTTGCTGTGCTCAGATTCCCAAAGTGTTCTGTCCGTTTTCCAGATTAAAACTTTCTCATTTCCTTTCCTGTTATTTTCTTATTTTATTGGGGGTGGGGGAGGTGGCGGGAGAGAAAGGGCCACGGGAGAAGGAGAGAAAAATCTTAAGCAGGCTCCACACCCAGCAGGGAGCCCGATGCCGGCTCGATCTCACAACCCCGAGATCCTGACCTGAGCCGAAATCATGAGAGGGTTGCTTAGTTGACTGAGCTACCCAGGCGCCCCTCTTTCTTGTTATTTTTAAGATTTAGATATAGTTGACACATAGCTTAACAATAACTACATGACACTTCAGTACTTAGATATACTGTGGAATGGTGACCACAGTAATTCTAGTTAACATCTGTCACCACACATAGTTAGAAATGGGTGTGTGTGTGTGTGTGTGTGTGTGTGTGTGTGTGATGAGATGAGATATACTCTTAGCAACTTCCAAATAGACAATACAGCATTGTTAGTTCTAGTTACCATGCTGGGCATTACATCGCCAGGATTTATTTGCTTTATAGCTGGGGGTTTGTACCTCTTAACCCACTTCACCCACTTTGCCCACCCCCCAACTCCTCTTCTGCTGACTGCATATTTAGAATCTCTAAACTCTGAAGAACAATTCAAGAGTTATTCTGAGAATAATAATAATAATAATAATAACTCAGAGCATTCTAAACATCTGGCTATAATGTGATAAAGAAGTTTAGCCTTGGTGCTGGCTATGCCTACAGCTCCAGGACCCTGGCTCAGGCTCCAGCTTCTGCCTGGAGATGTATGCACGCCCTTCATGGGGCATTTCAACGCTTCTTCACTTCCAGGCACTGTAGTTAGTCAGAAAAAGTCTTTTCATAATGATGATGAAGTACAGTGTGTGGTTCTGTGACAGAAGCTCAGTGCTCCCGAGGACACGCCTACCCAGCTCACCGTTAAGCGCAGCCCCACGTGGGACCCTCTCTTGAGAAGCTCAGTTGAACTCATAGGAGCCCCTTCAATTGTCCCCTTGGGGCTTAGTTGACGCTTTCTGCATTTCTCAAGCAGTGGGCTGACCTGGTTTCCCATGCTTCCCGCTGGTTATCCCTTGGATTAACACTCCTCCCCCACCTCTTTAGGGCAGGCTGATTCACAGGATGTAGGGCAGCAACACCTCTTTCAAGGAGTGAAAAAAACTCTTGTGCTGGAGATCTTCCATTCACCCCTACCTCCACCAACCTGCTCTCCGCCCTTCTCAGCCCTGCTCTGACCCCTGGGAGGCTGACCTGAGCTCGCACTGCGCAGACCAGAAGGCCTCTGGCTTCCAGCTGGGTTTGGCTCTGAGGACCCCAGCAGGAAATCAGAGAGAAGGCAATGAGGTCAGTGTTTTTCTCCTCCCACTTCCTCCCTGAATGGAGCCCTGGGTGGGCTCCACGCTGGCTCTGAGCCCCCTCCACACTACTAGCTGCTTCTGCTCCTTCCTCATTCCCCTTCAGGCTAAATAATAGTAATGGCCACCCTGCTGTTACAGGTCCCTGAGCCCCCTACTCCTCACCACCTCTGTCTCTTTATTAAATGCTCATAAAATTATCCCAGTTAGAATGCACCAGTTCCCTGCTCAGACCCTGACAAATACAACCTTCTCCTTTAAGGGTCCTTCTGGCGCTCCCCTGAAGAGTTGTAATGACTCTGACCCCTGATTTTCAATTGAGAGTGACCAATGTCTCACCCCATCCCCTTCCTCCTTCCAGCAGGAGAGTCCTTCCCTGCAGGACCATATCCTACATCCCCCAAGTCTTTACGACCATTTGATTCACTCCCTCTGAGCTCCTGCCATGTTAGGCAGATAAAGCTTCACACAGAGGAAACCAAGTATCCAGATCATAAGCCACAAGCTACCTATGCTATTCATTCTCTCTCCTTGACTATTTATAAAGACAAAAATTAATGTTCATTCTCTCTCCTTGACTATAAGGACAAAAATTAATGTGTGGTGCACATATACTAACCCCTAAAGCATAGCACTAAACATGCAGAGATGCAAACATGGTGAACTGTATTATTATTTAAGAATAACAGCAGCAATTATGTGTGGAGTGCGTGTCACATGGCAGGTGTTAGTGTGAACACTTTCCAGGTGTGAACCCATTCAACTGTTCACAACGCTCTTTAGAGACGGGGACTATTATCATCCTCACTTTGTAGACAAGAAAACCTAGACACAGAGAAGTTACACAACTTACCCAAGATTAAACAGCTGGTAAGTGGCAGATCTGGTGCTCAAACCATGGCTATTTGGCTATAAAGGCCAATGCTCTTAATTAAATATAGTAAATAATTATAATCTGCTGTGAAATCTTAGTAAGGAATCCTGCATTCAATGCTTACAGATGGCTTCCTTTGGAATCCTTTATTATAGAATATGTTGGTAGGGAGAAAATAAACACTGGAAGCCTTTGGCAGGAAGAAAAAGTAGATTCCCATGGCATTGAAAACAAAACAAGAAAAAATTTAGAACACTGTCCAATCCTCTGACATTAGAACATTAGATTAGGGCAAAAGGCATACTTTAATTTTTTTTTAATTGCTGATTTTGATAGAACACATTTTTTTTTAAAGATTTTATTTATTTGGGAGAGAGAAAGCACAAGCAGGGAGAGTGGCAGAGGGAGAGGGTGAAGCAGGCTCTCTACTGAGCAGGGATCCCAACTCAGGACTCGATCCCAGGAACCCAAGATCATGGCCTGAGCCAAGGGCAGATGCTTAACTGACTGAGCCACCCAGGCACCTCTGACAGAACATGTTTAAATGGAAAATAGGTTGTTGCAGAAGATACAAGATGTCATAGGATGCTTGTCTTTAAAAAGAGGATATGAGGCCACCTGCCCGACTCAGTCTAAAGAGCATGCAATTCTTGATCTCAGAGTTATGAGTTCGAGCTTTACATCGGATGTAGAGATTACTAAAAAAAATATCAATAAACTTAAAAAAGAGGGTATGTATTCATTTATAACAATGGTTCTCTAACCCTAGTGTGACAGCCATTAAGGGGCTCATCACGTGAAGATTCCTGGGCCCTACATCAAACTTCTGAAGAGGAATCCCTAAGGCATTGTAGTCGGCAAATGATGGCCTCCTAAAGGTGTCCACATCATCCTCCCCAAACCAGTGATCTATTTCCTTATGTGGCAAAGAGACTTTGCAGGTGTGGTTCAGTTGAGCATCGTAGGATGAGAAGATGATCGTGCATCATCCGGGTGCCCCTAATGGATTCACAAGGGTCCTTATAAGTCAAAGAGGGAGGCAAGGGTCTCAGAGTCAGAAGAGATGTGACACAGATATGGAGGCCAGAATGATGAGGCCCTGAACCAAGGAATGTTGGCAGCTTCTAGAAGCTAGAAAAGCTGAGGAAACGGACTCTCCCCTGGATGGTCCAAAAGGCATGCACCCTGCCTGATTATTTTTAGGCCTCTGACCTCCAGAACCATAAGGCAATAGTTTCTCTTGTTTAAAGCCACTGAGTCTGTGGTCATTTGCTACAGCAGCAACAGGAAACCAACATAACAGTCAATTTCGGAATCTGCATTTGCAACAAGCTTAGGCAACTCTCTTGTAAATCACCTCTGAGGAGCACAGCCTTATAGGATCAGCCTAGGCACCTGCCCCTGGCAACAGGGTAGGCGTGATCAACAGCTCCTCCAGCCTTTTGTATTTAAAATGAGAGCAGCCTGGGTGGCTCAGTGGTTTAGTGCCACCTTCTGCCCAGGTGGTGATCCTGGAGACCTGGGATTGAGTCCTGCATTGGGCTCCCTGCATGGAGCCTGCTTCTCCCTCTGCCTGGGTCTCTGCCTCTCTCTGTGTGTGTCCCTCATGAATAAATAAATAAAATCTTAACAAAAATAAAAATTAATAAAATGGATTCCATGACCCCAGGATCACGACCCGAGCCAAAGGCCAGCGCTCAACTGCCGAGCCACCCAAGTGTCGTTAGCTGCACAAACTTTGCCACTTCCTTTTCCTCCACGAGCTTCTGTTGCAAACCTATTTGCAGCTCTAGGAGAATAACACCCCAAATATATATATATATATATATATATATATATATATATATATATATATAGACAAAGCAGCTCATAATAGATGCATAATAGGTGCATAATAGATGCTCGGGAAAATGTGAAGTCCTTTCTCTTTTCCGTTCCCCCTTCCCCCCTTCCTTTCGTGCTGCCCACAACTTGAACGACAAAACTGGTAAGATTCTGTGAGTGTGAATCTTCACATAGCAGCCCAGTTCACCATAGCAGCTCATGGCTTTCTCCAGAGACCCCAAGGTTAGGTGCTGACCACTTCCACTTCCTAAAGTGAGGGGCTACCTCAGCCGGGGAGAGTTTGCAAAGCTGTCACTTGACACCAGTTTTGTGACTTTAATCCGGATCCCATCTGGAGGGTGTAAAACATTGGCAGCTGGAGCTCAGACCAGATTTCTCCGAGCGGGGAGGGAAGTGACGAGCCGCGACGTCCCAGGTGGGAGGTCCGACAGGTGCGACAGGTGCGCGGCGCAGATGGGCAGGACGTGCGCGCTTCAGAGATGACCCACGGGCCCCTGCGGGAGCAGCGCGTTTGGAGGTGACGGTGCGCCCTCTAGTGGCGGATGCAAGGAGCGCGGTTTTCTCTGGGCCCGAGGTGCGCCCCTCTGGGGAGCCAGCCCGGCTGGGGTGGGGGGAAGTCCTGTGGGACCCGGTGACCCAGAAAGGCCAGGAGATCTCCGCAGGAGGAGAGTGGACTGTTCGCCCAGGATCAGGGACACAGAGGAGGTATTTTTGCCTGAATCTAGGAGAACGGTTGAGGAGAGACGTCCAGTGAGATGGGGAGGGCTCTGAAGGACCCACAAATAACCCCACAAAACGCGTGAGCAGGTGGTGTGGGGCAGGGGAGTGGAGAATAAAACTCTCTCTCTATCGCACCCCAGGAGTCCTGCTTCTTCAATGTAATCACTTTTTAAAAACTGTGTGAAGGGAAGATTATATAAGATCATGAAGATTTTTCAGAAAAAAAAAATCATATTCTGGGAAATTTTTCATATTTTCCAAAAGAATGTAAAGCCTATTCAATACCTACTGAACCATATAGAAACCATTTGTTCACATTTTTGTAGACACATTCATAGATCCTTTTCCTTTCCTCCGAATGAAACAGCTCAGGTGTTTCTTGCTAATTATAACAGTAATATATGCTCACTGTAAAAAACAAAAAACAAAAAACAAACAAAACAAAAACAAAAACAAACAAACACCAAATACAGGGGCACCTGGGTGGCTCGGCCGGTTAAGTGTCCGACTCTTGATTTCAGCTCAGGTCATGATCCCCGGATCCTGAGATCCAGCCCTGCATTGCAATTCCAGCTTAGTGCAGAGTCGGCTTGAGAATTCTCTCCCTCTCCCTCTCCCTCTGTCCCTCCCCCTGCTCACTTGCTCTCTCTCTCTCTCTCAAAAATAAAATAAATTTTTAAAATCTTTTTTAAAAAATCATAAACTACAGAAAAGTTTAAATAAAAAGCAAAAATATCCTATAATCCCAGTAATCAGTGTTAAATACTGGTAGCATCTCGGAACTATTCTTTCAGACTTTTAGAGTCATAATTCTCAGAGCTATAAATATATTTAGGAAGAATGTACATTGATGTTCTTTGGAAAGAAAGAGTATCTCTAAAGCATCCTGGAGCACAGCACTGTTAAACAGCCTTTGTATGAATATTTTGTGGAATTGCAAGTTCATTATCTCAAAATTCCTTCCACACAGGCAAGTAAACTTTGCTCAGTCTCTTCCCATTCAAACTATGACCCTGCCGTTCACTCCTTGTGACCTTGGGCACACTGTCTAATCTTTCCATTGCTCATTTTTTCATCTGTAGAATGGAGGTAATAATAAGAAATACTTTATCAGTTTGGGAAGCGTTTAATGAGATGATGAATATTGTTAGCAGTGTGTCTGGCATATAGTAAACTCTCAATTAATGTTGGCGTTTAGAACCCCTCCGGATTGTCATCCTTTGCCTGCGTTCCAGACTTCTACAAGATAAATTCAATTCCTACTCCACGTGAGGCCTTCAATTATTGGGAGATTTCCATCACGGCATTTTGTGTCTCCTCTGGACATTCATAAATGAGTCACTGTTCTTAAAATACACCCCCTCCAGCGGGGTAAGGTACCTAAGACATGTGCTGGGTGCTAAGAATGGTAAACATTAGTTACTCCCACATTCTGAACACCACTTCTCAGCATAGACTCCTGACCTTTCTCCTGGGATCTGATTCTATTTCTCTCTCTTTTAGAGTTGGTTTTGAAATCGGGATGCCTGGGTGGCTCAGTGGTTGAGCGTCTGCCTTTGGCTCAGGTCATGATCCCGGGGTCCTGGGATTGAGTCCCACATCGGGGTCCCCACGGGGGGCCTACTTCTCCCTCTGCCTATGTTTCTGCCTCTCTCTCTCTCTCTCTCTCATGAATAAATAAAATCTTTGAAATCACATGCAACACTTTTCATCAATCTCTATTCATTTTCATTACTAGGCTTTGTCCACTCTTCTTTTGGAACATGATTCAGTTCATAAAATGAGATGATAATTCTTTCCCACTCAATGCTATCTACAACATTGTGATCACTCCTCTTTTTTTTTAAATTGAGGTATAATTGACACAACCCTATATTGGTTTCAGGTATACAACATAATGATCTGATATTTGTATATATTGTGAAATGATCATCACAATACATCTAGTTAGCATCCATCACCTCACAGTTACATTTTTTTTCTTGTGGTGAGAACTCTGAAGATCTACTCTCCTAGCCACTTTCAAATATACAATACAGTATTATTATCGACAGCCACCATGTGGTACATTACATGCCATAACTTATTTTATAACTGGAACTTTGTACCTTTTGGTCTCTTCACTCATTTTGCCCATGGCCCCCCACCCCTTGCCTCGGGCAGCTACCAATCTATCTTCTGTATCTATGACCTTTTTTTTTTTGTTTGTTTCTGAGAATTTTTTTTTTAGATTTGACATATAAGTGAGATCATATGGCATTTGTTTTTTTCTCTGTCTGACTTATTTCATTTACCATAATGCCCTTAAGGTCCATCTGTGTTGTCACAAATGGCAAGATTTCCTTCTTTTTTTATAGCTGAGTAAGAGTACAGTGTGTGTGTGTGTGTGTGTGTGTGTGTGTCACATTTCCATTATCCATTCATCCATTGATGTACATTTAGGTTGCTTCCATGGCCTGGCTATTGTAAATAATACTACAATGACCCGTGAGGGTACATATATCTTTTCCAGTTACAATTTTCATTTCCTATGGGTAAATACCCAGAAGTGGATTATCTGGATCATCTGGTATTTCTATTTTTAATTTTTTGAGGAACCCCCCACAATGTTTCCCATAGTGGCTGCACCACACTGCTTCCTTTTCTTGACTTTGCAAATGAACTCTCTAACAACCTGTTACATAATTTTTCCAGGATTCAAGCATAAGCTCACTGGTTTTAAATTTCTAGAATCTTTCTCTTCTTAAAAAAAAAAAATTAGTGGGTGCCTGTGTGGCTCAGTGGTTGAGCATCTGCCTTTGGCTTAGGTTGTGATCCTGGGGTCCTGGGATCGAGTCTTGTATTGGGTTCACCACAGGGAGCCTGCTTCTCCCTCTGCCTATCTCTTAATCTCTCTCTCTCTTTCTCTCTCTCTCTCTCTCTCATGAATAAATAAAAACAATATTTTTTTAAAAAAATTAGAGTATCTGCCTCCATTGTATACTTTTTGAACCTCCCTGATTATTCAGAGATTGTGTGTTTGGCAATATGCCAGTGCATTCCTATAGCGCTCTAGAGTGTTTCATCATTGGAACTTTCTTCAAATGTGGCTTTCTGAGCTCTATCCTCATCAGGCTGAGGCTTTCATTTCTATTAATGAGTTTACTTTCATTCTCCCAGATACAGACATGAGATTTCATTCACAGTTTCCTTGTTTATTCAAATTTGTATTTAGGTGTGAATATGTCATTTTATGTATCATATTGTTAGCATATGTGTGAGATAATTGAAAATACACATATATTGATCTCTGTCCTCAGTTCCTGGCACAGAGCTCCTAAAACCTTTGTGATTTCTGAAGTGATAAGCACTAGGAACATCTCTTCTTCTAATATTTGATCTTTGACCCCATCCCTGACACAAGACTCGTTAAATTAAGCTCTTGTAAATTCCTAAGTGATAAGAGCACTAGAAGCATCTATTGAGGTGGTTGTGGATGGCCTCCCCCGTGGGGGTTGGCCACCAGAAAGACTAAGCCATGATTAGAGGCTTGGAATCTTCAGCCCCCTGCCCATCCTCCAGAGAGAGAGGAGCTGGACACGGAGTTAATAATTGGTCACACCTACATGAGGAAGCCTCCATGAAATCCCAATAATAAATAGGAGGTTTGGAGAGCTTCCAGGTTGGCAGACACATCCACACATCAGAAGGGTGATGCATTCCAACTCCATGGGGACAAAGTCTATCCTAAATGTTGAAGCATGTGGACCATGCTTTCTTCCTACTCCGTTAAGAAAAAAGTAGTATCTCTATTGCTTTACTCCATCAGAGTTTAATAAAGCGTACTAAATCTCTCAGATCCTATAATACATTGCTTATAACTAATTTTTGAGGGAAAAATTCATTAAATAGATACATTTTTTTTCTGGTTCATTCTGTCTTTGCATGCTGGCTTATTGACTTACTCTGTGCAGACTCTATGGCATAAAATGCCTGCTCTCAGCTCTTGAGTTTATACGATACAGAGATACAAGACATACAGATAGACTAAACCAGAGAGCTAGTCTTTCCATCTTCTTTCTGTTTTCCATCCTCCTCCTTTTCTCCCTCCTTCTCTTTATTCTTTCTCTCTCATTTTCCCAAATCAAACTGTCAACAGGAGAGACTCCAACAGGCCTCATCTGAACTAAGTACCCACGCCATTCAACAATCAACCATGATGCCCAAAGTTCCCCTTGTCACTTGGGAGCTGGGAGGCAGGTAAGGGCATTCATTTGGGATGGGCCAGACATTCCAGAAGTTGTCTCTTAAGAGAGCAGAGCTACCTGCAAGTTCTTAACACTCAGTAATTTTCACTGAATTGGACCAAGAAGAGAGCTTTCAAGAGTTTCACTAGTAATTCCTGCAATGATCTAATTTCAAGGCTGATATCTTTTTGGACACTTATACAACAGGAAGACCAAACAATCAATGGTTTTACAGATGTCATCATTTTTTAAAGATGTATTTATTTATTTTAAAGTGAGAGAGAGAACACCAGCAGAAGGAGGGCAGAGGTAGAGAGAGAGAATCAGACTCCCCGCTGAGCATAGAGCCCAACATGGGGCTCGATCTCATGACTCTGAGATCACCAGCTGAGCCCAAATCAACAGATTAACAGCTTAATGGATTGAGCCACCCGGGCACCCCTACACATGTCATCATTTTGCCACTCATCATTCCAAGTTGTAACTAAGTATAGTAATGCAGTGATAAGTCAAAGTCTACGTGTTTCCTTAAAAAATTTTTAAAAATTAAAAAGCCAGAGTTTTCGATGAACAAAAGCAAATTTCTTAGTTCTTGGAAAAAACAAAAGCTTCAGAGTTTGTTAGGAAACTTGCAAGATTCTTGGCATTCGAATTGCTTTTACAAAGCAATACTGGGATGAGTCAAGTATAATTGAATCAGGAACATATGGATTATATTCTCCCTTAAATATACATGGGTATAAAATGAAGGGGAAGAGAATTTGCCAAATGTGTTACCAAAACAAAACACTTTCAAAATAACTTGAGACACTCAACAGACCCCAAACACAGCTGTGTTCTCTTATGTCGAAAAAATGCATTTTCCCTTCGATGTCTTGATATGTTAATCTAATTTTTGTTGAGTGCCTACAGCACACTAGGCATCTTCACAAGCTCACCAAGTCTAAAGAAAGGGCTTCTTATTTGGAAACACGAACTCTTAATGAAATGATTAGCATAATTCTCTTCTGGTTTTTCACATCTATTTGAATAATTATTTTTTTAAGTCTCTTCAGCAGCAGGCATCGTTACCAGTCCTGTTCCTGCGATGGATTTTAATGGTTTAACCCACTTAAGAGCAGGACACTTCTTAGAGAGGGTTAACTTTGATTTGGTTGTTTTTTGTCTTTTAAGTAGGCTCCACACCCAATGTGGAGCCCAATGTGGGGCTTGAACTTGTGACAATGAGATGGAGACCCGACTTGGGTTGAAGGAAGCGGATGCTTAACTGAATGAGCCACCCAGATGCCCCACTTCTGATTTGGTTTCAATCAGAGAAGTGGTAGATGGCAAGAGATGCCATGTTAAGAGGCAGCCCCCAGGGGAAGAAGGATCACCCACATCAGGCCTGATGGCACTGAGTTTGCTGTTTATCGCTGTGGCACGGTGATCAAAGCTTAGTTTATTAGTGTTGCTTTTTTCTTTAATTTTCATAACACTAGATATTCTCCGTTCACGGAGCCATTTTGTGAGGTTCAGAGTTTTTTTCATCATTTGCACTGTTTGTCTTTTGACTCAGTCAGTTATGATTTGGGTCAAAGAATGATCTAGCTCTTCTGAGTTCTATGCAGGCAACATGGAGCCCACTCAGGCAGACACTAGCCTTGTCAAAGCAGCCTTCTGGAAAGGGAGTTGCTCACTCTATTTACTCACTGCGGTCACCAGATTCCTTATGGTAACCAGTAGTCAGGATCTGTCCAGGCAAGTTTCACTTACTAATATTTTATTTCAGTGTTCATTAACTCTAGGATTTATAAAGGCAACAAAAGATAGGTTGATCATAACTCATTCTTATGTGACATTTTCTCGTAACAATTAATGTAATTTTTACTCTTTAAGAAACAAGCAGAAATTCACTTATATAACTATATCTAGCAGGCAGTGGGACTAGGACATAAATTTCCAGTTCTGCCTCGCAAGGAAGCTGCTGGAAACCCTTAGTCAGTGTGGCTAGGAGAAATGTTTTTCCTCCAGACTGAAATCCTTTGCCTGCTTTTCCCAAGTTCTACTGATGCCTATTTGCACATTCCTTAGCAAGTCTGTGTGAGGGATCAGAGTCCTCACTATTATTTGCATAAAAATTTCAGCCTACACCTGTGCCATTTCTGAAAAGTCACAGTAGATATACACTATCAGTGGCATTCCAATGCTGTCCCAAGAATATTGCTCCCTATAAAATGCTCTCCCAAAAAAGCATTTAAATAATCATCTTACTCTGGCGCAGTTTTCTCTTTCCATTGGAGAGGTCCTGCACTCTCTTGTTTGTTTATAATCTGGATGCTATTTTCCACATGACCTGCTCTGCTCCACCAGTTCTCCCTTCCTAGGGCGATGACAATGGTGGTCATAGGAAACATACCTTCTTGAACTAAAGATAGATTCTTTTCCCTCCCTCAATACTCCCCTTGCTCTGTGCTTTTCAGCCTGTAGGGAAGTTCAACTCAATACATATTCACAAGTTCCCCATTATATCCCAGGCCCAGGCTGGTTGCCAAGGATATAAAGAGAAATGATACATGCTCCCTGGATTCCAGGAGCACATGACCTGACTGGAAGACAAGAAATATACAATTAGTTTAATGTCATGGAAGAACACAGTGGGTGTGATGGGAGCCTAGAGAAAGGGCGTTCACCCACCGAGGGGCAGGGGGGTGGGGAGGGGAGGCAGGTACAGTCAGTTCTCCATGGCTGCTGTAACAAATACCCATAAACACTTATTGTCCTACAGTTCTGGAAGTCAGATCTCTGAAACAGATTTCACTGGGTCAAAACCAAGGTTTTAAGGAGGCTGTACCAGGGAGCATCCACCCTTTGCTTTTGCCAGCTTCTAGAGTTCCATGCCTTGGCTCATGGCCCCTTCCTCCATTGCCAAGGACAATGGATTTGTATGTAGTATCTTCAAGTCTTTCTCTTCTCCATCTTTACATCACTCTTTCTCCTGTGCTGTAAAATCTTCTACGTCTCTCTTAGGTGTTTGCTTTCAGTGACCACCAGATAATCCAGGATAATCTCTCCCATTTCAAGATCCATGATTTGATCATGGCTGCTAAGTGTTAGAAGCTGGCTACTGTTGGGGGCTGCCATTTGGCCCCCCCAAAGGGGGTAGTATAGAGAAGTGAGGAAGGAGTATTCTGACAGAAGGAACAGCATAAGAAGGGGCAAGTGGCATGATAGAGCACAGAGTGCATGGAAACTGTTAGTAGTTTAGTATTATTGTAGCATCAAATGTAAGGCAGGAGGAGGGGCCAACGTGCAGAAGACAGCATGCACCATACTACATCATTTGGGGTTTATTTTGTAGATTCTAAGGAGTCTCTGGAGGTTTATAAGTAGGGCAATGATGTGGTCATATTAGCACTTTAGAGACATCGTTCTGAAGATAGATGCAGGCAGGTAGATATGAGTGAGATAAGGAGAGTCTGAACCAGGATTGGGATTAGGATGAGAAGATTTACTGGAAAAGAAAGTTCTCCTGGAATAATCATTAACCAAGAGGGAATCTGGGATGATCCCAAGCTTTTTGCCTGGGTAGACAATGGCACCATTAAAAATAGTAAGGACAAGAGGAGAAACTGTCCAAGGAAGGGAACAGTGGCATTGAGCATGAATTTGTAGAATCTGAAGATAACCTGCGGCCACAATCTGCTCCCCAGGCTTCTTGCCCTGTGCAGTCACATGGGGTCCCACACGGAGGGGAGCCTCAAGCTTGCTTGATCTCTGCTGTCACTACTTGAGCATCTCCATCATTTTTACACCAGGGGCATCATATTTTTATCTTGCACTAGGTCCCACAATCATTTCATCGGTTCTGCCTAAAGACCTCAATGTCAGAGTGATGATCTTCAGGGAAAGTTTTGAACATGGGTTTCCTTAGGCAAAAACGTGGATTCACAGCATCTCCTCGTGGCACTGTCAGCTGTACTCATTCCCAGTTAACCCCTTCAAGCCTGACAGTGTGTCCCATTGGAGAAAGTCCTAGATCTTAAATTATAGGGCTCTTGAATCAAAATTCAGTGGATGAAAAAAAAATCCCTGACTTACACTCTCCCTTCTCCACCAGCCTCAGCCCTGAGGCTCACTGAAGTGAAATATTGGAGCCGGAAGACTTTCCAATGAAAGCTAATTCTCATGGACTTGGTTCATTCCTCTTGACTAAATGAATACTTAAGGCACCTCCCCCAGATGACAGGGGAAGCAGAAATGAGCATTCAGAGAAAAGGCCCAGATTTCTTTTGCTGTAAACTAGAAAGCTCCTAGAATTAGGGGAGGTGGGGCTTCCTCTCCCCCCTTTCACCCCCAACCCCACCCTGCTGCTGGCCTCCTCAGCCCCCCTGGGGGTGGATCCCATTCAGCTTCCTTTGCAAAGAAAGGTGGGTGCTCCCCCATTCTGAGTAAATCCAGCTATGTGGGAAGCTCCTACCTAAGTATCTTCCTGAGTTTTGCTTGACCTAGACCCTAAAATCATTTCAGCCTCTTCTCTGGCTTTCAGATCTCAGGTTCCTGGTTTTGATTTTGATCAGTCCAGGGTTCTGGACTGAACCCTGGGCCTTCTGGGTGTGCTCTGGCCTGATGTCTGCAGATGCTCCATTTTGTGGTTTGAGTGAGCCACACTCAACACACAGGAAGGCGGCTTATCCTAGTGTCCTTGCAGCCAGGTGGGGCCATGGGACGGATTATGGCCAACCAGGTGGGAGCAAGAATAATACCTACCACTTCCAAGCCAGGCCCCTGAACCTGATTCTCACACTGTCTCTCTTTTCCCACATCATCCATCCTCTGATAGGATGCAGGGAACATATGGTGGAATCACCGTTGGAAAGCCTGGCTCCCTAAATGATGACATGGGGACCCACCTTTCCCTCCCAATGGACACTCAAGGTAAGAGGGAAATAAATCTTCATTGTGTTTAGTCACTGAGATTTCAAGGCTGTTTATTAGTGCCGTTAACCTATCTGGACTAATACAGAAAATATCTGATAAACTCTACCAAACATTTACTTTTGGGGATCCCCTGTGAAGATTGTGCAAATAATTTTCATTTTATGATCATGCTCTTTTAAAAAACAAAAAAGGAGGGGCACCTGGGCGGCTCAGTGGCTGAGCATCTGCCTTTGGTTCAGGTGGTGATCCCAGGGGTCCTGGGATCGAGTCCCTCTGCCTATGTCTCTGCCTCTCTCTCTCTCTCTCTCTGTGTGTGTGTGTCTCTCATGAATACATAAATAAAAACTTTAAAAAAACCCATAAATTAAAAAAAGGAAAATGCAATTGAATCATTTGACACCTAAGCCAATTTTCCATTTACTTACTACTTAGTACAGTTGATTAAGAGGAGGTTTCGTACTTACTGAGACCACTTTCTAGTGACTCGCTAGGAGTTTCTGCTCTGGAATCATCTCAGTAATCTGGCCTCTTACAGAACAGGCCAGTTCTCTAGAAAGCTGATCTTATCTAGTAAATGTTTCAGGATTTTATTTTTAATTAAAAAATGTTTCTAAATAATTTATTTTTGAAATTGAATACAATACATATTTAAAGAATACAGAATAGAAAAAAATTTTAAGATTTTCTTTATTTATTCATGAGACACAGAAAGAGAGGCAGAGACATAGGCAGAAGGAGAAGCAGGCTCCCTGTGGGGAGGCCAATGTAGGACTCCATCCCAGGACCCTGGGATCACGACCTGAGCCAAAGGCAGACACTCAACCACTGAGCCACTCAGGTGCCCCCAAAATAGAAAAATTTATGGAGAAAATTAAAATCATTCATAACTCTACAACCTAATATTTTAGTGAATATTGTTTTTCCTCCTTCTATGTACACATATGCACATCAACATATACACATATAAATGTACACATATACATATGCACATACATGGTGACTGTGTATAGTGTGTATAGTTTTTTTAATAAAATGGGCTCTTACTATTCTTTCATAAGCCTGTTTTCCCATACTAGTACCCTGAACATTGCATTGTGAATATGTGGGTTCTTTCCTTATAGTGAACATAGCTCTACATCATACTTCTTTTATTTTTTTTTTTAAGATTTACTTATCTGTTTGAGACAGAACACACAAGCAAGGGGAAGGGCAGAGAGAGGGGGAGAGAATATCAGTTTACCAGCACCCTGAGATCATGACTTAAGCCAAAATCAAGAGTTGGAAGTTTAACCAACTGAGCCACCCAGGCTCCCCTATATCATACTTTTTAAAAATTCGATAGTATTTTTTTATATATGCCTGTCATTTGTTTAACAATTTAACATTTAGACTGGATCTTTTGGTTTACTACTATAAAGCGACACTATACTGCACATCCTTATATGTTTATCTTTGCATAATTGTGGAATTATCTTCTAGTGGTAAATTCCTAAAATGATGTATCAAAGGATATGTGCACTTTATGTTTTGATAGATATTACCAGACCACCCAATAACAATGTAACAATCACCAATATATTATGGTACTGTCCCTTTTACCATGTGTTTGCCAAGAGTGAATTTAAGTGTTTATCATGACAAATCTGAAAGGGAAAATGCTGACCTGACTTCATTTGCATTTCTTTGATCCTCTGGGAGATTGATCATATTCTCATATCTTCATTAGTAAATTTCCTATTCGTGTCCTTTGTCCACATTTCTCTTGGTCTCTGTCATATTAGTTTGAAAAATATCTTTGTATGGCAGAGAGAAGAGCCCTTTGTCTCATATATATTGCAAATAATTTTCCCATTTTCTCATTTTTTATTGTGAATTTTATCCATATTAAAGATGGTATGCAGGAGGGGAGGGGCAAGATGGTGGAAGAGTGGGGTCCCCAAGTCACCTGTCCCCACAAAATTACCTAGATAACCTTCAAATTATCCTGAAAATCTACGAATTCAGCCTGAGGTTTAAAGAGAGACCAGCTGGAATGCTACAGTGAGAAGAGTTCGCGCTTCTATCAAGGTAGGAAGACGGGAAAAAGGAATAAAGGAACAAAAGGCCTCCAAGGGGGAGGGGCCCCGCGAGGAGCCGGGCTGAGGCCGGGGCGAGTGTCCCCAGGACAGGAGAGCCCCGTCCCGGAGGAGCAGGAGCTGCACCGACCTTCCCGGGTGGAGAGGGGCTCCAGGGAGTTGGAGCAGGACCCCAGGAGGGCGGGGGTGCCCGCGGGCTCCCTGGGACACTAACAGACACCTGCGCCCCAGGAGAGTGCGCCGAGCTCCCTAAGGGCTGCAGCGCACGGCGGGACCCGGAGCAGCTCGGAGGGGCTCGGGGGCGGCTCCGCGGAAGGGGCTGCAGGGCGGGAGCGAATCCAACAGCGCAGGCCGGGAGCACAGGGCGCCGGGACACAGCCCAGGATCCGGCCTCCCCCGGGACAGGCAGAGGCCGGGAGGGCCCAGGACAGCGAGGACGCTCCTGCCCCAGCTGAGCAGATCAGCGCCCCGCCCCGGAGCCTCCAGGCCCTGCAGACAGAGAGCCCTGGAGCTACTGCGGGGGCGGAATCCAGGGCTCCAGAGCTGGCCCCGCCACTGCGGTTGTTCCTCCTGGGGCCTCACGGGGTAAACAACCCCCACTGAGCCCTGCACCAGGCGGGGGGCTGAGCAGCAACCCCAAGTGCTAACACCTGAAAATCAGCACAGCAGGCCCCTCCCCCAGAAGACCAGCTAGACGGACAAGTTCCAGGGGAAGTCAAGGGACTTAAAGTATACAGAATCAGAAGATACTCCCCTGTGTATTTGATTTTTTCTTTTTTTTGCTTTTTGATTTCTGTTTGCTTCCCCCACCCTTTTTTCCCTTTCTTTCTTTTTCTTTCTCTTTTTCTTCTTTTTTTCCTACTTTTTTTCTTTTTTCTTTTTCTCTTTTCTTTCCTTTCCTTCTTTCTCTCCTCTCTTTTTCTCCTTTTCCCAATACAACTTGTTTTTGGCCACTCTGCACTGAGCAAAATGACTAGAAGGAAAACCTCACCTCAAAAGAAAGAATCAGAAACAGTCCTCTCTCCCACAGAGTTACAAAATCTGGATTACAATTCAATGTCAGAAAGTCAATTCAGAAGCACTATTATACAGTTACTGGTGGCTCTAGAAAAAAGCATAAAGGACTCAAGAGACTTCATGACTGCAGAATTTAGATCTAATCAGGCAGAAATTAAAAATCAATTGAATAAGATGCAATCCAAACTAGAGGTCCTAAGGAGGAGGGTTAACGAGGTGGAAGAACGAGTGAGTGACATAGAGGACAAGTTGATGGCAAAGAGGGAAACTGAGGGAAAAAAAGACAAACAATTAAAAGATCATGAGGATAGATTAAGGGAAATAAATGACAGCCTGAGGAAGAAAAATCTACGTTTAATTGGGGTTCCCAAGGGCACCGAAAGGGACAGAGGCCCAGAATATGTATTTGAACAAATCATAGCTGAAAACTTTCCTAATCTGGGAAGGGAAACAGGCATTCAGATCCAGGAAATAGAGAGATCCCCCCTAAAATCAATAAAAACCGTTCAACACCTCGACATTTAATAGTGAAGCTTGCAAATTCCAAAGATAAAGAGAAGATCCTTAAAGCAGCAAGAGACAAGAAATCCCTGACTTTTATGGGGAGGAGTATTAGGGTAACAGCAGACCTCTCCACAGAGACCTGGCAGGCCAGAAAGGGCTGGCAGGATATATTCAGGGTCTTAAATGAGAAGAACATGCAACCAAGAATACTTCATCCATCAAGACTCTCATTCAGAATGGAAGGAGAGATAAAGAGCTTCCAAGACAGGCAGGAACTAAAAGAATATGTGACCTCCAAACCAGCTCTGCAAGAAATTTTAAGGGCGACTCTTAAAATCCCCCTTTAAGAAGAAGTCCAGTGGAACAATCCACAAAAACAAGGACTGAACAGATATCATGATGACACTAAACTCATATCTTTCAAAGTAACTCTGAACATGAACGGGCTTAATGACCCCATCAAAAGGCTCAGGGTTTCAGACTGGATAAAAAAGCAGGACCCATCTATTTGCTGTCTACAAGAGACTCATTTTAGACAGAAGGACACCTACAGCCTGAAAGTAAAAGGTTGGAGAACCATTTACCATTCAAATGGTCCTCAAAAGAAAGCAGGAGTAGCCATCCCCATATCAGATAAACTAAAATTTACCCCGAAGACTGTAGTGAGAGATGAAGAGGGACACTATATCATACTTAAAGGATCTATCCAACAAGAGGACTTAACAATCCTCAATATATATGCCCCGAATGTGGGAGCTGCCAAATATATAATTCAATTGATAACCAAAGTTAAGACATACTTAGATAATAATACACTTATACTTGGTGACTTTAATCTAGCACTTTCTATACTCGATAGGTCTTCTAAATACAACATCTCCAAAGAAACGAGAGCTTTAAATGATACACTGGACCAGATGGATTTCACAGATATCTACAGAACTTTACATCCAAACTCAACTGAATACACATTCTTCTCAAGTGCACATGGAACTTTCTCCAGAATAGACCACATACTGGGTCACAAATAGGGTCTGAACTGATACCAAAAGGTTGGGATCGTCCCCTGTGTATTCTCAGACCATAATACCTTGACATTAGAACTAAATCACAACAAGAAGTTTGGAAGGACCTCAAACACATGGAGGTTAAGGACCATCCTGCTAAAAGATGAAAGGGTCAACCAGGAAATTAAGGAAGAATTAAAAAGATTCATGGAAACTAATGAGAATGAAGACACAACCATTCAAAATCTTTGGGATGCAGCAAAAGCAGTCCTAAGGGGGAAATACATTGCAATACAAGCCTCCATTCAAAAACTGGAAAGACCTCAAATACAAAAGCTAACCTTACACATAAAGGAGCTAGAGAAAAAACAGCAAATAGATCCTACACCCAGCAGAAGAAGAGAGTTAATGAAGATTAGAGCAGAACTCAACGAAATCGAGACCAGAAGAACTGTGGAACAGATCAACAGAACCAGGAGTTGGTTCTTTGAAAGAAATAATAAGATAGATAAACCATTAGCCAGCCTTATGAAAAAGAAGAGAGAGAAGACTCAAATTAATAAAATCATGAATGAGAAAGGAGAGATCACTACCAACGCCAAGGAAATACAAACGATTTTAAAAACATATTATGAGCAGCTATACACCAATAAATTAGGCAATCTAGAAGAAATGGACGCATTCCTGGAAAGCCACAAACTACCAAAACTGGAACAGGAAGAAATAGAAAACCTGAACAGGCCAATAACCAGGGAGGAAATTGAAGCAGTCATCAAAAACCTCCCAAGACACAAAAGTCCAGGGCCAGATGGCTGCCCAGGGAATTCTATCAAACATTTAAAGAAGAAACCATACCTATTCTACTAAAGCTGTTTGGAACGATAGAAAGAGATGGAGTACTTCCAAACTTGTTCTATGAGGCCAGCATCACCTTAATTCCAAAACCAGACAATGACCCCACCGAAAAGGAGAATTACAGACCAATATCCCTGATGAACACAGATGCAAAAATTCTCAACAAGATACTAGCCAATAGGATCCAAGAGTACATTAAGAAAATGATTCACCATGACCAAGTAGGATTTATCCCTGGGACACAAGGCTGGTTCAACACTCGTAAAACAATCAATGTGATTCATCATATCACGAAGAGAAAAACCAAGAACCATATGATCCCCTCATTAGATGCAGAGAAAGCATTTGACAAAATACAGCATCCATTCCTGATCAAAACTCTTCAGAGTGTAGGGATAGAGGGAACATTCCTCAACATCTTAAAAGCCATCTATGAAAAGCCCACAGCAAATATCATTCTCAATGGGGAAGCACTGGGAGTCCTTTCCCCTAAGATGAGGAACAAGACAGGGATGTCCACTCTCACCACTGCTATTCAACATAGTACTGGAAGTCCTAGCCTCAGCAATCAGACAGCAAAAAGACATTAAAGGCATTCGAATTGGCAAAGAAGAAGTCAAACTCTCCCTCTTCACCAATGACATGATACTCTACATAGAAAACCCAAAAGCCTCCACCCCAAGATTGCTAGAACTCATACAGCAATTTGGCAGCGTGGCAGGATACAAAATCAATGCCCAGAAGTCAGTGGCATTTCTATACACTAACAATGAGATTGAAGAAAGAGAAATTAAGGAGTCAATCCCATTTACAATTGCACCCAAAAGCATAAGATACCTAGGAATAAATCTAACCAAAGAAGTAAAGGATCTATACCCTAAAAACTATATGAAAGAAATTGAGGAAGACACAAAGAGATGGAAAAATATTCCATGCTCATGGATTGGCAGAATTAATATTGTGAAAATGTCAATGTTACCCAGGGTAATACACGTTTAATGCAATCCCTATCAAAATACCATGGACTTTCTTCAGAGAGTTAGAACAAATTATTTTAAGATTTGTGTGGAATCAGAAAGGACCCCGAATAGCCAGGGGAATTTTAAAAAGAAAACCATAGCTGGGGGCATCACAATGCCAGAGTTCAGGTTGTACTACAAAGCTGTGGTCATCAGGACAGTGTGGTACTGGCACAAAAACAGACACATAGATCAATGGAACAGAATAGAGAACCCAGAAGTGGACCCCCAACTTTATGGTCAACTAATATTCGATAAAGGAGGAAAGACTATCCATTGGAAGAAAGACAGTCTCTTCAATAAATGGTGCTGGGAAAATTGGACATCCACATGCAGAGGAATGAAACTAGACCACTCTCTTGCACCAGACACAAAGATAAACTCAAAATGGATGAAAGATCTAAATGTGAGACAAGATTCCATCAAAATCCTAGAGGAGAACACAGGCAACACCCTTTTTGAACTCGGCCACAGTAACTTCTTGCAAGATACATCCACGAAGGCAAAAGAAACAAAAGCAAAAATGAACTATTGGGACTTCATCAAGATAAGAAGCTTTTGCACAGCAAAGGATACAGTCAACAAAACTAAAAGACAACCTACAGAATGGGAGAAGCTATTTGCAAATGACGTATCAGATAAAAGGCTAGTTTCCAAGATCTATAAAGAACTTATTAAACTCAACAGCAAAGAAACAAACAATCCAATCGTGAAATGGGCAAAAGACATGAACAGAAATCTCACAGAGGAAGACCTAGACATGGCCAACATGCACATGAGAAAATGCTCCGCGTCACTTGCCATCAGGGAAATACAAATCAAAACCACAATGAGATACCACCTCACACCAGTGATAATGGGGAAAATTAACAAGACAGGAAATAACAAATGTTGGAGAGGATGTGGAGAAAGGGGGACCCTCTAGCACTGTTGGTGGGAATGTGAACTGGTGCAGCCACTCTGGAAAACTGTGTGGAGGTTCCTCAAAGAGTTAAAAATAGACCTGCCCTACAACCCAGCAATAGCACTGTTGGGGATTTACCCCAAAGATACAGACAATGAAACGCCACGACACCTGCACCCGATGTTTCTAGCAGCAATGTCCACAATAGCCAAACTGTGGAAGGAGCCTCGGTGTCCATCGAAAGATGAATGGATAAAGAAGATGTGGTTTATGTACACAATGGAATATTACTCAGCCATTAGAAATGACCAGTACCCACCATTTGCTTCAACGTGGATGGAACTGGAAGCTATTATGCTGAGTGAAAGGAGTCAATCCCAGAAGGACAAACATTATATGTTCTCATTCATTTGGGGAATATAAATAATAGTGAAAGGGAATAGAAGGGAAGGGAGAAGAAATGGGTAGGAAATATCAGAAAGGGAGACAGAACATAAAGACTCCCAACTCTGGGAAACGAACTAGGGGTGGTGAAAGGGGAGGAGGGAGGGGGGTGGAGGTGAATGGGTGACAGGCACTGAGGGGAGCACTTGACAGGAAGAGCACTGGGTGTTATTCTGTATGTTGGCAAATTGAACACGAATAAAAAATAAATTTATTATTATTAAAAAATAAATAAATAATGATGGGATGCAGACAAATTTATCTCTCCTTTTCCTTGGGCTTTGGGATATCATAGGAGGCTTTCAACCTCAGCTCTACATTTAAATTTTTTTATATTTTCATATTTTACATTTAATTTAATCTCTTTGAAATTTATTCTGGTATAGAGTGAGGATATTAGCTTGGTTTTCCTCACAAACTATCATTAATTAATGTTACCACCATTCACTGAGTATTGTCTCTGGGCTAGGCATTGTGCTAAGTGCTTTGATTGAAGTAGCTCATTTAATTCTTATAACAACCCTATGAGAGTCATTATTATTCCCATTTTAGGTAAGAGAAAACTGAGACAAAATGAGGTGAGTCACTGCATCACTTCTACTAAGAGTAAGTCATACTTTGAGTAAAGGTAAGGTCATGCATTCAGAGTCCACTTGTTCTTAGCTCTTCAATACCATTCCACCTCTCTAGTGTCAAAGCCAGTTTTTTTTTTACTTCAAATATATATATTTACATATGTGCATATTCCAAAAGTAATATATTTAAATTATAGAAAATTCAGAAAATAGTAAAAGAACCCAAAAACAAGAACTAAAATCATCTTTAATCTTATCCCCAGAGATGACCAGTATTAACTTTGGGTGAACTGCATGTCCTTATAGTTTTCAAACACACATATGTAAATATGTCTATTTAAGCACTTATGCTTGTAACGCATTGTTACAAACATTTCCTTGAGTGTCATATTTTTCTACAAGATTTATAAATTATAAGCCATAACTTAAAACTTACCAATTGTTGTTATACATTGTGACTGAAACCATTCTAAAGTTAGCCATTCTGGTTTTTGCTTTTTTAATTTCTGTTTATAACACCTTGATGAGCACCAACACCCTTGCAGGTCCATTCTTGCACATCCATCCGGGATTATGTTCAAGGATTGAGATTGTTGGATCAAAGAGTTCGTACATTGTAAAAGCTTTTAACACAAACTTCCGAATTGCCTTCCAGAAAATGTTACTATTCTATACTCCCACTACTAGTATATGCCGATTTCCTCAACCTTTTTTTAGTTGTCTCAACGGATGTTTCTATGATTATTAATATAGTTGATCATTTTGATTTGGCACTTCCTTTGTGAATTGCCTATTAAACCTCTTTTTTGTTCCTGTTGGGGCATATTCTCTTACTGCTTACATTTTAGTATGTTTTAACATATGCTATATACTAACACTTGTAAGTTACTAATTTTATATATTTATAATATATATATGACTAATCAGTGTTATGTATCTTTTCACTCTGGCATATAGCAAATACTTTTTTCTAGTGCGTCCATTTGCCTGTTAATTTTTGTATTGGGGTAACTGACAGAGGGAAGTTTTAAAATTTTATTTGGTTAAATCTAGTATCTGTTTCCTTTGCAATAGCTTCTTTTCATTCCTGAATTAAAAAACAAAAACAAAAAAAGGATCAAGCAAAAGGAATGAATAACACTGTGAACATCTGGGGGAAAAACATTCCAAAATCAACTCAAGGAGTTGTACTAAAATTCTGATCAAAACACAAAGAGATAGAGGGACACCTGGGTGGCTTAGTCAGTTAAGCATCAGGTCATGATCTCAGGGTCATGGGATCAAGCCCCACACTGGGTTCTGTGCTTGACATGGAGTCTGCTTGTCCCTCTCCTTCTGCTCCTCCCCTGTCTGCACACACTCCCTACTTTCCTCTTTCAAATAAATAAATATTCAGATAAATAAATAAATAGATAAATAAAATCTTTAAAGATTAAAGATTCTCTTTCTCCCTCTCCCTCCCCTCACAACAAACACACACATGCATACATAAAGAGATAGAAATTATCAGAGAATTGCAAAGAGAAGAGTGAGGGGAGAGGCTGAGTATTCCCAGGTGAGGTGGTGAGAGGGGGTCAGGGCAGATTGGAGTAGACACAGACTAGCTAGAGGGCAAGTGAGCTTTCCTTGATCTCAGTGGGGAGTAGCCCTCCTTGGGTACATAGTCGTTCTCCATCCTGTCTTTCTGGGACTAACCCAGCAAAGCCTAAACTTATATCTCTAGGAACAAGACAGTTTTCCAAGGGTGGAGGAGATGTGAAAGCCTACACAGATTTTTCCTGGATACACAGATTCTGCTAGGTCATTGAGGAACAACAGAGAGAGAAACAAAGGTATCCATACATTCTTAGAATTATTTATTTATTTATTTATTTTAAGTAGGCAGCTCCACACCCAATGTAGAGCCCAACATGGGGCTTGAACTCACCACCCTGAGATCGAGACATGAGCTAAGATCAAGAGTCAGAAGTTTAACTGACTGAGCTACCAGGCACCCCTAGAATTCTTTTTTTTTTTTTTTAGAGATTTTATTTATTTATTCATGAGAGACACACAGAGAGATGTAGAGACAGAGGCAGAGGGAGAAGCAGGCTCCCTGAGGGGAGCCCAATGCGGGACTCGATCCCAGGATCCCAGGATCACGACCTGAGCTAAAGACAGATACTCAACCACTGAGCCACCCAGTGCCCCTAGAATTCTTTATCGGTTTCTGACCCTCCCTAATTTTGCTTTCATTACCTTAAAATTCAGGAGGTAGCTTTCTGTCCACCCCATGTGTTCTTTTTATTTTACTACAGAAATCAAGGTACAGGTAGGTGTGAAGGTGTAAACAATACTAGCAACATTTTAGAAATTTCTGGATTTGCTGATTCTACTTCCCAAATCCAGCTTTATATCATCAGCTTCATTCCTCCAACTCCATTCATTTTGAGGAAAAGAAAAGAGCATAAAAATAAAAAATACAAGGGAAATATAAAGGAAAGGCATCAGAAACCAAGGCCAGAAGATAAGTTATCAAAAGCTATCAAATGCTTTATTTTTTTTCATCCCCAACCTCCCTTCTTTCCAGCACTACCACCCTCTTTGTGATACTGAAGATACGTAAAGAGAGTGGAATGCACGGAATGTTCTCAGAGCTCAGAATGAGAACACAGATCCGTGTGTGATCCTATATCTGTGTTCCACAAGGAAAGAAAGGCTCGAGAGGAGCCAGGCCCAGGCAGATTATGAGGTGGGGAAAGTTGGCCTGCAGGGCTTCCCCTCTTGTAATGGTGTAAGCATGTATTCTCCCCTAGTTTCACTGGTAAAAAAAAAAAAAATTTTTTTATATATACCAGGAGAGATATTCTTTATTAAAAGTATCATGCCCAGAAATTGGGGCTTTGGGTATTTAACACCTTCTAGATACAATATCCCAGTAGGAGGAAGGAAGGTTTCCAGGTTACTTTGATGGGAAAGGGGAAATGAATTTAGGTAAAAACTAGGAGATTTGGGGGCCTGTAGATAGTAAAAAGCAGAAAGTAGAAGGTAACTGAGTTGTGGAGACTATAGGAGGTGAATTGATGGAAATTGTGGAGTCTGCATTGTGAAGGTAAAGACAGAGAAAAACAAGACCATGGAGACTCCTCTCCTCTCTGGAGGAGTTCCAAGTGGAGGGCTGAGTTATATTTACCTGAAGCCAAAAAGTTGGGTCTTGGACTGGAAAGGGGGAACCATTGCCTGAAATGCACTTCCTGTGCTGGCTGAACAATGAGGCATCCTTTAGGAGTCAACCAAATTATCACCTGTCCTGAGAGCCTCCCTGACTCCACCTCCCTGTAGGCATTCTTACCTCCACTGTGCTTTTGAAATACTAGGTCTGTGGGTCAATTAATATTTATCACTCTTTGTGTCATTCTTCCTGTGATATGAGCTCAACAAAAGGCACTCATACTTTTAGATTTGAGTATCCAGTCTCTGATATCATGCCTATAAAGCAGAGGGGTGTCAACACATTCTCAGTAAGGGAGAAAGCGAGGGGAACAGAAAGATTCTAAAAGGGAATCTTTTGTGACATGATTTGATGAAAATTATGATACATGCCCTTGCCTTCATTTTCCTTTCCTTTCCTTCAAGGAGGTGACAGTGAGAAATTACCTAAGAGGAGGACCAACTAATTGAGTAACTCTTGGCTTTGATGGGGAAGATACCTGTAATGCAAGCTTGTTGGTATCCGTGGTACAAACAGCACCGAGAGTCTGGGTGTGGCTTCCCTGTGGACACCTTGCCCAAATGCCCAAGGCTTTCCCACCCTCTGCAAAAGCAGCAGGGCAGACCATTTCCCAGAGTTGACCAGCTCGCACAATTCCAAGAAGTGGCCCTGGAATGTGATCACTAAACTATAAGTCAGTAGTTGTCAACCAGAGGAGATTTTGCTCCCCCATCAAGAGATATTTGGAAATGTCCAGAGATATTTTTGTTGTCATAACTAGCACATTGGGAGGTGCTCCTGGCATCTAGCATGTCTCTAGAGGAAGCTACATCCAACATGCACGGGACAGCCCCCCACTGCAAAGAATTATCCAATCCCAGTGTTAATCCTGAGATTGAGAAATCCTGCTCTAAGTGGTGATGTCATGAGAGAGGTTACCAATTCTGAGAAACATGAGGCCTGAAACCTGGAGCTCAGAGAGCTCCACCCAGTGACTTGGGATGGGCACACCCTGAAGCATACTTCAGCATCCTCAGCAGGTCCCCGGTCAGGTGACACTACCACTTCAAATGCCCATAACCACCCACCACCCCATTCGCTATCACTTCGGGGGGCCTTGCCTTGCCCTCCACTGAGAAACCCTTGGCCATCAGTCTCAACATCTCTCAGCTTTTGTCCTCTTTTCCTCCCAGTTTCCTGGCATCAGCACATGCAGTGGCCTCTGCTGCAGAGGAGCAGACTCCTCTCCTCTCCTCCAGACTGAGGAGTCTCCATGGCTTAGAACCTTACCTTGAACTAAAACTCATCCTCCTTGGGCTCCACCAAGATCTTACTCTACCAGTCAAGCCCTCTCTTTGGGTCCACCCTCTCTCGAATCTTTGGCTTCTTCCCTCAGTCTATAAACATACATAACATTCTGCATTCTTTTTTTAAAAATTTTTTCTTTAATAAGAAAATTTTCTTAATCCAATGCCTCTCAAAGTTTTACCTTGTACCCCCTTGCCACCTAATTTATTTCATTTGTCTGAATTCTAACTGTAAAATCTTTTCAAAAATTTGAAGAAAGCTCAAGTCTATGATCTCCGCCCCCCTACCAACCAGCAACAAACTAACCACCAGTAATTAGTTTGGAGTTTCCTTCTAGAACTCTGTGCATTTATTCACTATAGAATATAGATTTATTTTGTGAAGGTTCATTCTGCCAAGAATTCTGTGCATATTGTTCCTCTCCCTCACAGATCAACTTGTTAGCACCATTTCTGTCCCTTTCTATCTTTTGTTGTTGTTGTTGTTGTTGTTGCTTTTCCTGCATTGCAGGAGCTGGAAACCTTGAAAGTGTCCTTCCCAGGCTCTCTTGCCAGTATATATCCAGCTTAGCTTCCATGAGTTCCAGGCTCTTCCTTGATGTCTGGAAGGTGGAAGAGAAGCAGAAGCCATCACTGCTTTAGAAACAGGGACAGGTTACTGGGCAAATGTAGTTTCTGGGTGTCCTCCTGGGAATGGCCCATTGGGGTGCTATAGGCAGCTAAGACCGTTGCCAGCATTTTTCTGTGATCCTGAACCACCCTGACTTCCCAAGTGTTGGTATAGCTTTCCCTGACTTCGGCTTCTTTGGTCCTTTCAGCAGTTGTGTGTGCCCCTAGTCCCTTAAATTGAATGTTTTCTGGTTTAAGTAAACAGAGTGACTTCTGTGTTCTTGACTGAACTCTGACTGCTGGAGTATTATGTCCAGAAATTGTTTTAGGAAACAGACCCACAGGATGGGGCTCTAGGATTAGGTATTTAATCTAGTTGCATGGGAAGGCCGTGGACAATGGATACTGCCAGTCTGTGGCCTGGGGTCGCAAGCATTTTTTCAAATTATCACCTGAACTTTCCCAAAATAAGTCTCCAATAAAACTTTACATCCTAATCAATCACCGAGTTCTAGACTTAACTTTCCTAGTATCTCTAAATTCATCACCTTCTCATTTTTATAGACCTCCAGTCTATGTCAGAACTGGGGCTTTTGCCACCATGCTCACCCTCACCCCTAAAACTGGTCTCCTTTTCTTCCAATCCAGTATCAGCTGCAGGATAACCTGAACTAAGTCAGTTCTATGCCATTCCACCAGTAGGTTTATGCATTTGGAAGAGTTCCTGTTCTTAACAAAGTTAAATCAGAAATGCTCTCGAAATGAAGAGCATATTAAAAGGTAGGCTTTGGGGGGCATGTGGTTGGCTCAGTGGGTTGAGCATTCATCCCACTCTTGATCTCAACTCAGGTCTTGATCTCAGACTTGTGAGTTCAAGTCCCACATTGGGCTCCATCCTGGGTCTGGAGCCTGCTTAAAAATAATAATAATTTAAAAATAACAACAATAAATAAAATAAAAATGTAGGCTTTGGGAGGCCAAATGTAGGCTGCTGCTGCAATACAACAATGTGATGGAGATGAAGACGGAAAGCTTGTGAGTGGACTGGTTGCTATGACTGCCCCACAGAGTAAAAGGAAAAAAAATTCAAGTTCAGGGCTTGGGCATGTCCACTGATGTCCTGGTCAGAAGACTGAAGAGCTTCTTTGCCCCAAAGGAGCCCCTGGTCTCCTGCAGCAGTCAGGACAGTAGGTGTGAAAATCAGGCCCAAAGTCTGGGCCTAGGGATTGCAGAATTACAATCCACATTGATTGCATAGCTTCTCTGGGTCTTGTTTACACTGAAGATAAGGAACTGTTCTGGAAAGAGTGGGAGCGCGGTTACAAAGAACCTGAATCTGCTTTCCCCTTGTGGAAAGCAGCCCCTGTGTCTGAAGAGAAACATCTTGTTGAAGACCTGCAGTGCCCTCATCTGAGATAATTTTCTTACAAGCAGATGCCATGGTATCCTTGACACCCACCCTTCCACCTCTAGGAACTCCAAGCCCGTTACTAGAGCCTTGGAAACTTTGGAAGGCAGGTAGAAATGCTTATTGTGAAGAGAGATGACATTCTGAAATATTTTGCGGACATGCCCATGGAAACCAGACGTAAATGTGTGGAGATGAATTCTGGCAGCGTCTGTGGCACAGCTTGTTCACCACTTTCATTCTCTTTCTGCTTCTTCACAACTAGACCACATTTCCCAGCTATCTGAGGGTGAGATGTGGCCATGCGACTGAATTTTGGCCAGTGACATATTGGCAGAAGCAATGACCATTGCTTCCAGGATTGCACCATAAAAACATGCCTCAGAAGATTCCTTTGTTTCCCTCCACCTGTTGGCTGGATGCAAATGCCCAGGGTGAGCTTAGAATCCATGGGTGAAAAATGACAGAATCTGTCAGTGTGAAGCCCTGAATGACTGCATGGAGCAGATCTACCCTCTTTTTCACAGCTCATTGTATTTTATATGAGGAAAAAATAAACTTGCATTATTAAGCCTCTGAGATCTTGGGTTTTACTTTGTAATAGAAATAAGCATTTCCTTAACTAATATATTCACTTAAGAATATATTTTGGAAATCTTTCCTAGCTAGTATATAGACTGACCTAGGTTTTTTTGTTTGTTTGTTTGTTTCTTTGTTTAGCTACTGCATAATTTTTCATAATATAGACATATTATCAGTTTTCAGTTTTTTACTATTAATGTTGGGGGGGTACCTGGGTGACTCAGTCAGTTAAGCATCTGACTCTTGATTTTGGCTCAGGTCACGATCTCAGGGCAGTGAAATCAAGCCCCACATTGGGCTCCCTGCTCGGCAGAGAGTCTGCTTGACATTCTGTCTCTCCCTCTCCCTTGCCCCCCTTTCTCTCTCTCTCTCAAATAAATAAATCATTACAAAAATAAGATGTTGGAATTAACACCTCTGTGCATGTCTCTTTGTATGCAGTGTTTCTTCATAGCATCTTCAAAGAAATGGAATCACTTAGAGAAACAGTAGGTTCATGTTAATTTTTTTGCTGATACTGCCATTTTGCCTTCCAAAGTGTCTGCATAATCTGTTCTATCACCAGCAGGACATAAAACAACTGTTTCTCTGGCTTCTTGATAACTTCAGTGTTTGGAATAATATTGTGAAAATATTAAGCTAATGTATTTTTCCTTTAAATTCCTTCCATAAAACATATTCCCTTGCAGACTTCCGCCTCTAAGGCTGATGCATGGGGCTTCGTGCCCTAGGAAAGGAAGGCAGGTATGCTGAAGGAAGTCATTAATCAATTCTGAACCTCATATCTGACTTTCCTGAATCAAACAAGTCTCTGAAGCCAGTTTGGCAAACTATTAATCTACTAATAAGAGCAAAGCCTAGAAAGCTATGTTATCAGTTAGCTTTGCTGCATGACCACCTACCCCACACTTAGTGCTTTTGAACAGCAAGATTTATTTGCTCTTGATTTGACAGGCTGGTGGCCTGTCTCTGCTCTGTGTTATGTCAACAAGGCTCACTCATGCATTTGGACCTTGGGCAACTAGGATAGCAGAGCCTCTCTCCATGTGTTCTCATCTTCCAGAAGGCTAGAGCAGGCTTTGCACACAGTAGAAGAGTTTACTTAGGAGCAAGAGAGGGCAAGCCCCAACGTCCAGGCACTTTTGCTTTGTTGCATTGGCCAAAGTTGCATGGCCCAGCTCTGATTTAAGAGGCAGAGATACAGACTCCATCTTTTGATAGGAGGACCTACAGTGCACATACAAAAATCACTGTGCCCACCTTGAATGCCCTCTCATAGGCCTTTACTCCTGATCTCCTTGTCTTCCTTCTTTCAATCCTTTCCTTCCAGGTCCTTGACCAGCCAACCTGGCTATTCAGTGCTATCATGAGCTCACGTAAATTCTCATCCTGGGCTACTTTTCTTTCTATGTAAAGTGGGTAAAGGGGCAATTACCAAAAGGTCAGCCCACTAGAAAGACTTTTCTCCGAAGACTCTCCTTTAAGGCTACCATTGAAAGTGACTGTGATACATCTGCTACCCAGTTTATCCATTTGATATTAGCTCAGAAAGCCAATCCATTCCATCCATAAACCAAGTTCAGGCTTTTCTTCTTCTTTCAGCATCTCTTCCTTTGCTCTATATGACCAAATATGTGAGTTCAGAGAGACATGCTGGTGCAACCATCATGTGGAAGAGGAGAGTCTTGACTAACTCCTCATGCATCTTTGTGGTACTGCTCACACTCAATCACTGATATAACATTTCCATCTTACTGTAGATGCTGGTGGGCCCCTCTGTCTCTGTGATCAGTGGGTTCAGGAGAACTCAGCTCATAATGAGCAGTTTCAGACACATGGCCACTTGATGCTTCATGGTAAGCATTCTGCCTTTACTGGGGCCCAGTAACACACCAGAAATTATTTCTAGAGAGACAAAAGAGCTATTCCTCTGGAGCTTGCCATAAACTCCACGTAGCATCTTTCCCGCCACTAACCCTTCCAACATCACAGAGTCGGCCATAGTGAATGGCCCAAGTAGCAAGACTGCTTGTAGTGCAGCCTGGACCTGCTGCAGAACCCTTTTCTGCTATGAGGTTCACTCAAAGTTACTGGTCTTTTAGATCAGTCAGTACATGACCTGGGGCCATGTGCCTAGGTATGGAATGTGAAGAGGTCTACCAGGATAGTACTTACTTTCTTCTTTGTGGTAAGAGATGCAAGATCCAGTCTTTTAATAAAGGATGTCCTGGTACACCCCAACCCTTGGACACTCAAAATCTTTACCAAAGTGTCAAGTCTATAAATCTTCTTAGAGATTATCTCCAGCCCCATGGTGCACATGTGTCTTACCAAGGCATCCTGCTGCTAGCACTTCTTGTTTATCCTGTCTAAATCTGCTTAAGATGTAATCAATGTTATAGATTAGCTTTATGCTCTACAGGAGGTCTATGTAACCCAGATCTCTTCTAATTATGTTATGACAGCCAGTGGGTGCATTAAATTAGTCCTAGGAAAATGCTGTTGATGTGTATTGCCTATGCATTATATAAATATGTGTTATAAATCCATGTAATTACAAACTGTTTCAGATCCTCTTTTCTGATTGGGATAAAAAGGCGGGCATTTGCCAAATCAATGGTTGAATAACATGTACCTGAAACCATACTAATCTTCTCTAGATGAGATACCATGCTTGGCATGGCAGCTGCACTTGGGGTTACTATTTGGTTAAGCTTGCCACAGTCTACAGTAATTCTTCAGGATCCAGGCTCTGCAGGAGCCAGTCTGATAGATTAACTAGAGATATGATAGGAACCACCATGGCTATTAAGATCCTTAAGGTGGCACTAATCTCTGCCATTCTCCCCAGAATGCTATATTGGAGAGCAATATAACATTTTTTCACTTTCTTGACCAGGGAGTTAAGATCTATTTCAGAGACTTCCATATGACCTTCCGCACTATGGTAACCTACTCCACAAGCCAAGAATGCAATATGGGGCTTACCCCAACTACCGAGTATGTCTATCCTACCTATAGCTCAAGCACCCTGCATTTTCTTTGTAGATCTCATCACACTTGATCTTATTAAACTTAATTTTTTGTCAATCTGATGGAATAAAAATGGTCTCTCTTTGTGTGCATTTCCTGATTGTAAGTTTGATTATATTTTTACATTTTATATTGTAAATAAATGTACAATATCCATACATCCTTTTCTGTGAATTGCATATATGCATTCTTTGCCCCTTCTTCATTGGGTGATATTCCTTTTCATATTAATTAGTAGTCATAATCTTAATTACACTAAACAAGGAATGTAATTATTTAAATGATTATAATTGATACAGTAACATATTTATATTACCTAATATATTGATTGTGTGAGTCATATGTCAAAGATGACCTTCCTTCTGATAAATTGATATATCCTTATATATCCATCAAAAGACAGCAGCAGCCTAACACTATGACACAATGCCTCCCATCATTCACCTCACTTCAGCTCATAAAGTAGACATTGTATCATCTCCCATTATCACAAGAACGGTGAGTACAGTACAGTATTTTTAGAGAGATAGAGGAGGGACCACATTCCTATAACTTTGATTACAGTATATTGTTATGATTGTTCCGCTTTATTATTAGTGATTGTTGTTAATCTCTTGCTGTACCTAATTTATAAATCAAACTTTACCACAGAAAAAGACAGTATAGATAGGGTTCAGTATTACCCACAGCTTCTGGCATCTCAGACTGGGAGTCTTGGAATGTATCCCTGCACATAGGAGGGATCACTGTAATGCAATGAATAATGTAATAGAATGTATAAGTAATCTATATATATTGCTAATGAATAATGAATGTATAGTTTATTTAATGTGGATTATGTGTAATATGATCATATTAATTGTATTAACACATACTAATCAATACATATTTTCATTTAATTTAACTAATAATAACATTAATATATGTTATTTTAAATAGAATTATTTTGATATAGTATTAATGTATTAATATTAAAAATATTTATTGTTTTCCAATATATGTTGCTAAATTTCTTTCACAAGAGTCAATGTTCATTGCTTTTATTTACCTAGCTTCTCAATATTTTTAAAAAATTTTATTTATGTATTTGAGAGAGAGAGAGAGACTGAGCACGAGTCAGAGGGGAGAAGCAGAGAGAGAGGGAGAAGCAGACTCCTCACTGAGCAGGGAGCCCGATGTGGGGCTAAATCCCAGGACCCTGAGATCATGACCTGAGTTGCAGGCAGGTGCTTAACCAACTGAACCACCCAGGTGCCCCCTTTAACTTCTCAATATTTTAATAAACCCCTTATGATCTGGCTTCTAACTGTAAAACACAATTGAAATTTATCTTGCTAAAATCTTAAATGACCTTCAAAGATTAAATCCAAAGATTTGTTTTTGATCATGCAGCATTTTACTCTTCCTGAAACTCCCTAATTTCCAGCCTTCAAGCTCATGCTTTCCTGCTTTTCTTCCTGCCTCTCTGCCAATTATTCATCACTCTGTATTCTCAGGCTCTGCATATTTTGGCCTCCCCTTTAAACATTTACTTTCTTCTGTCTTTGTTTCTGTCTTGTATTGTTGTACCTCATGCTCTTTTAGATGATTTCATCTAACCTCAAGTTTCAATACCACTTACACTTCTTGCAAACCAAATCTATTTTTGCATGCAAGACATATCCATCAGCGATAGTTTTTTTTTTTTTTAAATCTGGCTCTTTCTGGACATCTCCACTTTAACACCATATGAGCATATCCAGTTCAATATGTACAAAATGGAAATCTCACCCCTTCACAGCCAACCTTCTCGAATTGCCTTTCACTGGCTACACTTCTCACCTCCTGTTACCTGCTATTCATTCTTCAACCCCCTGCCATCTGGCATCTGCCCCCACCACTCCTAAATATATACTTTTGGTTGAGTTTCTAATGATCTTCTTGTTATTAAATATAGACTTGGAGTAATTTTCTTGTTGGTTTCTTAGGTTAATTTCTTCCTTCATGAAGAACTGTTTCCTTGCCACTTTGATGCCACACTGTCCTACTTTGGTTTGTAAATGTCTGACTGCCCTTTCTTGGAATCACTTGTCAGCTTGTCCTCCTTGACATAACCTTATACATTGAAATGCCTTGAAGTGTATTCCTCAGCTTTTTCTTCACATTTCATTTCTCCCTCTGCAACATACTCCTTTTCCTTGACTCATGCTAGCTATTTCTTAAGTTATATTTCCAGCCCAGACCACTCTTCTAAGTTCCAGAATTGAATACCTAATGGACATTTCTACATGGACATTTCACAGGTATCTCAGAATCAACAAACATTTAACTGAACTTCTGATCTTCCCCATCCTGTACCAGCACACCTGTTTGGTACTCACGCAACGCTCACCACACTAGGTCATCTGCTCTAAGTTTCACTCCAGAGCCCTGCTAGTCATTCTGGACTCTGCTCTCCTGGGTAGTCTCAGCTTGTTACATTCTTGACTTCTTCTAATCCATTTTTCACTCTTAAGCTGCAGAATTTTATATAAATGAAAATCCTCTTATGTTCTCTCCTAAAAACACTTCAATGGTTTCCTATTGTATTTAGATTGGACCTTGCCATCAATGTAATTTAAAATGCTATGCATGGGAGCATCTGGGTGGCTCAGTGGTTGAGCATCTGCCTTTGGCTCAGGTCCTGATCCCGGGGTCCTGGGATCCAGTCCCACATCGGGCTCCCCACAGGGATCCTGCCTCTCCCTCTGCCTATATCTCTGTCTCTCATGAATAAATACATAAAATTTAAATAAAATGAAATAAAATGCTATGCATGACCCCCCTTGCACCTGCCCATGGCTCCAGCTCTTCAAATGGTCCCTTTCCTTTGCACACTGAGCTCCCTTCAGTTTCTTCATCCCACCAAATTCCCTTCTGCTTTGCAGCTTTTCCTAGGCCTGAAATGCTTCACTCTGTCACTCTTTGCTTAGAAAAACCTCTACTCCTTATTTAGAGCTCACTTCAGATGTCTCTTTCTCAAGGAAACCACCACAACTCCTTCAACCAAGTTAGGTCTCACTCACACACAGTCTCCTGGCTCTGCTGAGCTTTTCGTTTATCACATTACTCACAAGTGTTATAGTTTTCACAACTATAATTAATTATGCAGTAACATTTGCTTAATATTAATAATCCACACTAGACTGTAAACTTCACAAGGCCAGAGACTGTGTCCAATTCACGCATGCTTGGCACAGTGGCTGGCACATTGGAAATCTTCAATAAATCACTTATTAAATGAATGAATTATAATGTCCCCTGAAACTTCTTTTCCTGTTTTCTGTTTACATTGTGAAGACATCACCATCCACCAAGACTAGAAATCTCTGAGTGGCTCCTTGTATTTCTCTTCCACTCTCCATACCCTGTAGGGAATCAGCTGTCAAATCCTAGCCATTCTGCTTCAGAAATACCTCCCAGATGTGGTCTTTCTTTTCTGTCCCAGGACCACATATTGGTGGAGGCCAGCCTCATCCATCTGAGCAGCTGTAAGCCTCCCCCACAGGCTTCTTGGGGCCTGATCCCTCTCTGCCTTTCATCCTCCGGAGCACTGTTGTGAAAATATCAGTGGAATAGGGTAGCTTCCAGGTAGAGATGTTGGCTACATATGCTCTGTGCAGATCATTGTATTTAACAACTTAGAAAGGCAGGGAATGCTCCAGTATAGCTCCCTCACATCAACATCTGCCACTGCCCTATAAAACTCCTGTTCTAACCACCCTGATTTCTTGCCATTTCCCAAAATACACCTTGCCTTTTTTGTGGCTCCATGTCTTTGTGCAGACCGCTCTCTTTGCTTGGAATACTTTCCCCGAAACTATCTGCCTATCAAAGTGCCTGCTAATCCATCAAAACTCATCTGAAATGTAATTCCATCTTTGAATTATTTCCTTCTTCCCTTAGGAAGGGATAAATATTTCCTTTCTCAGTCCTCATTGCTTTCTTTCTTTCTTTCTTTCTTTCTTTCTTTCTTTCTTTCTCTTTCTTTCCTTTTTAAGATTTTATTTATTTATTTTAGAGAGAACAAGCGGGGAGGGGTAGAGAGAGGGAGAAGGACCTGAAGCAGACACTAACTGAACACCACTTTTTCTCCACAAAACTATAAGCTTCCTGATGGCAGTGCCTCAGACATAGACCTGGAATGTTGGTGAAGGGGAGAAATGAGCAGTTTCCGGGAGAAACTGCCAGCAAGGGGCAGAGTGCCAAAGCTGGGCTAAGGCCTTGGCTGGCCGAAAGTTGTTGTAAACCCCCAGGGTCATTCTCAAAACTTTCCTCTTTTGCTCTCCACTAGATAGGGTGGACATTTAAAATACTTGATTTCCAGTTTCTCTTGCAGCTAGAGATCAGTGACAGGACTGTCAGTGAGTCCTTAGGTGACGATTTGGTGGGGAGTATCTGGGCAAGATCTTGCTTTCTGAGTGGAAGAGACGTAGCTCATAACAACCTTTCACCTTCCTTCCTGCCTTGGGCAACTGGCAGAGCCTCCACATTGCTCCCTGGCCTATGTAATAAAAACGATTGTGGTGAGAAGGGCCAAGTGAAAGCCCTTTGGGTTCTTCCTCTTTGCTAAAATCATAAACAGAAAGCACTAGCCCATCTCGGAGAAGCTGTAGGAATTGGTGCCTTCCTCAAAGTTTTGGAAGATGAAGAGGTGTTATTTCTATTAAATGCCATTTGGTTCAGCTATGGAGCCTTTCAGAAGAAAGATAGGCCTTGAAAGATGACAGTGGGGATCCCTGGGTGGCACAGCGGTTTGGCGCCTGCCTTTGGCCCAGGGCGCGATCCTGGAGACCCGGGATCGAATCCCACATCAGGCTCCCAGTGCATGGAGCCTGCTTCTCCCTCTGCCTGTGTCTCCGCCTCTCTCTCTCTCTCTCTCTCTCTGTGACTATCATAAATAAATTAAAAAAATAATAAAAAAAAAGAGAAAGATGACAGTGTATTATCCAAAGGCTAATTAGTATCTCTAATTAGAATTGCTCTTCTAGTTATGATCTTTCACAGTAGCAAGTCAACACAGGCCTGGGTACCTGGTATGCTGCTGTTAATCTGGAAAATGTTTTTTTGTTTCTTTGTTTGTTTTATCTCTGACTCAATAAGCAGAGAAAACTTCCAGGGGCAGCAGGATTCTTTAATTATGTAACCTCACTTCCTCCCTGGCCTTCGAAGGAGTCCTCTGGGAGCTTGATATTCCTACTGTCTATACAACATCCTTCTTGTCCACTATTTTGAGGACATCTATATGGATAGGATCTGATGACCTAGAATTAGGAAGTTCTTCAGAGGCCCACCTAAGATAAATATCTGCTAAAGTGGGGGAGATAAATCCCATAAAAATATGGAACCCCTTACCAGTAAAAAAAAAAAAAAAAAAAGTCACAAGTCTTGATAAGACATCGTAGATTTTAGAGGCTACCGCCTTAGTCCATTCAGGTTGCTATAACAAAATGCCAGGGCCTGAGAGGCTTATAAGCCACAAAAAACTATTTCTTATGATTATGGATACTATGAAGTCTAAGATCAAGGCATCAATAACATGGTTGTATTCTGGTGAGAGACCTCCTCCTGGTTCTTAGCCTGCATTTTCTCATTGTGTCTCCGCATTATGGAGCATGGGAGCTCTCTGGGATCTCTTTAATAAGGGCACTAAATCTCATTCATGAGGGCTCTGCATCTCATGAGGCCCCACCTTTCAAAGACCTTACCTCCTAATACCATCATTGTTGAGGATTTCAACATATGACTTTGAGGGGGACACAAACATTCAGACCATGACAGCTACCTATATCACATTTAGGTGTCTTTCTGCAGCCCATATACTGTATAAATGTAAAAGTTGCTATCTTTGAGTGTGACCCAGAACAAGAGAACTCAATATGGAGACTGAAGTCAACCATGATTGGGTAATAAGTTTTAGAGCAAAATTATGGTATATTACATTAGTTACAATTTCTGTTTTGAGAAAACAGCTCTTGGCTTGCTACTGAACCCTGGTAGATACTGAATGCCTGACCACGGGTCATGTGACACAATTACCCATGACCAAACGATTATTCCCAATGCACTTCTCCATATGTTTGAGGTGCCCAAAAACACCCCATTATCAAGTGCAAGTATCAGATATTTAACCCAAACCAAGCAGGTCCTGTAGACACAAATGAATTGCATGCATTGGTAGCTTATGATTCCAGCAGACCTACTCCTGTCCCCTGCCACTTCAATCTCCAAACACAGAGGGCCTCATGGGCAGTTTGTTATATTCAGTTGACTGATGGGAAATTTTTGAACCTGGATTACAGAGGAGTCTGCATAGTCTGCTAGCACCAGCTGAAAGACAGCTGATGTAATGTCACAACCTCACTGCAGGATTTTGGTATGGACTTAGAACTAACAATATAGGTTTTATTTCCATAGAATGTTTGTGTCCCTGCAAAATTCATTTATTGAAACCTAATCCCCACTATGACGGCATTTAGGGGTGGGTCTTTGGGAGGTGATTAGGTAATGAGGGTGGAACCCTCATGAATGGCATTCCTGCCCTTCTAGAAGAGAATCCAGAGAGCTTCTTCACCCCTTCCACCATGGGAAGTTACAATGAAAAGATGGCCATCTTGAACCAGGATGCAGGTTTCACCAGACACCAAATTTGTCTGATTCCTTGACCTTAGATTTCCCAGCCCCCAGAACTGTGAGAAATAAATGTATTTGGTTAAGCCACTCAATATATGGTATGTTGTTACAGCAGCCCAAATGAACTGACACATTGGTCTTCCTAAAGCCAGAGTAAAGGCGATCCTCATCATTAGTGGATTCCATACTGGTGCATTTGCCAACTTGCTAAGATTTATTTGTAACCATGACATTAATACTGACAGTACTTTTATAGACATTTGGGGAAATGCACAAAGTGGTGAAACATTTGAGTTGCCCTGTGCACATGTTTCCAGCTGAAACTGAACAAGTCAACACTATTTTCTTGTTTCAGCTCTCATACTGAACAAATGTCCTTTCTGTGATCTAAGTAGAGCCACCACGTTTTTCACATTCTGTGCCTTCTGTTGTGATTTCACTGTTTGAAATGGCTTCCTCTGTAGGGCTGAAGTGCTGGTAATTGTTCCTAAGCCTAAGAAGGCCATGATGTGCCTCAGGGAGAAAATATGTGTGTTAAATAAGCTTTGTTCAGGCATGAGTTACAGCGCTGTGTCTGTGTGTTCAATGTTATGGAATGAACACTATGGCACATCCAAAAGAAAGGACAAGGAAATTCTCTGATGTCTATGTCAGGCCACTCCAGAAAGTGCTAAGGTAGCATCTATAGCACATGATGAAGCTATGGAAAAGGGGCTACCTTTGTGGATTCGAAGATATCAACTGATTTTTAAAAACAAACAAACAAACAAACAAACAACATAGTAGAAACCATTGTTGTGAGGCTGAAAGCCAAAGAAATCCACAGTCACATTGCCCAGAGTCAGGAAAATGTTACTCTTCTGGGCTAATTAATGCTGGCTCACATATTTCAAAAAGCAATACAGCATGAAAAATGTTAAACTTGCAGGAGGGGCAGGTTCTGCAGATCAAGAGGCTGTGGGAGAATATTTTGAATACCTGCTAAGTGTTATACAGGGAAAGGATTAGAGGCAGAAGAACAGGTTTCTAATGCTGAAGAAACTGGCTTGTTTTACAAGGATATTGCGAATGAACCTATAGAACAAGTGGAGTTTTGGTTGATGAAAATGCTATGAACAAAAGCTCTCAGGAACCTAACCCTGTATTTCCCCCCTTGCAGCCCAGTATTGGCTAATTCAGCATTAGTGGTGACTTTATCAGAATTACTCTAAATACTGTGTGCTCCCAAATAGTTGACTGTATATGGATTGGAGAATCAAGAGGTGGGAGTAAGAGTAGCACCTCTGCTTGAATATTCAAGGACTCCCTCCAACATTTTTGTTACAATCTTCATAATCCTAGGCTCTGATGGTTTAGGAGTCAAAGACCCAAGGGATAAATTTTTCTGCCAGATACAATGATACTCTCTCAAATATTTTTAAGAGACTTTATCAGTCACTGCTATGTGTTTGTACTGTGGTGTGTTTGTGTGTGTGCAGGTGTGTGATGGACGGGGTCAAGAACACACAACCATTTGTTTCTCACCTCCCCTGAACTAGTTTCCATGCCCATTACTTGACTGTACTGAAAGTGCTTGTCAACTTCACCAGTGCCCTCTGCATTGCCAAATCCAACGAATGGGTCTCTGGCCTCAAATATCTCGAATTCTCAGTTGCTTTTGACTTAGTTGACCACTAACCACTTTTACAAACTCTTCTCTCCAGCTCTCTGATACCCTATCTTCGTTCTACTTTTTCTCCTATGTTATTAGCCTCTCTTTTTAAGTGTCCTCTGCTAAGTTCTCTTTCTCTGCTCAATTATTAACCTTTGACACCTGATCATCCTCAAAACTTGGTCCTGGGTCTTCTTCTCTTCACTATCTTCTATATTCAAATATTCTCATCCCCTCTGATATCTTCACATACAATTTATATGCCACAGCTCCCATTAATAGCTTCAGCTCAAATCTCTCCTCCTAACTCCATGGTCACATATTCAACTGCACACCTAACATCTCTACTTGCCTACCTCATGGATATCTTTTAAGGTCCATATGAATTCCTGATCATCACGCCAAAGTGCTGGTTTCATCTCCAATTCCATTGCTGGTTCTCTCCTTATATTAACAAATAATAACACATTCATTCTGGAACCAGAATTAGAAACCTAGAAATTACTCTTGACTCTTCTATTTTGCTCATCTCTTGCCTCCAATTCAATCCTTCAGAAGATTCTACTTCTAAATATGCTTCAATGCCATTGACTTTTCTCCATATCTACTATTCTGCTTGTCCACTTTCAGCTCTGGGTTCCCCACATTGGCAGGGCTCCAGGATATATATATTCTACACTGTGAATTTATGATGTAGGTGCAGTTATGCACCTGAGAAAATCCATAGGTGAAGACTAAACAATAAGAAGTACATAAAAAGAGGCTAAGGAGGGTTTTCTTCCACCCTATGTCTTATCTCCAAATACCAATAATTGAAATTAATCTAATAAATCTAATATAATCCATTTAAATACACATGTCTTCTTTCAACATCTTTTATAACTTGTATGTGTGTGGCAGGGTGAGGGTAGGACATGGTCAACTGGAATTTTGACTTCCAAAAACAAAAACAAGAAAAAATCTCACAGGCTCAGAGAACATTGTTCTTATCATTCATGTTCTTCTTCTGAAAAACCAGCAGAGGGCGAACAAGATGGAAAAGAAAGCAACAGAAACCGACAAGGCTGACGAGATGATTTTCATGCACTTGTCCAAGTTCACACAGAACCTAAGTGGCAAAAATGAATCCTAACTTGAGGACTCAAAAAAGGAGCAAAGGCGGTTTGACTTAACAATGTATTCACAATGTCTGTAGATTTTAAAAGGAAGAAAATCAAAAGAAATAAATTATACTTTATTTCATAGGCCCTAGATTCAAAATGAAGACACATAGAAGTATTATGGAAAGAAAAGATAAGAATTTCATAAATCTTGATGTTAGGTAACTGTGAGAGTGTTCTATTAAAAATTGAAAATATATAATGTATGGTTTCTGCCCAATTTTGTTGCCTTATGGGTCTTCTGGGGGTACACACTATTTATATTATAATTTATATTATAATTCAATGTGTCAAAGATTAGTTACAGTGGTCTACCCTTATCCATGAAGGATATGTTCCAAGATCCCCAGTCAGATGCCAGAAACCATGGATAGTATAAAACCATATATATATTTTAAACTTGATCATACCTATGTACCTATGATCAAGTATAATTCATAAATTAGGCAAAGTAAGAGATTAACATCAACTAAATAAAACAGAATAATTATTACAATATACTGTAAGAAAAGTTATATGACTGATCTCTCTCCGGAAATATCTTGTTGTATGATACTCACTCTTCTTGTTGTGATGATATGAGATGATAAAGTGCCTGTGTGATGAGGTGAAGATGATAAAATGCCTGCGAGGGCTTGGGGACACAGCGTTAGGCCACTATTAACCTTCTGATATAATACATCTGACAATACATTGGAAGGAGGATCATCTGCTTCTGGGCTGAGGTTGACCTCAGGTAACTGAAATGGCAGAAAGTAAAGTTATGGATAAAGGGAGACTAATGCATATTCACCTATTAGATAAAAAATTTTGTTTTTAATTATAAAACCTAGTTTGGGCAAAAGTCTGGGGAAATTAACTGTCATGTACCATGTTGGCTAGAGTGTATAATGGTACAACTTTTGGAGAACAATTAGGCAAATCATATCCCTATGTGAACATCCCACATGAGTATTCTTATATACATATTTTTGCTAGTGTATCTTATAAGAGACGAGTATACATAAGAATGCTCATCACAGCATTCTTTGTACTAGTTAAACTTTAAAAATAACTTGAAACCATACCAAGGACATGATTGAGTAGGTTATGGACACAGTGCACTTGCTATGCACTAGTACTGTTCTTCATGCTTTACCTGTTTCAATTCATTTAATCCTTTTAAGAAAGCACTTTATTACAACACGTTTTATGATGAAGAAATGAAGACACAAAGAAGTGAAGTAATTTGGCCATATTCACACAGAACCTATGTGGCAAAAATAAATTGTAAACCCAATAGGTCTATGCTCTTAATCCCTGTACTCGACTGCTTCTCTTAAACTGTGCTGCTTTAAGAATGACAGTTTGTATTAAAAACCTAAACTGGAGCTCCCCCTAGGGAGCTATAAAGTCACTTAGAATGATCTTGAAGATCAAAACTAGGCAGAAGCTAGTTTTTTGTGGAACTGCAATTGATTGCCTAAAAATTCTTAGGTAGTGACTCTTCAGATCTAGATTGGGGTCAGCAATACAGAGTCACTTATTGGCCTAACAACCCCCTGAATCAACAATTTTATGTCAACTGCTGATTCCATACTAGATAGTTGGGGAGGTGTGTCCACATGTAAGTGTCAAATAATGCAAATAATATAATCCCAATCTGATTGGTTTAACTATGCAAGCCATGGAGCTTGATTCCTAAGTGTTATTGGAATTCCTTAATTAATGTAAATAAGTGATGAATATTCTACATTCATGAGCAGTCTTTTCTTTTTTCCTTTTCCGTCCATTAACTCGGCCATTGTGATGGTGGTGAGACTTGCCATTTTGAAAAGCTTTATTTGCTACAGCAGAAAAGATGTCTGCTTTGGAAAGTTGACCAGTAATGCGTGGCCCATGAAAGGGGTCATTTTTCAGAGCGGTAGCTCTGCAGGTGAAAGTCTGATCTGCCTTTTGGGGGGGTAGCCTTCTCAATAGCACTCCTGTGTACTTATGTCTTATGTTTTGAGGTAAAATTGCTCTTTCACATTTTATAAATTCATCCCTTACTTTTCAGCCTTATCCTTGTATTATCCCAACACGCTCCTCCAATCTGGTTTTGTTTTGTCTTAGCTTCTCCCCAAGCCTAATCTAACGACTCCTGGAGTATGGGAAAGAGAGCCAACACTAATAGACATCTACTGAGTAACAGGCACTGTGTGAGGTGTTTTTCATACATTTGTCACTTCATTCTCCCAACAATACTTCAAGATAGATCCTATGACCCTCATTTTCCCAGTGAAAGAACAAGTTCCAAGAAGCTCAAGGCTAGCCTCAGGTCATGCCACATGCAAGTGACATAGCTGCGGTTTGACCCTGTATCCACTGGCCTCCATTCCGATAAGCCACGCTTCCTCACAAAATGTATTTCTATTTCTCATGTTTATATCATTAGCTCTCTGGATCTTTCCAGAGTGAATTCTTAGAATTTACAGAGCAATGAAGTCCAGCAGACAAATGTTAATCTAACCCCATGCTTTTTTCTAAGATCGTGTTTAGGGTCAAAATAGAAAGCTGAAAAGTTTTCCAAAGTTGAAGACTTTCCTAATACAAGGACTACGGCTTTATTCTCTTTTAGTAAGGGAATATTTATGTTACAAGATGGATTCTAAAACAAGAACATTAAAGAAAGAATGGAAGTGGCAATTGTGGCTCAAGGCAGAGGGAGGGGGTGCTGAAATCTCAGTTCCTTGCCTGGTACTTTTTTTTTAATAATAAATTTAATTTTTTTGGTGTTCAATTTGCCAACATACAGAATAACACCCAGTGCTCATCCCGTCAAGTGCCCCCCTCAGTGCCCGTCACCCATTCACCCCCACCCCCGCCCTCCTCCCCTTCCACCACCCCTAGTTCGTGTCCCAGAGTTAGGAGTCTTTATGTTCTGTCTCCCTTTCTGATATTTCCTACCCACTTCTCCCTTCCCTTCTATTCCCTTTCACTATTATTTATATTCCCCAAATGAATGAGAACATATAATTTTTGTCCTTCTCCGATTGACTTACTTCACTCAGCATAATACCCTCCAGTTCCATCCACGTTGAAGCAAATGGTGGATATTTGTCGTTTCTAATGGCTGAGGAATATTCCATTGGATACATAGACCACATCGTCTTTATCCATTCATCTTTCGATGGACACCGAGGCTCCTTCCACAGTTTGCCTGGTACTTAACATTCCAGAAACTCTTGTTTTGATCAATCTTCCCCTCCCTTGGAACGTGAATGGTTTTTAACCTGCAGGTGGAACTCTGTTGATCTCAGGAAGGGAAGACCCACCAACACATCCTTAAGCAGGATGTGATAATCTAAACAGAAGAAAATCAGGGCTCTGATGCTGACAATACTGCAACACTCACGCAGCCATATTTGCCTAAGTTCAGCACTTAAGACTGGGAAAGGAGCACTATGTATCCCAAATGTAATAGAAGTGTAGAGATGTGTTTTTTGGAAAGAAATTAATAGTTCTTTAAAATACAAGGCTCTCAGGGTAATCTAACTTTTCAAGTCCTTTTTATTTTTTTAAGACTTTTATTATTTATTTGACAGAGAGAGAGGATAATCAAGGGTAGAGGGGAGGCAGTGGGCAGAGGGAGAACCAGGCTCCCCTATGAGCAGACAGCCAAATGTCGAGCTCCACGCCAGGACCCTGGGATCATTACCTGAGCTGAAGACAGACACTTAACTGACTGAGCCACCCAGGCATCCCTAACTTTTCAAGTTCTAAACAAAATCCTTATGACCAATCATCCCAGTCAGGAGATTGCTGCTTGCAGCTTTAACATTAATGATGGGCTGAAGGATTCCCTAAGTCTCTGCTGGAATATGAGCTTAACAAAATACTCACAGTAATGGTGGCTAAAGAGACTGGATTTTTTTCCGTTCCAAGATCACATTATTTTCTTTGTCTTTTCCTTAAAAATAACTTCGATTGCCTTTGTTGTTGTTAATAGAGGTGATGCATGTCCACTGAGAAGAGTGAAAAATATCAAATAGGATAAAGACAAATACAAAAATTACATGAAGTACTGCTGCCTACAGATGAGCACTCAACATTTTGGTGTCATCTTTCTAGGTCAATGTGTCTGTAAATGCACTTGTAGGCTTTTGACTTACTTTTTAAAATTGGGATTATGCTGAGCATACTATTTTATTAGTAGCCTTTTTCACTTAATTTGCTGTGAACATCTTCTTATGCTAAGTACTCTCCTCTAACATTAAAATAATCAATGAAAAAATGGCAAAATGAAACTAAATGTTTCATTTTTATGATGTGAATGAACATCATCCATATGGGACCAAACCTCATCTGAGCACCATAATCTTGACTATATGAATCAAGTTAACTGAGCTATGTCTCTTTTATCAGCCTCAGGTACAAGATGAAATAGAATAACTCTTAATAGTCTAATTACATTTCTCTGAACCCCATCTCACCAGTTGAAGAATTTTTCTGCTCAAGAGTCTTTTCTCGGGGGGGAGGAGCAAGATGGCGGAAGAGTAGGGTCTCCAAATCACCTGTCTCCACCAAACTACCTAGAAAACCTTCAAATTATCCTGAAAATCTATGAATTCGGCCTGAGATTTAAAGAGAGACCAGCTGGAATGCAACAGTGAGAAGAGTTCGCGCTTCTATCAAGGTAGGAAGACGGGGAAAAAGAAATAAAGAAACAAAGGCCTCCAAGGGGGAGGGGCCCGCGAGGAGCCGGGCTGAGGCCGGGGCGAGTGTCCCCAGGACAGGAGAGCCCCGTCCCGGAGGAGCAGGAGCTGCACCGACCTTCCCGGGCGGACGCGGAGGGGGTTGCGCGGCCCGGGAGCGCGAATCCACCAGCGCAGGCTCCAGAGCACAGGGCGCCGGGACACAGCCCAGGATCCGGCCTCCCCCAGGACAGGCAGAGGCCGGGAGGGCCCAGGACAGCGAGGACGCTCCTGCCCGAGCTGAGCAGATCAGCGGCCCCGCCCCGGAGCCTCCAGACCCTGCAGACGGAGAGCTCTGGGGCTACTGCAGGAGCTGACTCCAGGGCTCCAGAGCTGGCCGCCGTCACTGTGGTTGTTCCTCCTGGGGCCTCGCGGGGTAAACAACCCCCACTGAGCCCTGCACCAGGCAGGGGCACAGCAGCTCCCCCAACTGCTAACACCTGAAAATCAGCACAACAGGCCCCTCCCCCAGAAGACCAGCTAGACTGACAACTTCCAGGAGAAGCCAAGGGACTTAAAGTACACAGAATCAGAAGATACTCCCTGGTGGTTCTTTTTTTTTTTGTATTGTTTTTGTTTTTGTTTTGTTTTGCTTTTTGATTTGTTTCCTTCCCCCACCCCCTTTTTTTCTCCTTTCTTTTTCTTTCTCTTTTTCTTCTTTTTTTTTCGTTTTCTTTTCTTCCCCTTTTTTTTCTCTTTCTCTTTTCTTTCCTTCTTTCTCTCCTCTCTTTTTCTCTTTTTCCCAATACAACTTGCTTTTGGCCACTCTGCACTGAGCAAAATGACTAGAAGGAAAACCTCACCTCAAAAGAAAGAATCAGAAACAGTCCTCTCTCCCACAGAGTTACAAAATCTGGATTACAATTCAATGTCAGAAAGCCAATTCAGAAGCACTATTATACAGCTACTGGTGGCTCTAGAAAAAAGTATAAAGGACTCAAGAGACTTCATGACTGCAGAATTTAGAGCTAATCAGGGAGAAATTAAAAATCAATTGAATGAGATGCAATCCAAACTAGAAGTCCTAACGACGAGGGTTAACGAGGTGGAAGAACGAGTGAGTGACATAGAAGACAAGTTGATAGCAAAGAGGGAAACTGAGGAAAAAAGAGACAGACAATTAAAAGACCATGAGGATAGATTAAGGGAAATAAACGACAGCCTGAGGAAGAAAAACCTACGTTTAATTGGGGTTCCCGAGGGCGCCGAAAGGGACAGAGGGCCAGAATATGTATTTGAACAAATTCTAGCTGAAAACTTTCCTCATCTGGGAAGTGAAACAGGCATTCAGATCCAGGAAATAGAGAGATCCCCCCCTAAAATCAATAAAAACCGTTCAACACCTCGACATTTAATTGTGAAGCTTGCAAATTCCAAAGATAAGGAGAAGATCCTTAAAGCAGCAAGAGACAAGAAATCCCTGACTTTTATGGGGAGGAGTATTAGGGTAACAGCAGACCTCTCCACAGAGACCTGGCAGGCCAGAAAGGGCTGGCAGGATATATTCAGGGTCCTCAATGAGAAGAACATGCAACCAAGAATACTTTATCCAGCAAGGCTCTCATTCAAAATGGAAGGAGAGATAAAGAGCTTCCAAGACAGGCAGCAACTGAAAGAATATGTGACCTGCCAAACCAGCTCTGCAAGAAATTTTAAAGGGGACTCTTAAAATTCCCCTTTAAGAAGAAGTTCAGTGGAACAGTCCACAAAAACAAAGACTGAATAGATATCATGATGACACTAAACTCATATCTCTCAATAGTAACTCTGAACGTGAACGGGCTTAATGACCCCATCAAAAGGCGCAGGGTTTCAGACTGGATAAAAAAGCAGGACCCATCTATTTGCTGTCTACAAGAGACTCATTTTAGACAGAAGGACACCTACAGCCTGAAAATAAAAGGTTGGAGAACCATTTACCATTCGAATGGTCCTCAAAAGAAAGCAGGGGTAGCCATCCTTATATCAGATAAACTAAAATTTACCCCAAAGACTGTAGTGAGAGATGAAGAGGGACACTATATCATACTTAAAGGATCTATTCAACAAGAGGACTTAACAATCCTCAATATATATGCTCCGAATGTGGGAGCTGCCAAATATATAAATCAATTATTAACCAAAGTGAAGAAATACTTAGATAATAATACACTTATACTTGGTGACTTCAATCTAGCTCTTTCTATACTCGATAGGTCTTCTAAGCACAACATCTCCAAAGAAACGAGAGCTTTAAATGATACACTGGACCAGATGGATTTCACAGATATCTACAGAACTTTACATCCAAACTCAACTGAATACACATTCTTCTCAAGCGCACATGGAACTTTCTCCAGAATAGACCACATATTGGGTCACAAATCGGGTCTGAACCGATACCAAAAGATTGGGATTGTCCCCTGCATATTCTCGGATCATAATGCCTTGAAATTAGAACTAAATCACAACAAGAAGTTTGGAAGGACCTCAAACATGTGGAGGTTAAGGACCATCCTGCTAAAAGATAAAAGGGTCAACCAGGAAATTAAGGAAGAATTAAAAAGATTCATGGAAACTAATGAGAATGAAGATACAACCATTCAAAATCTTTGGGATGCAGCAAAAGCAGTCCTAAGGGGGAAATACATCGCAATACAAGCATCCATTCAAAAACTGGAAAGAACTCAAATACAAAAGCTAACCTTACACATAAAGGAACTAGAGAAAAAACAGCAAATAGATCCTACACCCAAGAGAAGAAGGGAGTTAATAAAGATTCGAGCAGAACTCAACGAAATCGAGACCAGAAGAACTGTGGAACAGATCAACAGAACCAGGAGTTGGTTCTTTGAAAGAATTAATAAGATAGATAAACCATTAGCCAGCCTTATGAAAAAGAAGAGAGAGAGGACTCAATTTAATAAAATCATGAATGAGAAAGGAGAGATCACTACCAACACCAAGGAAATACAAACGATTTTAAAAACATATTATGAACAGCTATACGCCAATAAATTAGGCAATCTAGAAGAAATGGACGCATTCCTGGAAAGCCACAAACTACCAAAACTGGAACAGGAAGAAATAGAAAACCTGAACAGGCCAATAACCAGGGAGGAAATTGAAGCAGTCATCAAAAACCTCCCAAGACACAAGAGTCCAGGGCCAGATGGCTTCCCAGGGGAATTTTATCAAACGTTTAAAGAAGAAACCATACCTATTCTCCTAAAGCTGTTTGGAAAGATAGAAACAGATGGAGTACTTCCAAATTCGTTCTATGAAGCCAGCATCACCTTAATTCCAAAACCAGACAAAGACCCCACCAAAAAGGAGAATTACAGACCAATATCCCTGATGAACATGGATGCAAAAATTCTCAACAAGATACTCGCCAATAGGATCCAACAGTACATTAAGAAAATTATTCACCATGACAAAGTAGGATCTATCCCTGGGACACAAGGCTGGTTCAACACCCATAAAACAATCAATGTGATTCATCATATCAGCAAGAGAAAAACCAAGAACCATATGATCCTCTCATTGGATGCAGAGAAATCATTTGACAAAATACAGCATCCATTCCTGATCAAAACTCTTCAGAGTGTAGGGATAGAGGGAACATTCCTCGACATCTTAAAAGCCATCTATGAAAAGCCCACAGCAAATATCATTCTCAATGGGGAAGCACTAGGAGCCTTTCCCCTAAGATCAGGAACAAGACAGGGATGTCCACTCTCACCACTGCTCTTCAACATAGTACTGGAAGTCCTAGCCTCAGCAATCAGACAACAAAAAGACATTAAAGGCATTCAAATTGGCAAAGAAGAAGTCAAACTCTCCCTCTTCGCCGATGACATGATACTCTACATAGAAAACCCAAAAGTCTCCACCCCAAGATTGCTAGAACTCATACAGCAATTCGGTAGCGTGGCAGGATACAAAATCAATGCCCAGAAGTCAGTGGCATTTCTATACACTAACAATGAGACTGAAGAAAGAGAAATTAAGGAGTCCATCCCATTTACAATTGCACCCAAAAGCATAAGATACCTAGGAATAAACCTAACCAAAGATGTAAAGGATCTATACCCTCAAAACTATAGAACACTTCTGAAAGAAATTGAGGAAGACACAAAGAGATGGAAAAATATTCCATGCTCATGGATTGGCAGAATTAATATTGTGAAAATGTCAATGTTACCCAGGGCAATATACACGTTTAATGCAATCCCTATCAAAATACCAGGGACTTTCTTCAGAGAGTTAGAACAAATTATTTTAAGATTTGTGTGGAATCAGAAAAGACCCCGAATAGCCAGGGGAATTTTAAAAAAGAAAACCATATCTGGGGGCATCACAATGCCAGAGTTCAGGTTGTACTACAAAGCTGTGGTCATCAAGACAGTGTGGTACTGGCATAAAAACAGACACATAGATCAGTGGAACAGAATAGAGAATCCAGAAGTGGACCCTGAACTTTATGGGCAACTAATATTCGATAAAGGAGGAAAGACTATCCATTGGAAGAAAGACAGTCTCTTCAATAAATGGTGCTGGGAAAATTGGACATCCACATGCAGAAGAATGAAACTAGACCACTCTCTTGCACCATACACAAAGATAAACTCAAAATGGATGAAAGATCTAAATGTGAGACAAGATTCCATCAAAATCCTAGAGAAGAACACAGGCAACACCCTTTTTGAACTCGGCCATAGTGACTTCTTGCAAGATACATCCACGAAGGCAAAAGAAACAAAAGCAAAAATGAACTATTGGGACTTCATCAAGATAAGAAGCTTTTGCACAGCAAAGGATACAGTCAACAAAACTCAAAGACAACCTACAGAATGGGAGAAGATATTTGCAAATGACGTATCAGATAAAGGGCTAGTTTCCAAGATCTATAAAGAACTTATTAAACTCAACACCAAAGAAACAAACAATCCAATCATGAAATGGGCAAAAGACAGTGAACAGAAATCTCACAGAGGAAGACATAGACATGGCCAACATGCACATGGGAAAATGCTCTGCATCACTTGCCATCAGGGAAATACAAATCAAAACTACAATGAGATACCACCTCCCACCAGTGAGAATGGGGAAAATTAACAAGGCAGGAAACAACAAATGTTGGAGAGGATGCGGAGAAAAGGGAACCCTCTTACACTGTTGGTGGGAATGTGAACTGGTGCAGCCACTCTGGAAAACTGTGTGGAGGTTCCTCAAAGAGTTAAAAATAGACCTGCCCTACGACCCAGCAATTGCACTAGTTGGGGATTTACCCCAAAGATACAAATGCAATGAAACGTCGGGACACCTGCACCCCGATGTTTATAGCAGCAATGTCCACGATAGCCAAACTGTGGAAGGAGCCTCGGTGTCCAACGAAAGATGAATGGATAAAGAAGATGTGGTTTATGTATACAATGGAATATTACTCAGCTATTAGAAATGACAAATACCCACCATTTGCTTCAACGTGGATGGAACTGGAGGGTATTATGCTGAGTGAAGTAAGTCAGTCGGAGAAGGACAAACATTATATGTTCTCATTCATTTGGGGAATATAAATAATAGTGAAAGGGAATATAAGGGAAGGGAGAAGAAATATGTGGGAAGTGTCAGAATGGGAGACAGAACGTAAAGACTGCTAACTCTGGGAAACGAACTAGGGGTGGTGGAAGGGGAGGAGGGCGGGGGGTGGGAGTGAATGGGTGACGGGCACTGGGTGTTATTCTGTATGTTAGTAAATTGAACACCAATAAAAAATAAATTAAAGAAAAAGAGTCTTTTCTCCCATTATAATTGAAAGAACCCCAGGAATGCTTCAGGCAAGAGATTAGTCCTGGCTAGCACTGATTCGGATAATAAAAAGCAGAAAGCTTTGGGCACCTGGGTGGCTCAATGGTTGAACGTCTGCCTTTGGCTCAGGTCATGATCCCAGAGGCCTGGGATCCAGTTCTGCATCAGGCTCTCCATGAGGAGTCTGCTTCTGTCTATGTCTCTGCCTCTCTTTCTGTGTCTCTCATGGATAAGCAAATAAAATTTTTAAAAAGAGAGAGAGAGTTTTTTGTTTTAAAGCACAAAGCTTTGAATTATCTAAGGATTGCTAGCTGCTATAACAAATCCCCAAATTCAGTGGCTTAATACAAAATGAGGTTATTTCTCATTCACTTAAGAGTTCAAATATATGTCGGGAGGTAGATGGTGGGGAGCAGCTCTGTTTTTAGTCATCTTGGGCATTGATACACAGACAACAGAATGGAGAATGCATGGAGGAGCACACAAGAGATCCCCATGGGTCTATCACCATAATCCACCAGCCAGAAGTCATGACAAGGTTATAGCTCACTGCCAAGCAGGCTAGGAAATGTGGTCCGACTTATACACAGAAAGAAGAGAATATGAATGAATATCTGCCATCTTCTACTCTTGGCACCAAATACTCATTTGCAGTCTTTTTCCTACACCATGAAACACACCCACCAATCTCCCCAGGGTTGTTAGAAGAACGTGCCACCCAGAGACTTGCATGCAGCTCATACTCCAAAACTTTGTTCTGATGTACAGTTTTCCTTTCAGATTTAGGTGGGACTCTTTGTGATCTGGAGAGCTATAAATGAAAATATAAATTATCTCACCTCCTTTTCTCCCATAAACACACACAACATACAATGGTGAAACAGAGATATGCCAACCACACTGAAAGCTCCCACTTGGGAATGTGAAGAATGACAGACAGCTGTCAACTACTAACTCATGGCAGTGATTGATACTTAGTGGGCAGGCTTTGTAACAACACCTGCCCTAATAGTGGAAAAGTTTCTATGATTAGACCCAAGTCCACTAAATGGGAGGAATTTCCTTGTCCCTGTTCTCTACCTGGACTGGGCATCAGGGAAAATATCCTCTTGAATGACTGTAGCAATCATACCCATCACTTGCTGCCTTTGCAATCATGGCCAATCAAGGGATGTTTTCAAGTACCAGCCTCTTTCTAGGTGAAGTTCTTGGTGTGTTTGGACATGTAATTCCCTCAAAAAATGTAGCAAACTTCTGGTCCATTTCTTTCTCAAGATCTAATTCTCAAGACTCTTATTTGGCTTTCTTGCCTCCATGTTTCTCTAACCCCTACCCTCACTGATCTTTGCAACAGGGTTGAATCCCTAAATTCAGTTAAGAAGACATGAGCCTTTTTCTCTCAAAAAATTTTTCCATCTTATTTGCTACTGGAGTCTCAAGGCAACACGCTTTTCAACTTATGTCTTCCTTTGGCTGTCATCAAAGCTTTATTGACCTTGTTGTCAATGCTCAGATGGCCTGGACTATGATGCCTTTTTTATTCTTGTTTCATATAGACAGGCCCACTGGAATGGGGCATCTTTCCATAAGGATGTTTTCATTTATTTGGCCAAAATACTTGAAGTGCCTTCCATGTTCCAGGCACTGGGCACAGAGATAAATATGACACAGTGTCTGATTCTGGGATGTCCAAAACCACTTTGTTAAATTGAAAGCAGGCACAAGGATGGAATGGGAGCACAGGGAAGGAAAGACAGGTGCCTGGGAAGATCAGAAAAGGTCTTTCAGAGGAAGTGACATTGAAATTAAGCTTAAAAATTGAGTCAAGGTTTTCTAGAAGTTCACAGGGGCAAAGGCTTTTCCAGTCTGAACAAACAGTATGTACAAAGTACCAACAGTCAATTACAGGCAGCTTTTATCTTTCTCCTGACAATTGCTCAAAGCTCAGATTCTAAGTACTAAGTGCTCATAAATTCTTTTTTTGATGGGCAGTCTACCTCAACTCAATGTCTCCATTGGTTGTATCTAGTATCTTGGAGGCTTTCCTTATACTCTCCTGCATGTACACTTCTAGAATTTGGTTAAAGGTTCTAGCAGGGCCATAGACATTTATCCACACTTGACTGAAGAAGTGTCTTCCTAAATCTGGAAGGTCAGCCTGCTCCATCCTGCATCCATCAAGTAGGCCATTTTAGGAAGGAAGCATGTATAGTAGTGATACAGAAAGGGTACTTACTCAGATCAGTATAATCAGCCCTAAAAAATCATCAGAGGTGACTGATGTTAAGACCACATCGCCCTTCCAACCAGCATCCTGCTTTGGCTTTACCTATATCCACTCTTTTTTTTTTAAGTTTATTAATTTTTTTAAAGTAACCCCTACTTCCAACATGAGGCTTGAACTCACAACGTCGAGATCAAGAGTTGCATGCCCCTTCAACTAAGCTAGCCAGGTGCCCTTACCTATGTCCACTGTTTCTAACAGATAATTTTTTTAAAGATTTTATTTATTTATTACTAAAGGCATAGAGAGAGAGGCAGAGACATAGGCAGAGGGAGAAGCAGGCTCCTTACAGGAACCTGATGAGGACCCCATCCCAGGACCCCAGGATCATGACCTGAGATGAAGGCAGATGCTCAACCACTGAGCCACCCAGATGCCCACCTATGTCTACTGTTAATGGTACAAAGTTGAGGATATCTCTTCCAAAATATTCTGTAAAATGCCTAATGCCTGGCAAGGAATATCTCACTTTGAGTTAGACTAAGTTAGTTTCCCCTTCAATGGAAGACATTTTGCTTATGTCTCTGCCTCTTCTTCTTTAATGGCAGCAAGAAGGGTGCTTTACAGCTCTTTTGAAAGAGAAAGAATCTGAAAGGGAAATAGGGTGAGGGGTCAAAAGGTATAAACTCCCAGGTATAAAATAAGTAGGTCCTGGGGATGTAATGTACAATATGATTACTCAAGTTAATAATACTGTATGGCATATCTGAAAGTCGCTAAGAGGGCACAATTTTATTTTATTATTATTATTTTTAAGATTTTATTTATTTATGATAGACATAGAGAGAGAGAGGCAGAGACGCAGGCAGAGGGAGAAGCAGGCTCCATGCCGGGAGCCCGACGCGGGACACGATCTCGGGACTCCAGGATCGCGCCCTGGGCCAAAGGCAGGCGCTAAACCGCTGAGCCACCCAGGGATCCCCCAAGGGCACAATTTTAAAGTCCTCATCAAAAATAAATAAATAAATAAATAAATAAATAAATAAATAAATAAATAAATAATCCTCATCACAAAAAAAGATTGGTAACTGTATATGGTGGTAGACCTTAACTAGACTTATTGCAGTGATCATTTCACAATATACACAAATTATTGACTCACTACATCGTACACCTGAAACTAATATAATGTGTATGTCAATTATACCTCAACAACAGCAACAAAAATGTTTTTAAAGAAAGAGAGAGAATCCTGCACATTGAGGACTATTTGCAATTCTTGCCAGAAACACATTTTTCTTCCAAACACCCCCTCTAGCTGGTGTGGGCTCAGGTTTGACTACTAGGCTTTCACTTTTGAATGTTTCAGATACACAGTACCCCACATATTTTTACCTATTTTTTTAAGTTGATTTATTTTCTTTTAGTAATCTCTACTCCCAACTTGGGGCTTGAATTCATGACCCAGATATCAAGAGTCGCATGCTCTTCTGACTAAGCCAGCCAGGTGCCCCTATTTTTACCTACTTTTAATTTTTTTTATTTTTATTTGTTTTAAGATTTTATTTATTTATTTGTGAGAGACACAGAGAAAGAAGCAGAAACACAGGCAGAGGGAGAAGCAGGCTCCATGCAGAGAGCCTGACGTGGGACTCGATTCAGGGTCTCCAGGATCACGCCCTGGGCTGCAGGCGACGCCAAACCGCTGCGCCACCGGGGCTGCCCACCTTTACCTACTTTTAAGATGACAGAGGGATACTAGAGAGTCCATGCTTAACTAGCATTACCTAAGTGTTTTGAGCCAGGGAGTAACATGATCAGAAGGGATGTTAGCAAAATTGTTGTGGCTGTGATATGCAGGAGGTGGTATTTTCAATGGATCTGGGTAAATTCTTAGAAGGAAATAAATTATTGAGCTCAAGTAAATATCCTTTGTGCATGAAGAACAGAGATTACTTACCCCAGAAAAACAAAGACTTAATGAGAGGCCCAAGATCCCAGAGGTACAGGGAGAGTCTCAGGCAGGGCAGAGACCAGAGCCTCCCTTCTTCCCTTCTTTTATCTTCCAGAATCAATCTGCTTCCTTATTCCAAATTTCCAAGAGAGGAAGGAGAGTAGGCCAATTCACTTCTCCCACCAGGTCACCATATTTTAGGTTTCAGGCCAGCCAGTGGATGGCCCATCCTGTCAGGTTTCCTTCCCTGGACAACTAGCTATGGCCAGGTTGGCCCTGTGGTTCCCAACCCACAAGAGAAATGAGTGAGGGAGACATCCCAAAATACATCTAACGGGTATGAAGAGGAGACGAACAATTAGGAATTGTATCTGGACCCAGAATGCCTGCTTCCAGGGTTGACTCCACCCCTTACTAGCTGTGCAAGTCACTTTATTTGGTCTGTCCCTCAGTTTTTTAATTCTTAAAATGGGACATATACATGGTATCTCTTCCTAGGACTGTGGTAAAGATTAAAGGAGACAAAGCCAAAAAAGAAAAAAAAAAGGCACTTGAATCTATGAAGGGCATATACTGAATATCCAGTGAGTGCTGCTATTATATTTTCCCCAGAAAAAGAGTACCCTTCCTGTTTTCTATTAGTACCATCTTCCTTTGTAAGTTTTTTACTTTATTGTGGATTCATTTGGGGCACCTGGCTGGCTCAGTTGGAAGAGCATGTGACTCTTGATCTTGGGGTCATGAGTTTGAGCCCCACATTGGGTGCAGGGATTAAACAATTTAAAAACTTAGAAAAGGAAAGACTGACTTTACTTATTATGGATTCATTTATTTATCTGATTCACCATTCTTGCGCATCCATTGCTACATAAAAATAATTTTTTCCTCCCCAATCTTGCCAGCATTTTTCCATCTTAAGCCCTTAGTCCTTCTCACTTGGATTGTTAGCTCTCTGGTCTCCTTGGCTCCTGCATACCGTAGCCAGATTAATTTTACATCCCTTCTGATCATGTTATTCCCCTGCTCAAAAGCCTTCTGTGTTTTCCTATTACTAGCCTAAAGTCCACAGTTTGAAACTTGACGCTTGGAACTTTCTACAGCTCAGAACTGATCTGCCATTGTAGATTTATTTCCCACAGCTGCGTCATATACAGACGAGACTCTGATTAACTGGACTGCTCTTGTTTCTGGGTCTATTGCAGCTCGTATTATATTCCCCAACCCGGGCCTTTGCTCATGCTGTCCCATCTACCTGAAATACCTCACCCTTCGCTCTCTGGACCAACAGCATCGGCATCACCTGGGAGCTTGGGAGAAATGTCATATCCAATGCCACACCTACTGAATCAGAATCTGCATTTTAATAAGATCCATAGGTGATTCATATACATGTATTTTTCTTATATGAGACAAAATATCTTGTAAATTTATTACTAGCTTGTAAATTATGGATTTAACCCACTCCATCCTCTTTCCTGTTTAAATTCTACCCTTGTCTCAGAGCCCATCTCAGATAATATTGCCTCATCCAACTGTCTTTGACTGCTAGAGCTGAAAATAATCTCTTTATTATCTGAATTCCTGTAGCTGATTTCTGAATTCTTTGAATTTCCCAAGACTAAATTCTTTATACCTGCTCGTGGCAATTAGCACATACTTTTGTTTTAGTATGAGCTAAGAATTTTGTGATTACTTTGTTATTGAGATATGACTGACAAATAATACTAGTTTCAACAAACAACTTGATGATTCATTATTTATATGTAGTGTGAAGTGTTCACCATAATAAATCTGGTTAAAATCTATCACTTCCTTTAGTTACAAATTTTTTCTTGTGATGAGAACTTTTAAGATCTACTCCTCAAGCAACGTTCAAATATACAGTATTATTAACTATGGTCTCCATGCTGCATGTTACATCCCTAGGGCTTATTTATTTTATTACTGGAAATTTATACATTTTGTGGGGTTTTTTTGTATATTTTTTATTGGAGTTCAATTTGCCAACATATAGCATAACAGACAGTGCTCATCCCGTCAAGTGCCCCCCTCAGTGCCCGTCACCCAGTCACCCCAACCCCCCATCCACCTCCCCTTCCACCACCCCTTGTCTGTTTCCCAGAGTTAGGTGTCTCTCATGTGCTGTCACCCTCACTGATATTTCCCACTTATTTTCTTTCCTTTCCCCTTTAATCCCTTTCACTATTTTTTATATTCCCCAAATAAATGAGACCATATAATGTTTGTCCTTCTCTGATTGACTTACTTCACTCAGCATAATACCCTCCAGTTCCATCCATGTGGAAGCAAATGGTGGGTATTTGTCGTTTCTAATGGCTGAGTAATATTCCATTGTATACATAGACCACATCCTCTTTATCCATTCATCTTTCGATGGACACCGAGGCTCCTTCCACAGTCTGGCTATTGTGGGCATTGCTGCTAGAAACGTTGGGATGCACGTGTCCTGCCATTTCACTGCATCTGTATCTTTGGGGTAAATCCCCAGCAGTGCAATTGCTGGGTCATGGGGTAGCTCTATTTTTAACTCTGAGGAACCTCCACACAGTTTTCCAGAGTGGCTGCACCAGTTCACATTCCCACCAACAGTGCAAGAGGGCTCCCCTTTCTCCACATCCTCTCCAACATTTGTTGTTTCCTGTCTTGTTAATTTTCACCATTCTCACTGGTGTGAGTGGGATCTCATTTGTATTTCCCTGATGGCCAGTGATACGGAGCATTTTCTCATGTGCTTGTTGACCCAATTTACCCATTTTGATCACTACTCCCATCCCAGCCTTAGGCCACTGTCAGTCTGTTCTCAGTATCTATCAGTTCAGTTTTTTTCTTTTTCTTTTTTTTAAATTCCACAAACAAGTGAGATCATACATCCCCCACCCACACACACACACAATGGAACATTATTCAGCCATAAAAAAAGACTGAACTCTGCCATTTTTGAGGTAGTCCACATGGGTGGACCATGAGAACATTATGCTAAGTGAGATAAGTCAGACAGAGAAAGACAAATACCATATGATCTCACTTGTATACACACAATAGAATATTTTATATATGTATACATATATATATTCTTTTCTTTATATATTTATCCTCAGTGGGCACAGATTGTTTCCATACCTTGGCTATTGTAAATAATGCTGCAATAAACTTGGAGTTGCACGTATTTTTTTTTTTTTTTTAGTTAATGTCTTTATTTCCTTGGATAAATACTCAGAAGTGGAATTGCTGGGTCATATGGTAGTTCCATTTCTAATTTTTCAACGAACCTCCAAACTGTTTTCCACAGTGGCTGCACCATTTTGCATTCCCATCAATAGTGAATGAGGATATCATCTTCTTCACATTCTCAACAACATTTATTTCTTCTCTTTTTGATAACAGCCATTCTAACAAGTGTGAGGTGATTTCCCATTGTAGTTTTTTTTTTTTTTTTTGAGCAATCTCTACATCCAACATAGGGCTCAAACTCACAACCCAGAATCAAAAATCACGTGCTCTACTCACTGTGTTTCTGATTTGCATTTCCCTGATGATTAGTGATGTCAAGCTCCTTTTCGTGTACTTGTTGGTCAAATGTATGTCTTCTTTGGGAAAATGTCTATTCAGATTCTCTGCCTATTTTTAAAATGGATTGTTTCTGGTTTTGTTTTGCTACTGAATTGTGTAAATTCTTTATATATTCTGGATGTTAACCTCTTATGAGATATATGGATTGAAAATATTCTTTCCCATTCAATAGGCTGCCTTTTCATTTTTTTTATAATTTCCTTTGCTGTGCAGAAGCTTTTTAGTGTGATGTAGTCCTGCCTGTTTATTTTTGCTTTTGTTGCCTTTGCTTTTGATGTTAGATCCAAAAAATCATTGCCAAGCCCAATGTCAAAGAACTAACCAACTATAATTTCTTCCAGGACTTTTATGGTTTCAGGCCTTGCATTCAAGTCTTTAATCCATTTTGAGTTAGTTTTTGTGTTTGGTATAAGATAGAGGTCCAGTTTCATTCTTTTACATGTGACTGTCCAGTTTTCCCAACACTATTTACCGAAAAGATAATCCTTTTCCTATATATATTCTTGGCTCCTTTGTCATAAATCAATCGACCATATACGCATGATTTACTTCTGGGCACTCTGCTGCTCCACTGATCTGTGTGTCTGTTTTTATGCTGGTACTGCACTGTTTTGAACACTATAGCTTTGCAGTGTACTTTGAAATCAGGGAGACTGAGCCTCCAGCTTTGTACTTTTTTCTCAAGATAACTTTGATTAGTCAGAGTCTTTTGCAGTTTCATACAAATTTTAGGATTATTTGTTCCATTTCTGTGAAAAATGCCATTGGGATTTTGATAGGGATTTCATTGAATCTGTAGCATAGACATTTTAACAATCTTAATTCTTCTAGTCCACAAGCATGAATATCTTTCCATTTATTTGTGTCTTCTTCCATTTCTTTCATCAGTGTTTTATAGTTTTCAGTGTATAGGTCTTTTACCTCCCTGGGTAAATATATTTCTAGGTATTTTATTCTTTTTTGATGCAATTATAAATGGAATTGTTTTCTTAATTTATCATTCTGATAGTTTGTTATTAGCATTTAGAAATGAAACTTATTTTTTATATTGATTTTGTATCCTGCAACTATACTAAATTTCTTTATTCTAACAGTTTTTTGGTAGAATCTTTAGGGTGATAAAATATTTCATCTGCAAATAAGCAAGTTTGACTTCTTCCTTTCTAATTTGCATAACTTTTACTTCCTTTTCTTGTCTACTTTCTGTACCTAGGACTTCCAGTGCCACGTGTAATAAATGTCAGGAGTGGACATCCTTGTCTGAACAAGGAGGGAAGCCCCAGTGGCTTAGCAGTTTAGTGCCACTTTCAGCCCAGCGTGTGATCCTGGAGACCTGGGATCAAGTTCCACATTGGACTCCCTGCATGGAGCCTGCTTCTCCCTCTGCCTGTGTCTCTGCCTCTCTGTGTGTGTGTCTCTCATGAATAAATAAATACAATTTTTTTTAAAAGAAAGAAAGAAAGAAAGAAAGAAAGAAAGAAAGAAAGAAAGAAAGAAAGAAAGAAAGAAAGAAAGAAAGAAAGAAAGAAAGAAAGAAAGAAAGAAAGAAGAAAGAAAGAAAGAAAGAAAGTTTGATAGAATTCACAGTGAAACTGTCTGGTCCTGGACTTTTGTTTGTTTTGAGGTAATTGATTACTGATTCAATCTCCTTACTTGCAATCAGTCTGTTCAGATTTTCTATTTCTTCATGATTCAGTCTTGATAGCTTGTTTATCTCTAGAAATTTATTCATTTCTTCTAGATTGTTAAATTCATTGGCTATAATTGTTCATGATTATCTCTTATGATCCTTTGTATTTCCCTGATAACAGTAGAAACATCTAGCCTTTGATTCCCGATTTTATTTGTGTCCTCTCTTTTTCTCTTGGTGAGTCTAGCTAAACCTATGTCAATTTCATCATTTCAAATAATTAGCTGCTGTTAGCTTCACTGGTCTTTTCTATTTTCTTTTTAGTTTCTCTTTCATTTATCACCACTCTGCTTTTTTAATTTCCTTCCTTCTACTAATTTTGGGCTTCATTTCTTCTTCTTTTTTCTAGTTTTTTGAGGTGTAAAGTTTGGTTTTTCTTTGAAATTTTTCTTGTGTATTGATATAGGCATTTATCACTATGAACTTCTCTGCTTCTTCTGTGTCCCATACAGTTTGATATGTTGCATTTCTGTTTTCATTTGTCTCAAGGTATTTTTTTTTATTTCTCTTGATTTCTTCTTTCATCCATTGATTGCTCAATAACATGTTATTTAATCTCCACAGATTTTTTGAGTTTTCCAGTTTTTTTTCTTGAATTAATTTCTAGTTTCATATATTATGTTTAAAGAAGATGTTTGGTATGATTTCAATTTTCTTAAATTCATGAAGATTTATTTTGTGGCCTAACATACAATTTATCTTGAAGAATGTTTTGTGTGCATTTGAGAATATGTATTTTGGTACTCTTGGATAGGATGTTCTGTAAATACCTGTTGGGTCCATCTGGTCTAACATGTCTTTTAAGGCCAATGTTTTCTTATTGATTTTTCTGTCTGGATAATAGATTATTGGTGTGAGTGGGGTATTAATGTCTCCTACTAATATTGCATTAGTGTCAATTTCCCTCTTTAGCTTTGTTAATACATGAATAGACAGCAATACGATAATAGTATGTGACTTGAAGAATATTTTAATGGGATTTCAAATATATACAAAAGTAGACAGATAAATACAATAAGCCTCCCTTTATGCATGATTTAACTTCAACAATGATTAACATTTTGCCTATCTCATCTACACACACATTTTTTTCCATAGTACTTAAATTCCATAGTACAGCATCTTACTTATTAATATTTTATTAGTATCTCTAGAAGATACGATGTTCTTAAATACCTAACAATACCCTTATCACACACACACAATAATACTTTTTTTTTTCACAATAATACTTTTTAAAAATCCTTCCTTAGTAAAATTCTGTTTCTTGTTCAAATTTCCCCATTGTCTCAGAAACATTTTTTACAGTTGTCTTATTGAAATCAGTACGCAAGCAACATCTACTCATTAAAATTGGTTTTGTATATTTCCCATGCCACTTCTTTGTTGAACAAACTAAACATATACATATATATATAAATATATATGTTTTACATATATGTTTTTAATATGTTTTTACAAGTCACTCTGGCTAGGGGCACCTGGATGGCTCAGTTGGCTAAGCATCTGACTTCGGCTCAGGTCATGATCTCAGGGTCTTGGGATCAAGGCTGGTATCTCTCCCTTTACCCCTCCCCCTGCTTTTGTGTGCTCTCTCTCTCTCTAACAAATAAAATCTTTAAAACTAAAAATATCACTCTGGCTAAACGAACTGTGGCATATTCCTACAATAGAGTATTATTCAGCCCTAAAAAGGAGGGAAATTCTGGCATACAGTATGACATTAAGCTAAGTGAAATAAACTAGTCAAGGAAGGACAAATACCATATGGTTCCACTCTCATGGAGTGCACTGAGTAATCAGATTCATAGAGAGAGAAAGTAGAATGGTGATTGCCAGGGACTGGAAGGAGGGAGGAGAGGGTTGTTTCTGTTGATGGGTATAAAGTTTCAGTTCTGCAAGATAGAAGTCTGGTGACTGGTTGCACAAAGATGTGAATGTACTTAACACTACTGAACTGCACACCTAAAAATGGTTATGATGGTACATTTTTAGGTTATGTGTATCTTATCACACATTAAAAACATTTTTAAATCACTGCTATGTGGAGAACGGTTTGTTGCCAAGTCCAAGTAGAAGCAGGCTGACCAGCTGGAAGGGTATTTCAGGGGCCGGGGAGATGACAGTGACTTGGATTTTGGTGATTACGGTGGAAGCAATTGAAAAAAGATCAGATTTGGGGTCCATTTAAAAAGGAGAAACAGAGGTGCTTGGGTGGCTCAGTCAGTTAAGCATTGGACTCTCAATTTTGGCTCAGGTCCTGGTCTCAAGATTGTGAGATCAAGCCCCGGTGTCGGGCTCTGTGCTCAGTGGGGAGCCTGCTGGAGGATTCTCTCCCTCTGCCCACTCCCCACCCTCTGCTTCTCTCTCTCTCTCAAATAAATAAATGAATACGTAAATCTTTTAGAAAATAAATAAATAAAAGAGAGAAAGAGGAGTACCTGTTGGCAAACTAGATTTTGAGTGTAAAGGAAATGAAAAGTGACTGAGGACTCCTAGGATTTTGGCCTGATGAACTGAGTTACTGGCAGTGCCATTTAGTCCAGTGAGGAGTCCTGAGGGAGGAGCCAGCTACCAGGTGGCAGGCTGATTACATTGGACCTTTTCCATGAGGGAAGGGAGCTCGGTTGTTCTCTTTGGAACAGGCCCTTATTCTGGATTTGGATTTGGTTTCTCTGGCTGTCGTTATGCTGCTGCCAGCACACTCTCCCTAGACCTGCTGAGTGGCAGGCCTCTCAACACAGTATGACTTCTGACCAAGGAACTCATTTTACAGGGAAAAGGTAAGCCATGGGCAAATGCCCATGAGAGTCCCTGATCTTATTATGTATCAGAACACCAGAAGCAGGTGGCTCGTGGAGCAGGAAATGGTCTATTGGCAGCCAGTTCCTATGCCAGCTGGAGAAACACCTTGCCGTGATGCAGCATATGGTCTTGCTGGCATTGCTGTCTCTCCGCAGCCAGGATACACTTGGCCAAGACTCCAAGGGTGATAGTAGTGGTGCAGGGGACTTCTCAAGATCATACCTCTGGACTTCACCAAAACCATTTGCCTTCTTTACTCAAGTTTTTGTCTGGGAGGTTTAGGTACCTGGAGAGAAACATTTTCACCTTGGAGTCACAGCCTCCCAAAAATGACTGGCTGGAATATTCAGTTAGCCAAGTTAGTGAACATTAAACCAGATCTGATTTTACAATAGTCCCCCCATTATCCATGGGGGACACATTCCAAAACACCCCGGGGGTGCCCGAAACCCTGTATATACTCTGTTTTTTTTTCTACACATAAATACCTATGATAAAGATTAATTTGTAAATTAGGCACAGCTAAGAGACCAACAACTAATAATAAAATAGAACAATTATAACAATATACTATAATAATAGTTATTGTGAATGCGGTCTCTCTCTTGCTCTCAAGATATTTTTTTAAACTGAAGTACAGTTGACATATATTAGTTTCAGATGCACAACATAGTGATTTGACAGTCATACACATTACAAAATCTTCACCATAAGAGTAGTTACCATACAGTTATTACAATATTATGATTATATTCCCTATGCTGTACTTTCCATCTCTGTGACTTGTTTATCAGATAAATAAGTTTGTTTCTCTTCATCTTCTTCATCTGTTCTATCTACCCCTGCCACACCCCTCATCTCCAGCAGCTACCGGTTTATTCTCTGTGGTTATCAGTCTGTTTCTGGCTTTTACTGTTGTTTTGTTGTTTTATAGTATGCATGTAAGTGAAATTATACAGTATTTGTTTTTCTCTGTCTGACTTATTTCACTTAGCGAAATCCTCTCATCCACCATGTTGCTGCCAATGGTAAGATTTCTTTTTTTTTTAAGATTTTATTTTTATTTACTCATGAGAAGCACAGAAAGAGAGACAGAGACAGAGGGAGAAGCAGGCTCCCTGTGGGGAGCCCAATGTGGGACTTGATCCCAGGACCCCTGGGATCACCACCTGAGCTGAAAGCAAACGCTCAACCACTGAGCCACCCAGGTGCCTCAAATGGCAAGATTTCATTCTCTTCTCTCAAACCATCTTACTGTACTGTACTCACCCTTCTTGTGATGACGTGAGATGTTAAAATGCCTACCTGCTGAGATGAAGCGAGAGTGAGTGACATGGGCATTGTGACGTAGCGTTTTCTCTTAATGGACCCTCTGATCACACATTGGAAGGATGATCATCTGCTTCCGGGCCACAGGTGACCAAGGGTCGCTGAAATAACAGAAATGGAACTGCCGATAAGGAGGCCAGTGTCTGTCCAAAAGTACTGTGGTGTTCCTACCTTGCATATCACAGAGCTCTGCGCACCCACCGTGTGTCACGGTCACTTCTGGGTCTCAGCTTCTTCCATCAACTCCTCAGAGCCTGAACTTCCACGATGTCCATGGGCAAGTCTTCGGGCTGCCCTGCTCTTCCCAGGCCCCTGCTGCAGTTTGACGACCACTGCCCCTGCCCGGGATCGCCAGCATCTCTGCCAACTGCCTTTAACAGAACACCCCGTCAGCTCCAGAGAGATGCTGGGGCCCACTCTCACGCTGTCCCCTGGGCCACGGTCTCCCCAAGTCTCAAAAACAGACACTTTCGTTTTTTCCTTTTGTTTCTTACCTGAGAACAACAACCAGACCTTTAATGAACATCTTTTTCCTTAGGAATTCGCATTGTCTTCATTCACGTAAAGCCAAGACTCGCCCGCCACTCACACCCCAAATCAAGAAAAATGCCACTCACCTGAATGCACAACGCACGTGACTAAGACACAACACTTCTCATCGGCCTTCCAGTTCATGATGACACCCCAGGTTCTCAGAGAGTAACAGGTACTCCTGTTGTTAGTGAGAAAGGGCCTATTCTAGCAAACATCCTAAAATGAACAAAGTGGGTATCAATTACTCAGATCTTAAACTCAGGTGCATAAGAAATGTAACTTTTTATTTTATTTTATTTTTTAAAGATTTTGTTTATTTATTCTTGAGAGAGGGAGGCAGAGACACAGGCAGAGGGAGAAGCAGGGCCTCTGCGGGGACCCCGATGTAGGAATGGATCCCAGGATCCCGGGGTTAACATTCTGAGCCAAAGGCAGATGATAATCCAGGCGCTCAACCACTGAGCCATCCAGGCACCCTATTTTGCTGTCCTTTGGTTCTCTGTGCTCATAGCTCCTTGCTGAGAGACACGCAGGGAAATGCTCTGCTGCCCTGCAGCCCCAACCTTAGCCCCCTCCCAACACTGAGGTGGCCTCAGGCCCCTGGGGCCAGGCACCCTTTGGTGCTTCTGTCCTCTCATGCTCCCAAGCCACACTGCATGGGCGCTCCCGAGGCCAGGCATTCTCTAACCCCATTGTCTCTCTCCGATCTCCTCACTTATCTAGGGGTTATTGTTAACCAGTTTGCAGTGTGGACCTGAGTAGCTGCCTTTCTTTAAAGGGAGCATGTGATGCCGGGGGATTGCTCACCTGCCTACTGGGCCAAGCCTTCTTCCTCTCCTCATTTCCCTCTGGGCCTCAGCCAGGGAAAGGGGGCCAGTTGAGCCTAAACTCTTGCCACTTACAGGGTCCCTTCCAGTTTGCAGAAGTCCCATACCCTTCTTAGCTTTTATGTGACAGTCCACTGCCAAACGTTCTATTCCTCACGGACAAGATCAGGAGAAGCAGGAAGGCATTTGTTCTTCCAGAAAACTTTTAAAGGTTGTCTCAAAGGCAAAACAAAACAAAAATCGCATCCCTTTTAGGAAGGAGGATGCTTTCTTGCTGTGGCACTGGAAACTGGGATCCTCCTCCAAAGCGCAGCTGGTTTGCAGTGGTTTCAGGAACCTCAAGGCACGTTAAGGGGATGTGGGTGTGCCTGCAGCCCGGGGTCCTCTGCCTGGGTGGTCCAAGCTGGGGTCTGCAACAGTGCTGCAGATTTTTTTTTCTTCAAATGCAGTTTCATCTTGACCCATTGATATACTTCTAGAACCACAACAATTTCTGAGAAGCTTGCCTCCGCTCTGCATACCAATTTTCTCATGTCCCGGAGTGACCTGCCCCAGATTCCATTATACAGTTTGTCATCAGTCTGCAGGGCCAACGTATCCTTTGACCTTGGGCAATAGTTTAATTTCTCTGTGACTCCATTTTCCGCTATAAAATGGGACAAATGATAATATCTATGGCATAGTAACATGTGAAGTCCTTAGAACCAACCATAGTAAACAGTCAATATATATTACTATCATCATTATTATAGCTCTCTTCACTATTGTTACTATTATAAATCCCATGTGAATCCCTACATGCAGCAGAGATAAATCTTAGGCCACAACTCAGATAGGTAAAAAATGTAATTCGCTTTATTATTCTCCAAGTCTGTTTGGTTTCTATTTTGTGTGCCCATTCCCTGGGGTGGCAGAAACTTCATTCCAGTTAACTCGGAGTCTCCTTCTCTCTAGGGTTGTGTATAATTTGGGGATCTACCTCATAGGCCAGTGATGCATCCAGGTGCCTCCAGAGGAACTGACTCTCTAGAGAACCCAACTTAGATGCTGTTCCTACTTCCTGGGGAGCATGGGAGCAGAGAACACCCCTAGAAGAAGCCAACTTTCTTTATAAGTTCAGGGGGAATTACAGGAGGGGGGATGTGGGAGGGTAAATTTTTAGAATCCTATTTGATGTTTTCTTCATTACTGCTAATTTATTTTTACTCTATGGCCCCTTACCAGTCAAAGTAGACTGTGAGGCATCCGTTTGTACATCCCAGGGAGGTGTTATTACATCAGAGAAGCAGAGGAATGCTTTTTGGAGGTTCAGACATCTGGACATTTCTGTGTCAAAAGTCTGGCCTTGAAAGAGTCACAGCATTAATTTTAGGCCATAAACACTATGTTGGAAAGAATTTGAGGTGATGGTAAAAGTCAGGTCTTGTAAGCCAAAATGAGCTACAGATTCTCTCTGTTGGAAGAGAGGAGAGTTAGTAAGGAAACAGGTAAATTAAATTCTGTGTGGGTAGGGTGAGCATCCAAACTGGTTCACTTTTGAAAGTGAAAAGAAATGCTATGAATACAGTTGCTCCCCATATCCATGGGGACAGATTCCAAGACCCTTAGCAGATGCCTAAAACTGTGGATAGCACCAAAACTTTATATATATATATATAATATATATATATTATATATATATATTATACTATACTTTTACTTTTATAAAGTAAAAGTATACTATATATACTATAGTATATATAGTATACTATATACTATACTATACTATACTTTATACTATATATATATACTATACTATACTTTATATATATAATATATATATATTATACTATACTTTTTCCTATATATACATATCTATGATGAAGTTTAATTTATAAAGTAGATACAATAAGAGATTAACAATAACAGGTAACAATAAAATAGAACAATTATAATAACATTCTGTGATCAAAGTTATGTGAATGTGGTTTCTCTGACTCTCTCTGTCTGAAAATTTCTATTGTACTGTACTTACCCTTCTTCTTGTGATGAGATGAGATGCTAAAATGTCTACATGACGAGATGAAGTGAGGTGAATGATGTAGGATAGCGTTAGGTCACTATTGACCTTCTGATGGTAGGTTAGGAGAAGGATCATCGGCTTCTGGGCCACAGTGGACCAAGAGTAATTGAAACCAGGGAAAGTGAAACCACAGATAAATGGGGAACTATTGAATTATGCTGAGATCACAGATACAAATCAGGACCGTCTCAGGCAAAGCAGCCCAGACATATGTTCACCCTACGTAGGACTCCCACTCCCTACCCCCATACTAAGCCCAGGGCCCAAATGGAGATGAGGGTTTCTAGAAACCATATATTTGCTTGGGGAATCTGGAAGGAGAGCTTCTTTTCCTCTTTGCTTATGAGAAAGCTCCCAGGGATACCATCTAGCATGGCTACAATGCATGACTGCCCAGACAGGGTAGACAAAGCCTGGTACGGTTCTCCATGCACCAACGTGACAAGGAAGCACAGCTACTTGTTTTCTCTGCCTCAAAGTGGTCAGTCATAGCTGAGAAAGAGCCAGGTCTGGCAAGGCCATGGGGCCGAGGGTCAGATGGGAAGGGAGTATCCCAGCTAGGTCCCAGAGTAAAGAACAAGAGACATACCTGCCCTCAGGCCACTCCCACAAAGCTCAGCCTTCTACCACAAGCCAGCGACCAATCCTGGGAAGTGAGAGGCGGACTCCCCACTAACGAAGTAACACATAGAATGCACAGAGATCCCCCTGATTTGACTGAGACTTCATTTCAAGTGCCAGGGAGAACAGGGACTTGATACGGGAATAACATGGCTGTGAATATGGTGATATAATCTTGCACATCTGAGTGTGGCCTGAGACTCACACTCACTTTTCAATGACACAGAGAACCCAAAAATTAGAATGACAATCCTAAAGGCAGAAGTCTTGCAACTTTTATGTAAAAGTCCCTCTTCTAAAAAATATTGGCTTAGAGTCTAGTCTTCTAGGGCATTCTGTTATATAAACACGGGTATCTACACACAAGAAAGTTCTGGCCTTTGGGGGAGGCTGTTTGATAGAATATACAAAAAAGCAAAACAAAAAATGCACTTAACCTTCAGCCCAGAGTTTTATTTCTCAGCATCTTAGGAAAATAGTTGCCCACGTTGTACACTAGAAGGAATATGAAAGGATTTTCAGGGTTGTGTTGTCTATGAGAGTGAAAAACTGGAAATACCCTTAATATCAGTCAGGAGGGGAGTGGTTAAAGAAACAACTGCATCTCCACACTACTGAGCAGCAAGTGCATTAGGTTTCTTAACATTCTGAAGTGGAAAAGTCTTCAAGACAGAAATTGAAAAAGTAAGATATGGAACAATACATACAGTGTGGTATTACTTATGTAAACACACCTCACACACATCTACACAATAGTCTATAAATTTGATGTAAATAAATATAAGAAATAAAGATCTGGAAAGATACTCACCAAATTGAAAGCAATGGTTAGCTCTGAAGCAAGGACTACAATTGGGAAATTGAAGGCTAAGGTAGATGTTTTCACTTTTTCACTTGATTGGGGACAGTTCAAATTTTTTACAGCAAGAATACATTCAGGTAGTGTAACCCATTCTTTTAAATTGCCTCTTTGAAGCAGTCAGGAAACAGACAGTACAAATGAGGATAATTTGAGGAGAGTTTAATTAAGGGACAATTTGTAAAGTTACAGGTAGGGTTCAAGAGAACTACTTAGGAGAGCAAAGTGGAAACAAGGAGAAAGTTATGTAGTGATATTACCAGGAGGAGAACCATGATCTGTGTTCTAAGGATACAGCCCGTCAGAGGAGTTAGGAACTAAATTCCCGTACATCATTCTCTCCTTCCCTCCAACACCTGCAGGAGCTGTCCGCTGGTCCAATCCAATGGGAAGCCAGAGAGCAAGGGAACTTGTTGATAGAGTCCACAGAGTGAGGCTGCTGGGGCAAAAAGTAGAGGGCAATGTGGTAGACAGTTATTATATATAATATACAAAGGGCTGCCATAATTGATTTAAAAAAAAAAAAAAAAGGACAAACAGGGCAGCCCAGGTGGCTCAGTGATTTAACGCCACCTTCAGCCCAGGGCATGATACTGGAGACCCGGGATCCAGTCCCATGTCTGGCTCCCTGCATGGAGCCTGCTTCTCCCTCTGCCTGTGTCTCTGCCTCTCTCTCTCTCTCTGTCTCTCTCTGTCTCTCATGAATAAATAAATAAAATCTTAAAAAAAAAAAAAGGACAAACAGCTCACCAAATGTTGGGATGTTTGCATAAATGTCACCCAACCCCTTTCCTGAATTCAGAACAAACTGAGATCTATGATAAAGAGTAAGGCAGATGGGAGCCAAGTACCATCTTCCACGTGGACTAGGGGCTGGGATGAAGACTACCTAGTGTGAAGAACAAATGTCTTCCCAATACTGAATATGAGAATCCTGCATTGTGCCAACCTGTCACAGCATGCTGTGCAATCGAGCAGACCCCTCCTCCAAGACAGAGAGGGAGAAGAGGCGCTGAACATGACCAACTGGTGTTTCTTCATTTCACCAATGTACACATCACGTGGTCTCTTCCAGGGCAGAGTATGAGAAGGGGAAGGGAGTCCAGAAAGTCCTTGCTCTCACATGGACTGAACAATAGGGAAACAGGAAGGGTGTGTTCTCTGCTAGCAACCAACTGAAAAACTGGGCAAAGGATATGAACAGAAAGTTACATCAAATGAGAGGAAGATAACAAAGGAAGGGAGGGAGGAAGAAATGGAAAAGAAGTCAGAGGAGAGGAAGGAGGACAGACCTCTCTCTAAGTGGGTGTTTATGGGGTGGAGATAGCCATGTAGAAGATACCTCAGAGGAGAGATACCCAGAAGGGGGAGGGTGCTCATTTTATTCTTCATAGATTTGCATTATTTAATTTGTCATGTAGAGTGTCTGTAATTAAAAACAAAATCTTAATAAGTGGAAAAGCCACACAGTTTCTTTCCTAGAAAGAAGAGTATTCGTATTGTTAAATGCAAATGGTACGAAGAGATGAAGGGTGAGTTTTTGGATCGGACTCTGAACCAGGAGGTTTCTCCAGACATCAACAAGGGCAGGTGGGGGCATTGTTGTAACCCTGAGTTTGGTTTTGCTGAGATGAGGAAATGTAGGTAATGAGTGAACACGAAGCTTTCAAAGAACTGGCTATGGCAAGAAGACGTGGTGGTAGCTGGAGGGGAGTAAAGGGTTATGGACAGACTTTGTTTTGATAAAGGAGATATAAGCCTATTTATATGCAACAGGAGAGGGTGACAACACAGAGGGAGAGAGAAAACAGGCCATGAGCAAAGTCACGGATGAGACAGATGGAGGGAAATCTTGGCCTCTAACCTAGGTGGGAAGGAAGCAAGGCGAGAGCAGTAAGCTCGTGGATGAGAAAGAAAGCCAACTTCTGGTCAGAGAGAAGTCAAGAACACTTCCTAATCAAGAGGTGTGGGGGATCTGAGGAGAGGGTCCCAGTTCAGAATAGGAGCCGGCAATCCAGTTGAAACTGGAGACTAGTCATGTCTCCAGCCTGGTAGTATCCATGGTAAGGTTAGCACAGATGACTCTAAGTTTGGAGGATTGTAAGGAACATATGTAAGATAACAAGAAAGTTATGGGAGTTAAGAGCCCTTGGAACAAGGTGATTCAATTGGAGTCTAGTGTGGATAGAAAAAAAAAGCCTCTTCGTACGTAGGGAGCACGCTATACTTTCCATATTATTGCAGTAATTGCCTGTTCATTTGCTGCCACCAGCTTTATTAGGGTATAATCATCTCCATCCCCAGTCTACTTCTCATTCTGAGAATATAGACTATGTGGCACATGGTAATTATTTGGCAAATAACTGTCCACTGAGTAACTTAGGGGAAAAGAGGGGATGGTGTGAGGGAATGAATCTCTTAATGAGCTAGAGGAGAAGGTAGAATGGGATTCCAGTTAATTAAATTCAACTGAAATGGGCATCTCTTCTACACTTTGGGTACTAGGCAAACCACCGCACACAAGCAGACGCAGTGTGTCGTCTGCAGAGACTGGGCTGGAGGACTACCAGAGCAAAACGTAGAGGCTGTGATCAGAGATCAACATGATGCAGTTTAAGATTTGGAGGTGGATGCGCTCTAGGTGACAACTCTGTCCAACTGTCCTTTTGATTACTGATCTGAATGACCCAAGCCACACGGGGAAAGGAGTGTTCCAGGCTGTACCATGGCGTGGAGAGAGTATAGTGTGCCTGGAGGCAGGGAGAAGGAATGCAGATGGTAGGGGTGGGGAAAGCAGTGCAGCGCATAATGATTGAAAGCAGAAGCTTTGATTCAGATCTGGGTTCAAAGTTGGACTTCCCCTCTGCTATGAGACACCTCCCAGACAGCGATTCTTAACTGGTGATTTCACAGACCTCCCCCCACTCCCCAGGAAATATTTGACGATGTCTAGGGGCCATGTTCTTGGTTGTCCCAGCTGGATGGAAGGTGAGTGGGATGCTACTGGCATCAGCTGGGTTGAGGGAAGGGATGCTGCTGAACAGGACTGCCCCCTAGGAACGAATGACCACGCCCCAAGTGCCAATAGCGCCAAGGTTGAGAAACTCTGCCCCAAGACTTATCTGTACAATAGTTTTAATAATGTCAACCTGTTAGAAGTTTAATGAGAAGCCATTTAATGTATCCAGAGAACTTGCCATATAGTAGATGATAAGAATAAGAATATGAAAAAAAATGAAGTGGAATATGAAGGTGGATGGAGTAAGATGCTAAAGACAAATCTCTCATTGCAATTTTGAACTGAGCATTTACTTGCAGGACATAGAGAACCATCTTTTGTTCTGATGGCTTATCTTTAAAGTATAACATCATAATATGTGCAGGCACTGGAATTGCTGTGTATCTGAAGTAGACCCCCCTCAGGGGCAAACCAATATCAGCCAAGATCTTCAAACCACCCATGCTGGGTTCACCCCTGCGAGAAGAGAGGAAATGTTTGCAGGGCTCCAGTGGGAAGAGTTGCGGGGTGGCGGGGAGGCCAGCTCTGCCCGAATCCAACCATATTGTGGAATCTGCTGTATTTCATGCTGGGCTTGGCGGGAAGAGGACGTGCTGCCTCTCTTCTCCTTTCTCCTTTCATTTTAATAGTTGCAAAATATTACAAACTCAAATCTGGCAGGGGAAAAAAAGGAAGTACTTGCATCGAAGTACCTCAATTTTTATTTAAATTTTCTTTTATCTTTTAGATCTCTACATAAGTCATTATGTGTTCGTTATGGGGGGGGGGGGAACCTGACAACAAGAAAAAGGAAAATGAGCACATACCGTCCTACTATGCTTTTGGCATGCACACCTTCAGATTTCGATCCTGTACACACAGGGCATTATGTGTACCTTTTAAAATAAAATTGTGATTATGTCATTAAAAGACTTTGCAAACTGATTTTTAATTGTTTAAAGATTCATTTATTAATTTTAGAGAGAGGTGGGGTGGGTGGAGGGGCAGAGGGAGAGCAAGTCTAGGCAGACTCCCTGCTGGCATGGAACCGGATGCAGGGCTTGATCTCACGACCAGGAGATCATGATCTGAGCCAAAATCAAGAGTTAGACGCTTCAACTGAGCCACACAGACGCTCCATACTTTTTAATTTAATAATACATTTTAAATAGTTTTAATGTCTTTGAACATCCTTCTGTATGAACTTGTCAAAACATAAACACTTTTTCCCCTAATTACAAAAGGAATAACCTCTAAATGTGAAAGAAATGCCAACAGTGCATAGAAAAGAAAGGGAAGGGGGAATGCTCAGGATGAGTTAGGAACCCGTGACTTCAGTTGGCAGAAACAGGACGGGCTCAACAGGGTCATCAGGATGGCAGGTGCTGTCGGTCTCCTCCGCTGTCTCCGGGGGCCTCATCTGCAAGCCGGTTCTCCTCATGGTCACAAGATGGCTTCCAGAGGCAATCAAGGCTGCATGGTCCCTTCTCCCAGAGAATATCAATTTGTTCTTTAAGTCTAATGGCATCAACTTGTATCATATGCCCTCCCTGACCAATGACACTCACCAGGGCCACCCTAATCACTCATGAACTGGGCCTGGCCAGATACAGAGCCCAGAGGTGGGGTTGGCATGTTCTGAAGGGCAAGGCCGGTGAGGAGGGGTGGACACCTAAACTCAGGGGGGATTCTGTCGAAAGATGGAAGGAAAAATTGTGAGCAGTCAACGGTGTTCACTTTGATACTCCTCCCTACTATCCAACGTGCCTATACCCTTTCCCAGCTATCTTTTTTTTTAAATTAGTTTATTTATTTTTGAGAGAGAGTACGAGCAGGGGGGAGGGGCAGAGGGAGAGAGAGAGAAAGAATCCTCAAGGAGACTTGACTCTCGACTAAGCAGGGAGCCCAATGTGGGGCTTGATTCCAGGACCCTGAGATCATGACCTGAGTTGAAATCAAGAGTCAGTCACTTAACCGACTGAGCCACCAGGCACTCCTCCCATCTATGAGTTTGTTTAAAACAACAATAACAACAGCTTCATAAACTGTACACAGCCCTCTTCTGAAAGGAGGCACTGAGGGGTGGTCCAACTCCTGCACACACTGCAAGTCCCGGGCCTCTTGCAGGTCTGCAGGCCTCTTCATTCTGTTATTTTAAGCATATGTGGTGGTGGTGCTGGTTGAATTTACGTAGGAATAGAAGGAATTTTCTTCCAAAATCAGTTCTTCTTTTTCTCATGTGATCTGAGCTCCTTTCACATCAACTCTTCCTTTTTATTTCTTTTTGGGGGTAGCAAGGGACAGAATTATCCCACAGACCCGAAGATGGGTTTCTTCTCATGTAGTCATTTCGAGGTAGGGGCAGCTCTGCACAGGCCTGTGCTTCATTCCCAAAACAATACCCACACAGTCTTTTGCTCATCTCTCTGTTTACCCGAGCATGGTTGAGCATGGTTTGCTCCTTCCCTGTGAATCATGAGTTGGTTGGCCCTTGGGTCTACATTTATATGTAGGGGTCCCCAGGCTGCCCAAAGACAGTCGGAGGGCAGTGGTTCCATGAGCCATCAAAGCTGGGAACAGTTTTCACATTCATTTTATTTTTTCTTTTGTGGAAACCTTTAACCAGAAGCCTGGTCCAATGAGTAGAGACTCTACCTTGCTCCGTGGAGGGTGATGGGTCTGGAGATCTGGGTTTGGCTCCCTTCTCCGGATGCTCAAAGCTGGAGGCCTCCAAGTGGAGTGAACGTCTGGTCTCGTGTGGCTGCAGGCACGTCCCTCCATCCAGTCTGCTCCGTCCAGAGCTGCCAGCCCCTCTGAGACAACTGCTGCTGAAAGCTTCTATCTGGACTCTCTCTTGCCACTGGGCCTTCGACTGATGTTGGGCTTCACAATGAGGAAAAAGGGCCCCAAGTAGAACATTCCAAATCTTTTCTTTTGCCAATTCAAGCCCCTATTTCCTGTTCTTCCAAAGTGAGAATTATTTTTAGTGGCATTTTCAGAAATTCTGCCTCTTGTCACCACTTTGTGCAGTTCACTCTAAAAAGGGAGTTGTGGGTTGATTCCCAGAATTTTATACCAATTTAGGCTTAATTGTTTTGTATTTTCTTGAGGTCTGTAATATGGGGTTGGGAAAATCCCTAAATTCTTTGTTGGATGATGCCTTTTCTGGTGTATCTTGTTTTATCCATTCCAGTGAGCACTGGAAGGAAATTTTTTATAAACCCACTAATACATTGCTCTTTCCCAGATGCCCCCAAAGCACTTTTAAAGGTCACATAGCATCCCAATCACAAGCATGAAGCCAAATGTACTTACCCAATTTCCAACTGGCAAATGGTTAGGTGATTTCCAAATTTTTGATCACTGTAAAAAGCTACAAAAACTTTGTACATGATATTTGTGCATGTCTCTGATTATACTTTATTGAATTACCACATTTTCAATAATGGCAGGGAACTAGCTCTATTTTGCCCCTTCTCAGCATTGTCTTCATTTTCGGTTAAGTGGTTCTAAATAAAAACCATCACAATGATCCTTGGCCATATTGTAGGTGCCTTTCAGCACCTTCTCTTCCTACCAGACCATATGCTGACCCAGATAAACCAATCCTTGAATCCAGGAACATGATTGGTCTACTAGGGATGCTCATTCTCCTCATTTCTACTCTCCTTCTGCTCCCTCTCCTGGTCCTTTATCACTCACAGCTTCTCTTAGTGAACTTTCTACTTACTCTCTGGCATTTTCAGCTGTTTTTCTCCATATACTTCTCAAGCTTTCGGGTCTATTTCTACCAAGGCTTTATCTTGTGAAAATCAATGAGATAGAAGTAACAGCCATCTGCTTCTTAGCACTCTGCTTCTCAAAATAAAATATCATACACACATACACTCTCACATGTGCTAAAACCCTGATGTATCACTGTCAAGAAGGCAGAAACCAATAATCTTGTGTTTATCAAACCATGAAGACCACCAGCTTGGCTGGTGGTGACCAGCATGAAAACTCTCTGAGGTGCTTGTTAAAATCCAAATTCCTGGACTGTACCTCAGGTTAACTGAAATAAAAATCCCTAGGGATAGAGGACCAGAAATTTGTGTTTTATCAATTCTCTAATTATTCTGGTACTTACTAAAATATGTGAACTTATCTAACTTACGAGAATTTTTATATCAAAGTTCAACTCTGTGTGAGCTAACACAGCAACTCCCTTTCTATCATGCCTCTTAAATAAAAATTCTATTAAAATCACAGGTCTAAATTGATGGTAATACTGGGGCACCCAGGTGGCTCAGGCGTTTGGATTTTCAATTCTTGAGTTGGTCTTAGATCATGATGTCAGGGTCATGGGATGGAGATGGAGCCTCATTGAGGCTCCAGACTGCCCGTGGAGCCTGCTTGGGATTCTCTCCCTCTGTCTCTCTACTCCTCTCTGCCCCTGCTCGCTTTCTTTCTCTCTCTCAAAATTTAATTAATTATTAATGAATTAATTGATGGTAAAACTGACACAATCTCCACAAATCCAAAAAACATCGGGTGGTAGAGCTTACAAGAATCAACATATCTGGTACTTCTCTGCTTCCTACTTCCTTGCTGCTCAGTTGGGGTCATGTGACCAGTTCTGGTAGGATTAAGTTGAGTTCATGCTGTCTGTGCCTTTGGTATGGTGTCTGTGAAGCCATGTGCTCAGAAGGAAGTGTCATAAGATAGTGGAGCCAGTGTCAGCTTGAGTCTCTGATGGTCGGTGGAGCAAAATCGCTGTCAGCCTTTAATGCAGTGTGAGCTAGAAATAAGCTATAGATATTTTAAGGTTATTTGTAACTGCAGCATAACCTAGTCTTATTCTGAATAACACAACTAAAAGCCTTATTTCTTGTTCATTCATCAGTGTATTTGAGTGTCTTCTGATCATTCAAAATTTGATTATAATAAGAAATCTCCAGTTCGAGGGGTACCTTGGTAGTTCAGTGGTTGAGCATTTGCCTTCAGCTCAGCACATGATCCTGGGGTCCTGGGATCAAGTTCCACATCAGGCTCCCCAGAGGGAGCCTACTTCTTCCCCTGCCTATATCTCTGCATCTTTCTCTGTGTCTCTCATGAATAAATAAATAAAATCTCTAAAAAAGAAAAATCTCTAGTTCTATAAATCTGAGGTTTATTCTAATATTCATCTACAAAAATCATTTTTCTATCTTTATTATAGCTAATTTTATATTTGGATTTGTGCAAATGAGAGAAAAAACTTTCTATGGGTGAAAGAAGGGTATTTGGAAACTTGATGACCTGAAAAAGGAAGTGAGATAAAGGGATGCCTAGGTGGCTCAGTCATTAAGCATCTGCCTTTGGCTCAGGTCGTGAACCTGGGGTCCTGGGATCCAGCCCTCCACTGAACCCCCTACTGACCCCCCAATCAAGCCCTGCACAGAGACCCACATCAGATTCCCTGCTTGGCGGGGAGTCTGCTTCTCCCTCTCCCTTTCCCCCGTCCCCGCTTATGCTTTCTGTCACTCATTCTCTCCCAAATAAATAAATAAAATCTTTAGAAAAAAAAAAAAAGGCAGTGAGGTAAAAATGAGTCAGTGAGTGTTAACCAGGAGAAAAAACCCAAAACTTGCTGTTACCTGGTTTGACAATAACTCATTTTTTTTCTTTTCTTTTTTTTTTTCACTTTTTTCTTGAACATGGTAGGAAACTTCAAATTTCCCTTAAGTCCAAAATACATACATACTGTGATCATTATATTTATATAATATGCTGTAATTTTACACAAAACCTGTGATAACACTATCAATTGTTGAGTCCCAATGCCTTTGTGATTTCTGATTATCTTACTCAACTCTGGTTGTGGCTCAGTTCAGCCATATCTGCTGATATTTGTTTTTTTTTTTTTCCAGATTTTTATTTATTTATTCATTAAAACTATCACAACGATGGTTGAGAGACACAGAGAGAGAGGCAGAGACATAGGCAGAGGAAGAAGCGGGCTCCCTCTGGGGAGTCAGATGCAGGATTCCATCCCAGGACCCAGGATCACGACCTGAGCCGAAGGCAGACACTCAACCACTGAGCCACCCAGGTGCCCCTCTGCTGATATTTGAACTCAGGGCTAGTCTCAAAAATGATGCCAACACATCTACCCTTTGAGAGTAGAAGTACCCTTCCTAACCCCCCAGCCCTATCCCAGGTCTGTAAGAGGAAAAGGAACTTGCATCCCTTTGCACCTCTTGTTATCAGCTCTTTGTGTCTCAAGGCTATCATCTGTTCCTAAGCAGCTGAGAAACATATTGGGCAATGAAAAGTGGGGACAGAAGGAGAAAGAGGTGGTAAGAATTTCTTTGCTCTAGCTGGTCCCTTTTCATTCTTCTTTGCTTTCTTTTCCTTCTATTTGCCTTCCTTCTTTTCTATTAGCATATTCTGTGGTTTCTCCTTTCCTTTTTTTTTTTTTTTAAGATTTATTTATTTATTCATGAGAGATACACACAGAGAGAGGCAGAGACACAGGCAGAGGGAGAAGCAGGCTCCATGCAGGAAGCCTGATGTGGGATTGGATCCTGGGACCCTGGGATCACACCCTGAGCGCAAAGCAGATGCTTAACCGCTGAGCCACCCACGCGTCCCCCTAGTTTCTACTTTCTATTTGTTTTTGTCCTACTCCTCTGATTCTTTAGCATGTAAATTATTTCAAGGTCATGAGCATCATTTAGAATCTGATAGAGTCTATGAACACTCTCCCGGGAAAATTGCACATAAACTATATTTAGAACCTCAAATTAAGTAAACTCTATAAGAACCAGATATTCTGTCCTCAACTAAGTCTCTCTGTTCTCTTTTCCTACAGTATTCATCTTAAATCGATTTGCATTATAAGACCCCGCCCCCGGTATTTTCTTGGCATTTTTCAATTCCATTTTCTGGGTCATAGATTCTTAATGGTTACTCAGAAAACTTTTTGCAGGAGTCAGACCAGGGTGGTGGAAAGAGCATGAACTTCAGAGCAGCCCATGCCTGGATTAAGTAGTGGCTTTGCTGCCTGTTAGCCATGTGACAATGGGAAACATGGAATTCCTTGAAAGTCCTTCACCTCATCTCTCATTGCTTCTCTTTTACAGGCAAGGTAAAACATGATATAGTAGCTATAAAACTTGTTTTGGCCTGTGGCTGTATCTCCCATTCTCCTTGGAATGAATGGCTCTTTGCACTCACTGTCACATGCATGAAACTCCATGGAGGGACACCTGGGTGGCTCAGTGGTTGAGCATCTGTCTTTGGCTCAGGTCAGATTCCAGGGTCCTGCGTTCAAATCCCACATCAGGTTCACTGCAGGGAACCTGCTTCTCCTTTTGCCTATGTCTCTGCCTCTCTCCCCATGTCTCTCATGAATAAATAAATAAAATCTTAAAAAAAAAAGAAAGAAAGAAACTTAGTGGAAACCCTAAGACAACCAAAAAAATTAAAAAGTAGTGTTTTCCCTCATAAGCAAGACAGAAATCATGTACATTATGAATGAAACTTAAGAGATTAATCTGATGCCTCTAAAAGATTATTTCTTTTTCATCTTCTTAATCTTTGAGAGATCACTTTGTAGAACTGATTTTGTTTCTCTCTACTTCTTCATATTGTGTAGTAGCTGCTCTTCAGGATTCTTGTCTCTCATTACTTAAATATTCTTTTTGAATATAATAAAACCTTCTTATTGCAACACACTAGGTTTTATTTCATCAAACTCATCTAAATCTCCTATCTAACAAGTTATAAAGGATTCTGAACTCACACGCATCTCTTCCTTACACATGGGCACCAACTGCTTTTGCATTGTATACACATAATGCCCTATTTGATTTTAGTCAGACTATAGCTGGTGATGTATTATTATTATTATTATTATTATTCTGCACTCAAACACAAAAATTTCAAGAAGATGCAGACTAAAAAATTCCTCTGTAAAAATAAGCAAGTCACAGAACCTGTAAAACCTTCTAATGTGACTCTTTACAAAGCTCAACTCTAAAAGAAAAATTTGGAGAGAAATATGAATACATTCACTTTCCTAACATTAAAAGACTGATTTTTTTCTGGGTTTCAAAGGGTTTTTTTGTTTTGTTTTTTTATTTTTTGTTTGTTTGTTTCAAAGTATTTTATCGTATTCCATTTACCTCTATGGGTTTAACACAAGTTAATGTCAGAATGTCAGAAGGTGGTACCAACTTTAATATCCCTCCTCCAAAATGGTGTTAGAAACTTCGTGCAGGGGTTCCTGCTGAGTGTAGAGAGGAAGCTTGAGAGCTGTACAGAGGAGAGAGTGAAAAGAGAGGCAAAGACAATTGTAGTTCCAGAAAAGTTGCCCCTTCCTCACTTCGGGCCATATTTTCAGGTTATCACAAAAGGACAGTAAGCAGGACTTAAGTATGAGAAAAACAAAGGATTTGCTTGGTTGAAGCTCTAGGACAAGTATAAGACTGGAGGAGGAGTGAATTACAGGCATGAGGTCTGCCTTGGTCCCAACTAGAAAGCTAACTCTTCCCTCGTCCTAGGGTGGGGGTGGGGTGTCATCTGACTTGCCTTCCAGAGATGTGTGAACAGTGGAGGAGACTTGGTAGGGGAAGGAGGAGAGGAGGGTTTAGCATAAATGTACCTCTCTATTCTTTGTCTGACAGCTATGGTCAGGGCTTTCCTAGTAGCTGTGGACCAGCCCTGAGGCACAGAAGCTTCTGTCATCACCACAGAGACAACTTCACCATAGGTTTCTGTGAATTCACCCTCACAATGGATGTTCTTGCAAAGAGATATCCTGATGGCAGTGAACATTCTCGTGCACCACCCAAAATGCTCTTAGGTGATGACCTTAGTCCCTTGCTGTGGGAGGGCTGCCAGGAGACAGCTCTCAGCTACTGGCCCCCTTGGAAGTTGCCTCAGCTGAAAAGAAGAGCCTCACCCAAGGTTATACACCCTTCCCAAGGTGGCCCACATCCAGTGACTAATTGACTTAGGCTTTGACACAAATAGGGCAGCTCTGTGAGGCCATCCCAAGTTCAGAGCTCTCTGTGGGGCCCACGAGAGCTTTTGTTGAGACCTCACCCCAGTCCAACTTTGCATTGGCCCAATCCTGGATTTCTTCTTCCCTTCCTCAGGTGAGATGCCAGGGGCATTCTTTGGTAAATGTCCTGCACACTTGTCTGCACCTCAGAGTCGGTTTCCTGGAAGAGTCCAGACCTGAACATTGACATTTGCTTCGTTATACTGAAAACACTAGCACACATGTTCAGAATATTCTAGAAAGCTCTGTTTTAAATATGGAGCAGTTTCTTCAGAGATTGTGACCAGAAACCAAAAGAGTTTCTTCTGATTGTGGACGATTGGAGCCAACCTTATAAAAGAAATTATTCAACTGGTGATAATTGTTTAGTTTCATGTTGAAAACCATGACCTTTAAGATTTGAAGGCTCAGAAACACAGGAAAGTGAACTTGGAAGTCTGAGGGGTATGTTGGCTGTCCATTACAAAGTGTCTCTTTTTTGTGCTAAGTGATATGGGATATCAGGGAGCAAAACTGGTCATGTGAACCCCAATTCATTGCCAGCTGTTTAAGCAATGTTCAGTTGTCACTTAGTCTCACTAACTCTTGTCTCCCCCTCCACTAGCAGGGGGTAGAAAAGCACACGTTCGCACACTTTCCTCAAACAAAATAACACCTCCCAGCTGTCCCCTGCTCCCTTACAACGACAAAAGGAAAAAACACTCTCCCAGCCCACAGGCGACTGTGCTTGTATAGGAAGGAGGAGGAGGGAGGGAGACTGGGTAATTCCCAGTGGAGCAGTGGGGGTGACCTCTGGGGGTAGCACTTTTGGTGAGCACCAAAGCTGGAAATAGAATGGGCAATTCCTTTACCCCCAATAGAGAAAGCAAGAGGGAGGGGGAGGGGCGAGGGAATTTTGAAAAAGCAGCAATCTGGGGAAGCATGAAATAATAGCAGGAATACCCTAATACAAGTAAATCTGTTTTGAGATCTGAAAAATTAGCTATACTTGACATATGACTCTTTTGATAAAGTCCTGTTGTCTCCTGAAGGAGATGTAACCACAGGCATGTCAAATAATAAAAAGCAAAAGAGAAGGTGCCGATTTTTTTTTTCTTTAAGGTTGTTTTCTTGCCGATTGATTTCCTTTCCCCAGAAAGCAACTGCTTAATATTGAGAAATAGCTAAAAGCTCTTCTGTAATACGCTCTGGAGAAAGAAAAGAAAAGAGAAAAAAGAAAAGAAAAGAAAATACAAGAAAAAGAAAAAAGAAAAGAAAAAAAGAAAGAAACGAACAGAAAGAAAAGAAAGAAAGAAAGAAAAGAAAAACGAACACACAGAACTACCGCAAAGAACCGACATAACGACCGACGAAAGAAAGATCAAGAAACCTCACGACTAACGAACAGCACGAAAAACAGAGACCTACAAGACAGAGAAAGATACGAAGGGAAGGAAAGCAGATACAATATTACAAAAAAAGCCAGAGCAGTGTGAGCTTAAATTGGAAGCAGTTTGGTGTCTCAGGAGTAAAAAGAAGGGCAGGCTTCCCTGGCTCTACAAAAGTGAAGCTTTCTTCGGAAACCTTTTGTAAGCCAAAAAGGTGCAAAGAAGCAACTACCATTAACATGTACGGAAATTTTGGGGGTGTTCCAGACGGCCAGAATAACCTCTCTGAGGCTTTTCTGATGTGATCTTAGGACACAGCTCGCTAACGGATGCACAAAATAAATCAAGATAAAGCACAGATGCTCACAGACACAGTTCAAAGCTTTGACTGTTTGATGCTGAGATGCGGAGTGGAGTTGCTGGGCAAGAGGCTCGCGGGCCGTCCCTGGGCGTCCGCACCGCCTCCCTAAGGGCTTGCCACAAAACCAATGCTCAACGCTGTTTTGGCTTTTCACCTTTTCTGGTAAAAGCAAAAATCCTCTTTGGATTCTTTTCAGTTAGTAGTAACAGGTACTAGCGTGGGTCTTTTGTAAAAAGCAAAGTGGAGTAGCATAAACTTTCCAAAAGTGGAGGGTACCTGCACAGGGAGAAACAGATGGCTAAATCAGAAAGAAAGAAAGAAAACTCTCATTATACACAGGAACAATTAAGCTACTTAAGAGAACTTATTAAGGCACCTGGTGGCTCAGTCAGTTAAGTGGCTGACTCTTATTTTCGGCTCAGGTCATGATCTCAGGGTCATGGGATGGAGATTGTGCTGGGCTCTGTGTGCGCTCTGCAAGGAGTCTGCTTCTCTCTTTCCTTCTCCCTCTGCCCCTCCCCCCATAAATAAATAAATCTTAAAAAAGAGAGAGAGAGAGAACTCATTAGGAGTGTGTGTGATAGCACATTACTTCAGAAAGAAGTGGAAAATGCTATCATTTGGGTATTCTCTGTTTGCTTATGATCTGGCGCAGATCATAGGGCATTAGTAACTGGAGGGCATTGAAGGGCTTCGGGAAAACAGACGCTTCTGCTTATCATCAGCCCCAGCTGTCGGACTAGGCCTCTGCCCACCTCTGTTCCATCCAGTGACTGGGAGGCCCACGGTGTTATGGAGATCACAGCAGGGGAATTCAGCATGAGCCCCTCTAGAATGTGGTCTCTACATTCACTTAGCAATTCAACAAAACTGAATCACAACTGAATTACAGTTTATACAGGCTACAGTCTTTGTGTTTGTGTGGCTACAACTCCAAATAAAATCCTTAGGCACTTTGATTTGAAATCATTAAAGGTAGAATCTCCTTTCTAAAAGAATCTTAACTCATTGAGTTTGAATGAAGTATCTTATCTCTTTATCAGTACTTTAAAGATTTCTTTTATTTTTAAAATTTTTTAAGAGAGAAAGAGAGAGCATGAGTGGGGGTGGCTGGAGGGACAGAGAGAGAGAGAGAGGGAATCTTCAGCAGGCTTCACGCCCAGTGTGGAGCTCGATCTCACAACCCTGAGATCATGACCTGAACTGAAATCAGGAGTCAGATGCCCAACAAATTGAGTCATCCAGGGACCCCTCTTTATCCCTATTTTATTTTTTGTAGCAAACAAATTCAGACTTCAAGTGCCACATGTGTGAATAGGTAAATGCTGAGCACTAACTGACAATAAATATATACCCTCGACTTCTGGATCAGTCTTTGCAAAAAGTCCACCCACTAAAGCCATTTATAACAAATACTTTGTGCAAGTAGTTTGTGTATTTTTCTATCTTTACATCAATTATGTCTATTTTGGAAGGAAGCCTTTGAAAGGTGGTGGTTTGAAAAATATGTCCACAATGTTTTTTCTCCTTACCTCAAGAGGTAGAGCTTAATTCTCTCCTTGAGTGTGGGATGGATCTAGTCACTGACTACTAGCCAACAGATTTAGGCAGAAATGATGTCACTTCTTTATTTTTTATTATTTTTTAATATTGTGGTTAAGTATATAATATGATATTGACTAATCATTTTTCAGTGTATGGTTCAGTGTACAGTTTAGCCTTGAGAGAGACCCCAACCCAGAATCACCCAGCTAAGCTGTTCCCTGAATATTTTTTTATTTAATTTATTTATTCATGAGAGACACAGAGAGAGAGAGGCAGAGACATAGGCAGAGGGAGAAGCAGGCTCCACACAGGGAGCCTGATGCAAGACTCGATCCCAGGACCCTGAAATCACTACCTGACCCAAAGACAGACACTCAACCACTGAGCCAGCAGGTGCTCCCTGTTCCCTGGTTCTTGGCTCAAAGAAACTGTGAGTGGCACCTTTCAGCAACCTCCAGAACTTTTCAGCATCTCAAACTGAAACTCTATCCTCATTAAACAACTCCTCATTCCCTACCTGCCCCTAGCCTCCAGCGACCACCATTCTTTCTTTCTCTGGGTGTTTGATTATTCTAGGCATCTCTTAGAAGTGGAATCATACAGTATTTGTCTTTTTCTGACCGGCTTCTGTCACAAGGTACAGTGTCCTCAAGGTTCATCCATGTTGCAGCATATGCCAGAATTTCCTTTCTTTTTAAGGCTGAGTAATATGCCACTGTACTGTACATTATATGCCACATTTGCTTAGGCCTTTGTCAGTGGACACTTGGACTGCTTCCACTGGGGCTATTGTGAATAATGTTGCTATGAACATGGGTGTATAAGTCCCTGCTTTCCATTCTTTTGGGTATACATCTATGAGTGGAATTGCTTGATCACATGGTAGGTCAATGCTTAATTTTTTTATAAACTGCCGAACTGTTTGACACAGAAGCTACACCATTTTCCATGCCTTTTTTCTTGCATCTTTCACAATATTTTATTTTTAATCACAAAATATATACACCATTTTACATTCTTACTAGAAACGCAAAAGAGTTCCAAGTCTTCCACATCCTCACCAATACTTGTGACTTAATGGTTTTTTGATAATAGCCATCTTAATGAGTGTAATGTGAGATGTCATTGCTGAGACTAGATTATAAAAGGACTTTTGTGTTGGATGTGTGTGGCTGTCTGTCTGTCTCTCACACTCACACTGGGGAATGCCATCTGCTCTTGCAGGGAAGCCTTGAGGAGAGGGCAGCCCGGGGAGAGGTCCATAGGGCGAAGAACTGAGGCCCGCCATCCTGCCCCCAGTCAACAGCCCATGAAAGAGCTTGGCAGGGGATCCTCCCCCAGTGAACGTTGAAATGACTACAGCCTCGTGAGGGACCTCAACCCAAATTCCCTCGCGAAGCTGTTCCCCAGTTCCTAACCCATGGAAACTGTGAGATAACAAATGTCTGTTGTTTTAAACCACGAGTTTGGGGTAATTTGTTAGGCAGCCACAAATAAATAGTCAAGGAGTAAGAGTTTCATTACCAATTTAGTCAACAGTTCCATAAATATTTGCTGAGCAGCTCTGCTGGGTACTGTTCTAGGCACTAGGGGGAAACAATCTTGATGTTGTAGAACTTACATCCCAACGCAGCACATAGCTTTTATCTCAGTCTTTGTCTGAGCCAGGCTTGGCTTCAGATAGTAATGAGTCCAGCAGAAAGGCATCATAAGGGAATCGCAAAGCTTGGAGTGGTAGACTCTGGCTGAGCTTTTAGAGCAAACTTGTGGTGAGGCCAACATCACAGAACCAGCCCCACAAGGGAACCACCTCCTCAATTACAGGAATGAATCCAGACAACCCAGGCACTGATGCCCAGCTGTGGGCTCTGGGCAGCACTGCTTCTGCTGTGGTCCACACCACAAAACACGTGCCCTCACCCTGCCCCTCTGCTACTCCTGCCTCAGAAAATCAAATTTCTGCTGCCGCAGGGAGCTTAAGATTCCATGAGGGGGTGGAGGGTGGAGGAATTGGAAAAGGTGGTCAAAAGGCACAAACTTCTAGTTATAAGATAAATCAGTGATTACAGCATGATGATTAGAGTTCACACTGTGGTGTGATATGCAGGAAAGCTCTTAAGAAGGTAAATCCTAAAAGTTCTCACCACAAGGAAGAAAAAAATTTATTTCCCTTTCTTTCTCCCTTCCTTCTTCTTTCTTTCTTTCTTCCTTCCTTCCTTCCTTCCTTCCTTCCTTCCTTCCTTCCTTCTTTCCTTCCTTCCTTCCTTCCTTCCTTCCATCCTATCTACATGAGATGATGAATGTTACCTAAATTTACTGTGGTGATCAATTCACAGCATGTGTAAGTTGAATCACTAAGCTGTAAACTTCTATAGTGCTATATGTCCATTTTATCTCAATGAAACTAGAAGAAAAAATGAAATGAGGTCATAAGATTGGGGCTCTGATCTGGTAGGATTAGTATCCTTATAAGAAGGAATACCAGTGCTCACTCGCGCTCTCTCTCTGTCTAACTGAGCAAAGGTCATGTGAGCACCTAGTGACAAGGAGGTCATCTGCAAGTCAAGGAGAGCTCTCATCAGAAATCCAATCTGCCAGAACTTTGATCTTGAAGTTCCAGCCTCCAGAACTGTGAGAAAATAAATTTCTCTTATATAAGCCACCGAATCTATGATTTTGTTATGACAACCTAAGCAGACTAATTTAGCATCATAGGTATTGTTTCTTAAAATTATGTGAATAAAGGCATGAATTCTGGAGTCAAACATTTTGGGTTTGAATCCCAGCTCCACTGCTCACTAGCTCTGTGACTTAGGCAAGTTACCTCTGTTCCTACAAGGGAAAAAGAATAGTGCCTACTTCCTAGGGATCCGTGAAGTTCATGTTTGTGAAGCAGAGTGCCCCAGTTCATGGCAAATGTACAAGTGTGTAACAAATAAATAAGAAACCAGTAATCTACACTCTATTAGGAGAACAGGAGCCACCTAAGTAGTTTGAGTATGAAGTTTACTACTGGGTACTAGGGACTTAAACAACCTTTGGAGATAAGGAAGGCAGGGATGATAGAAGGCATGGAACATGGATCACAGACAGGCACCTCTTCAGTCTTTCAGCAACACAGTGGGGGATTCTTAGAGTACGCCTGAAAACCACAGGCAAACATCCATGTCAGCTGTCTGCGTCTGCAGATGTTCACACCACCTTTGGGGAAGAAGAGTCCCTACTTATCTCCTGCCCTCCAGTGCTTCTCAGATGCCTTCCTGTGCCCATGGGAGAATGTAAAGTGTGAGTTTCAGGCTGTCCACAGTCCCTGGGGGAGCTCAGGAAGGCAGGGCTGGCACCAGGTCAAATTGATCTGGTTTCCCTTGCAACTCATTAGAAGTAGGAGGTTTTCACAATGAGATACCACCTCCTACCAGTCAGAATGGCTAAAACTAGTAAGTCAGGAAACAATGTTGGTGAGGATGTGGAGAAAGGGGAACCCTCTTGCACTGTTGGTGGGAATGCAAACTCTGCAGTCACTCTGGAACAGTATGGAGGTTCCTCAAAAAGTTAAAAATGGAAATACACTACCACCCAGCAATTGCTCTATTAGGTATTTGTCTAAAGGCTAAAAACATAGTGATTCAACCTGCACACCAATGTTTAAGCAGCCATGTCCACAATAGCCAAACTATGGAAAGAGCCCAGATGAATGGACAAAGAAGATATGAGAGATGATAGATAGATAGATAGATAGATAGATAGATATAGGTATAATGGAATATTATGCAGCCATCAAAAATGAAACATTGCCTTTTACAACAATGTGGATGGAAATAGAGTGTATTATGCTAAGTTAAATAAGTCGGTCAGAGAAAGATAATCATCATATGATTTTACTCATATGTAGAATTTAGGAAACAAAACAGGTGTACATAAGAGGAGGAAAGGAAAACAACATAAGATGAAAACAGAGGAATGCAAACCATAAGAGGCTCTTAACTCTAGGAAACAAACTGAGGGTTGTTTGAGGGGAGGGGGTTGGGGGATGAGGTAACTAAGTGATGGGCTCTAAGGAGGGCACTTTTTTGTACTTCTTTTACATTTCCTTTGTGTCGCAATAGAATTTTGCACAACTAATGCACTATATATGTTCACGAAATTTTCATTTATTGAAGGAAAAAACTTTACAACCAAAAAGAACTACAAAGCAATGCAATTCAAGCAACAACAAAGCACCCTGAAATCCTTTTATATAAAATTTACATTTTAAAAAATTTGTTTTTACTTTTTCTTTTTCTTCTAGTACTAGTAGAATTTATTATTAAAAACACAGTCATTAAAAAAAAATACCCATGGTATGTCACAAAGACCCAGGAGCCAGCCTGATGGGATACCCATAGGTCAAATCCAGGACAATTTGAGCACCAAAATAATTAATAATATTATAAATTATTGGGAAAATAGTAATCTGCAAGTCTATACTGATAATAATAGATAATAGCCAAAAATACACAGAGAAATAAATAGTTGGGGATAAGAAAAACTCTTGCTCAGGGCTCACTGATCGATGTGGAGGTGTGCTAGAGTTGGACACTAAGTGTAAAGCCTGCATGATTCAGGCTAGAATCATCAATAAATGCTCAATCTAGGCATTTTGATGAGAAGCTTTGCTCAAAATGTCTCCTCCTAAACCACTTATTAGTTGCAAAAAGGATAGAAAAGAGCAACTAGACAATGGAGAAATTGGATACCTCAACTGGGGTGAACCAAATCAACATTACCAACAAAGAATGGATGAATATCAGGTACCTCCCTGAAAAGGGCACATCCTCTGTCGAGTTGTGGCCAAGAATGCTTACTTGCGTCTAATCATGAGGAAACACCAGCCAAACCCAAAGTGGAGAACATTCTATTTAAAAAAAAAAAAAACAACAGGGTGGAGGAGCTGAATTTTTCAAATATGTCAAGAAAAGCTATAGGGACATGTGGGTGGCTCAGTGGTTGAGCTTCTGCCTTTGGCTCTGGGCATGATCCTGGAGTCCTGGGATTGAGTCCCGCATTGGGCTCCCTGCATGGAGCCTGCTTCTCCATCTGCCTGTGTCTCTGCCTCTCTCTCTGTGTCTCTCATGAATAAATAAATAAAATCTTAAAAAAAATAAAAAAAGAAAAGCTATAGAAATATTCTTGACTAAAGACTAAAGAGGCATGACAACTAAGTACAACTATGACCCTAGCCTGATTCTTGTACTGGAGGAAAAATTCTATAAAGGACATTATTGAGTTAACTACCAACACTGGAATACCAGTGCCAATGACAGATTAGATTAGACAAAGGCATTATATGGTGTTAAATTTACTGAAGTTAATAACTGTGTGATTGTTAGGAAATAAACATTATGTATATCGAGATAAAGAACCTTAATGTATGTCACTTACCCTCAAAATTCAGGAAGAAAAAGAGACAAATAATAAAGCAAAGGTGCTAAGATTCTAACACGGGAACAATATATTCTTAGTACAACTCTTATTCTTTCAACTTTCCTGTAAGTTCAAAATCAATTCCACATAAAAGGCAAAAAAAATTTTAACGCTATGAAACCATTTTTCACTTTTACCTAATTTTAATATGACAAATTTCAAACATGTAAGAAATATAAAGGAAACTGTAACCAAATCCCATGTACTTATTTTTTACAAAAAACTTTAATAACAGATTAAGGTCAGGATCCCTGGGTGGCGCAGCGGTTTAGCGCCTGCCTTTGGCCCAGGGCGCGATCCTGGACACCTGGGATCGAATCCCACGTCGGGCTCCCAGTGCATGGAGCCTGCTTCTCCCTCTGCCTGTGTCTCTGCCTCTCTCTCTCTCTCTCTCTCTCTCTCTCTCTACTATCACAAATAAATAAAAATAAAAAAAAACAGATTAAGGTCAAGTAGATTTCTGGACATGATCTAGAAACTTAGGAATCCTAAAGGTATGTCTGTTGACAGACATCCGTGTTGAAGCAAAAGAGAAAATGCAAAGTGATGGCTGGGAAGGCTCTGCTTCTATCAGCTTTGATGGAAGGCTCTTGTCTGATCTCTGTTATTTCCAGGGCCCACCATACTGCTTGTTGTAGAACAGGTACCCAATGGACTTTATTGTGTGGCTGCCTGGATGGATAATGAAGGGATAATGTGTCCTCAGAGCCCTATCTATTACTAGCCAAGCTTTGGGGGGCAGTGCTGTGGTTTCTAAGTTGCACACCTTTCTCCATGAGTTCATTCTAGTGCACCTAGGGCAAGGAGAACTGATGTGACCAATCTCTTTCCTTTTGGCTCATCCAATGGCTCTTCTGATCTATAGGGCCTTGCTGAAGCTATTAAAGTTATTCTTGTCTCTGTTTCAGTCAACAGAGTTAAATGATGAATACAATTCACACACAAATTTTTTTCAGTATTAGATCTTCCTCCTTTTAACAAATGATATTTGGACCTGAATTCAGAAATTATGCTTGGCTTTAAATTTTACATGTAAAGCATGTAAAGCAAAATAGTTAAATGATGAGTTAGTCTGGGTTCTCCGAGAAGCAGATGCCAAGAAGGAATTGGATATGTAAGAAGCTTATTGGGGAAAACATCTGTGAGAGATGGTAGGGAAGGAGCAGAAGGCAGGGATATGCAGATCTGAGATGCATGATGAAGACAGGGAAGGAGGAAAGGAAGAAGGTGAAAAGGTGGGGAGGGAGGGAAGGAGGAAAGCCACAAACTGCTTGCAGTTCTCAGAAAGTTTCAACAAGGTTAGAAGGATATTCCTTGTTTTTTTTTTAAGATTTTATTTATTTATTCATGAAAGACACACAGAGATAGAGGCAGAGACAAAGGCAGAGGGAGAAGCAGACTCCATGCAGGGAGCTGGACTTGGGACAGGATCATGCCCTGGGCTAAGCGTGGTGCTAAACCACTGAGCCACCCGGGCTGCCCCTAGAAGGATATTCTTGAGCCAAACTCTCTCATCAGAGGATCCTCTGCCTTCCAGGAATGATCTCCTTAATATCCTTACCATGCTTAGTTACTGGCCAGGAGCAGACCATGAGAAGTATGGCCAGCAGCTAGGATTGGAGGCTGATTATGTTTCTTGCAGTAGGAGATCCAAGAGGCATATTCCACTGGCTGCAACCAACAATAATTTGCATGATTTAGGCTTAGCTACCCTCTGCTTTTACCTGAAACAGTGGTATAATCCAAGGCAAGTTTGGAGTTTTGGCCTTAATCATCCATCTGGACGCTGTTGTCAGTGACATGTAGCTTTGAACAGGGAGTCATAATCAGGGCACCCTAAATAAAGGCTGAGAAAAGGGATCCATGTTGTACTGAAAACATTAAGCTATAGCTCTGCAGCAAAATACATTCTGCTTTCATTTCAAAATACAGTAGGTACATTATTTTCCTTTTGCCTCATGAGGACATTGATTCAAGATGTTGGATGCCTATTGACTCCCCAAATCTAGTGGCTATTATTCCAAAGCCTCACTTAATTATTTATTTTAAATATTTATTTATTTATTTATTTATTTATTTATTTATTTATTTATTTATTTAAGTTGGCAGGAGGAAGAAGGGGCAGAAGGCAAGGGTGAGAGAAAATCCTCACTGACTCCCCATCGAGCACAGAGCCCAAGGAGGGGCTTGATCTCACGACGCTGAGATCATGACCTGACCCAAAATCAAGTCAGATGCTTAACCAACTGAGCCACCAGGTGCCCCTAATTATTTTTATAGACTCATTTATGGATCAAGAAAGCTTTAAATTTGCATTTTTTGCCAAATGTGAAGGTCCCCTTATGGTGAGCTATCTTTGCGCCCATGGCCTGGGGCTGCTAGAATATCTCCTCTCAGAAACACTGAGGCTTTCAGTAACAGTGACATCAACTAGATGAAGACAGTTGGCTTTTGCCTCTGCAAGGTAACTGTTTAGGAAGCCAGAGTTCTTGAGAGGGTTCCTTTGCAGAGTGCACTTCACCAAATCTCTTGTTTGGGGAACATTGTAAAAATGTGAGGATAGGTCATGGTAGGATCTAGTGCAGACGAGCATAGTTTTGATTTAGAGATGATGATATCCGGGTTTGAATCTGCCACACTACTCTCAACAAGGCAGATGGCTTGTAAATATCCAAGTCCCAGGCAGTTAGAAAAGTTCTAGAAGGAAAAGGAGGTCTAGGAGTAGCTATTTGATACTTGGTCACAGAACAGTGGTGTTCAGAGGGGGAATTTATTCGTGGGGCTAGATGAAACTGGAGAACCAGAGGAGAATCCAGATCACAGCAGGTAGGGGCAGCGAAGCATAAGGAGAAGAGCAGCCATCAAGTTTCCAGCCTTTAAAGTAGAAGGCAAGGCCTCAGGCACAGAAGTATAAATGAGGAATCAATGTCCTACAAATACTGGGGTGCAAGGATCAGATCCTATCAGCAGTTAGAGCCTGATCCAATGTTGGTTTGATGATCTGGTGACCTAGCTTTCCTTATCTACCACATATAGAGGATCTGATTTACTCCAGCTTGAGCTGGAACTTTCCTACCCTACAGATAGGGACTAAGCAGCCCTAGATGCAAACTCCCAAGGCTCAGAATTAGGGAGACCATGACCTCAGAAAGCTAGAGTCTAATGTTATGTGTTCACACTTTAGGATGATAATTTCTGTAATAAAGATTTCACAAACAAATTGAACATCAATTTACTCAAAAGGGTAAGAGATTGTTAAATAATACAGTGGGGACTCCATTATCAATATGGGACTGAAATATGACCCTAGAATAACTGCAAATTCTGTGTACTCACATGTCATCAATACCACTGAGAAATTCTCAGTTTTCATTACCTTTCGACAACTTGAGAACACACAGTCCTTTAAGATTATTGATGTATTGGCTGCCACTGCCATACACCATCAAAGCACGAAGTTAATACTGTATCAAGGCAGCTGCATATTCAAAACAAAGTATATATTAGAAAAAGAAAACAGAATTAGAGGTTAGGGCTCTGCTATTTTCTTATTTCTTTATAGGGGCATAAGCCTTTATCTGATAAATTTCATGCCACTTAGAGGCATTTATAGGTTATTCCTTTAGAGGTATTTAATCCTCTTTTTAGCAAGGTTCATAGGGAGAAGTACTTCTAGTCTTATAAATGTTTGGTAAGTTTAATGCTTTTTGTTTTTCTTCAAGTTGTTTTTTTTTTGTTTATTTTTTACACATTATGGATCATGATGTACATAATGCAGCAACCCTATCATTATTTTAAGGGAAAAAACAGAATGGTTTATTCTTGTCTTACCCTTAAATTAAACATATAGGGAAAATTACTAAATTATATACTTAAGGCTAAGTCTATGGTATTCAGAAAGTAGGGAAATTACATTGCCTATGTGCTCTACATCTTTTATCCTTCCCCCTCCCATGTGAAAAATGAATTATGGAGATATAATCCAGTTAAAACGTTATCAAGAGGAGTATTGATGGGGAAAGAAGACAGGGAAGGAAAGGAGGCTTTGATAGACAAGTAAATATGAAAAAAATAGGCATGGTTTTGGTAAAGAGATTGTAAGGCCACATTATGGACTGATTTTATTTATATGTGTCTATTACTGCCTAAAGTCCTTTTTCAGTAACAGTTTATTGTGCTGTGTTCCATTCCCTAATTTACTACCTTCATGAGTCCAATGCTTGGAGTCTGTAATAGTGGGGCTCTACAGTGTAGAGGTGGTCGTTGTGGTATGGTTTACTCAGAGGCAGCTCTATGTGTAGTGTCTTCTTTCCAAAGTTTGGCTTGTATCCAAGGCTATATCTCACGATCACCAACCACCAGTCATGCTGATGATTAAGACAATGACTTGGTCTTCAGTGAGATAGGCATAAAGATACCCGTTTCTAGCTAGCTGTGTTATCGTAGACAAATCATTTAATGTTTGTGAGTTTCCTCATTATTAGAATGAAGGCGTTACACTAAGTATCTTTCAGTTTTCAATGTCTGTCTATGCATTTCATAGTTACCCTTTATTATTAAGGCAGATGCTTGTTAGAGAGTGATATTTTTGCTTGGAGCTAGGCTGATGAGAATAGTGCATAACTGTTGATACATTTAATAATTCTGTAACTGTAGGGTGCCTGGGTGGCTCAGTCAGCTAAGCCTCTGCCTTTGGCCTAGATCCTGATCTCAGGGTCCTGGGATCAGTCCCATGATAAACCCCACTACAGGGGTATAGAACTCCCTGCTCAGTGGGGAGTCTGCTTCTCCCTCTCCCTCTGCCCCTCCTTCTACCCCTCCCTATGCTCATGCTCACTCTCTCTCAAATAAATAAATAAGGTCTTTTTTTTTAATAAGGTCTTTTTAAAAAATTTAATAACTGCTACTGCTATATAGAAAGGTAAAATATACTTGTTAGAAGTGAATATTTCCATTTTGGAGTAGGTTGATAAGATTATTTAACCATTGTGGACTCATTTAGATTCAATTCAGAGTCTGTATATTTTAATCATACTCTGCCACTTTTGGTTTTCATATGAGTCAGTGATAAGATGAATATTCATAATCAGCCAGCCTCTTGGATCATTGTTTCTTTATAGGAAAACTTTTTATAAAATGTAGGAAAATTATTACAAAGTGTATATTAATGATTAAGTCTCTATTTTAATGTATTTTAACTGTGATAAGAGAAATGCAAACTATTAAGTGAGAATTTGGATATATCCAAAGCGAGTTTCTTTTTATTTAGACCACATCTATGGGTTAAGAAGACAAGTCAAGAGAAGGTTCCAGGCAGATAAAAAAATGAAAGATAGAAAATATGACTGACAAATTAAGAGACATGTAAGATCAATCCAAGAGGATTAATGCAATTCCAAGAAGAAATAAGAAAGAAAAAGTGGAGAGTTAGTAACTAAAAATAAAATAGGGAAAATCTCTCCAAGCTGAGATTGATGAGGCCATCATGTGTCAAGCAGAATAAATTTTAGTAAGACTGACATTTAGCCACATCCTCCTGAAATTTTACAAGAGTGATAAAGAATTCTTGGAAGCTTTCTGATATAAACAAAACAGAACAATGGGTTAAAAGGCATAGAACCCACACTTTCAAAGTTCTGAAACATGGTGACTTTTATATTCCAATTTTTATTGTACTCATCGTGATATACATTTCAGTTCTTGGGTTCTTCTCATAAGCTTGTCATTCATAAAACCACCTGCATTTTCTCATATGCATATTTTCTTAACTGAAAAATTGAAATGTTTTTAAGCTTAACTTCCTGGCCAAGAAGATTCTTTAAACATAATAATATACACATTAAAACAAGAGCTTGGTAACAATTTTGTAAAATTGTGTACTTTTCTTCATTTCCAAAACCTCTGAATGGAATTTGGATATACTTTTAAACATTTATTCTTTTCCTAGGTATGAGCTGTTCCAAATTGGCAAGATAAGGACATACAGGCTCCCTTTGTGCTAATTATGGACTTCAAACAAAGTCCTTAGGCATGACTCAACACATAAAGCTCTAGCAATACTGAAATGCAAGTATTTAATGTCTCAAGTAACTTTTCCCCTACTGATATTCAGAGCAAAGCTCAATTGTAAAGTAAAAGAAATCCTCAAGGGGAAAGAAGGAAGGAAGATAAAAGGAGGGAAAGAAGGAAGGAAGGAAGGAAGGAAGGAAGGAAGGAAGGAAGGAAGGAAGGAAGGAAGAAAGGAAGGAAAAGCAAGGAAGGAAGTGTGAGCTAAAGCTATCTTGAAAGCAGTTGCTGATTTCTATAGATTGGAGGAATACAACAGCCATAGCGTAAGGACCCATGCAACACAGAGAGTCAGGCCAGAGACCCTGTGTAAAGTGAAAATGCTTAAAGGAAACCCCATAGTGGATGAACTACAAAATGATCCATCTCTAGCAGAAAGATAGACAGTTGACCCTTGAACACCTGTCGGTGTTAGGGATGCTGACCCCACATGCAGTCAAAAATTTACCAAAACCTAATTTCTATTAGCCCACTGTTTAAAATGTAGCCTTACTGACAACATAAACATAACATAAAGAGTCAGTTGACATATATTTTCCATGTTATATACATGATATACTATATCCTTATAGTGAAGGAAGCTAGAGAAAAGAAAATGTAACTAAGAAAGTCATAAGGAAGACAAAATACATTTATAGTACTGTTCTGTATTTATTGGGAAAAAAATCTATGTATAAGTGGATCCACACAGTTCAAACTCCTGTTGTTCAAGGGTCAGTTATTCTTACACTAAAAAATTATTTATTGTTTTCTGAAACTCAAACTTAACTGCTGTCCTATATTTTTATTTGCTAAACTGGCAACCCTGTTCTTCAAAAAAGATAGTACTAGAATTTACTTCTTTTGGCCTTGGCTCAGGCTGGAGGCAGGTAGGCAGGAAATTTCCTGGAGAGTTTCTTGTGACAAGCAGGTCCTCTTACAAGTTTTAGGGCACAAATTCATGCTTAGGGACACCTATGTGTCCCTAAGTACCTGGAAGAAACAATTGTAAATCTATTCTGCGGGAATCTGACTTAAAACACAGACTTTGAAGAATAACAAGAGATACATTTACAACAACTCACAGTCAGAAAATACAAAATACATAAGGAAAACAAGCCATCATGAATGAGAGTTAGCAGAAATAACAAATAACAGAGTCAGATTTGAAAGACTAAATGTGCCTAACTTTCTAGATTTAGAATGTAAAATAAGCAAGGTTAATCTGCATAGATAAATAGAAGAGGGTACCAGATGTATGACTAAGAAACAAGAGATTTGATTATTGAAGATACTTAAATTATTTAATTCGGTGCATCAGTTAATTGGAGCTAGGTATACTTTAACTCTTGCTTTAAATCACATCTTTCTTTCTTTCTTTCTTTCTTCTTTCTTTCTTCTTTCTTTCTTTCTTTCTTCCTTCCTTCCTTCCTTCCTTCCTTCCTTCCTTCCTTCCTTCCTTCCTTCCTTTCTTCTTCTTCTTCTTCTTCCTCCTTCTTCTTCTTCTTCTTCTTCTTCTTCTTCTTCTTCTTCTTCTTCTTCTTCTTCTTCTTCTTCTTCTTCTTTCTTTCTTTCTTTCTTTTTTCTTTCTTTCTTTTTTTTTTTAAATTTATGATAGACATAGAGAGAGAGAGAGGCAGAGACACAGGAGGAGGGAGAAGCAGGCTCCATGCCGGGAGCCCGACGCGGAACTTGATCCCAGGACTCCAGGATCGCGCCCTGGGCCAAAGGCAGGCGCCAAACCGCTGAGCCACCCAGGGATCCCCACATTTTTCTTTAAAATGTAAAATAGCGGCCCCCTGAGTGATCAGTTAAATGGTTAGTCTAAACGGTTAGTCTGCCTTAGGCTCAGGTCATGATCTCAGGGTCCCAGAATTGATCCCCATTTGGGGCTCTCTGCTCAGTGAGGAGCCTACTTCTCCCTCTCCCTTTGCCTGCAGCTCCCCTTGCTTGTGCTGTCAAATAATAAAAAATCTTTTTTAAAAAAGGAAAATGTAAAGTAAATTAATGTAAAAAGAAATTTAAGTTTATTTTAGTCTTAAAAAAAGTGATCTCCATATCATGTTTCCTAAAGTCTTATAACATTTTTCTATTTGAAAAATAGTAACTGGTCTATACTCTTTGGACGGTGTTAGCTTCTGCTTTGTAACAAATCATCCCCCAAATGTAGTATCTCATAGCAGAGTTTCATTATTTGTTCACAATTATGTGGGTCTGTCTGTTTTGCTCCATGCTGGGTTAGCTCTCAGCTCACTCTGTGTCATCTGAAGAGGCTGGATCAGCTGGAATATCTGGGTCCTCTCTTCACCGGCTCTTTCACCCTCTAGGAGACTAGACTAGACTTTTTCTGCATAGAAATGGGCAGAGTCCCCGAAAGAGGACAAGACCTTGCAGAAATGCTTTTCGAGCTTTTGCTTGCATCCTATTTGCTAATGTCTCATTGGTCAAAGCAAGACATGGTCAATTCCAGATTTAAGGAGGGTGAAGTACCCTGTCGCCTGAGGGGAGGAGCTGCAAAGCAGCATGACAAAGGGTATACAGCTAGATAGAAAGAATTGATAGCCGTGTTTGCTGTCAAAAATATGGAGTGGCTACCAAACTGAAAGAGGAATAAGGGAAATGCACAGGGCAGCTCAAACAGTAGGTTTCGGAGTGGAGTCAGATTCCTTCACACATTTACTAAACCTTTCCTGAGTACCCACATAGTCAGGTGAGAGCCCACACTCTGCTCCGGGGATGTCGTTGGGATCATTCATGGGTGCTCTTTCACGCCAGATCCATTTCACTATTATCCAGTTAGGGCGTATAAACCAGGTGTCTAGTCCAAGCAAATCATTAGGTATAAACTATGTACAAAGGAGGCAAATAAGCATACGCCTTGCTTAAAGCCATTTAACTCATGGTTCCGTAGAGAGCTGTCTTTTAAATTGTTTCCAGTTTCTATTCTAGTTCATTTATTCCCACTCTCAGTCCAAGACCAGAGCCATTTATTTGTTTGGTTAGTTTAGATATATGCTCTGCCGCTACTAAGAAGATTTGAAGCAGCTGTTAAATTTCTTTTTCTCAGTTCCCTTGGGTACTAGGGAAGCACATTCCTTTCTCTCTGAGCCCTAAGTCTGGCCTCTTAGCACAAGTGAAAAATGCACACTTGATAGCCAAGTAAACCCCTACCTAGTTTAACACTGATTCTTACAAAATGTCCTTAACTTCAGTTCCCTTTTTTCTGGGAAAACAGAGCTGAGTTTATCTCCCATCAGCTCTTCTTGCTTTAAAGTGCTCACATCTATGCAGAAAGCATGGTTTCTCTACAAACGTAGTGTATTTTCATTCTTTTCTTCAACTTGTAGCAGCCTACCTCAGCGACACAAGGCTCGTATCTTGATTTTCTAGGAAACCATTATCCTCTGGTTGAGCTTTATCATATGCCTACTGTCAGGATATATTCCCAAGTCTATGTTAGCTTTCAAACAGAATTTGCAAAGACTACAGCTTTCCTTTTTAAAAATGTGGGGGATCCCTGGATGGCTCAGCGGTTTAGTGCCCGCCTTCGGCCCAGGGCGTGGTCCTGGAGTCCTGGGATCGAGTCCCACATCAGGCTCCCTGCATGGAGCCTGCTTCTCTGCCTGTGTCTCTGCCTCTCTCTCTGTGTGTCTCTCATGAATAAATAAATAAAATCTTTAAAAAAAGTGATTATTCCTAATAAATGCCAAAATTTTTATCAAAAAATTTTCCAAGTATAGAAACTCTTGCATTTTTGCTGTTATGTAACCTAAGTACATACTATATATGTACTTTAAAACATACTCTCTCATGAAGACTAAACTGATCTATTTTTACTCTTTCTCAAACTTACCCTGATAATCATTCTTTTTTAAAAGTTTCCGTGCTTGCTATTTTCTTTTTCTTTCTTTCTTTCTTTCTTTCTTTCTTTCTTTCTTTCTTTCTTTCTTTCTTTCTTTCTTTCTCTTTCTTTCTTTCTTCTTTCTTTCTTTTCTTTCTTTCTTTCTTTCTTTCTTTCTTTCTTTCTTTCTTTCTTTCTTTCTTTCTTTCTTTCTTTCTTTCTTTCTTTCTTTCTTTCTTCTTTCTTTCCTTTCTTTCTTTCTTCTTTAAGATTTTATTTATTTATTTGTCAGAGAGATAGAGCCACAGAGCACAAGGGTGGGGGTGGGGGATGGCAGAGGAGAAGCACACTCCTACTAAGCAGGGAGCCCGATACAGGGCTTGATCTCAGAACCATGGGATCATGACCTGAACCGAAGACTGAGCCACCCAGAGACCCCCTATGCTTGCTATTTCTGATAGAAAAAAATTAATTTACAAAATAGAGCAAACAGTTGAGACACACTGTTAATATGAAAGGGAGTTAATAGGGTGACCTCTAAAGAAAGGGAAAAGAAAAATACTGTTCTCAGAAAACATAGAGTGGGAAGATTTTGTCACAATCTGTTCTTTTCTATCACTTCTTACTTTTAACTGTATCACAATCTTAGAGTTGTAGCCAAAAATCTAGAAGGACACTACCCTTAGCCTTTGTGTATTTATCTAATACAGCTATTCATTTTCAAAGTAGACTATAATTTAGGGGCTGTATGACCTTTTCAGGATTTCAATAACCAGTGATTATGTTGCTGCAAGTTATTGGTCAAGAGCAGTCCCTTTTGCCTAAGCTCATCAAAGAAAAATTTGAAACCCAGCAGCTAAACCTAAGATTTTGTTTTAGCTAAATTGGAGGGAGAATTGGTGGAGAGTCACAAAATACTTCTCAACAAATGGACTTTTAGCAAATTTCCTGGCAGGTCACAGATAGGCCTTCAGGGTGAGTGACCTCTAGATTGCTTTACCAAGCTCCCGTACATGTTGACTCCCTTTCTTTTGGTAAAGCTTTGGGTTCGGAAGAGAAGAAGAGAGTTACACATTCTTGGTCATCATCCTCTCTGTCCACCAGTGTTGCTGCTGCCAGCACCACAGCTTTGTGGAGTTTCCGTTTTGATAATGCAGGGAAGCTGTGCTTATAGGAACTGTCTGTCAGTTCAACCACAGAAAGCTCCATGGTGTTATCTTCTAAATCCTGATATTTAGTTTAGCTTGTTCAGTTCACAGGAAAAAAAAATCATGAATTTCTCAGGCTACCTTGTCTTTTGATATCACTCATAGTGGATGATAAATACCTAAATTGCCCAATGTGATATGAAGATTTTGAAGCCCAGCACTCCTGGATTCAAATTCTATTTCCTCACCTTTAACTTACCGTGCATTCTGAGACATATTATTAAAGATAATGAAAAATGCCTACCATCCCAGCTAAGCCATCCCTTGTGTGTGGACCCTCTTCCCTCCAAGTGTCATCCGTATAGGTGTATCTCAGAGGTAACCAAACCAGGTTTGGTTCAAGACCATTGCAATAAAGCAAATCAAATGGATTTTTTTGTTGTTGTTTCCCAGTGCATATGTTTACACTCTACTGCAGTCTATTAAGCGTGTACTACCATTACATATAGAAAAACAATGTATATACCTTAATTTAAAAATAGTTTATTGTTGGAGCACTTGGGTGGCTCAATAGTTAAGCATCTGCCTTTGGCTCAGGTCATGATCTTGGGGTCCTGGGGTCCAGCCCCAAGTTGGGCTCCCTACTCAGAGGGCAGTCTGCTTCTTCCCCTGCCTCTGACCCTCCCCCAACTCATGCTCTCTCTCTCAAATAAATAAAGAATCTTTTAAAATACTTTAGTGCTAAAAAATGGTAACTATCATCTGAGCTTTCAGCAAGTCATCATCTTTTTGCTGATAGAAGGTCTTGCCTGGAGGTTGATGGCTGCTGACTGATGTAGCTGCTGAAGGCTGGGGTGACTGTGGCAATTTTTTTTTTTAAGATTTTATTTATTTATTCATGAGAGACACAGAGAGAGAGAGGCAGAGACATAGGCAGAGGGAGAATCAGGCTCCATGCAGGAAGCCCGATGCAGGACTTGATCCTGGAACCCCCGGATCACACCCTGAGCCAAAGGCAGACACTCAACCACTGAGCCACCAGGCCTCTAGACTGTGGCAACTTCTTAAAATAAGATAATGACGTTTGCCACGTCGATTGACTCTTTCTTTTACAGATAATTTCTCTGTAGCAGGCAATGCTGTCTGATAGAATTTTACCCACAATAGAACTTCTTTTCAAAATTGGAGTCAATTCTTTCATACCCTGCTGCTGCTTTGTCAACTAAGTTTATGTAATATTCTGAATCCTCTGCTGTCATTTAAACAGTTGTCACTACATCTTGACCAGGAGTATATCCCATCACAAGAAACCACTTTCTTTGATCATCCTTAAGAAACAATTCATTATCTGTCCAAGTTATGTCACAAGATGTCAGCAATTCAGGCCCATCTCCCGGCTCCACCTCTAATTCTAGGTCTTGTGCTGTTCGGCTACATCTGCCACGACTTCTTCCAATGAAGTCTTGAGCCCATCCAAGTCATCCAGGAGGGTTGGAATCAACTTCTTCTAAACTCCTGATAATGTTGACATTCTGACCTCTTCTCATGAATCATAAATTTTCTCAATGGCATCTAAAACAGTCATTCCTTTCCAGAAGGGTTTTGATTTATTTTGCCCACATCCATCAGCAGACCTGCCATCTATGTCAGTCAGGGCCTTACATAAATATATTCCATAAATATTAAGACTTTAAAGTCAAAATTACTTCTTGATCCCCAGGCTGCAGAATGGATGTTGTGTTAGAAGCCAAGAAAACAACTTGTACATCTTGTACATCTCCATAAGAGTTCTTGGGTGACCAGATGCCTTGTCAATGAGCAGTCATGTTTTGAAAGGAATCTTTTTTTTCTGAGCGGTAGATCTTAACAGTGAGCTTAAAATATCTAGTAAACCATATTGTAAACAGATGGGCTGTCTTCCAGGCTTTGTTGTACCATTCATAGGGCATAGACAGAGTGGATTTAGCATATTTCTTTAGGGTCTAGAATTTTTGGATTGGTCAATGAGTGTCGGCTTCAATTTAAAGTCACCAGTTACATTAGCCCCTAATAAGCAAGATAACCTGTCCTTTGAAGCTTTGTAGTCAGGCATCGACATTCCTTCTCCAGCTATGAAAGTCCTAGGTGGCATCTTCTTCCAGTAGAAGGCTGTTTCATCTTCACTGAAAATCTGTTGTTAGCACAGCCCCCTTCATTAATGATCTTAGTTAGATCTTCTGGATCACTTGCAACTTCTACACCAACACTCGCTATTTCCCTTGCACTATTCTGTTATGGAGATGGCTTCTTTCCTTAACCCGCAAGAACCAACCTCTGCTAGCTTCAGACTTCTCTTCTGCAGTTTCCTCACTCTGTTGGCCTTCATAAAATTAAAGATAGTGAGGGCCTTCCTCTGGATCGGGCTTTGGCTTAAGTGAATGTTGTGGCTGGTTTGATATTCTGTCCAGACCACTAAAATTTGCCCCACATCAGCAATAAGATTGTTTCACTTTTGTAGTGTTCGTGTGTTCTCTGGAGTAGCACTTCTAATTTCTTTCAAACACTTTTCCTTTGCATTCACAACTTCACAAACTGTTTGGTGCAAGAGGCCTAGCTTTTAGCTTATCTCAGCTTTTGATATGCCTTCCTCACCAAGTTTAATCATTTCTAGCTTTTGATTTCAAGTGACAGATGTGCAACTCTTTTTTTCACTTGAACACTTAGAGGCCATTGTGGAGTTACTAATGGGGCTAATTTCAATATTGTTGTGTCTCAGAAAATAGGGAAACCTGAGGAGAGGGAGAGAGATGGAGGAACGGCTAGTCGGTGGAGCAGTCAGAGCACACAACATTTACCAGTTAAGTTAGCCTCTCTTGTCTCTTTTTTTAGATTTATTTTTTTATTTCAGAGAAAGAGAGAGAATGTGCACATGTGCAAAGGGGGTGCAGAGGGAAAGACTCCTCAAGGAGACTCCATGCTGGGCACAGAGCTCCAGGTGGGCTCCATCCCACATCCCCAGGATCACAACCTGAGCTGAAACCAAGCGCCATCTCCTTAACCAATGGAGCCACCAGGAGCCTCAAGGTAGCCTTCTAATTTGGGTGCACTTTGTGGTCCCCCCCCAAACAACTACAATAGTAACAGCAAAGATCACTGATCACAGATCACCCTAACAGATATAATAATAATATATAATATATTATTATATATAATAATTTTATTATAATAATAATATATATAAATATTGCTAAGATTACCAAAATGTGACACAGAGACCCGAAGTGAACAAATGCTGTTGGAAAAATGTCACTGAAAGACTTGCGCCATGTAGGGTTGCCACAAACCTTCAAACTAAAAAATGCAGTATCTATAAAGTGCAATAAAATGAAGCACAATAAAACAAGGTATTAAGTAAGCAGTAAACTGTAGACAATATTAAACTCAAAAGGAAGGATAGCAGCCAATCCTATAGTTTTCTCCCCTTATCAGTTTCCTTAAATCAGTTCTCAGAATGAGAGAGGAGAGTGAGCTATATTATTTTTATTATTATTACTATTTTTACTATGAGGAACATCATTCAGAATTGAATTACTTCATTAAACGGAGACGCAACAATTAGCCAAAACTAAACCTAGAGCACAATATGGTGTATTTCCATGCTTGAGAGTTGAATTAGCTACAAGTAACAACAACAAAAAAATCCCAAATCACAGTGGCTTAACAAAATGACGGATTATCTTCTCCCTCATGAAAAAATCTGGAGGTAATCTCTCTAGGGCTAATAAACCATTCCATGGTGCCAGGAAACCAAAATTTTATCACCCTTTGCACATAGCTGCCACTTCATCGTCCAAGATGTCTTATTCAGCCTCCAGATAACACATTCACATTGCAGCCAGAGGAAGCAGAAAAGTATAATAGCCCTTTCCCTTTAAGGATATTTCTTGAAAGTTCCATGTGCTACTTCTGTTTATGTCTTATTGGACAGGATTTGGTCATGTGGCCACATCAAGCTACAGGAAAGTGGGGGAAATACAGTTTTCTTCTGGACAAAAATGGACTCCATTGAAAATCAGGGATTCTACTAAGAAATAAAGGGAGAAAAATTATTGGAAGAAAGCCTCTTTGCCCCAGAGGGCTTTTAGATTTGTAATGTTCCACAGGTAAGTGTATTTATTATATAAAAAGGTCGATATCCCCTCAAACAAGAAAGTAACTCTCATATAGTAAACAACAAAAATCTATTTTAGAATTTTGCAAACTAAATTTAACTTTCTAAATGATGACTTAAGATGGCCTGTTTTGATATAGCTGATGAATATTCTTTTATCGAGAAGTATACTTTGTGATAAAAGAATGAAAGTCAGATGGAAAACAACATTTTAAATGGAAGAAATTTGAAGGGCTCTTGGATGATTCAGTCACTTAAGCTGCTGACTCTGGACTATGGCTCAGGTCATGATCTCAGAGTTCTCGGCTCGAGCCCCATGTTGGGCTCTGCACTCAGTGGGGAGTTGGCTTGAGGATTCTCTCTCCTTCTCCCTCTCCCCTTCTCTCCGCTCATGCTTGCTCTCTCTCTCTCTCTCTCTCTCAAATAAATAAATAAATAAATAAATAAATAAATAAATAAATCTTAAAAAAAAAGAAAAGGAAGAAATTTGGTACTATCATACAGTTGCATACCACCTGACTAGACAACACTAATATAAGTTTGGAGTCCTGCTGATGGAGTCATATATCCCTACTATGCTGGGCTACAAGGCCCTACACTTGCTTGCATGTGCCAAGGGTATTCCCTACTGCAATGTGTTTGTTGCAATGGCCTAAAAGCATATAGCATGCACCAATGGTAAGCTTGAAAGAGTGTTCTTACAGAAGTCATATTATCTCAATACGATAATGAAGCTTGATGAATTAGGAGATATTGGACATATACATGAGTGAAACTATTATAGCATTTCCTAAAATATTGTGTGAAAAACAGTGTACCTAGTCATTTAAGTCCTAAGTTGACTTAAACTATAGCTCTCACGACTCCTTTGATCTGTCTCTCAAGAATTCAAATTATGAATAATGCCTGAATATGCATGTTAGAAAGGTTTTGAAGAAATGGATCCTATGATGCTTTGATGGAGCATTGGAGTCTATCAGGAGAGAGTGTTGACCAAGTAATGATCGCTAGCTGCAGGATCCAGAGAAACCCTACTTGAACAACAAAATAATCGCAGAAAGTACTAGAAACCTCTAGTGTTCCACATCACCCTCTACCTGTAAGTAAATTTTGCTTTAGCAAAGACCCCTTAATTGGGTTTGATCTTTCCAAAATTTAGGAGAATAAAAGAGTCTGAAGAAACCACTTGTATTTTCCTTCGCTTTGATTCAAACACAGATAATAATATCTAATGGATGACATAGAAGCCTTTGAAGGCAATGACAAACTCTTTTTTATGGATAGAAGACAGAGAACTTTTGCTAAAGCATGTAGTTCCTACACTACAACAAATAAAACTATTCATTCTTTTCATTCACAAGAGTAATTGCAGTGGTTTGGTAAAAGTAGACGAAATTATGAACTTTTCCAAAATAAAAATTGGCTTTCTTATTTTAAAAAGTTGCTTACTATTCTCTTTAAGTTTAATACTGTTTTGCAAAAAGAAGTTTGCATAGGGAAGTCTGCACCACAAAACAGTCTGGATAAACCAGGGATCTAAATAGTAAGGCCTGAGCAACTGTTACTGTAGCACTTGAACTCCCTGGCCAAGGGGAGTTGCCTCATAGTTGGATAACTGGTGCTTCTGTTTTGGGGTAACTTCCTGGCACAACTGAGAGCTTCCCTTATGGACACAGCTGCTCTATTGTAATATTATCAGGATTGCAAAAGAAAAGTAAACCCCCAAATGGAGACCCAGAAGCAATGTTTCATCAGTCTAAAATTTTAATCTGTGAGTAAATGAGCATACATACAAGTAGATGATGCCATGCAAATTACATTGAATGCTGTGGTTTTGTTGAGTAGGCATTGATTCGTACCTTGGGATCATCTGCTCTGTATGTCTGATTATCCATTTCATATGAGACATGTAGTATTATGATTCAGATTGTACTTTAAGTTATATAGATAATAATTCCACACAGTGTTTTAATTGTGGTAATATTTTTAAGTGTTCTGTGGCACTAAGTACATTCACATTGTTGTGCAAACATCACTACCATCCACCTCCTCTTTTTTATCATATCCTACTGAAACTCTGTACCCATAAACACAGCTCTCTAATAACCCCCCTTCCTTAGCCCCTGATAACCTCTACTCTAGTTTCTATCCCTGTGAACTTGACTAAAATAGGTACCTCATATAAATGGAATCATAAAATATTTGTCCTTTTATGGTTTATTTCACTTAGCATAAAGTCTTCAAGGTTCATCCATGTTGTAGCATGTATCAGAATTTCCTCCCTTTTTAAGGCTGAATAATATTCCACTGTGTGTGTGTACCATATTTTGTTTGTCCATGTATCTGTCAATAGACACTAGGTTGCTGCCACCTTTTGGCTATTGTGAATAATGCTTCTATGAATTACTGGTGTATAAATAGCTGTTGAGGTGCCTGGGTGGCACAATTGGCTAAGACTCTGACTCTTGTTTTTGGCTAGTGTTGTGATCTCATGGTCATGAGATGGAGCCCCACGTTAGGTTTTGTGCTCAGCAGGAGTCTGCTTAAGAGTTTCTCTCCTTCCCCTCTCTAAAACAATAAATCTTAAAAAATAAATATACGTCTGTTTGACTCCCTGCTTTCTTTTCTATATACCCAGAAGTGGAATTGCTGGATGATATGCTAATTCTACTTTTAAGTTTTTGAGGCATCTCCAAACTATTCTCCATAGTGACTGCACCATTTTACATTCCTATTAGCAATGCACAAGTTTTCCAGTTTCTCCATCTCTTCCTCAACATTTAATATTTTCCATTAAAAAAAAATGATAGCCACTTTAGTGGATGTGAAGTAGTACCTCATTGTGGTTTTGACTTGCAGTTCTTTAATGATTAATGATATTGAGCACTTTTCATGTGCTTATTAGCCATTTGTTTATCTTCCTTGGAGAAATGTCTATTCAAGTCCTTTGTCTATTTTTAATCAGATTTGTTGTTATTGTTAGGAGTTCTGTATATATTCTAGAAGTCAATTCCCTATCAGATATATGATTTCACCAAGTGTTTTTTTTTTTAATTTATTTATGATAGGCACACAGTGAGAGAGAGAGAGGCAGAGACACAGGCAGAGGGAGAAGCAAGCTCCACGCACCGGGAGCCCGATGCGGGATTCGATCCCAGGTCTCCAGGATCGCGCCCTGGGCCGAAGGCAGGTGCGCCAAACCGCTGAGCCACCCAGGGATCCCTCACCAAGTGTTTTAAGGGGTAATTAAGTCCACAATGGTGGCTGAGAGGTGGAAGACTCATGGGATGAACACAAGCTTTGTGTAAGTGAATGAAACATACTGACAAGCAGATCTCATGGGAGAAAGAACAAGTACTCTAGAAATCCCCCACAAATGCTAAAGTGAAAGGATTTGATCTTTGAATCTTAGGCAGAGTTCTTCTTCCTTTTCTATCCCCCTTGGTGTGTGTGTGTGGTGTTACCTGAAGATTCTCCCTCTATTTCTCAATCCCAAAAACTATATCAAAACCTACCCCAGACAGATCAAGGATTTGCACTTTAGGACAGTGTTTCTCAAACTTCCCTCACCTAACAATTTTTGCCATATTCAATGTTAATGTTAATATGTTAATATTTTTTTCTAACACTTTCCTTTGAATAAACTCGATTTAAAAAATTAAATTTATCTTAAAAGAAAACTTTAAAATCAATATTGTAATGGAGAACCAGAATCAGGTACCTTCCAGCCACAGTAGATTATAAACATCAGTTACTCCTTTGTCATCCAGGACATCCCTTGCTAGTGGCCCTAGATAAGCATGCCTTGGCCCTGACAGTGGGCCCAATTACATTCGCCAGCATGATGAGGTGAGACTACTTATTGGGCAGAAGGTACTGCTCAGTGGACAGTTTGTACCTGTACAAACTTGTACTCAGGGAGCAGAAATGTGCTGATGGTAGCATAGTACCATCACAAATGGTTTTCTATCGTGCTGTGAAACACTGCTCTAGCCTAAAGAATACTTCTTAAAATTTCCTTTTTTGGAGGGAAAAGCCCACAGATTCTCACAAGACATGCTCTGTATACGTGAGAAAAATGTCAGTTGTCTGAAGGTAATTCCTTAATTTGGTAGTCCTCACACTTAGTGGTCTTAGGATGTCTTTAGATCCTTTAAATTAGTGAACTTTTGCTGATGTGAGTTTTAGCTACTCATGTTTAACATATTAGAAATTAAAACTGAGAAAATTTGAAAAAATTTACTGATCATTTTAAATAATATAAATCACATGTTAACAAATACATTTATGAAAAATAACTGTATCTTTCAAAACAAGAGACGAGTAACTTTGTTTACATTTTTTGTAAATCTCTTTAATATCTGGCTTAATGGAAATTAGCTGTATTTTCATATCTGCTTCTGTAGTCAGGCTTTTGCAATATCACACATCATGTGGCCTCAGTAAAACCTCACTGCACATTCATGAAAGGGAATGAAAAAGTCAAATAATGTTTTATTATAAGAAGTTGTGACTTCATAGATCTTCTGAAAGAAGATCTTCTTAACTACTCACAGATGGAAAGCTCTGCCTTAATTCATTTGGAGCTATCTAGTGCAAGTTAGTGGTTTAGAGGGCAGATCCTGGAACTAAACTGCCCCAATTCTGCCTTCCGCTTTTATTATTCCTTTGACTTTGACCAACAAATTTAACTACTTTGTGCCCGAGGTAGAATAAAGATATAATGAGGTGATAAACATAGGATATATACATATACATATATATATATAGCAAAATAAAATAGAACCTTGAAAGGGAGGTGTATGTAAGTGCTCAGTTTAGAGTTGAACTGGAAGTTCATTATTACTTTTATTCTGTTTCTTAGTTTATATGTGAAGCTGAACACTTCTGGTATGTTTATCAGCCATTTGTATTTCATTTTGTTGAGTTAGTCTTTTTACTAATTTTATGACATCTTTAATGTAAGTATACATATTAACTTCTCAATTCTTATATGTATTGCTTTTATTTTCTCCAAATCCATAATTTATCTCTTAACTTTATTTGTGGTGTATTTTTCATCATGAAGAAGTCTTAAATTTGTATGTGTCAAATCTATCAGTCTTTTTTTCATGGCCTCTGATTTTCGTGTCTTGTTATTCCTAGAATCAAACTATTCTACATTTTATTTCTGTAGTTTATACTTTAATTTTTAATATTAAGAGATGTAATATACTAAGAATTTATTTTGGAATATTATGTGAAGAGGGAATCTAATATTTTTTTTTCTGCAGAATTGCTTCACTATCACTTCTTGAATATTCCATTAATTTGCTGCTGATTTTAGAATGTCTTCTTCTGGGATCTATTTTTGGATTCTCTATTTTGTTCCACATAGCATTTGTCTCTTCCAACATCCATAACATACATTTTAAATTACTTTAGTTTTATAGTAAATTTTAATGTATGGTATGAAAAGCTTCCCTTCATCATTCACATAATTTTGAATTTTTCATGAATTTATTTCATGAATTTTAGAATTAAGTTTTCAAATACAAGCCTTACTCCACCCACATTGTGATTATGATTGGAATTACATTTGTATATTAATTTGGAAGCACTGTCCTCCTTTACAATATTAAGTTATCCCTGGTGCCTAGCTGGCTCAGACAGTGGAGCATGTGACTCTTGATCTCAGCATTGCAAGTTCAAGCCCCATGTTGGACTGTAGAGTTTAACTAAAAACCAAAACAATAAAAAGATTAACTTATTCTATCCAGGAAATTAACAGCTTTTAATTTAGTCCAATTGTTTTACATATTTCAATAAATTCTTAAGATACTCTTATATATTGAGGATTTATACATATATATTATGTTATATACATATTGCTACTTCTTTTAAAACCTTTTCTTGGATATCAAACGATCTGTAAAGATCTGTGATTATCACCCTCAATCAAGATAAAAACTATAAGGCAAATGTAAGTCTACAATTGTGAATTTTCTTTTGCACCATATTTTTGGTTTTGCCTCATCTTGAAAAATAGAAGTTACAGTGTTCAAAATTTATAGGGTGAGCAAAATGCATCAAGAATTAAAGATAGGGGCACCTGAATGGTTCAGTGGTTGAGCATCTGCCTTTGGCTCAGGTTGTGATTCTGGAGTCCTGGGTTTGAGTCCCACATCAGGCCCCCTGCAGGGAACCTACTTCTCCCTCTGCCTATGCCTCTGTCTCTCTGTGTGTGTCAGGGCATGATCCTGAGTCTGGGGATCGAGTCCCACGTCAGGCTCCCTGCATGCAGCCTGCTTCTCCCTCTGCCTGTGTCTCTGCCTCTCTCTGTGTGTGTCTCTCATGAATAAATAAATCTTAAAAAAAGAAAAGAATGCAACTAGATGGGCTAACAGAAATTGATGAAATTAAATCATCAAGATCTAATGATGAACTGGATATGACATGTAAAGGAAGCAAGTGACAAGGATGTCTTCTGGATTTCAATAAAAAGGTGAATGGTGGTCTAGCATTATCATTAAGGGCAAAGATTTTGAGAAGTCAGGATACCTCTGTTCAAAGTTAGCCTTACAAGATATGCAATATGAACAAGTTATTTTGCTTCTCTATTTTCTCACTTCAAAAAGCAGGTAATAACATATGAGCTTCTTGTGAGGATTAAATGAATTAGTAGATATAAAATGCTTATTTAAGCCCTACCACATAGTGAACCTTCAATGAGGACTACTTTTAGTCCTTATTAAAACATTCAAGGATGATCCAGCTTGAAATGGAAGTAATGAGCACAACTGTGTATATTTCAAAGCATACATTTAAAGCATACATGTGGAGGTGTTAGGTAAATACGCAGTTGGACACTCAGGCCTAGAACTCAGGAAGAACGATCTGGGCTAGAGATACAGATTAGTGAGTCATCTGTGTATAGATGGTAGCTATACACAGAAACCATGAGAGTGGATAAGATTGCCTGGAAAAAAATAGGACAAAGACTGATTTTGTTTTTGTTTTTGTTTTTAATTTAGATAAAATTCATATGACATAAAATTCACCATTTTAACCATTTTAGTGCACAATTCAGTGACTTTCATTACATTCACAATGTTTGCAACCATCACCACTAAATTTGAACATTTTTATCACTCAACAAGGAAATCCCATATCCATGAAGTAGTAACTCCCCAGTCTTGCCTCCCACTAGCCCCTGGCAAATACTAATACTTTTTACATCTGTGGATTTACAGATTCTTGACTTTTCACTTGAATGGAATAATCCCATATGTGGCTTTTTGTGCCTGGCTTTTTTCACTTAGCATGTTTTTCAAGGTTGATCTATGTAGCAGTACTTCATTCTGATTTATGTCTGAATAATATTCCATTGAATGGATCCCACAACGTGTTTTTCCATTCATCTGTTGATGGACATTGGGGTGTTTCTACTCTTTGGTTAATATTTGGCTATACACATTCATGGACAAACTTTGTTTGAATATCTATTTTCAGTTATCTTGAGCATATGTTTAGAAGTAGTATTGCTGGGTCATATGGTAATTCAATGTTTAGACTTTGGAGGAACTAAGAAACTGTTTTCCACAGTGGCTGCAGTATTCTACATTCCCACCAGCAATTTATAAAGGTTCCAATTTCTCCATATTTTTGCTAATACTTCTTTTCAAATTATAGCCATCCCAGTGGGTATTAAGGGCTTTGCATTTCCTTAATGGTTTACAATGTTGAGCATCTTTTCATATACTCCTTGGCCATTAAAATATCTTCCTTAGAGAAACATCTATTCAAATCCTTGCCCACTTTTACACTGGGTTGCCTTTTTATTCATCAATTACAAGATGAATTTATTACAAGAATTATATATTCTAGGTTAGAGACCCTTAACAGATATATGACTTGCAAATATTTTCTCACATTCAATGGGCTCTTTTTCTTAATGTCTTTTGATGCACAGAAGTTTTAAGTTTTGATAAAGTCCAATTTAAAAAATTTTTAAAGATTTTGTTTATTTATTTGACACAGAGTGAGAGAGAGCACAAGGTAGGGGAGCGACAGGCAAAGGGAGAGGAAGAAGCAGGATCCCCACAGAGCAGGGAGCCCAATGCAGGTCTCAATCCCTGGGATCCTGGGATCCTGACCTGAGATGAAGGCAGACTCTTAACTGACTGAGACACCCAGGTGCCCCTGATAAAATGCTATTTATCTATTTTTCATTTTGTTACTTGTACTTTTGATCTTGACCTGGAAATCCACTGTTAAACCCAAAGTCGTGAAGATTTGCCCCAATATTTTCTGGGATTTGTGTAGTTTTACTATTCCACACAGGTCTTTTGATTCGAGTTACTGTTGTTACATGGTGTGAGGGAAGTTTCCAAATTCATTCCTTTGTACGCTGATATCCAGTTTTCTCAACAGTATTTATTGAAAATACAATTCTTCCCTTAGTGATCTGTCTTAATATCCTTATCAAAAATCAATTGAAAAAAAATCAATTGATCATAGATGTATGGGTTTATTTCTGGGCTTTCAATTCTATTACATTGATTTATATATCTATCTTTCTGCCAGTAACACATTGTTTTCATAACTGCACACTTGTAGTAATTTTTAAAAAGGTTTATTTATTTATTTATTTATTTATTTATTTATTTATTTATTTAGAGTGCAGAAGCAGGGGAGTGGGGCAGAAGCAGAGAAGAGCGAGAGAATCTGAAGCAGCAGTGTGGAGCCCAACAGAGGGCTCGATCTCATGACCTTAACATGATGATTGGAACCGAAATTAAGAGTTTAACTGACCGATCCACCCAGGTGTCTCTGTAGTAAGTTATAAAATCAGGAAGTATGAGTCCTCCAACTTTATTTTTTTTCAAGGTTGTTTAGGGACCATTGTTATTCCATACGAATTTTAGGGTCACCTTGCCAATTTCTCCAAAAAAAAAAAAAAAAAAAAAAAGCAGTTGGAATTTTGATAGGTATTACAATGAATCTGTAGATCCATTTAGGAAATATTGTCATTCTAAGAATATTCAGTCTTCCAATTGATAAACACAGAAATAGCTTTTCATTCATTAGGTCTTCTTGAATTGCTTTCAACAATGTTTTTTAGTTTTCAAAAAACAAAACAAAAAGAAACAAAAAAAACACCCCAATGGGGATGCCTGGGTGGCTCAGTGGTTGGGACATCTGGTGGCTCAGTGGTTAGGTCTTTGCCTTTGGCTCAGGGTGTGATCCTGGAGTCCTGGGATCAAGTCCCACATTGGGCTCTCTGCATGGAGACTGCTTCTCCCTCTGCTTGTCTCTGCCTCTCTGTGTGTGTGTCTCTCATGAATAAACAAAATCTTAAAAAAAACCAATGCTTTATAGTTTTCAGTGTACATCCCTTTTGCCTCATTTAAATTTATTTGTTGGTATTTTATTCTTTTCAATGCCGTCAATGGAATTGTATTCCTAATATCATTTTTGTAATATTCATTGCAAATGTAGAGAAAGACAACTGCTTTTTGTATATTGATCTTGTATCTTATGATTTTGCCAAGTTTATTCACTAGCTCTAATAATTTTTTGTGAATTCCATTTGGTCATGGTATATAATCCTTTTTCTTAAAAAGCATGCAACTCTTTTTTTTTTAATACTATGCTGCTGAATTACTTTTGTTGAGATCTTTGTATCTATATTCATTAGGGATATTGGTCTGTAGTTTTATTGTTTTCTGCTGTCTTTGGGTTTGGTATCAGGGTAATGCTGAACTCTTAGAATGAGTTACAAAGTGTTTCCTCTTTGTATATATATATATTTTGTGTGTGTGTGTGACAGATTGAGAAGGACTGTTTTGTTTTGTTTTTTTCTTTAGACGGGGGGGGGGAGGGGCAGAGGGAGAGAGAGCATCCCAAGAAGGCTCAACACCCAGCATGGAACCCCATGTAGGACTTGCCCCCACAACCCTGAGATCATGGCCTGAGCCAAAATCAAGAGTTGAACACTCAACTGACTGAGCCACCCAGGAGCCCTGGACTGGTGGTGTTTTTTAAATGTTTGATAGAAGCCACCAAGGAAGCCATATGGCTCTTGGTTTTTCTTTTTTGGAAGTATTTTGATTATTGATTCAGTCTCTTGTCCTGTTATATTTCTATTCTATTTAGAGTCAGTTGTGATAGTTTGTTTCTAGGAATTTATTTCATTTAGATCATCTAATTTTTTGGCATATAATCGTTAACAATTTCTTTTATTTCTATAAAGTTGGTAGCAGTAATAGTAATGTTTTCACTTTATTTCTGATTATAGTAATTTGAATTCTTTTTTTTTTCCTTGTTCATTCTGTTTACAGGTTTGTTAATTTTATTGATCTTTGCAAGGAACCAACTTTTGGGGGCACCTGGGTGGCTCAGTGGTTGAGCGTCTGCCTTTGGCTCAGGTCGTGATCCTGGGGTCCTGGGATCGAATCCCACATCAGGCTCCTCCCTCTGCTTCTCCTTCTGCCTATGTCTCTGCCTTCCTCTGTGTGTCTCTCATGAATAAATAAATAACATCTTTTAAAAAAACCCAACTTTTGTTTTCATTGATTTTTCTGTTTTCTATTGTCTATTTCACTTATCTCTGCTCTTTGCTAGTTCCTTCCTTCTGCTTGCTTTGGGTTTCATTTACTTTTCTTTTTCTAATTTCTTAAGGCAGAAGGTTAAGTTATTATTTCCAGATCTTCTTTTTAAATGTAGGCTTTACAGCTATAATTTTAGTTTTATAATTTACAGCTATAAATTTCCCATTGAGCTCTGCTTTTGCTGCATTACATGTTTCAGTCTGCTGTATTTTCTTTTTTATTCATCTTAAAATATATTAAAATTTCTCTTGTAATTTCTTCTTTGATCATTATGGTCAGAGAAGATAATTGATATAATTTCAATCTTTTAAACTTTATTGAGACATGTTTTATAGGCCAACTTATATTCTATACTGGAGACTGTTCCATATGTACTTGAACTATGTTGGAATATCTTTTCCCATACTTTCACTTTCAACTCATAGGATTCTTTGATTCTAAAGTGAGTCTCTTGTAGATAGGATATAATTAAAACATTAAAAAAATCCATTCTGCCAACTTCTCTGCCTGTTAATTGGAGTTTAATGCATTTACATTTAATGTGATTAGTGATAAGGAAAAACTTACTTTGCCATTTGCTTTTTCATATGTTGCACATCTTTTATGTTGCTCAATTCCTCCACTACTGACTTCTTTTGTTAGGTATTTTCTAGTCTATCTTTTGTTTCTCTTGTCATTTGTTTTATTACATTAGTTATTTTCTTAATAGCTGCCCTAGGGACTATAATTAGCAACTTATAATATTTTAAAAATAAAAGCCAATTTATTTTCAAGGGTATAAAGCATCTTTACTCTTATGCTTCATTCTTTCTTATGTTATCACAAATTACATCTTTATACATTATGTGCCCAATTACACAGATTTATCATTATTGTTTTCATAGTTGTATTTTAAATCATACAGAAAAAAGAAGTTATTAACCAAAAATACATTAACTCTGACTTTTATATTACCCACAGAGTTACCTTTAACAGTTCTTCTTCATGTGGGTTCAAGTTACTCTCTAGAGTCTTTTCATTTCAGGTTAAAGAACTCCGTTTGGTATTTCTTGTAGGACAGGTCTACTAATGACAAATTATCTCAGTGTTTGTTTATCTGAGAATATCTTAACTTCTTCATTTTTGAAGCATAGTTTTTCTGGATATAGATTTCTTAGCTAACCAGATTTTCTTTCAGCACTTTGAATATGTCATTCCACTGTCTCCTGGCTTCCATAGTTTTGGGTGAGAAATCAGCTGTTAAATCTTTTTTTTTTTTTTTTTCAGCTGTTAAATCTTATTGCGGTTCCCTCCTATGTGAGGATTCACTTTTCTCCTACTGCTTTCAGGATTCTTTGTCATTGACTTTCAACAGTTTGATTACAATGTGTCCTGTTGTGGGTCTCTTTGAATCTATCCTACTTGGAGTTCATTGAGCTTCTTGGGCACCTAGATTCATGTTTTTCATCAAATCTGGCAAGTTTTTTGCCATTATTTTTCAAATATTCTTTCTGTCCCTTTCCTTCTCTCTTCTTCTGGGATGCCTGTTATGCATATATTCATATACCTGATGCTGCCCCACAGGTCTCTTAGGCTCTATTCATTTTTCCTCATTCCTTTTCCTTTCTGTTCCCCAGCTTAGGTAGTCTTAGTTGACCTGTGTTAAAGTCTGCCGATTTCTTCTTCTGACAGCCCACGTCTACTGTTGAATCCCTCTAGTGAATTTTTAATTTCAGCTATTGTACTTTTCAACTCTAGAATTTCCTTTTTTAAAAACTATTTCATTTATTTATTCATGAGAGACACACAAAGAGAGGCAGAGACATAGGCAGAGACACAGGCATAGCCTCGCAGGGAGCTTGATGTGGGACCTGATCCCAGGACCCCAGGATTATGACCTGAGCCAAAGGCAGAGGCTTGACCGCTGAGCCATCCAGTTGCCCTCAACTCCAGAATTTCTACTTGGTTCCTTTTTATAATTTCAACCTCTTTATCAATATTCTCTATTTGGTGAGATACACTGTCCTGACTTCTTTTAGTTCTTTTTCCATAGTTTCCTTAAGCTATTCCAGCCTATTTAATAATAGTTGGTGGAACTATCTTTGTCTAGTAAGTCCAATGTCTGTGCTTCCTTGGGAAGAGTTTCTATTAACTTCTTTCTTTCCTGTATATGGGCGACATTTTTTTCTCTACCTTGTTATTTTGTGTTGAAAACTGGACATTTTGATTATCATAATGTGGCAAGTCTGGAAATCAGAATCTCTTCCCTCCCTGTTGTTTCTGCTTATTGTGATTGTTGTTGTTTGTTTAATGACTTTTCTGAGCTAACTTTGTGAAGTCTGTATCCCTTCTTATGTGTGACCACTGAAATTTCTATTCTGTTGGCTTAGTGGTCAGCTAGTGAGTAAAGAGAGATTTTCTTAAATGTCTATAACCAAAGAATGAAGAAAACAATTTCCAGGCTTTGTCAGAGGGCTCTTTGCAGGTGTGTTGGGACATGTCTTTATCATTCAAATGGGCAATTTATAAATCTACCTTATCTTTCACTTTCTTTCTGAGCAGAGCCTGAATGTTAGTCAGAAGTGAGACTTTAGGAACTTTGCAAGTTTTTCTGTGTATTTTCCCCACCCTAGATATACAGGTAGCCTTTTTCTTTAATTCTATTTTTAAGTAATCTTTACACCCAACATGGGGCTTGGACTGACAACCCCAAGATCAAGAGGCACGTGCTCTACCACCTGAGCTAGGTGGGTGCCCCTAGGTAGCACTTCAAATTCCCAGGAATATGTAGGAGCTTTTCAATGATTTTATTCTCCAAACTATCTCACTCTTCAGGCCTTCGTCCCAGGCTTTTTGTTGTGTCTATTGTTTGCTTATTATTCCTTTCCCCCACTGGCAGCAGCTAATAATTTGTCTTTAATATCTCCTGAGTAGTCATTTCTGCCTCAGGAGAGCTCAAGTTAGGCAAAATAAGGACAAGCCCTTGCACCAGGCCTTCAGAGAGCCACCAGACAGGTCAAAATAAATTACTACAATTCTTTGGGAACAAGGTCCATTCTGCTACCTCTGGCACCAGGTACCTACACCAGAAATGTAGGCTCTTGTCCAAAACTGCCACTGAACTGGGTATGAAGAAATGGGATTAGGGTAAGTGTTGGTAACACAAAGCTTCCTACTGGTATTCAGCTACCTTGTTCTTGATTTAATGTTTGCCTGGTATTGTAAACTTTTACCAATTTCCAGAGTTCACATAAACTTGATTCTGATAATTTTTGCCAAATTATTTGCTGTTTATTTGGAGGACAGTCCTTGGAGTTCCATAATGGCCATTTTTACTGACATCACCCCCCAAAGACTGATTCTTGGAGAATCTCAACACTTGGTAGTGGAGTAGAGGAAGATAAATCTGTAAAAAGGAATGAGAGGAGCTGCCGGAGGTAGAAAGAAAGCAAAAAATGTGATGTATTATAGAAGCCAAGAGAGAAATGTAATTCAAAAAGAGTAGCTATCAATGGCAAATATTCTAAGATTCTAAGAAAAAGATTGTAAAATCTTTGGTGAAGAAAGGTATATAAAAGTCATTTGTGACCTTAAGAGTATTTTTCAAAAATCTTTCTTCTTCTTTTTTTGTTTCTTTTTTTTTTTTAATTTTTTTTGAACATTTTAATTTATTTATGACAGTCACAGAGAGAGAGAGAGGCAGGGACATAGGCAGAGGGAGAAGCAGGCTCCATGCACCGAGAGCCCGACGTGGGATTCGATCCCGGGTCTCCAGGATCGCGCCCTGGGCCAAAGGCAGGCGCCAAACTGCTGTGCCACCCAGGGATCCCTTTTTTGTTTCTTTTAAGTAATCTCTACACCCAATGTGGGGCTCAAACTTGACTTCACAATCAAGAACCACATGCTCTATCAACTGAGTAAGCCAGGTGCCCAAGATTATTTTTCAAGAGGTTGATACTGATACTTTGAGCAGGATAATTCTTAAACGTGAGGGACTGTCCTACACATTGCAGTATGTTAGGTATCCTTGACCTCTGACAACTAAACACTAGTAGCACCCTTCATCTGTAAGTCATAACAAAAAATATACAAATCAAAACCAAAAGTACTGCCACATATCTCCAAATGTCCCCTGGAGAATTAGCACTCTCTTGAAGAAAAATTACATTAGGAATATCTATTTTGGTGATATTATAGGCGCAGATGTCAGATGATAGCAACCTGGAATATGAATAAAGAGGTAAAGAATGAAACCAATGAGATCCCAGAGACAAGGCTTACTGAAAATTTGGCTGAAGTAAGGAACTTGACAGGGCAGCAATGGGGTCAAGGAAGGGTTTATTTTGACATAGGATTCAGATGTGTTTAGAAACAATGGATATGATCTAGATAAAAGGGAGAGTTTAAGTATACAAAGAGATAATTGTCAGTATAACTCAAGAGGTGGAAGGAAAGTATATGTGAAGGAAATGGCCTTAGAGAGGAAGCTTAACTCCTGTTTTGAAACAGTGACCTTAGGACAATGCAGTAGCATCCTAGGTAGTTTCCCTGCTTCCTTCCTTGTCATATGGACATTCTTAATATAGTAGCCAACATCACTTTTCTGCTTTTAACTCTCCAATGGCTTCTCATCTCTCAGAATAAAAGCCAAACTTCTTACAATGGCTTATTAGAGACTTCAAGATCTGCCCCTTCACCCCCTCCTTTAACCTATTTGAGCTCACTTCCTAAAACTTTTTCCCTCAGTCACATTTCACCCCACAGCTTTCCTTATTATTCTTACACACCAGGCACATTCCTGCCTCTAAACTTTTGCTCTTGCTGTTCCCCTTGCCAGGAATATTCCTCTCCAAACATCCATATAGCTTGCTCTCTCACCACCTTCAAGTCTTTGCTCAAATGTCATCTGCTCAAGGACTATTTAAAATATTACTCCTAAAAAAAATAAATAAATAAAATAAAATATTACTCCTTAATCAGCTCCTTCCTATAAACTTCCATTCTTCTCCATAGTACACTTACTATTTTCTAAATCACCGTATTACTTATTTTATTCCTGTCTTTCCCCACTAAAATATAAGCTCAAGGGCCAGACGGAAGTAAAGATCTTTCTTTGTATGGTTCATTGATGTATGCCCAGCATATAGTAGGTACTCAATGCATTGTTGAGTAAATAGGGGGAAGGATGACTGTAGGTAGATTTGTATATTTGAAAACAGAAAGAAATTTCCCTTTGCTAGCTTCATTTTGGGAGGAAAGTGGTGATGTTATCTGCAGAGAGTGAAGGGGAGGTAGTAAAGTGAAAGGGATAGATTTGAGGAGAGTGGAAGTTTGAAAACCTTGTTAAAGTGGTGAGAGGCAAAGAGAGAAATATAAGATGGCCTAGATGTCCTGGGGGTTCATTTGATTTTGGTGATCATGAGATTTTAGTGGAAATCAGTCTATTGGATTGTCCAATAGCCTTCAGCAATGTGCAAATGCTTAGAGGCACTGAGAATGGGTTAATTCAGGCTGCAGTTTTGTCAGACAGAGGCAAAGGGGTTAGGGTACAGTTCTCAATCTTGGCTATACTTAACCATCCATCACTTGGAAGGACTTTAAAAAGTGGCCTGGGTGGGGGGTAGTGGCCAGTTTATAAATCCAGAGCTTACCTCTACTACTTCTACTTGAGTAAAAAAGAACCTCTGGATCTGTTGACTATCCACATTATTATCTCTGCCTAAAAAGATACATCATATACTGATATAGTGCTGTCCTGGATGTTTTTACTCATCTTTTCTAAATAGTGATTTTTGTGGCAGTTTTCCTATTTTTCCACATACTTGAATGAAAGCCTCACATCACAACTCTGATAATCAAATGGTCTCCTTTTAGTTATATATTAAAATGTAAACTCCATAAAAGCAGAAACCAAGTGATTTTGCTTAATACTGTATTCTCAAGACATGATACACAGGTTAATTTTTTTTTTGTTTAATGAATGAATAATAACCACCAGCAGTGGGGCATGTGTGTGCCTGGTGCTGCTAATTTATGTAAAGTGATTTCATTTACTTCTGACAAACAGCCCTATGCCCTATCAAACCTATTTTAGAAATAAGGAGGCATAATCTCTGAAATTTTGGTAATTTGCCCAACATCACATTGCTAGTCAATCAGTAATGTAGCCAGAGCTCTACATTATGTCATTCTGATTCAAAATGCCATGTTTTTAACCACTACATTATGCTATTTGAGAGGAAGCCAAGGACAGAGAAAAAAGATAAAAAGAGTAGGTAAAAATTTCAGAGAATACATTCTTATTTTGTGATCCTTTAGAAATTCTAGCAAAACCTTTTTAAGTCCCTTTTACAACTAGAGGTTTGAGGACTTAATTTTTTGATTCTTCTCCCTGAGCAGGATCACATTAAAATCACGGTCACCAGGGCACCTGGGTGGCTCAGTGGTTGAGTTCTACCTTTGGCTCAGGTCGAGATCCCAGGGTCCTGGGATGGAGTTCTGCATCAGGCTCCCCACAAGGAACCTGCTTCTCCCTCTGCCTGTGTCTCTGCCTCTCTCTCTGTCTCTTTGTGTATCTCATGAATAAATAAATAAAAATCTTAAAAAAAAATCATGGTCATCTACAGCCTATGGCCTGACAGTTCTCCCCCTCTATTGGTTGATATGTGTTATCTGTTGGTGGAAATATAGGTCTTTTGCACACTTACAAACTTGCAATCTCTCAAAAGAGAGGAACACAAATAGCATAAGATTTGCTATATATGCAAATTTATGTAAATTCTCAAATATTATCTAATACAGTATTTTATCTGTATTAGGAATAAGCCAGCTTTTCCCTATTTGTGACAGAATGACTGGATCTTATAATCAGGTCTTTTCCTCTTAGGAATGAACGATATTTTGCTATTTTCTTTGTAATTCTGTAGGCAAATATCCTTTCACTCAACAAATATGTTTATCTGCTGTCACAGAGATAGATATCATTCTAGTAGGAGACAACCAATAAATGAAATATATATTATATGGCAAATGGTAAAAAAGGGAGCAGATAGAAAGAGATAGTGGAGTACCACTTATATAGAGTTCTCAAAGGAAAGATCTTTCTGATAAGGTGAGAGTGATACAGTGTGAACCAAATAGGACCAAAGGGGAAGAGCATTCCAGGAAGGATGGTAGAGCAAAGGTCCTCCAACATGCTTGGTATATTGGAGGAAAAGGGAAGAAAGTGATGGGGAAAAAATGAGCAAGTTAAAAAGTCATTGGATATGAAACAGGAGATAACACGGGCAGGAGTAGTTCACTTATAGAGTATGGTAAGAATACTGGCTTTTATTCTGAGATGGGAAGCCATTGGTGGGTTTTAAGGTAGAAATAATACTGACTTTAAAAAGATCACTGACTACTTACTGTGTGAGCTAGTAAACGCTGTGGAAGCAGGTGTAGAAGTGGGAGAGGAGTTAGGAAGCCTTTGCTATGGCCTAGGGATAGGATAGTGGCTTGGATGAGTGAATGTGATGGAGGTAGTGAACCAAGATCAGATTCTGAGTATATTTTGAAGATAATACTGGTGGCATTTCCAGATGGAGTGGATGTGAAGTATGAAAGAAGCAAAAACTATCCCTAAGTCTCTAGTCTCAACTGGTAGAATGAAGTTACTATTTCACACAACAGGGAAGACCTAAACAGAATTTATTTAGGGGTGTAAGGAGTTAAGAGTTTGATTGTGGATATATTTTTAAGTTTAGGATACCTGGACATTTGAGCAGTACTGTAGAGTTGGCAGTTAATTTTGAGCCTAGTGTTAGGGGAGAGGTATAGGTTGGAGATTCAAACATGGAGATTCAAACATTTTGGCAGAGACATGGATGGGATTGCCTAGTGAGGGAGAACAGATATCAGAGCAGACCAAGTTGTGATATTTGAATCTTGGGGTACTCCAGCATTTTGAGGCTAGAAAATTAGGAGGAACCAGCAAAGAGACTAAGCAGAAAGAACAGTATCCTGGCAGGCAAGACAAAGAGTTTCAGGAAAAGAGAAATTTGTCAGCTGTGTCAAATGCTGCTGACAGGTGAAATAAGATGAAGATTAAGAAACAAAAATTGGATTTAAGAACATGGAGGTTACTGATGATATTGAGCAGTTTTACAGTGGACTGTGGAGATCAAGTCTGATTTGTGGATTTAACAGACAGTAGCAGAAGTGGAATAATTTGTAAGGAGAACAAATCAAAGCAAGGGGATATTTGGAGGGAGATACAGGTCAGTTTTTTTTTTTTTTTTTTTTTAGTTTTTTTAATGATGGTAGCTATTAAAACCTTTTTATAAGTTGACAGAAGTGATCCAGTTGTGAGGGAAAATATTCAAAAGGAAAACAGACAAGTCCAAGAGTAAAATGGCTCTAAAGGAAAAGGTGGCAACTTTAATTTTAGGAATTTTGGCAATTACCCATAGTTACAGGTATGTAGCAGTGTATTCAGATGTAGAAGGTTGGTAGGTACAATGGTGAGGAGGGGGCTGTCATTGATTTGACTTTTTTCCTACTTCCCTAGAGAGATAAGAAACAAGATAATGCCTTACGCAGAATGAGGAGTGGAGGATGTCTTCTTAGGTCTGAAGGATATTAACTAGCTGTTAGAAATAACTGGTAAATGGATTAGAGAAAGTGGCCTGAGGAGGGTGATGAACACAAAGAGCTCAATTCAGAGTTAGCATGGCTGTTTTTCTCCAGCCAAGTTCAACTGCTCTGTTCCAAGTATACAATGAATTAACCAGGATTGTGGTTTAGACAGGTAAAATAGAGGAAGAGAGAAGGAAAGGACTGAAGGTATTTAGAAAGGATTTATAATAATGGATGATGGAATCTAAAATAGGTGATGAGCTTTTAAAAAATGGGTATAACATTTATATGGATCCTTTAGTAAATAGCTGATTGTTCTTATTTGAGGTAATTCTATTAAGTCATTGTGAAAACAGGGGTTAAGTTCCTGAGACATTGTGTCTTTTTTTTTTTTTAAGATTTTATTTATTCAAGAGAGACACAGGCAGAGGGAGAAAGCAGGCTCCCTGTGAGAAGCCTGACATGGAACTCGATCCCCAGACCCAGGATGGTGCCCTGAAGGAAGGCGCCCAACTACTGAGACACCCAGGCGTCCCTGTTCCTGAAACTTTGGTCACATTTTCATCAGTGTGTTTCTACTTAGACATCTTATAATATTGTTGATTCCTTAACACTGAACTCATTATGGCTAAAAGCACTAATGATAAGCCTGGAAGTTTATCTAGGACATGTGTTTTCTCCACCAGGAACATCATATCTTGTGTTTAAGACTAATAAACAGCACTTCAGCACTACAGGAGGGGCATTTAAAACAGCAAAACCACCAATAAAAACAATGAAAAGTGCAAAAAACATTTAAGTATACATATTGTGAAAAGTGCATTTATTTACAGTTTGAAAGCAGAATCAACCAATGTGGCCTTGTTAAACTCAGCTGGGAATGTTAAATTTTTGCCACTCCATGCATGTCCATGGCTGCGATGCATACTGATTTGACAGTTACAAATTTTAAGGAGTAGGCAAAATTGCAAATGTGGGATCTATGAATAATGAAGACTACACATTGCCTGGTACATTTTCTTCATTTGTTGCTTTTGATCAAATGGTATATATAAAAATTCCAGCAGGTGATTACCATCAAGAAATTAGCAATAAATTTTGTTGTACTTTGCAAATCCGGTGTCCTGTCTTCAATGTATTGTTACAAAAGTGTTAGAAATTGCACAAGAGAGGCGTCTGGGAGGCTGTCAGTTAAGTGTTCAACTCTTGGATTCCGCTCAGTGTGGTGGGATCCAGCCCAGGGTGAGGCTCCTGGCTAAAATCATACGGTTGAGGGCAGCCCTGGTGGCTCAAGGGGTTTAGCGCCGCCTTCAGCCCAGGGCCTGATCCTGGAGACCAGGGATAGAGTCCCGGGGCGGGCTCCCTGTGTGGAGCCTGCTTCTCCCTCTGCCTGTGTCTCTGCCTCTCTCCGTGTGTCTCTCATGAATAAATACAATCCTTAAAAACATAAAATTGTATAGTTGAGATTCTTTCTCTCTCTTCTTACTCCTCCCTCTGCTCCTTCTCCTTCCACTCACTCTAAAAGAAACAAAATTTGTTTTCTTAAAGATTTTATTTATTCATGAGAGACATACAGAGAGACACAGAGAGAGAGAGAGAGAGAGAGAAGCAGAGACACAGGCAGAGGGAGAAGCAGGCTCCATGCAGGGAGCCAGATGCAGAAGTCGATCCCGGGTCTCCAGGACCAGGTCCTGGGCTGAAGGCGGCGCTAAACCGCTGAGCCACCTGGACTGCTCTAAAATAAAATCTTAAAAAAAAAAAAAAATTGCATATAAGACTCCAGGTTTTTAATTTCTTTCCCCCATTTCAGTCAATGGCAACTTTTTTTTAGGTACTGATAGCTTATGTGGGCATTAAGTAGGCTTTTACAGGTTCTCGAAAACAGCAGTAATCCTGATTTCTGGCAAGTGGGTATGACAAATAAGGCCACGTAATTACTTCTTTCAATAGATTTCAGGGCCTCCTCCCCACATCCTTCCTTCATTAGTCTCAGCAATAATGTAACTTGCTGGATACCAAGTTAGCCGGTTACTTTTTGATACAGGTTTTTGGTGGGGTCTTCTGGCTTGTTTCCTCCTTTATCTTTTCCTTCTATGCAAATACACATTTATGTGTATTACAACCTTTTCGTTAAATTAACGCTGCCTTATAAGGAATTTAGAGCGGGGGGGGGGAACCCCCACCTCAGCATCATCCGCTATCCTCAAGTAAAGCTTGACTTTGGCGGGGGCGGGGGGGGTACACTGGACTCTGCCCCCCCCAACGTGCCAATGCCGGTCTTGTGCCCGAAGCGGTCTGGGAAGCGCAATTCGCCGCAGCCGCATTTAGCACACCCCGTGCCTTTAGGCACTTGCAGAATGTCCGAATGCGTTTTCCTTCACCAAAGGACTTCGGCGAGGAAGAGGAACGAGACGAGAAAAATGGGGAACGAAGAGAGGGTGGGGAAGGCCCAGCCGGGGGCGGAAAACAGGAAACAAGGACGCAGCGGCCCGAGCCTCGGCCCCAGCGAGCGCGCCCCGCTCCCCGGCAGCGCGGTCGGCGTTGGGCGCCAACGCCCGGAGCGGCGCTCCCTCCCCGCCCTCGGCGCGTCCCCCTCCCAGCCGCAGCGGCGCGCAGCCTTCCCGCAGGTTCTGCGGCAGCCCTGGGCCCCCGCGCCGGGCCTCGCTCGGCAGCTCGCCATCCTGCGCGCTCCTGCGGGGAGACGGACTTCCCACGCGCCGGCGGCCCGGCTCCCGGGCGCCCCTGCCCGCCGAGGCCGGCCGCGCGCTCGCAACCCGGCCCGGGTTCCGGCCGCAGGCAGCAGCGGCCCGCGCCCCGCCTCCCCGAGGGCGCCGGCCGTCCCGCCCGCCGCGGACGACCCTCGGCCACCGCCCGCCCGCCGCCGCCGCCGCCGCCGCCGCCGCCCCGGGCGCTCTCCGACCACCCCGCCGGGGCCCCGAGGGGCGGGGGCCGGCGGCCGCAGAGTCACTCCGGGGCGCCCTCCCTCCCCCGCGCCGCTGGGCGCACGCGCAGCAGCCGCCGCCGCCTTTATTTGGTCCGCGATGGCTTCTCTCGCGCCGCACCGTCCTCCGCCCGCAGGCGGCTCCCTCCCCGCGCACCCCGGAGCCCCCGGGACCAGCCTCGAGCAGGGCCCCGAGCGGGACTATCCTTAAACTGGGACGGCAGCGGCCGGACTTGCGCGTGAGGACAAGAAGCGGCAACCGGAAAGAGCTGACGGCTCGCGAGGAGGCGAGCCAGGCCGCAGAGGAAGAGGAAGGCCGGGGCGAGCCGAGGTTTGCCGAAGGCGGCGTTCCCGAGCCGCGCGGGGCGGGGAGGAAGGCCGAGGGTGGGAGAGGAGGGGCGCGGCGGAAACTGCCGAGGTTTGCCGAAGGCCGCGGCGGCCGAGTTGCCCGGATGTAGTTGGTGGAGCGGCAGCGGCGGCACCAGCGGCGGCGGCGGCGGCGGCGGCAGGAGGCGGAGGAGAAGGACCAGGCAGCGGCGGCGACGGGGGGAGGAGGGGAGGAGGCGGCGGAGCAGGAGGAAGAGGAGGCGGAGGAGGCAGTAGCTCTCCGCGGGGCTGAGCCGGACGCGTCTTCTTGCCCCCCTCCCCCCGGCTCGCCGCTGCCGCCGTGTAGTTGGCGCCGCTGCCCGGGCTGAGCGTGAGCGTGGTGTCGGCGGAGGGAGATGGCCCGGGAGCGCCGGCGCCAGTAACGGGGAGGTGCTGAGAGTCGCCGAGGGCGCGCCGGGCCCTGGTGCCGGTGCCGCCGCCCGCCCGCCGCCTGCGCGCCCGCCCGCCCGCCCGCCCGCCTCTCGCGGCCGCTCTCCCCTCCCCCGACACACACTCACAGGCCGGGCATTGATGGTAATGTATGCGAGGAAACAGCAGAGACTCAGTGATGGGTAAATTGTCTTTTCGTTTCGGGGCCGGGCCGCAGCGCGGGCGGGGGGCGGGGGGCGGGCGGCGGCGGCGGCGCGCGAGGAGGGGGGGGGGCTGTTCCTCCTTATCTGGTGCTGGCCGAGCCGCCATTTTTGTTGTTAACCCTGATCCGGATCGGGCTGGGAGGAGGAGCCGCCGCGCGGGCGGGCGAGGACGGAGTGCGTGTGGAGGCGGCGGAGGCCGGGTTCTCGGCGTCTGGCCCTCGGTACCGCCTTTCAGCCGAGTGTGTGTGTGGTGTGTGAGTGTGTGTGGGCTCGTTGCTGGTACGTTTGGTAGGTCTCCCGCGGGGAGGGGCGCTGGGGGGCCGCCCCCCCCCCCCCCCGGCTCCCCGAGGTGTCTTATATCGCCGTCTCTCTTCCTGTTTTTCAGCTGTCACGACCGGAGGGGGGACTCGCAGCCTTACCAGGTACCAGCCGAGGCCGGGGTGGAGGGGTGGGTGGGGGGACGGAGGGGGAAGGGAGGAACTGCTACTCGAGCGCAGGCTTCACAAGTCGCTACAGGCCCTTCGGTGCAACAAATCTGAAACTAGCACCGCGGGTCCCCTGGAAATTTTGTTTGGTTCACTTAGCGCTCGCCAGCAACGTTTAGTGACTTAGTTTGACAGGTGACTGGAGGAAGTTCAGGGTTTTGTGTGGGGTGGTTTTTTTTTTTTTTTTCCTCCTACGGTGGGGGGAAGAAAAAAGCATTCCTAGCCAGGAAGGACCTGTCTCAATTATTTCGGTGTGAAGGAATCGATGGGGTGAGGTGATAGGTGACTTCTGAGCCTTATTTATTGTATTTGGGAACTTAACACAATGATACTTAAATTAGACGGAAAGCTTGGGAAGGAACAACTTAATTGGTTTGCAACTCTTATGTGTGTCCTGAACTGTTCTCTTCCCCATTTTAATTGTTTTTGGTGCATATAGCTGCTTCACTAGTGAAGGAGTGCTTTTCGTTTTTTCTAAGACTTGATTGAGATCTTTGAATACTTGGATAATTCATTTTCTGCTCAGAAGTCTTTTATGGGTAATTCATTCTAGTATAGATGGTTCTAGGTAGCTAGGTTTCCTTTTTGTGACTGCGGTTTCTGCATGTAAAGGTTTTAAAAATTGTGATAGAAGTGGGCTCTGTTTTGATGGGGGAAATCTCGTAAATGGTTGGTAACCATCAGATGACACCAGAAAGGAATACTTTACACATTCTACATTTACTCACTTAAAGGAGTTTCTAAGCTGGTAGTTTTGTTACTGGTTAGCATGAGTTGTTAAAGCTCAAGTTAAAAACCCGAGGTCCCTTGGTGTGTAAGATGTTGTTGGTTATCTTTGTGTAGTTAAAAGATTAAATCCTGTTGAATCTGCTCCTCCGAAACATACTAATTAAATTAACACATAGTAAAAGACTGGTTTATTATGATTGTCTTAAATGTGTTAGAATAAAACTAAATCATTATTTTGAGGGAGTTCCATTAAATTATGTTAGAAATACCCACCAACATTTTTTATTTTTTGTACCTTGAGATGATTTTCTATACCTGCAAGAGTAGGTAAGTTAAATGTGAGACATTTTCCTTGAATCAAAAACTTGGGGAAACATTATTTTTTTTGTAGGTTTGCAGAAACATGTTTATGTTTATGTATACTTGTCTACATATACCAGTTGTAGAACACAAGATTAGTGCACTAGTACTCGAGATGAAACTAGTACACTAGTTTCTACTTTGGATTTAACTTTGTAATTCCCAGAAAAATTTATTAAGGAATTAATGTACCAAGGTGTTTGATTTCTTGTAGTTACAAGATGTTTAATGAAATATTTGGGGTTTTTTAAAGATTTTTTTTTTTTTTTATATGAGAAGCTCTAAGGCATTTAGGTACTGTCTGAATGACTTAAAGCAGAATTGAGAATGGAAATTTTGATTTTTTTTAATACAGGTTCATAAATTGAATATGCCAAATTTTATGATAAAATTCGTTTAGGAAATTAAGTTTAAAGTTTCAATTCTTTCTCTCTTCTTTTTTGGGGGGGTGATGTTTTACAGGCACTTAAGTATTCATCGAAGAGTCACCCCAGTAGTGGTGATCACAGACATGAGAAAATGCGAGACGCCGCAGATCCTTCACCACCAAATAAAATGTTGCGGAGATCTGATAGTCCTGAAAACAAATATAGTGATGGCACAGGTCACAGTAAGGCCAAAAATGTGCATATTCACAGAGTTAGAGAAAGGGATGGTGGTGAGTAGCTTTTTTGATGAAACTTCTACATGTACTTAACAATAGTTCTCTGTAAAACAATGGGTGGCAGTAATATTTCCAGCTTTCAGATGTTACCATATGGTTATATCATCAAAATATTTTATTTCTATCAAGTCATTGTAGAAGTAAGGTGCTGACCTGTACATCTTAAAAATGGATACCAGTGGCTTATAGTAAGAGAATGTATTTGAGTATAACTTACCAAATGCTTATTAATGATGAGAGAAATGTGGGACATTTTTCTAACAAGATAATTTACATCTTTTCAAGTAAAGACTTCAGTTTATTTGACTCAGTTTGAGATTCTTGTTGCTGCTTAAATTTATTTTTGTAAGGAGTTCAAATGTGTTTCCTACTGATAAATTTTCAATTTAAAAGCTTAGCATGGTTTTCGAGATCGTTTACAGGTTAAAAAAACCACTTGTGATTATAAAGTTCTTTAGGGTTTTTTTTTTTTTAAGATTTTATTTATTTATTCATAGACACAGAGAGAAAGAGGCAGAGACACAGGCAGAGGGAGAGAAGCAGGCTCCATGCAGGGAGCCCGATGTGGACTCTATCCCAGGTCTCCAGGATCACACCCCAGGCTGCAGGCGGCGCCAAACCGCTGCGCCACTGGGGCTGCCCTTCTTTAGGGTTTTTATTTGTAGACCTTTAAAATGTTACTTTCCATATTCTCCAGGATTTTATTAATGTAATTTTTATACTGTATTCATACGAATATTCCAACTTTTTAAAAGTTAGCCTCATTTCTTTTGTATAGTGATGTGTCCTTTCAGTTACTGCCCTGCCTCAAGCTCTTTTGTGGTAGGAGGCTAAGTAGAGAAACTCGGTAACTATTTTCAGATTTAATTTGCCCAGAATCTACCAAAAAATTGGATTTCATTCTAGAGCGTGTATTGAGGCATAAACCATTTTCACTAGGGTAATTAAAATGTTTTTTTCCACCATAAAATCTTAAATTGCTTACTAGATAAACATGTTTGAGATACATATATATACAACAGTGATTGTGCTTTCAGAGGCTTTAAGGAAACTCAAAAGTGCCATGTGGCTTTCTATCAAGGAGGTTTCAGTACTTTGCTCACTTTTTAAAAATGTCCTGCATTTTCTGGTCCTCTTTCCACCTCTTAGGGTGGAGATCAGCTTTATTCAATGCAGTCAGATATTTAGAAACATAGGTTTCCTCTGTCCATGGTAACTGGGTTGAGGAAATTAATAGTAGAAGATTGCATTGAGATGAAAGAATTTAGACATTTACTGGATGAAAGGAGAATAAAGTTCGGTTGAATATAGCTATAGTGTTGTGCTACTTCTGCAGATAAAACTATATTTTGTTTGTAAGTAACCAGTAGTAAGTGGGTTTGGTTATTAAAGTGTTAGAAGCCCTTTGATAGTAAAATTACTTAAACTATTAATACTTTTAATTTTGTGGGTAAAATTTTCCAGTGTTAGATATGGTCTGAGATGATACTATTTCCAATTACTCTTCTATAGTGGTACTGTTTGCATTATATTGTGCTTTATGATTAACATTTTTGTGATTGTGACAAAATAGGATGTGGTACTTCATCTCCTTACAGATAAGTGTCTTAGGTTCTCTTTTAGTGATTGTGATCTGGTTTAATGTATCCTATATCTCCAAATCCAGGAAGAAGTCAGTTTAGGCACTCTGGGAAAGTTCTGTAAGTGCTTTCTAACATTTACAGTTAACCATACCTGAAAATTTCTTTATAGGTCAAATAATCCCAAGACCATTCTGTTACTCATTCAACAAACATGGGGCAACAGTTGTGTGGTATTCCTGGAAGTAAAGATAAAACGTGATCCTGACCTTGAGAAAAGCTAGTTTGAAAGGCTTTGACTTGCCAACTAGAGGTGGTTTTAGCTGCTTTTTCTGTACTCCTTTTTTCTTCATTTTGATTTTAATTATGCTTCCTATATGAACTCTAGATGCCTCTTCTAGGATTTTAATTTTCTTTTTATTTGCATCTGGTTGCTGATGCTTCATTCGTAAGATACTTCTCTGATCTAGTCATTTGCTAAGTTAGGCTGCACTTTCTAATTGGCTTTTTAGCTGTTTATCTTCCTCTGGAGTCTTAACTAATAAAATAACTCATTTCTGTCTACCATTTCTAATATGCCTGACTGCCATATTCCTTTTTACTATGTATGAGTATTTATATATTTATATACCATAAAATATGAGATCTCCATTCTGAAGTTTGGAGTGTATTTTTGATGTTAATTCTTTTAAAGATGTGAAGTTGTCATTCTTATCTAATAGATACTTAGTCCTTATATACTGACTACAGGTATTTTTTTTATAGTTGATACGTGTTTGAAGCTGAATTTTGAAAGTGCATGTATATAATTTTATTACAGGCATTTGTATTCTTTTAGGTATTTACTTTTTAAGTAAATATATATAAGTATTCGTATATGTAGAGTCAGAACCATTACCCAAAGTCAAACGCACTGAGTTGGATTATCTGCACCTGTATAAAGAAATTTAACAGGTTATGGAGCACACCTGGGTGGCTCAGTCAGTTAAGCATCCAACTCTTGATTTCAGCTCAGGTCATGATCTCAGGGTTGTAAGAGCATGTCCTGCAATCAGGCTCCACACTGGGCGTGGAACCTGCTTAAAATTCTTTCCCTCCCCCCCCTTTAAAAATCTTTACGAACAAGTTACTATATATATGTATATATTATATATTTTTTTTAAGATTATATTTATTCATGAGAGAGAGAGAGAGAGGCAGAGACACAGGCAGAGGGAGACTCAGGCTCCATGCAGGGAGCCCGACGTGGGACTCGATCCAGGGTCTCCAGGATCACAACCTAGGCCGAAGGCGGCGCTAAACTGCTGAGCCACCCGGGCTGCCCTATATCGTTTATTGATCTAATATCAAATGTGTTGTTTTCATTTTAGGGTTTTAAAAAATATCTAAAGACTTTAGTAAATATCTAATAACTTAGGAGCCTATGTGCTGTGATTTGTAATTAACATTTTACAAAGAAAGTTAAATGTGGAACTTGTAAAATCCAAGATGGGGCTTTAAGTAATTTACTAGGAAAAGTAAGAAAGCAAGAACTGAGAAGGATTGTCAGTTGTAGAATAATTAGTTTAAAAAAGACTTACTATAGCGTAGTATGTACAGTTAAAAGAGTTACATTTTGTCCTTTTAGAATTTATTAAAGGGTTTGTAGATTATTGTAAATCAAGGGAAGTTATGTGAGTATAATTAAAGGATTCTTTAACTTGGTGAATCAGGTTATTTTCACATATTCTGTGACTTATTTGCAGAACAGTTTTTTTGTTTAAATAAAAATAAGTAAAAGCAAAAATCTTAAGGTTTGTTTTTTATAGCTTAAGCACGTTTTTAAAAGTGGAGCTGACATCCGAACTTGAGAAGTATGGGCATACAATATATGTTGAATTTGTGCTTTTGTGGAATTTTAAAAACACTTTGTCTTTAGTTATTAATGTTTTTCTTGAGGACTTGTTTTCAATGATTATTTTACCAAATAACTTTAAGAAAGATAGTACAGATGAGTTTAGGACTGAAAGATATCTTTTTATAAGGATTCTGAAAGCTGGTCCACAAAACTTCAGCCTCCTGGGGGTTGTCCCATTTTTTCCACATTATCCTTCCCAGAATTAACTGTAAGAAACTTATATACTTGGAATACTTGTTGGAAACTTCTTTTTTGGGGAGATAGCTCAGTTGACTACTTGAAAAATATTCTTCATTGGTTTCCTGAGCATTTAGGTATCTTTGAGTACAATGTAAAGGTGCCCTTATTGGTTTGGTAACCATTGTTTCTAAAGATTTTTAAATTTTTAGCTGCATAGTGAAAGTTTTATCTTGTTTTGTCTTTTAGCCATATTTGGAGTTATTTTGTAAATGTATATTCATCTAATTTTCAAACAAGACACTGTAAAACATTTGAAGGAATTATTTTGTAGGGAGTATTTGGGGATAATTAGTGCTTCTGTATTTTTAAAAATATAATTTAGTAATGTTTCAATCTTTTCACATTGGATGATAGACTGATACTTATGTAGCATAGCCTTAATCAGGTAACTTTTGGATAAAATGAAATGTGCTTTCCATTTGTAATGTTAGAAAATGTTATAAAAATGAACAATCTCCTATTGATCCTCCTGTTCTTGGAAGGTAGAACAGATAGCATCTCTACCCTAGTACATTGTTTACACTGTCAGGAAACATTTAGGCATATTGAATTGAAAGCTTATTTGGTGGGTGTTTACAATAGCATAAATTAAAGTCAGTCATATCCTCTTGTATCTTTGTAATGCTTTCACCCAACTTCCCATGGTTACATCTTACCTAATTTAGTACAGTATCAAAGCCAGGGCATTGACATTGGCACAATATGTGTGTGTAGTTCTAGACCAAGTTATCACATCAGTGTTTTTTAAAAAGAGTTTTAGTGTTAAAATTTGCCAAAATTTTTGCTTGGAAGCAGCCATTTTTCTCAAGCCTTCATATTCAGACACTTCTTTTCTTTCTTTCTTTCCTTTCTTCTTTTTCTTTCCTTTTTTAAGATTTTATTCATTCATGAGACTCAAAGAGAGGCAGGGACTTAGGTAGAGAGAGAAGCAGGCTCCTCACAGAGAGCCCAGTGCAGGATTCAGTCCCTGGATCCGGGATCACGCCCCAAGCCAAAGGCAGACACTCAACCACTGAGCCGCTCAGGCGTCGCCAGACACTTGTTTTCAAAGCAACTTGAACATTTCATACAGAATCTAAAGTTAGTGTATTTGGATTTTAGTCCATTGAAACAGGAGATAAATATTACCTATTTTTATTCATCCATGTTTTATAATAAGATAGTAAATAAAGTAGGCAGATGTGTTTGCATTGGATTTTCATAGGTCAGTTAAAGACCACAGGAAGTAGATACTTCATTCCAAGAGAAACAGAATAAGGTTAGCAGTCATAATATTTCAACTCTTCAGTATTTTTTTTTAATTTTAGAAAATATGTATGCCCTAGAAATGTGTGCGAGTATTTGAACACATCCATGTCATTTGTCTTAGAGTCACCACTTTTTAACTGGTTATTATTAATGATATAATGGTTTTTCTATTTTACCATCATATTTTGGAATGGTTCACTTTGATCTTTTAAGGCAGTCTTAATTGAACTTTTTTTAGTTGTGCAAGATAAATTTGAAGTTTTGGTACAACATACTTAGGATTTTTGTTCCCTAATTCACAGAAAACTTACTTATTCTAGACTGTCTCTGTTAAGTGTCTGCTTATTGTCTTCTGTTGTGCAGAATGGTTGTAGTACATGTAGTTTATCATTTTGTTATGATGCTAAAAAGAATGAAGGTAGCAATGAGCTGGGGACATCTTTACAGAGATTTTTTTAAGTGGGACCGCATCTCTAACGGTTCTGTTTCTGGGACTCTCTACTTTGTACCAGAGACACTATTTGTTAATCACTTCAAAAACAGTTATTTAGGTATTGCAAATGTCTCCTCTAAGAGTAGAGTTTCCTTTCTACTTACACAATTTATGTGATGCTTCATAATTTTGAAAGCCTTTTAAAATTTTGACACTATTTCTCTTCTGATTCCCCAAGAAGCCTTTGAAATAGACTGATGAAGATTATTCCTGTTTAAGTGGTTATACTTGGGAATACAATTTGAGGATAGAGCTAGGGTGTTACATGTACCTAAGAGACTTGCTTTCTAGTTTTAACAGTTAGTAGCTTAAATACTTCACTTGGTTTGTAGTTATAACCACTTCTCAGTACTTGAAATACAACCATTATACTCCTAGCCACCACCTTCTCTTACCAGGACTCCGCAGAAGCTTCTGAATGGTGTTCTTTTTGCGTCACACAGTTACTTCCCCCCACAGTCCAGAGTGGTCCAGTTAAAATGCCCGTCAGCTCACCTCATTTTCTTGCTTAAAACCTTCCAGTGACTCCCTGTTACTTACAAGGCCTGTCAAAGACCTTGTTTAATCTGGTGTCTGGGTATTTCTTCAGCTTCTTTACCTACCACTCTTGGCTCTTGTTTGTGCTGCTCTGTTCATTCTGGCCTACAGAAAGAAGTTTGTTCTTGTCTCAAGACTACAGCACGTTATGCTCCTCATTTCTAGGATGTTCTCTCTTTTATGTCTGCCTGGTGCACTCTCACTTCAGTAATGTGCTTAAGTGTCACCCAGAGGCCTTCCTGCTCACTCTGAAGCAGCCATCCCCATCACTGTCTATCCTTTTTACTGAGTGTGCCTTCCTTGTACTTAACATTACCTAATGATATTTACGTATAGTCATTCTGCTATAATGTGACTTGTGTGTTCCTGAAAATCCTCATGCTGTGCAAAATCGCACCACAGGACTTAGGGGAAAATGTAGTTAGGCGCACATTAAAAAGACAGGCACCTGACAAAAATTATAGCGTAACATATTTAATGGTTAAGGAGTACAGTAACAGTACAGTAAGTATGGATGGTTCTTTACCTTCACAAAGACCAGAAATTAGCTTGTGAGAGTATATTTTGAAACGGTTGCAGCTTGTGAGTTATTGATGAAGCGATGGAAGGAGGGTTATCTGAAATAACCCTCTCAAAGTTGTAACGCCAATTGTGGATGGATATGGTTCATAACTCATAGGATGAATTGAGGTAACTGGCAGATTTTTGGGGTACATTGTAAATTCCTGTGTATCTTGGTTCAAATGGGTACAGCTAGTATTTTTCAGAGGTGAAACTGCTCTTAGGGAAAATTTGTGTTATGCTCAGATAATTTCCTTATTTATTAGTAGTACTGGAACACATGTGCATTTTCAAAAAGTGTTAATAGCAAAACTAACCGTATTTTAGCTTTTCTTAGTCTTCTGTGGAATACACTCCACCAGAACAGAGAGTGAATTTGTTAACTTGTATTTCTCTTCCCCAGAACAGTGCCTGACATCTTGTAGCATTTCAGTAAATGAGTAGATAAAATAATATTGGAATTGTAATTATGATTTAAAGGAAATGAAATTTCAGTTTTCTGGAGCAGTGCTTCTGAAACTTCGATGTGTATTATAATCACCAGGGGATCTTGGCTAAAATGCATGTTCTAGGTAATGTGAGCCACAAATGCAAATTACATGTGTGGTTTTTCTAGTAGTTCTATTGAAGTAAAAGTAAAGTGAAATTTTAGTATATTTTCTAACCTAGTATGTCCAGAATGTTATCATTTCAACGTGTACTTGATATTTTTAAAACTATTAATAATTCTTTACATTCTTGTTCTTGTGGGAAGTCTTTGAAATCTAGTATTTCATACTTATAGCACCTTTTCAGTTTGGACTAGCCACTTTTTTTTTTTTTTTTTTTTTTTAAGATTTTATTTATCTATGAGAGACAGAGAGAGAGGAAGAGACACAGGCAGAGGGAGAAGCAGGCTCCATGCAGGGAGCCAGACCTGGGACTTGATCCCAGGTGTCCAGGATCATGCCCTGGGCTGAAGGCGGTGCTAAACCGCTGAGCCACCTGGGCTGCCCGGACTAGCCACATTTCATGTGCTTACTTGCCACATGTAGTTTGTGACTATTGAATTGGACAGCACAGTTCTGGAGAATATGATCACTCTGGTCTATCTAATGTCACACATACTCCTCTAATTTTCTAAAGAAATTTTTCATATGCCTGATTTCTAAAATACTGTATAAATGCAAATTGCCTTAAATCTTGTCATTTGGACTTAATCGAATGGGACACCTTCTTAGGTCCTAAAATATCAGAGGGATTTTATAAATAGCTTCTCCAGAATTTTTATTAAAATGGTTTTATATTTCGTTAGACATTTTTTGGGCTTGTATTTAATATTTGTGTAGTGGGTTCAGTGGACACTTGGTATTGACAGTTTCAGTCTCTGAGGACTGACCAGAAATACTTTTAGTTGGCTCTTAGAGGATATCTTACCCTTAATTAATGGATTGAAATACTCAGTTAGATTAGTGTTTAAGTTTAGTCTCTGATACTTGTAGTCTCTGATACTTGTAGCTAGTTAGGCACACTATAAAATCTGAGTTTTTGAGTCTACTCCCTTAGGATTGTTATGGAAATTGTGCATCTAAAACATCTTTTTTTTTTTTTTTTTTTAAAGATTTTATTTATTTATTCATGAGAGACATAGAGAGAGAGAGAGGCAGAGACATAGGCAGAGAGAGAAGCGGGCTCCATGCAGGGAGCCTGATGTGAGACTCAGTCCCGGGACTCCAGGATCATGCCCTGGCCCGAAGGTAGACACACTCAACTGCTGAGCCACCCAGGCATCTCTCATCTAAAACTTTTAAAGCAGTTAACTAAGTACCTGGACTGTGACATCTTATATGATTAGGTTTGCTCTTACTCATTTGGCTAAGTTAGTATCAGATCAGCAGCTGTAGGTCTCAAACTACTATTCTCCTTAGAGTTGGAAAGTAAACACTGGATATTTTAAGTTGCCAAACTGAAGAGCCTGACAAGTGACAGCTACATGAAGGGGGCTCCAGGGTAATTGTGACTTGGTGCCTGCTTATATGCCCAGGAGTTTGCAGTTCAGAGATTTTTTAGGACAGACATAAGGATAATTTCTCCCAGATATGGCTACTTATTAGAATCCCCTGAGAAGCTTTTTTTTTTTTTTTTTTTCTGAGAAGCTTTTAAAGTTACAAGTTACGGACTCCCTCTGAATTATCATGAATCAGAGCAGTAGGGGATGTAGCCTAGAAAACTGAATTTTTAAACACCGATTTATTTTAGATACTTACAAACTACAGGTCTAGCGGAGAGCACATAGAGGAGGGAGCTCTGAGCAGGACATTAAGAATTTTATTGTTAGGAATCCAGAAGTTAGAGTGGTTGTTTGCCAAATCATGTGTTAATGTGTTGTATCCTGAGTTCTAATGAATTTTCTTCTCTTTGGCCTTTCCTGATATATAGATAGTACAGTTTGTATGTAGTTACATATTAGTACTTTAGTATCCTGTGGCACGGACATCTAATGCCCCTCGGTAGAACTAATACTGGACAGTAGAGAGTTTCTAACCAGTGTCTGCAACTGGAAGACCAGTGAGATCTATTTAGATAATATCAGGAGCTACTGTTGTTTCAGATAAAACTCTCTGGCACTCTGTATTCTCCTCCTCCTCACTTCCCCCAATCCCTGCACCTTCTTGTTGTCCTGAGACTGGTCAGTGGTAAACTTCGTTTAGTTTTGTTTGAAAGATAGGTTTCACCCATTGGTATACTCAGGCTGACTTCCGATGTTAGCAAATCATTTTCTTGAAATTTACCCTTGGGAGTTACTGCATTTTAAAAGAAACTCAGGATCTGAGTGTGATTGGTATATATTTACTTGGATAGTGCTAGTTTACTGGTTTGATTACCAAAAGATATATTTGATTACCTTTGAATTGTATGACAGTATACCAGAAGAGCATGACATAATGTTGGCATCTTCTGAAAGGTTCTGACCTGTGCTATCCTAATAGAACTAGTTGTCTCTGGTAGCCAGAAAGCAACACTAGCAAAGTAGGTTATTTTGGAATATTTGGATCATATGAGAGAGAGGATCATGATAAAGTTTCTGCACTTGATGATTGATTTGTGAAGAATAATTTTGCAGACTATTGCAACTTCATAAAAATGTGTGCAGGTTTATCATGAAAACCTTGATGTAATGGGAAAAAGGAAGTTGGAGCACAGTATGGTAGACTGTAAGAAGTAGTGTTCTCTACTGCCTGTGGCCTTTTCTGTGTTGGTTTGGTCCAGTTTCTGTTCCTGGTGTTTTTTGGCTCCTTATCAGGGTTTTCTTTTGTATTTAATATTGTATGCATAAATATTTGAGTCTTTATCATGAGACATTTAAATTAAAAAAGTATTAAAGTTAAGTCACAAAGCCGTACTTTTGTAAACTGTAGACTAACCTTAATTTTATATATTTTTTGTAATTACGATTGTTTCTTTTTATATAACTTAAATGTCAGTGTGCATTATTTTGGGAAAACAGGACAAAGTGCTTAGCCTTCAAAATCTCCCCTTTGATTTGGGCTAGTTTTATTATTACCTTGACAAGGAGTGGGTGAGTCCCAGACACTGACTCACAAGTAGGGATTTCTTGGGAAGAACAGATTTCAAAATGCAGCATTCATTTTAGTATTTCGATGTTTAAACTATTATCTTCAGTACAGGCTATGGGAATCGGAAAACTTATTTACTGTTTATTTTAATGTATTTGATTTTCATTGTAATTACAAAACTAGTTCATGGGAAGACTTTTAAGTGTGGTCTAGAGCAGGAGTGGGAGCTGTTACCCCTAGCAGTTTAACTGACTTTGTCAGCACGTGTTGTTAGTGAAGTTACGGAATTATATACTGTTCACTACTTTCCCCCTTAAATCTTTGCACATTGGCACATTATACATTTAGGATTTGAAATTGTCCTTTTGTATGCTGATTTGATTTGGGGCACATTAGCTAACTTTTGGTTATATAAAGCCATATGTTACTAGCATTGCTTGTATTGTAGATTTGGTGTAATTTGGATTAAGATGGTGGAAGTAGAATTTAAAGAGAATTACAGTTGATAAGAATATTTTGGCATCAGGATGATTAGAAATGCTAATAAGGAAGAGCTCAAGCTTGAACCTGATACACTGGGAGAATCCAGGAGATATGGGGCATAGAGGCCTAGAAAGTTAGATTTTTAGACATGTTGTGTTATTGGGTTATTTCTATTGCTTTTATAATTTTGTTTAAAATTTGCTATATGGGAACCATACCAAAATTTCACTAATGTGGACACTTCTCATTTCTACTCTGATAGTGTAGAATGGGATGAGTTAAAAACCTTTTACATTTTTCTGTTATAAAACAAAAAGATTTATTTAATTTTTATAAAATAAATAGGATGGTATCCAAAGAGAAAACAGTTACAACGATGAAAGCATGTTCAAGGTAGTCATTATATGTAGTTTCCTGCTAATTGCATGTTCTATTCATTAAAATTAGAAGAGCAGTGTTGATGAAAGGTAAAATGTACTTTTCTGCTGCAGCCCCTCACTGTAGTTTTATATGAGGCTAAATCATACTGTGTTGCTATTTCTGTAAGTAAAAAAAATAATATCCCCAGTTTCAAGTGGTTCCACATAAGTTATAACAGATTTGTAGCATATTCTATCTCTTGTTAGGGCAGTCCCCTGTTTTTCTAGGATGTACTTAAATTTTCCTGCCTTGATGATCTTTTTTTAATGTTTATTGCCACAAGATGGCCATCTACATAATGTTGATTGTGTTGATAATGAGCATCCTTGCTTTTCGCTGTAATGGGCATACTAATAAAGTTTTACCTTTAAGAATGCTGCTTTTAATTTTTTGGTAATTTTTTACCGAGTAAAACATTTTCCTTTTCCTAGTTTGTCAAGAGTATTTATCAGGAATAGGTCTTGAATCATGCTTTTTCTGCAACTGCTAAGAAAGGTGATGATACGGTTTTTCTTCAGTTTATTAATGAAGTTTAATAAATTAAAACAGATTTCTTAATGTTAAAGCACCTTTCCTTGGTCATGGGATTCATGGTTTTGATGTGTGTGTTCTGATGTGTATTTTTTATTTTTTAATTTTTTGCATTTACGTCCACAAACGAGAAGCACTGTTGAAAATGGATGAGAAACATTTCTGTCTTCTGTGCCCTGAAGCAGCTTAAATAAGACCATAATTAACTGTTTCTGAAAACTGTGGTTGAATTTTGCTGTAAAACTCTGCTCTTCCTGCCTTAGTGGTAGAATTTGGCTCTTTTCACATTTTTTTATATGCTTATTGATTCCTTTTCCCTATAGCCTTTAATATTTTACTAGAAAATGTGTTGATACAAAGTTTAAAATTCTATCAACAGTTGACTCTTTTCTTGTATCATGAGCTTCCTATACTTTTTAGGAATCAAACTTTAACCAAAGACTCATTTCTTGTATTGGTAGCTTTAAACAAGCTGCAGAGAAACAACTCTATTGTTTTTTATTGGATTCTTCTTTGGCCTTAATTTCTTCAGTTGAATAGTTTGATTGTTTTGCTTATTGAAAACCTTTAAACATGTAAATTTTCTATACTTTACTGCTTTGTTCATACTGCATAGGTTTTGGTGCAGTTGTAGAGTGACTGCATTTTTATTCAAGTCTAGGTCTGATTCCAGTTTTGTTTTTTTCTTTTTTAACCCAAGAGTATGCTTTTAAAAAATACTTAAAGTTTTTATTTATTGTTAGAGCAAGCAAGAGCATGTGCACACAGTTGTGTGGCCGTGGGGGGTGGGGGCAAAGGGAGAAGAGAGCATCTAGCCTGATGCATGGCTCTATCTCATGACCCCAAGATCAGGACATGAGCACCTGAGCCAAAATCCAGAGTCATACACTTTTTTTTTTTTTTTCAGTCATACACTTAACCGAGAGCCACCCAGGTGCCCCTTAGAAAATTTTTAATGAATTTTATTAATCAGTATTTTAAAAATTACTATTACTTGGCTTTCTGTTAAATTCTGATTTTATTGACCTATTGGAATTAAGATTTTTTTCCTTATCATAATAATTATTGGAGTATTTCGCAGGTGTTTGAAAATAATACATTTCTTGAGGTGCCTGGGTGGCTCAGTCGATTAAGCACCTGACTTCTGCTCAGGTCATGGTCCTGGGTTCTTGGGATTGAGCCCTGCTTTGGGCTCCCTGCTCAGCGGGAAGCCTGCTTCTGCTTCTCCCACTCCTGCCTCCTGCTCCCCCTGCTTGTGCTCTCTGTCTCTGGCAAATAAATAAAATCTTGAAAAATATGTATGTATTTCTTTATGGTACAGAGAATTCTGTCCGATCAAGTTCTTTAATTACATAGCATAACTACAATAAAAATCCTTAGTAATCTTAATTTTTACTCGATTTGTTTTCTGACTGGTAAGAAAGTTTTCCATTGTGATAGTGGATATTCTCATTTTTTTAAAACATTTTTTGCCTCCTATGTTCTGTCTCTGCATGAAGATTTATAACTAATATTTTTTATGAGTGCATGTCCTGACATGTCTTCATTTTGTCCTTATATGAGAATGATCTTTTGGCTAAATTAAAAAACATGAATCCTTTTCCTCCCCTTTTCTGAAGATACTTCTAAATTGATGATTACCTGATGTTCATTGTTGCAGATAAGAAGTCTGATCTCAAACCTGGTTCTTTTTATACGTAGCTTTCCATTATGATGTATGTCTTTTACTTTATTTATTTATTTATTTTTTTAAATTTTATTTATTTATGATAGTCACACACACAGAGAGAGAGAGAGAGGCAGAGACACAGGCAGAGGGAGAAGCAGGCTCCATGCACCGGGAGCCCGACTTGGAATTTGATCCGGGGTCTCCAGGATCGCGCCCTGGGCCAAAGGCAGGCGCTAAACCACCCAGGGATCCCATGTCTTTTACTTTAAACCTCCCATTCCCTAGCTTGAGGAGCCTTTAGGATTTTTCTTTTCCTTTATCCTAAAATGTAAAACTTCACCAGTCTCTTTGTAACTGAGTTCCTTTTTCATACTTCTCCTGATAGGGCTGTTTTGTCTAAATTAGAGTCCTTAGAATTGTTTCTCTTCCTCCTCCTACTGTGACCCCCCCCCCCTTTTTTTTTTTAAGATTTTTAATTTATTTATTCATGAGAGACAGAGAGAGGCAGAGACACACAGGCAGAGAAAAGCAGGCTCCATGCAGGGAGCCGGATGTGTGACTGGATCCCAGGTCTCCAGGATCACGCCCTGGGCCAAAGGCAGGCACTTGCTCAACCACTGAGCTACCCAGGGATCCCCTGCCCCTTCTTTTTAAAATTGTTTTTGACTCTTCGCCTTTTGGAATTTTGTTAGATGTGTTTTGATTATATTCTATTTATCTTTTTCCTGGTAAGCAGGTAGACTTGGATACTTTTTGAGTGAGAATACATTGTACTTTGGAAAGAATGCCTTGGCATATTTCTTCCAGCATTCTAACTATTTAAAGATGTGTTCATTTCATTCACCTATTGGAAGTTTTATTTTGGACAGCCGACTTTTAATTTCTTTGTGACCTATAATTTTATGAATCTGATTAAATAGAAATACTTGGGGAATTTAAATTATATTTCATTTTTTCCATGTCAAATATGTTTCCTCAGAAGGTTTTCTATTTGAGTTTGGTGCATCTCTTCCACATTATTGGGTTCCGTGGATGTTTGCTCTTTGTAGTTGACTGTTCACATTTGGGAATAAGAGTCTAGGTTAGCCACTGTCCAGTAGAATGTGTGGTTGAAAATGTTCATTGTTTGAGCTGTCCATATGGTAGCTATTAGCCACAAGTGCTCATTGAACATTTGAAATGTGGCTAGTAGAACTATGAACTATGAAATTGAGTTTTAATGTTTACTTAATTTAAATTTAGCCTACTGCCATTATGCTGCTTCTCTCCTCACTTGAGATTCTTTTTTTTGCAACTACTAAGTATCTCTTGGTTAACAAGTCCACTAAAAGCTTTTCAAGCCATAAGTTGTTTGAAGTGATTTGTCCTTTTATTGATGTGTGTGTGTGTGTGTGTGTGTGTGTGTGTGTGTGTATTATGATGTTGGGTTTTTTTTCATGTGCTGTTTTCATCTCATTACCTGCCCTGAACGGTTAGCATTCCCTAAGGTGTTCTGTCCTTGCTGCTTTTGGTTCTGTAAATCCTACCCTTTCGTTTCCAAGCCCACATGTCATTTTACTTGTTAAGCATGTTTCATATGGTGTTCCATGGATTATTAAAATCTGTTCCTAACTTGATTATTCCCTAGTTAATGCTTCTAGGAAATCATCACTTATTTCCTTTTCTTAATCTCCTGTGTTTAGAGGGGATTTCTAGATTGCACTGTCCTCTTAACTATTGCACTATCATTTTAACAGATCTTTTGTCTCATTCCTCATGCATTGCTGTCTGAGTGAAAATTTTAGGCTAAATTTAAACATTATTCTCTTCATTAACTCTTAAAGTCTTCATTGATTCTGTACTGACAACATAATTGTCCAAATACATGACTTTTCCTCCTTTCTCATGTACGTATCTAGGAAATCTTTCTGTCTGGTGTACATAGAAGACACTGAAATGAAAACTGAACACTGTGATGTTCATGCCAGAGATTTGACATCTTAGGATAGATTTTTTTTTTTTTCTCGTAAATATAGCTTGAAACTTTGGAGAATTTAAAATCTTCTGAGTTATCCTTGCCAGGAGTCCAAACCTCTTTTCTCAAACGACTCTCCCTCTCTCTGTACTAAGTCATGTAAATCTACTTACCCAGTCCTAGAACATCAAATTGCTATTGCCCTTCTGTATGTTTTCACAGCTAAAGCTGTCCTCTCCCCATTCCTACCACTTTTTTGGGAGGGGGCAAACCTCTCTGAATTCTTCAAGATTCCAGTTCTTCATTGAATGAAGATTTCCTTGGACCTTTTTCTATTACAGTTCTTTTATAGGGAATTGTAATTGTTTGTATATGTGATTTGCCTGCTCTGCTGTTAGTTCCTAGAAGACAGAGACTTAATTTTTATGTATCAGGGCCTGGCATATAAATGTAGGTGCTCGGTAATATTAAATTAATATCTTACATGCCACTTGACCTGTCTGTATGTGTCTGAAATAGGTGAGTGGTAGTAACCTTCAGGGAATTAATTGGTTTCAAGTGAAAGTTACCTTTTCAGGTGCCAGTTAAGAGTAAAATAGTAAGAATTCACTATTTTAGAATTCCTAAAGCGATTAAACTTGGTTTTGTACTATTTATGAAGGAAGCAAATAGTTTTATTCAGACCTTCAAGAAAATACATAAATAGGTTTAGTTATAAACTTAAAAAAACACTGTGTACGTAACTGGTGGGCTAATTCTACCACATTATTAACCAATCCCTTAGGTAGCCCTGATTTTTAGACTCCTATCAGTAGTTTTATTATAATCTTATAGAGGATATTTTAAATTCTAGACTTTTTACTAGTTTTTAACTGTTCCTAAATTACTGTTTCTCAAACTCTCAACTTTATGGCCCACTATAAAGTTTTAGTTTCTTAAGTATATTAGGCAGAATAATGGTTTGGATTTTTTTGTTTTTTAATTGTTGTTAATCTGTTTTCCAAATATAACCTTATATTTGAATATTCAGTAGATTTTTCAGGCTTATTGAAATTAAGAATTTTCCTAGAAATTCTCGTATATAGTGCTTCATTTCTCAAGGGTAAACCCTTGTGAATTGCTGCCTAATTATTTTTAGTTAGTGATTCATTGTGTTGATTTTTATTCCTAAAAGTGACTAAAATGTTAACTGAAGATCATTTTGAATCAGGAAAAAAAAAAAAAGAATGCAATTATAACATGGCATATTTTAGCTCTTGAACTTGTGTAATTTTTTAAAGATTTTTTTATTTATTTATTCGTGGAGACAGATTTTTTAATTTATTTATTCATGGAGACAGAGAGGCAGACCAGGGCTGCCTGAACTTGTGTATTTTTACAGTAAAACTATGACTTTTAAAAGTAAGCTCTTGGGCAGCCCGGGTGGCGCAGCGGTTTAGTGCTGCCTTTGGCCTGGGGCGTGACCCTGGAGACCCGGGATTTAGTCCCAGGTCGGGTTCCCTGCATGGAGCCTGCTTCTCCCTCTGCCTGTGTCTCTGCCTCTCTTTCTCTTTGTATCTCCCATGAATAAATAAATAAAATCTTTAAAAAATAAAAAAATAAAAGTAAGCTCTTTGAGGGGCACCTGGGTGGCTTAATCTGTTAAGTGTCATACTGTTGATCTCAGCTCAGGTTGTGGGGTCAGGCCCTGTGTTGGGGCTCTACACCGAGCCCATTGTGGAACCTACTTAAAAAAAAAAAAAAAGGTAAACTCTTTGAAAGAGTATAAGCTATTTCAACCCAGCAATGACTCAGTTGAAGTCTTCTGGGATTGAATTTACATTTTGTTGAAAATCCAAGAGCCACTGTAGCAGATCATTCTTAATTTCTCTTTAGTTTCATTTTGTTTTTGATATAAAACATTAACCAATGTTCCTTCTACTGTATTTAGCAGTATTTTCATTGAATTACTCATTGTCTTTAATAGCCAAACTCATCTTCAGTGATTAAAAAAATTAGCGTAAGATAACTTGAGTGAGGGTAACCTATGTGGCTCAGTCAGTTAAGTGTCTGCCTTCAGCTCCGGTCATGGTCCCAGGGTCCTTGGTCCCAGGGTCCTGGGATCGAGCACGTGGAGCCTCTTGCTCACTGGGGAGCCTGCCTCTCCCTCCCTCTGTCACTCCCCCTGCTCTTGCTCTCTCTCTGTCAAATAAATAAATGAAATCTTAAAAAAAAAAAAAAAAGATAAATTTGAGTGAATATATTATAGGCTCAGAAATGGTTTCTCAAAAAAGTTTCTCAAGGAGGAGTAATAATTGAGAATTGACATTGAAGGAGGTATAAAGTGAATACGTTGAAGATTCCTAATTTTTTTTGTGAGTATTCTATTTTTTTTTTTTAATCACGTCATTTTTCCAATCTTTTTCTTTGTGCTTATTCTTAAGGATATGTGTGGTTTCTAAAAGCGGTCTTCTGGCTTTGAAAAGCACTAATTTATTTTTATAGATACTAGAATGGTATATTGTAAGATTTCTTTTCCTCTAGGCTCAGGATTGATCAAATTAAGTAGAGAAAGTCCATTGTTTGGGTAGAGTGGTACTTAAGTTTTGGTTTGTTAGCCTAGTCTTTTTTTTTTTTAAACATTGTAATCCTTTCAATATCCTTAAGATTAATGTCGATGGAGGAAGGCAGGGAAGCATATAGAGAGCTTCCATTATGTATAGTGCTATTTCAGAAGAGCCTTAGTGGTTGGCCTTTGAGTTTTTAATATGTATGTCCAAGCATCATGTTTTCTTTTTTTAAGATTTTATTTATTTATTTGAGAGAGAGAGAGTGAACAAGCGAGCATGAGCAGGGGGGAGAGGGAGAAGCAGATACCTTGCTGAGCAGGGAGCCTGACCCAGGCACCCTCAGAGTATCATGTTGAAACATTTAAAACATAAAATGAAAGATATTAAATCATAGAGCCAGAGCTCTTTGAATATTGACTGGATTCTAATTCTATAAGAAGTTCCTTTTGGGGTTTGGATATAATGTATCTTTCAGGTTGCTATGCTGCTAGAATAGATCATTGTTAATTGGATAAGAAGAATTGAGGTGAAAACCATGCAAAGTGAAAAGAGTACCGGTCTTGAGATGTGGATATTATAGTTTTTGTTTTGTTGGTTATTAGCTTTTTAACTATGGACAGATCATATTCATGTAACTTCTTGCCTGCTGCTTTTTATTCTTTTTTTTTTTTTTTCAACAAGGTTGGATTAATAATCTCCAACGTCCTTTCAAAATAAATGACTTGAGATATGTACAGGAGAACCTTATGATTTTTGTGATTTATGATTTCTGATATTTGTTGTGTGTCCTGCCATTCCATGGTAACTGAAACACTCTTCCTGCCAGAGTGTAATACAGTTATACAAATATAGTTTGTAAATATAGTTTCTGTGGGGACCTTTGGAATATTTTCCCCCAGTGTTATTTAGTATTTTTACCACTTTATAGAGAAGGGTGGAATAGCATAATTTTCTTTGCATTTTTTTAAGTTTAAATTGAGAAACAAGGTTGACATTTTTGAAGGCTTTTTAAACAGAAATCTTAATAGTTTTCATTATATATAATGTAGAAATCAGATTTTGTTCATATAAAAAGTGGTTTTGATTTTTTTAACCAATACATGCTTTCAGTTTAAGTCTTAAGTTGCCCACCAAATACAGAATTCATTTTTTATTTTAAGTCAGGATATACTCATTTTGACTTTCCTATAAGAGTATATTAAATTATCTAAACTTATCTGCTGGTCAAACACCAGTTTCTTTGTGGGGTAACTTTTTTTTAAACTAATTTCATATTCCAGAGAATCTTGTGTTCTTTGTATTTTAAATGTAGAGCCTTTTCTGGGTTTTACATGATGGATGAGATACTTAATGGGTGTGTTAAAACAGGCATTATGTAGTGCCATTTAAAACTGTAGGAAGAGGAAGGGGCACCTGGGTGGCTTAGTGGTTGAGAATCTGCCTTTGGCTCAGGTTGTGATCCTGGAGTTCTGGGATCAAGTCCCTCACTAGATTCCCTGCAGGGAGCCTGCTTCTCCCTCTGCCTATGTCTCTCTGCATCTCTCTCCGTGGCTCTCGTGAATAAATAGATGAATAAAATCTTTAAAAAAAAAACAAAACACAAAAAACTGGGAAAAGTCTGTACAGGTATTTTATATTTAAAGTGTATAAATAAAGTATAAATGTTAATACCTAATTTGACAATTTATTTTCCGTGAAAACTGATTTTTCAAAACACAAATATCTGGCTTAAGTAAATACTTGTAATGTTGTATAGGTTCATGTAGCTGTGGAATGGAATGAGCCCTGAGGCTTGGGTGAAACATCCTCATTATGTATTTACCAGTTGTATGAACTTCAGTTCTCTTTGCATCCTGGTTTCCTTTCTTTAGCTCTTGACTTTCTTAATGCCATTATCCTCCCTTATCCCCAATATCCACTCAATGAGTCTCTTAGATCTTGCCTCTGAAGCAGCTTTTGAATCCATTCATTTTTTTCTAACTCAGACCCTGATCATCTTTTGCTTGAATTAAAGCACTAGCATACTCCTCTCCCTTCCCCTCCCCTACAGTTCACTTTCCCCACCATAGCCAGAATCACCTTTTAAGGAAAGTATGTTTGCTCATTCTTTATGTAAAAATCTTTCAAAGTCTTCCCACTGCCCTTAAGATAAAGTAAAAGTGTTTGACTGAACAGCTTGCTACATCTCCTAATTTTCTAGCACTCCTATATGCTTCAGTTCTTTGAAGATAATGAGTTCTCTCACACATGGGTACTTCACACATGCTGTTTCCTTTTAGAATATGATCTCTCCTCCAGCCCCTTTTGCCTAGTTAATTCCTTCCTGTTTTTTAGGCTTGGATTTAGGTAGAAGTTAACTTCCTCTAGCTTCCCAGTTACCAATCTAGGTTTATTAGCCCATCTGTTATCATATGTAACACTTCATTTATGGTGATTATATGGTAGTGTCCAAAACTTAGCTTCTCATTTTCCCCTCTCTAACCTGCTTTTCCCAGTTTTCTGTACTTTGTTAAATAGTAAATGCAGCCTCTCGGTTGCTCAGGCCAATAATCTTGAGCCTCCTTAACCAGTCTTTCTGCTTTCTTACGTTCTAGCTCTTCAGTTTCTTCTCCATGCAGCAGTCCTATCAAATTGCTCCTCTACTCAGAACGTTCTCAGGTGTCCTTACAGTGGCCCAAAGTGATTCATTGCTTTTTCCCAGTGTTACCTCTCTGACTTTGTTTCATTTTACATTTCATTTGCTCAGCTTTAACCATACTGACATCCTTGTAGTTTCATGAGCATTTAATTCACTTTCCTGCCTCACAGTTTGTCTTTACTTTTCCTTCTTATTGGATATCTCTGGTATCTTCTATTCTCAGTGTTTTAAAAATGTGTGATTAAGAGTAATTATTAAAGAGAAATAATTGAATGGAATAATCAAAATGATTACAGTAACGTCTGTGGTACTGTGGTTCTTATCTGGGACAGCAACAGATGGTTCAAATGGTTGGTTTCTCATGAATCTTATTTCTCCTGCCAGAGAACTAAAATCCAATTTAGTAACTTAGAGTCTAGTTTTTTTTCTATTTTAGCAGAAGGTGAACATCTACTATAAAATATACTGCTAGTAACCTTAACTAATCTTTTTTTTTTTTTTTTTTTTTTGGTGTTTTTCAGAACGTACTTTATTTCAGAGAAATCTGTGTTTATTACATTTTTAGAGTAACATTCCAACTTCTTTCCTCACCTATGGTCAGAAGCATGTGCAAATGTTCCAGAACCACTTGTTCCAGAATCCTTGGGGTGTTTAAAAATGCCACCCAGTCCTACTCAGTAACCAACTGAATCAGAGAACCTCTGGGTTACAAAACCTGGATGTTTGCATATTTACATGCTCCTGGAAGTGATGTTGATGCACATAAAAGTTTGACAACCACTGCTTTGTGCTATAAGAGTGATAAAATTATAATGGAATAGAGGAATTAAGAATTCCATGGTGTGATTGATTAGTGGCAGAAAGTTTGGGATGGACTTTAATTTAAAACTTGACATTTAATTTAAATATATTTAAAACTTAAAAAACAATTCTAAGTTATATAATATTGATGCTAAGACAACAGATTCTTTAAGAGTGCAGAAGTACCCTTTTTTTTTCCCGGAGTCAAGTATGAACATTTTTGGACTGATTTTGGATCCAGTAGGAGTTGCCGGTATTTGTGTGCCTTCTAATTCTTAATGACATTTTGTTACTTGGGATTACACTAGAGAACCTTGGGACTACTCTTTGATTCAAACCACAGAAACATAATGTATTAAGGGTTTACAAACCCCTTTCAAGGCATTTCAAGGGAAATGCCTCTTTTGTGTTAGTGTTTTGGTTGCATCAAGAAATTTGATGTGTGTTATAGTCATTGTGAACTGTTTTACATTAGCACTCAGTTTTAGCCTGAATGTGAATGGGTTATTTTGGGTTGAGGTTGGCTATTTTTTTTCCTACCTTCTCACAGTTTTGTTGTGAAAACTTTGCTGCTTTAATCCATTTAGTGTATAACAGTTTTAAGTTGGAAATTATCCTAACATTTGGGACTGGCAATTGGATACTTAGGTTATGTTTCTGAAAAGACTGTTTAAAGTTAAAATTATTTAACTTGAAACCGTCTTTTTCTAGTAAAAACAGGTACTTATAGCCTGAGGTGTTTAGAAATTAGCTTTGAGTACCTGTGTAATTGACTTATAAACTGTTAGGCATAATTTTTTTTTTCACGTTAAAAAAAAGTTTCCTTTTATTAACCATCTAGAATACTTCCATCCAGATCACTACAGCTTAAAATAGATCACTACCCTTTTGCAGCTATTTAGTAGCCAAGAGCAATGGATAAGATCCATACAACAGTTCTGAAAAGTTCGCACTGTCAGTTCAGAACATCTGCTTCACCGAGCCTGATTATTTAAAAAGAATGATAAGAAATTAAACATCACAAATATGTTTTTATTTGTCACCATTAAATGTCTGAATTTTAAACAGATTTTTGGACTGGTGGTTCATATCCATCAGCTCGTTCAACTTTAGCACCGGTCTCATCCCCCGTAGCTTTTCCAGAACTACTACCTTCACCATGAAGCTCCATGAGTTTTCCCAATTCAAACTTGGGCTTCTTCAGCATTTTTACTTTTCTAACAAAAACATCATAGGGTGGATAAATAGACTGACAAGCTTTTTCTATATCTTTTCCGATGCTGTCTGGAATCAATTTATTGACCACTTCTTTCAAGTCATTTGTTTGCACCTCTCGGGTCATGATTTCCATCATCTTTTTCTGGATTTGGCGGACCTGTTGGTGCTGAGCGTAAGAAGTCTTCTGAATCTGATTATTGCGTTTTTTAGTAAAACCAACACAAAATAGTCGAAGCAAATAACCATCGGTAGTCTTCACATCAACATGAGCTTCAATCATGGTCTGCCATTTTTTGACCATGGAGCACATTTTGTCATGGGTAAGATCCATGCCATGGAAATTAGGCAGTTTTTGCCCTGCACATCCTCAGTGATTAGCTTGAATTTCCTAAATGCAACTTCATCATTCTGCAGATCAGCAAGGCTAACTTCAAAAACGCGACCCTTGAGATCATCAGACGCAATTTTGGTTCCTTGAGTTCTTGTGACTAGTGTTTTTCCAATATTTCTTATATTGAACATAGCTGGTGCTTTCACATCATACCAATAATCTTTCTTAGAAAATGGATCAACCACTTTCTTCTTAGCTCCCTTTTTGCCGCCTTTCGTAAGGCGCTTGTTCTTGCCAACCGCCATAGCGCTGCTCTCTGTTAGGCATAATTTAATGCATTTTCAATGCCAGTATGCGTCATTTTGAGGCAGTATATAACAGCATTATAAGACTGTTAGCTTCATAAAGTGCTCTCATTACCTAAATAAGGTATATGAGATTTAGCAAGCTCAGTCTTAAGAGATAAAATTTTACCTCTGTGAAATTATTTTTCTTCATTTTTTTCCTGCTGCTACTCTACTTGGTTCTTCAGTGTTATATGCAGCAATCTACTTTTTTTCCTCTTCTTTTTTTCCTGTGCGGGGCTTGAATTCTCACAACTCTGAGATCAAGACCTAGGCTGAGATCAAGAGTCCCACGCTAAACTGACTGAGCACCTAGGCACCCCAGCAGTCTGCTTTTTTTTTTTATATATAAAAATAAGTTTTATAATGAGCAGACCAACCTGTGTAAGTTTTAAGAATTTTCTTCTTCTCCTTGGTCCTTATTACTGCACTCCGTTGTGTCAAAGACTACAGTTATATTAACAAAAGCAAGTAAAAAAAATACTGAATTGGTTTCAGAATCAATAAAAATCTGCATTCAAGAAGTTTAAGGAATCCTAAGGTAGGACTGCCCTGGGGATTTTAAAGACACTGCAAAAAGTGAAGCAAAATTTTTATACACTGTAAACTTTTTAATTGATGCAGTTGGCAGGCACCTAGAAGTGAAAGGTTGACTAGAAACAAAGTTAGAAGAGATCAAGCAATCTGTAGTAGTGCATTGGTACAGATCAACCAACATGAATTTACTATAGCAAATGAATATGTAAAGTAAGAAAATGTAAGGAAAAACATGATATTTTCAGTAAGAGATTGATGTAGCACATACAAGTATATTGGGCATGTTTTATGTGCCAGGCACTCTGGATACCACAGACAACTAGATAGTTAAATCTGCCCTTAAGAAATTGACATTCACGGGAGAGAGATAATAAACCAATAATATGAGTTAGAGAAAAGTAATGCCTCATGGAAAAATAAAGCTGAATAAGAGGAAATAAAATAATCTAGGGAAGTAGAGGTTGTTATAAAGAAATTTTGGAAGGGTTGCTATATAGAAATGAGGAAGGGTAGGCATGTGACTATGGGGTGAAGAAAGTTTGTTCCAGGCAGAGATCAGTAAATGGCAAGGGCATCACATGAGAACATGTTTGATATGCTTGAACAAGCAAGGTAGCTATGGATGATGGAGGCTTTTAGGGTGAGGAAGTGATAGAAGTTGATGAGTTCAAGAGGTGAGGCAAGGGCCAGATCAAGCAGGGCCTTGTTTGTAGGCTTTTGAAAGGATTTGGGCTTCTACTTTGAATAAGATGAAGAACCATTGGAGGATATTGAGTGACTTAATCTATCTGGATAAGAGAAGCAGCAACAATGAGATATCACTTAGGACATTGTTGGATTTGCTGAAAGAGAGAGTAGTGGCTTGGATTAGGATGATAAAATAGAAGTGGTGTGATTCTGGATGTATTTTGAAAGAATCAACAGATAAACTAGAAGTGAAAAATGACTTCCAAAAGTTTTCACCTAAGTATTTGTAAGCTGGAATTTTCGTTTATTGAGGTCAAGAACAACTAAACAACAAAAAGTTTGGAATATGGGTAGAATTGTGAGTTTTGCAGGTTTGGGTTGTCTTAGAGAATCCTGTTCAGACATCAAAGGGAGATGTGGAGTAGGCAGATGACTTGGGTCTGGAATTCAAGGAGATTGAGCTGGAGACGTTAGCATATAGAGTGAATTTAAAACCATAAGACCAGATTTCACCCAGACTATAGAAGGTGAGTAAATATTTTCAACTTTGCAGCCATAAGGTCTCTTGCAAATACCCCCACTCAGCTAATGTAGTGTGGTGGAGCTTTGGCATTTCGTAAAGGAATGGGTGTGATCAGATTCAACTAGCAAATCATTTGCATACCTCTGCCATGAACAAAGAGCTGCAGGTTCAGGGATTGGAGGAGTAACTAGCAAAGAGATTGGGAAGGAGCAGCCAGTGGAGTAGAAGAGAACCTTAGGCAGAATATCTCCTGGAAACCAAATGAAGAAAGTGTTCCAGGATGTGTGTGGATGACTTACGTCTAGGTCTGCCAGTTGGTTGGATAATGTGAGATCTGGCACCAGTTTTCGAATAAAAGGAATAGACAACAAAAGTATGGCTTTTAGAGTAGGATGTAGGTTAAAGGAAAGGGATTTCTCTTTCTCTTTTCATTTCTTTTCCTTTCTTTTCCTTTTCCCCTTTTCCCTTCCCATCCATTCCTCATTTCCTCCCTTCCCCTTTCCTTTATGAGAGCCATTAAAGTATATTGATATGCTGATAAACTGATATAGCAGAGTAGGATATTACAAAGAGGCAATTGCTGGAGCAGTGTTGAGATTTAGTATACAAAATAGAAGAGTGGCCTTAGATCAGAGCATTAACAGTTCATTGATACTAAGAGGGCAGCTTATTACTATTACAGTGTTATATACTGATTATTCTTTGTCATTTAATTATAGCTGGAGAAATCACAGTAACACCATTTTTTAAGTTGAAGGAAGATTTATTTGAAACTATAGTTGCTAAATCGGTGTCCTTCATGCTTTGAAGTTGCCATTTTGGTGCCATTGGTGTTCTGCAAAAAAGTACCTTGCAGGTTACTGTTAGGAGGAGCAAGGGAGGAGAGACCAACTCTACTATTATTTCTTCTAGATATCTGTTCTGGGTAGGATTTTGTTTTGGAATGATTCTTCTTAGAGACTTTAAAAACCATTTGTCAAAGTATATTCTTTTAATATGAAATGATAGATGTCAAAGGAACAGTAATGAAAGGTAATGATCTGTTCTTCAGAACTGTATGCTCCCCACTTAATTTGAAATACATTCTTAAAATAAAGGAAACTTCTTGGGTACTACCCTTTTTCAATCATACTATCCTCTGGACATCCCACCCCCAGCCCTGCCCCTTTCCTAAAATTATCCTTTTGTCATTTCTATGAATTTGACTTTCTTATGTAGGCTTTATCTAAAATGTACTTACGTAAATTATCTTTTGATAAAATTCAACTAGAAAGGAAAAGTTCACTTGTAAATGGTGTTTTAAAAGCTTTTTTGAGGGCAGCCCAGGTGGCTCAGCGGTTTAGCGCCGCCTATAGCCCAGGGCCTGATCCTGGAGACCCGGGATCGAATCCCATGTCAGGCTCCCTGCATGGAGCCTGCGTCTCCCTCTGCCTGTGTCTCTGCCTCTCTCTCTCCTCTCTGTGTATTCTCATTAATAAATAAATAAAATCTTTAAAAAATAAAAAAATAAAAACTTTTTTGAAAATTTTATTTATTTGGGAGAGTGAGGGGGGAAGCCGACTCCCTGCTCATCAGAAAGCCCTACACGAGGCTGGATCCCAGGACTCAAATTATGACCTGAGCTGAAGGCAGACACTTAGCCAACTGAGCCACCCAGATACTCCTAAGTGGTGTTTTTAAAACAGTAGTTTAAAAACAATTTACGTTAGGGTGTTTGGATATGTTTGTATTTTAATGGAGTTTGACCCTAAGGGGTAAACAAGGATTGCAGAACTTCTAAGTTTTTTCATCAGGTGGGATGGTGAGTGAAATATGGCTTCCCCCTCTAGATTTTTATATGAGAATCTTTTTTTTTTTTTTTGGAATGGGCATGGTTGGGGAAGGGTTAGCATGAGAGGATAGGGGAACAGAGAACTAGGAACTGATTGTGATACATGATATGTTGCAGACATTTGAGTTGTTTCCTCATAGATATTTTCAGTGTTTTTTTCCCCCAAGCTCCTTGAGGGTGGTGACATTAATTGAAAATCTGATTCAAAAAAAAAAAAAAGAAAATCTGATTCAAATAGAATGATTTCACTATTTATATTTACCTTATACTTTTGATCTGGTGTGTCTTGTTCTTACACATAATAGTTGCTGAAATATATGGTGATTTAATGAGAAAATAATGTTATGGTCAATAGTAGTTTCTGAATTTGAATATAACTTAAAATACTTTAGGAGATGAGAAAGGTAACAAAAATTAATAAAATTGGGGCACCTGATTGGCTCAGTGGTTGAGCGGCTGCCTTTGGCTCACAGAGTGATCCTGGGGTCCTGGGATAGAGTCCTGCATCGGGCTCCCCGCAGGGAGTCTGCTTCTCCCTCTGCCTATGTCTCTGCTTCTCTATTTCTCATAAATAAAATATTTTTAAAAAAATAAATTTTGAGCTGTAAAATAGGCTTTTAAAAAAAGATTTATTTATTTTAGAGCCACGGTTGTGCGCAAGGGGGCAGGAGGAGGAGAGGGAGAGAATCTTGCCTGGAGCCCAAGGAGGCAGGGCTCAATCTCACCACCCTGAGATACGACCTGAGCCAAAACTGAGTCAAACGCTTAATTGACTGAGCTATCCAGGCACCCCTAAAATACTTACTTTTATTACTCCCCCTGTAAATTTCCTTGAGGATTAAATGGAATAAGGTACCTGAAATCTGTAACAATCCCTAATGTGTTCAAGGTAATCAAAGTATTTTACTTTATCTGTTTTATGATTCTTTCTGTTTTGAGCAAAAATCTGTTTGATTTAGGCACAAAGAACTATATTCTTTCAGAATTACTTTTTTCAAGTAATCTCTTTTCCTATATTTGGAATGTTTAGTAATACCTAATATTTCTTATTTTGTTTTAGAGCCAAGCTTTGTGATTGTGTTCTAGAGGTAGAACACATGAGATTTTGGGTTTAAAAATAATACGAAAAAGGGAACGTTAAATGTGGCACTGTTTTTTCTTTCATTGATAATATTGAATAGAATTTAACTCTTAAAATGCTAGCACTAGTCAGTTAGATTTGGGAATTTCACAGTAAGCCTAACCTGAACTGTCTTAACTTTTAAAAAAATTTATGGCAATTTAATGATAGCAACAAAAGAGATTACTCTATTTTTTTTTTGAGATTACTCTATTTTTAAGGAGAATTACAGTAAAACATTATTTGAATAAAGTCTTTCTGAAATGGTACCAAACCTAGAATTGTAGGGGGGAAAAAAAGGGAAAAATGAAAACTCAAGGAGCAAGAGCAGTGGGAAAGGAATAGTATAGAGTTTGTTGGTGTGATTGGCTGATACTGGTGTTTTCTCTGCATGGCAAAACGACTGATTTTGAAGGTGACAGATGGAGAATGTGGAGGTTAGATGAGTGACCAGGATGATTAAACCGAAAACATACTTCATGGAGATGAGGAACTTTAGTGGGGCTAGTGAGGAGCAATAATAAAATTGCCCTTCCAGCAAAAAATACTACAGAGTGTGTACCTTTTATCCAGTTTGCCTTTATGTAAATAACATGGCATAACTATAGTATATTATTATCAAAACCAGTAGTTTGACATAGTTACAATAGTAGGGGTGGAAAATTTTTTCTTTCTAAAGTTCTTTGACATAAAACCAATTAGTAGGAGGAAAACAAATTAATTTTGTACAAGTGCCCCAAACATTGGACTCTAGGGCGAGTCTGGCAGTTGAGTTATATGAGACAACCTGAGCTAAGGAATGGCATGGAGCCTGGAGCTTTGTAGGGGAAGGAGGGCAACTCACAGCATCATAAGAAGAGCAGATGTTTGTAATAGAATTTTGCTTTGCCATACACATAGGTCTTTTAGTACATGCCAAAGTGGCATATTTTGTGGTGACATTCTGTCCTTCTTCACAATCCACTGGCCCTATTCAGATTTTTACCAGTTTTGCATGTGATGTATGTGTGTTTGTGTTTCATACAGTCTTATCACATGAATAGATTAACATGAGATTAACACAGTAATAGATTAACTACTGCCACAGTCTAGATACAGAACAGCTCATCACAGTTTGATCACAGTTAATATCTTGTGCTTTTTATAGCCACAACCGTCTCTCTCCTTCCATTCTTCCCTGAACTCTAGCAAGCTAGCTAGTGTCTTGCAGTCATTAGAATTTTGTCATTTCAAGAGTGTTATGTAAATAGAAGCATACTGTGTAACTTTTTGAGGTTGAGTTTTTTTTCACACAGCGTAATTCCCTAGAGAACCAAGGGGGTATATATCCATGATGGATTTCTGTTGCATTGCTCAGGGTAGTCTATGGTATGATGCACTTAAGTTTGTTGAACTGTTCACCTGTTGAAGGACATTTGGGTGATTTGCAGTTTGGGGCTTTTAACCAACTAGCTGTGCATTCACATACACATTTTTGTGTGAAACAGCTTTTCTTTGTTAGCTGCTTTAACTTTTTAATGACAATTATAAGTAGGGAACTGTTTACTTACTGTCCTCAGTCATTGAACTATATTACTATAAATCATTACTATTAACCAGAATTTAATTCTCATTGATGGTCGTCTTCACATTCTTCTGTAAGTCATTACACAAGTATCTGAATTTTTTTAAGGAGAGGCTTAATTACTATATGCTAGTTTAAGGCTTCAATATTTATATCCAATGTAGAGTGATGGTAAATGTATCTATTTGCTTTCTCCTTTGCTCAGAAAATAATATATACAATTTTTCTGGATAACCTGTATTTTCATATTTGGTCAGTATATTCATTGGGACAAATATACTATTCATTTAATATATTTAAGCTAATTTTTAACTTACCAAACTCTTGAGCTGTTCTTTTTTCACAGAAGTATATTTTGCTGCTACTGTATTTTTAAGAGATTTTAAAGTTGTGTTCAAATCTAGTGACACAATCTAGAATCTGACATACCAGAGTGCCAATACCTACCAAACTACAATTGTCAAAAAACTTGGCAATAGGATAAAATACAGTAAATGGTAAAATTTACTGGATGTTATTTAATCTGCCTTGAAGATAAGGAGGCTTGAAGAAGTTACAGTATATGTTGTAGCTTTGGCAAGTATCTATCAATCACCTAGGAAGTTCAAACAAACAAATCTGAAAGTACTCCTTATTAAAAGGGGTGATATGGGACCAGAAATATTAACAGTTTTAAAAAGCACCTCGGGTTTCTGTTGGTACCTAGTTAAGTTTGGGAAACTATGTAAAACTCCAGGGAAGAATGAGTTCCGTTTGATTCTGTAAGTGTCTTTTACCATCTTGAGCATTTGCTGTTCAGTATTTGTCAAATAAGTACTGTGTGTGTGTGTAGGGATGGTTGTTATAGAATGCTTTTATGAATTAAAATAACAATAAAGGAAAAATTTAAAGAGTATATTTTGAGGAAATTAATATTTGATATATAATGTCAGTCATTTGGCATAAAAATCCTCAAGATAAACAGTAATCCTAAGTGGCTGTTGATTCCACATATTAAGCCAGGTGAGTTTAGGTGCATTTAGTGCACACTGCTGTATTAGAAGTATAGCTTCAATTTGCAGATTTGCTGGATTTTTCTTACGATTTTTGTTATTTGTTAATAATCCCATCCCCAAGTTATAAGTGCTTTGATTTTTTGAATTCTTAAATATTTGATAAGTCCTCCTATTGTTGTTATATATAAATAGCATCCTAGTTGGAAAAATAATTTTCTGGATCCCATCCATTTTTTTTCTCTTAGCACAAGACATTACTACTTTGTATTCTAGCATTTTTGTTTTATAAGTGGTATACTTCTTCTGCCTAAATGCGTTAAGAATTTTTTTTTTTAAATTTCAACAGCTTCACCGGACTATGAAGATAATGTTTCAGTTTTATTCGTTCTTTATTTTTCCCGGTACATGGTGACCCCCTTCGATCTCCAGGTTGAGAGCTTCCTATATTTCAGGAAGCTTTTTTTTTTTTTTTTATTACTTCAAATGTAGTATTTGTTTCTTTGATGATTTCATCTTTAAGTTCTTCCTCTTACTTCTTCCAGTTCCCCCACGCCTTATTTTATCCTTTTACCTCTTGTTTCATAGAATTCCTGTTTAAAATAGAACAGAATTTGTCTAAAAATTATCGGCTTCCTGATACTTCTTTCAAATTATTTTCTTCACCATATTAATGTTAATATACCATCACTTTCGTCTCTGTACAGGTCCTGTGTAGGATGTTTTCTATGTATGTTCTTGTGTTGAGTAAATTTGAGTATCTGTACATCTGTATATATAGATATATGCGAATGTATATATGCAGAGTGATTCAGTTCTCTGACTCTGTTTCTTATTCTCCTGGACACTACATTAACGTATCCTTAGAAGTTAATTGCTTATAATCTGCCTAAAGATCAGAGAAAAGGGTAAGAGAAGTGTCTATTAAGAGGAGAGTGATAATAATGTGGGAAAGGGCAATTCATTCATTGTTTTTTCTGTATGTGATGAACTCTCCTCTCAGAGCTCACTCTTGGACTCTAGGCAAAGGTTTAGAATGGTGGGGCCCTCCCTCCCGTTTCAAGTAGTTCTCTGCTCAGTTGGGCCAAAAAGTCTATGGGCCAAACGACCTTTCTCTCCCAGCTCTTCTGCCTGCCATAGTTTTTAAAGTATGCATGTAACGTTAGACTTTAGAGGAATTGGGTGTTGGTCTTTAGTAATTTTTCTGTGCTGTGTATGAATTTTAATTTTCTCCTTAAACCATTTGTCAATGCCAGTTTATTGGGTTGTAACTATTCCATTGTTGGGTTTGATTAAATTTTCTTTTCTTCCCTCTAATTTGGATAGGTTTTACAGAGGGCAAATACAGAAACATGCTTATGCTGTTATCTTTCTGGAAGTCTGCTTTTAATGTAATTTTTATTGCCCTATTTTTGTGCTATATGAATCCTTGTATCACTGGCTTTTAAAATTAGTTTGGAAGTAGTCTCTTTTAAAAAAAATTTTTTTTATTTATTAATTTGGTAGAGAGTGAGCACAAGCAGGGGAAGTGGGAGAGGGAGAAGCAGTCTCCCTACTGAACAGGAAGCCCAATGAGGGGCTTGATCCCAGGACCTGAGCTGAAGGCAGACACCCAAACAGCTGAACCACCTATACACCCCTGGAAGTAGTCTCTTAAGATGACTCTTTTATGGTTCTTTGCTGGGTTGGAAATTCCAACACCTAGATAAATGGTAACCATTTCTTTGATTACATATTATGGTATATGCATGCAATGTGATGTATAATGTTGCCATTAAAAATGATGATGTAGTAGAACCACTTTTATTGATGAGGGAAAATGGCTCTGAATTTTAAGTAGGAAAATCCATGCATTAAAGTAGTATGATTCTACTTTTGAATATTAAAAGTACATGTAGAAAAAAGCCTAAGAGATTAGAGTTCTTTTTCTTGAAGTTTTTCTAGATTCTGAGTGTAATATTACCTGTTCTTTATTTTAGAAAGGTAAGTTATGACATTTCCAAAAGAGTGGTTAAAAAGGAAAAATACTTGATTGGGGAGGTTCTTGGTATTGAAAGGTATTAGTTTATGATAAATGATCACTATGTAAAGCTCATCCCTTTTTGAAGTTCATCTTTTTCATAATAAGGAAACGTCTACTTATTCCTATAGATCATAATTTGTTGTCAAAAGTCTGCTTAAATTTTATCAAATGGTTTCTCACTATCTGCTTTTCAAAATTAGCATTCAAGGATACCTGGGTGGTTCAGTGAGTTAGGTGTCCAACTCTTGATTGTGAGGTCAAGATTTCAGTGGGGAGTCTGCTTTAGATTCTCTTTCCTTCTGCCCCTCCCCCTTCTCATTTGCCTGCTCTTTCTTTCTAAAATAAATAAATCTTTTTAAGAAATAAGCATTCAAGATTTGTATTCATGCAAGTCTCTCAGTATTCAACTTTTGTGCGTTCTTGGCCTGAGGTATGTATATAGTTGTAAATTCTCTTAATTCTGTATTGCTCTGTGGTTCTTGTTATCTTTGTGAGGACTTTATAGTTTGGGGTTTTTTTGTTTTTTGGGTTTTTTTTTTTTTTTTTTTCCATTTGAGAGAGATACAGAGCACAAGGGGAGAGGGAGAAGCAGACTCCCTGATGAGCAGGGAGCCTGACATGGGGCTCGATCCCAGGACCCTGAAATTATGACCTGAGCCAAAGGCAGATGATTAACTAAGCCGCTACAGGTGCCCTGTAGTTGTTTCTTTTATGACTGAATCTGTTTCTGGAACAGATACATTATAGGAATTTCTTTTTCCTTGAAAGTTTGAAACTGTTCCTAAATAAACCTATATAATCTAAATCTGGCTAGGGTTATGATTGGACAAGGAATCTGGTGAGAAAATGGCCACATAGGATTGAAGGGAGAGTGAAAAGGGATGTAATATTTGTCCAAAGAATGTTGCCATAAAGTTGATACATCGGTTAAACATTATCAGCCAATAGGATCTATTGAGCTTCTTCTCTCCTAATTATTGAGCTTCTGTTTTAATTTTTAAAATACCTTATAGTAAGCAACATTTGCATCTGCTACTTAATGTATATAAAATTGACTTAGGCAGTGTGCCAATGTTTACTTTCTCTTTAATAGACAACCCTTTAACACCTAGACTCAGTGTCCAATGGTAGATGACCAGTAGCTATATACAAAACTGCAACCACCTTGACTGTCTCAACACAGGCAGGATGACTAAGTAGCAGACAGATGGGAATTTTTGGATAGATAATGTTGTGTGCAGTGTACAGAGACACTCAAGAGCAGTATCAAAAATGTCTTACCTATAAGGGAAAACCCCATGTTTTCTTTGAGATACCTCTGCTATAATATGCAGCTTTTTTTCCTTCTAATACTTCATGATTTTGGGAAAAGCACTTTTCCCATTATATTTTAGTCTACTGACAGACCCAAGCACTGTTGTAATCACAGGGATTATAGCCATGACGTAACAGGCAAAAGTCCCTCTGTTCCAGGAGTTTTTCTCTCGTAGTAGAATAGAGGGACAATATGAAATGGACAAACGGGATAATTTTACATTATGATTTGTGCCTTAAATGAAATAGTGATTTGAAATGGTAATGGCACGTAGTAGGAGGTGGTTGAGGGGAAATCTGTTTTAGAGGGTAAAAAAAAAAAAAAGTTAAGTGACCTCCTTCACTTTTATTATTAGGCAGAGGCAAAATCTGGACTGAAGTCCCAGGTTACAGGATTGAGTGTTTATCTCACTGGTCATTTCACATGTCTATTTTTTAAAATTTGAGGTATAGTCACGTACCACCCCCACTCCCACCAAAAGCACCATACCTATTAGTAGTCACTCCCTATTTCTTTTCCCTGCCCACTCCCCACCCACTGATCATCTATGTATCCTGATGAGAGTTTTCTATTTTGGACTTTTTTTTTCCTTCCATCTTCATGCTGCATGGACTGTATATTGGACATTTCGTATAAATGGATTATATATAGTCTTTGTGACTGGCCTCTTTGACTTAACATTGTGTTTTTATGATTCATATATGTTTGTCATGTGTCAGTACTTAATTCTCTTTATTTTTTTCCCAGGTTAAAGTTTGTTTACTTCAGTAATTCTTAGGTCCTTTAAAATTTTCTATAGGAGAATATCATACTCCACTTTTTCCAGATTTACATGACCATGTGACAGTTTTTTATTTAAAGCATCTCATAGGATATTAGAGTTTGAAAAATGATGAAATGGGAATCTAATCTAGACAAGTCAAAGTCACATGTATGGTACTTTTTTTTTTTTTAACAGTTTTGTTGATGTGTACTTCACCTCTCGTAAAGTTTACCAATTTAAAGTTTGCAGTTCAGTGGTTTTTAATGTATTATTCCCAGTTGTGCAGGTGTCATCACAATCAGTTTTAGAACAATTTGATCACACAAAAAGAAACCCTATAGCTTTCACTTTGCCCCCAGCCTTAGGCAATCTCTTTCCTATCTCTATAGATGGGCTTATTGTGGAGGATGTTTTTAAGTGGAATCCTACAATATGTTGTCTTTTGTGACTGGTTTATTGGACTCAGCATAATATTTTTAGGGTTCATCCATGTCATCTTGTGACAGTACTTGTTCGTTTTTATTTTTGAATAATACATATTCGTTAATCAGACATTTGACTTGTTTCCATCCTTTGGCTATGAAGAGTAATGTACCATGAACACGTGTGGGCACATGTTTTCACTGCTCTTGGATATATACCTAGAAGTAGAATTACTGGATCATATGGTAAATCTGTGTTTTAACCTTTTTAAGGCTATGTGTTTAACCTTTTAAGGAAATGCCAGACTATCTCCCCAAAGCAGCTGAATATTTTATATTCACGACAGCAGTGTGTATGAGCGTTTTGGTCTCTCTACATCTTCAACACTTGTTACAGTCTGTCCTTTTGACTATAATACCTAAGTGGCTGTGAGTAGTATCATTGTAGGTTTGATAGTCAAATCCCTAATGGCTAATATTAATGAGCATCTTTTCATGTGCTTTTTGGTCATTTGTATGTTGTCTTAGAAAAGATGTTTGTTATCTTTCAGTCATTTTTAAAGTGTACTGTTTACTTTTATTGAGTTGTAAGAGTTTCTTCTAATAGAACTAGATAAATGTCCTTTGAATAGGATTTGCGAATCTGTTTATGCTCTGGATTGACTTCTCACTTTCTTGATGATGTCCTTTGAAGCAAGAAAAGCTTAAATTTCAACGAAGTCTAATTTATATAATTTTTTCACTTGAAATTTGGTGATGAAATAAGCCTGTATTTTCTTATAAGAGTCTTAGGGTTTCAGCTCCGTGATTCATTTTGTATTAGTTTTTGTGTATAGTGTGAAGAGTCCAACTTAGCTTTATTCTTTTGCATGTGTACTTTCCCTTAAAGTATTTTATAAATTTAATTTCTGGTTTGTAGATAAACATATTACCTACACATACCAGAGTAGGAAAGATGTGGGTTGTTCCAAAGGAAGTATGTAATACATACTTTGTACAAAGTAGTTTGTATCACTGTGCAAAAAAGATATGTGCATATTCGTTTGGGATAAAGGGTAAAGGGTAGTGCTGTTTTTTTTTTCTTTTTTTTTATAGATTTATTTATTTAAGAGAAAGAATGCATTTATGTGAGCCCCAGGGTAGGAGAGCAGAGGGAGAGAATGTCTAGCACACGCCTTGCTGAGAACTGAGCCACATGGCCGGGCTTGAGATCATGACCTGAGCTGAAAAACCACGGTGCCCCAGCAGTAGTTTTTTCAGTGAAAGCTACATCTTTGATTTATCTCTGTTAGTTTATTAATTTTTGGTCCTTAGTCTGTTAACAAAGGAATCTTCTTGTTACTATTTGTTCATGACAGATAAAAGTGCAGATATATTGTATGGCATTATTGTTGGTGATGAAATTTTTCCAAGTGATAAACATCTTGGTAAAAGTTTGAAACAAAACTAAGTACTCTACAGTACAATTTTCACAGCCGTTATAGTCCTAAAAAATGTAGCATATTGTGTTAAGCAGAATTAGGTTCTAGGCTCAGCTAATTAGGTGAAGGTGACAATGGGCAACTTCATCTGGAGCAGTGCTGTCCAGTGAGCTATGTATGCAATTTAAAATTTTCTACTAGCCAATGTCTGGAGTTAACTTTAATTATATATACCATTTAATCTAATATGTTGAAAATAGTGCATCATGTAATCCATTTAAAATTTTAATATGCTGTTATTTTACATTATTTTTGTATTAAGTCTTTGAATCCAGTATGTGTTTTACATATGCAGCAAATTTCAATTTAGATTAGCCACATTTCAAGTACTTAGTAGCTGGCCTAATGGCTATCACTTGGATAACACCAACCCTAGAGGGAGTAATTCAACTATAGGGCACTGTCAAATGAAAGTCTATTGTTGACACATTATCTTACTTAATCCTTTCCACTTTCACCAGGAGACATAGTCTAGTTAGCTACATTTTGCTTTTCCACCACCATTTAGCTCATGTACAATTAGTAAGTTGGATAATGACATCAATAAACTGAAGCTGTGTTGGTTCATATGTGCAATTTTTTTTTTAGGCAAGGAGAATCAGAATAGCAGGAGTAGGGTTATAACCTTCAAATAGAAAAGAAAAAGCTCTCCTCCAGCTGCTGCACAGGCAAGATCTCTAAAGAAAATTCAGTTCTGCTCTCCCAGCCTTGCATGGCTTTGTCTGTGGCAAGTTACACTTTTTATCTGTCCATTTTAACGATAGCCACAGTGCTCAGAACTTCACTTTTGTGTTCTTAGCCTCAGCAAGCCTCATTTCTACCCTAATTTTTTTGTTTGTTTTTGGGTTTTTTTTTTTTGTTTTGTTTTGTTTTGTTTGCGTTTTTAGTATCTCCTGAAACAATTTATAACCATGCTGAGCTGCTTGCCTGTGCTGTTCAAGTTTTTGTTAAAGCTCTGGTTATAATAAAGTTGCATAGTTTGCAGTGATTTTCTCCTACTCTGTTTTTTCCATAAGACTTGGTTTTAGTGTGATTTTGCAGAATTTAAGGTTTGTCAGGAAAACATGTTATAGTAAAAATACTCATTATAGATGTGGTTTTTTCTTTCTAAAATCTCCTTATTTTTAACTGTTTGTGGTCTCTTGTTTCGAACTAATGAGTGGAAGACCAAAGACTGCAGAAGACAGTAGAGCATTTAAAATAAAGTGTGGCTCACATACTAACCACATCAAAACCATCTTACTAAAAATTTACACCTTGGGGGTCCCATCCCATATACTGCAAATCAAAATCTCTGTGAGATGCAGCCTTGAAATCTATATTTTAATATACTGGAATTTGAGATCCACTGCTGAACTTTATTCAGTCTTAACTACTATCTGTTTTTATTAGTTTGAATAGCAGTTTAGGGTGACAGATGTCCTTGAAATCTTTCACTTAGTATTCTAGGTATACCTTACACATTCTTTCCAGTTATTTGTAGATGGCATTAAGACTTAATCTCCAACTCTGAGGATGTGGTAGTGAAGTCTAGTGATTGTCATGTTCTGAATAACACAAAAATGCCATAGTATTTACTTCTAAATAGAATGAAAACTGTTGTTTCACTTTTTGAAAAGCTGGTTGCATTTCCGAGCCTTGTTTGCTCATATAGAAATAGATGTTCCTGGGGCAGCCCCAGTGGCTCTGCGGTTTAGTGCCGCCTTTGGCCCAGGGCCTGATCCTGGAGACCCTGGATTGAGTCCCACGTCGGGCTCCTTGCATGGAGCCTGTTTCTCCCTCTGCCTGTGTCTCTGCCTCTCTCTCTCTCTGTCTCTAATAAGTAAGTAAAACAAATATATATATAAGATATATATATATATATTCCTTCTGTTTTTCCTCTAATATCCAAGTTCCTTTTCTAAATGGAAGTACAATGTAATTGCTTAATTTCTAGCTGAGACAGGTACATATTGCTACATATTTTGACCCATTTCCCAGAGTACTCTCCTAGGGCTCCCATCTTTCTCAGCCTGGAGGTTCTAGCCTTCTCACCCTTAAGATTTAGCTTCTGAAGTTACAGAGGATGCCAAGTAGGGATTATCTTGCCTTTTAAATATTGAAGATTCTGTCAGGGAAAAAGGTCAGTATCTTGCAGTATGTTATATTATTTATCTTAAATTAATGTTTAATCTAGGAGTTGGCACAATTTTTCTTAAAAAGCTGAATAATATTTTAGTCCTGTAGGTCCCACAATCATTGTCACAATTAAAAGAGAAAAAAGTAGGGACTGTTGAGTGTCTGCCTTCAGCTCAGGGCATGGTCCCAGAGCCTCAGGATCAAGTCCCACAACAGGCTCCCCTTAAGGAGCCTGCTTCTCTCTATATCTGTGTCTCTGCCTCTCTCTTTGTGTTTCTCATTAATAAATAAATAAAATCTTAAAAAAAAAATAGCCATAGGTAATACTTAAATGCTTGACTGTCGCTGTGTTCTGATAAAACTTTATTTTTTTTGTCTTTTTTTTTTAAATTTTTATTTATTTATGATAGAGACAGAGACATAGGCAGAGGGAGAAGCAGGCTCCATTCACCGGGAGCCCGACGTGGGATTTGATCCCGGGTCTCCAGGATCGTGCCCTGGGCCAAAGGCAGGCGCTAAACCGCTGCGCCACCCAGGGATCCCCTGATAAAACTTTAATGATGCAAACATGCACCAAGCATGTTGTAATTTGCTGATCTTTGGATTCTAGTCTGACATTATTAGCATCCAATCAAGTTAATACACCTCCATTTCATATTTGCCTTTGGTTAAGCACTGGATGAAAGAACTTTGCTCAGGCATAAATGTATTATAACCCTGCCCCCAAACTCAAAATCTCAATAGTATCCATTTCTTTGAAATTTTATAAGACTTGCTTCATTAATGCTAACTTTAATTTCTTAAAGTATCATTTAAAATCATTTTTCTCTCACTTATCCATAAATACCTTTCCTCAAAGAGATTTTTTTTTTTTTAAGTACTGAGCCCCCTTTTTTGGTAATATGTAGAGAGCATAAAGGGCACCAGACCACATAAACAGCTTTTGCTTCCATTACTCTCTTGAGCCAAATAGCATCTATGAGACTATCTTTTACTAGTATAGATATTATCTTCCTTTGTGCACTTGAATAATCACCAATTTAATACTAAAATTCTGACTTCCAAGTTTTATGCATGGCTCTATTCTTCTTTGGATATATTGCCAACCACAAATCACGTGTTTTTTTTTTCTCTCAATCTTAGGCTTACATGCACCATACTACTGGAAAAAAAAAAAAAAAAAAAACCTTCTTATCCTAAAACATACAAACTTCATTGTAGGGCAGGATAACAAAAATTCATGTGGATTTTTAAGATAAAAGTTTTTTTTTTTTAAAGATTTTGTTTATTCATGAGATAGGCAGAGACACAGGCAGAGGGAGAAGCAGGCTCCCTGCTGGGAACCCAATGTGGGACTAGATCCCAGGATCCAGGGGGGTCTGAGCTGAAGGCAGAGACACTCAACTGCTGAGCCACCCAGGCGTCCCAAGATAAAAGATTTTAAAGAAATTTTGTGTTGTAGCACTTTGCATATAGGTATGGAAAATGCAGTTTTGGAAAATCATAACCACCATCATCATTGCTCTGATGCTGGGTAGGGTGTTTATAATCACTTTGCTTTTCTACTTGTGTATTACTTCAGTTTGGAAAGAACTATGTGGAGAAATTAAAAGGCTCAAGTGAAATTACCCCCCCCCCCTCCCCAAATACATTGGAAGATAATATAAATTGCAGTTTTTAAGGAGAGTTAGACATAACAGTATGCTCCTGTTATGTAGGGGCAAATCGGCGCTGCATTCAGTTCTTAAGCACATCCTTTTGGCTGGAATCTAAAGATTTATTGCCTGCTATACCATACCATGCTTTCTATAAAACCTCTTTTACTTAGTTTTGGATCCTATTTATGAACGTCAGTTTATTCTTAGCCCCTTACTAAAATATCTATATCTTAATCTTGCTTCTCACTTCTTTTTTGCTAAGTGGTCTATGGTCTAGAAAAATCTTTTTCACAGGATGTAGACTCTAATCCCTAGTCAGAAAGCTCCTGTCTCTGAAAATGTCTTCCCTCTTAACAGCTGATTCAGTTTTCTCTTGTCTCTAAAGTCTTAGGCTAGTATGCCTTGATACTTGTGTTTTTTCATTGTTAAGCCCTCTAAAAAAAAAACATAGGCTAGGCCAAAAGCTGTCTGATCCCACCTGTCAGACTGATGGACGATGCACTGTTTATTTAGAGGTAAGAGCTTAACTAATTGGGTGCTTGTCAATTTTATAGATTTAAGCATAGATCATCTTGCTTAATATATGCAGGGCTGCCTGGGTGGGTCAGTCAGTTATGCATCTGCCTTCGGCTGAGGTCCTGAGTCCTGGGATTGAGACCCACGTGGAACTCCCCTGCTCAGTGGAGAGTCTGCTTTCTCCGTCTCCCTCTGCTGCTCCCCCTGCTTGTGCATATTCTCTCTCGCTCTCTCTGTCACATAAATAAATAAAATCTTAAAAAGAATATATGCAAATAAATGTCAGGGCATCTAACCCAGGCTTAATGGATTATTCTAGGATTCATTTTAGTCTATAAAATTGGCCTTTTCTTCATGATTGCCAACATATTGAAGTTTCTATGGGAATCTCAGCTCTACTAAGGATGCATAAATATGACATTCTTTTTATATATTATTGTTTCTTATCTGTATTGTCCTGTAAACCTGATTTAAAAAAAAAAAAAGAGTTACATCTGAAAAGTGCAAATTTTGGCCTCAGTTTAAGATTTCCTTTTCTCTCTTTTCTTTTCAACATTTATTTATTAATGAAGGACACAAGAGGCAGAGAAACATAGAGGGAGAAGCCTTTGCTTCTTGATCCCAGGACTGTGGGATCATGACCTGAGCCACAGGCAGATGCTCAAACACAGAGTCACCTAGGTGCCCCATGTTTAAGATTTTCTTAAAAACTTGTGAAAATTTTTCTTTGTATGAGTGTTTTGGAGTTTTTTATTTCTCCCCCTTCCCCAAGAGGGTCACAGGACCCAGTCTTTAGTCATTATCATGGCTTTGACTTATTACTGTGAAAAGATACAAAGCAGAGTCAACCAAGGGAAACGCTATGCAGAGCAAAGCCTGGAGGAAATCAGGTGCAGGCTTCCAAGAGTCTTCTCCTGGTAGAGTCACGCAAGACATACTTGATTTCTTCAAGAATGAATTGTGACAATATTTGTGAAAGGTTGACTTATAAAGGAGGCTTATTGGCGATTTAGTACCCAAGATTTTTATTGGATTTGGCTTGTTAAATGGGTACCTCTACCTACCATGTACCAAAAATCTGGATTTCCAATAGGAAAGCATGTTAAGCATAACCCATATTGTATGCACAAACAGCTTAGGCACAGTGAGCAACTGTTAGCTCTTGTGGGAACTTTCCAGAAATCTAGCTTCCCACTTGTCAGCCAAAAACCAACTGTGCAAACAGGCAGGCAGGCTTTTCCAAGGATAACAGTCTTAGGCCTGCTGTGTTAACTTTTATGCCCACTGAGTTTATCTTGACTGATTTCTTTTTGATTGTGTTTATCCTTAAAATGTTTACTGAAGAATATTTTGCCTGCTGTATTAAAGTTTAGGGTGTTTTATATAAACACATGTCATACAGCAAGATTAAAACAAGTAGATAAAGAAGTCATCAAGCAGTAGCCTTGTTGAGAAATTGCCTCTGTTTATACCTACACTGTGTGCCATGTTTTTCAGTAATCCTTTGCTGTCTTTTGTCACATCACTAGCTTTTTTAGGTCTTTGAATCTGCTTCTAGGTTCCCTTACAAACTGGCCCTTACCCAAGGTTAGATAACCTTGGCTGTTGCCTGTTTTTGTGCCATACTCTTCATTCCAAACTCATAGTGCTTGTTGATATTGTATAAGGCAAAGTTAGAGTCCCTACCTTTCACTTCTAGCGTAGGAGACTTCCAGATCAACTTCTTATTAATTCCTAGTGCTACGTAGATCTGCTGACCGTTTCCACTTGGATGTCAGAGTTATCTTCTGTCTCAGTTCACTTTTCTTACCTACTTAGCTTCCCTTGTTGACTGAAATAGTTAATTCTTAATCATTTCTGCTGATAACTGTTGTAGTTTGAACCCGTAACTGATTGCTAGACCATTCAACCATTTCTGTGACTCTCCCCCACTTTTTGCTCATTGCGATGTAACCTTCATACCATTACCAGTGTAGTTTTTTTTTTTTAACATTGAATTATGGTACCTTTTTGATGAAAAATTAAAATGTGGAATGAAATTGAAATACTAACATAACAATCAGACATCTGTTGTGAACATTTTTGTATCCTTAATCAGTGTTTTGAAGGTCTGTATTTTTATACTTTGGCTTTTCTTAAGACAATAAACACTGTCACCCTGATGGTCTTTGAAATGTGTGGATTATTCATAAAATTCATGAAATACTTTTAAGCAATTCTTAGAGTTGCTTGAGACTGTTTTCATTGTCTTGAAAGAGAGTAGTACATTCTGGAAGACTTAACTCTCAATATTGTTTTAGTTGAAATATTGGCAAAACTTTAAAAATCAAGTTGCAGAGGCTGTTGAAGAAATTGAAAAATAATTGCAAAGTCATATTGAATATTTATGACTTTAGTTCTTTTTCTATATCCGTGAATTTTTGTGCCTTTTTTCTTTATGTTGTGTTTCTGTCTTTAATAAAACTCTTATTTAAAGAAAAAGTCGTTAGAAATGATATTGATGAGATTTTGCTCATCTAATTATACAAAACATTTTTCCATAGGCTATCGGCCATGTAAGCTATATGCTCTTTAAGCCACATATTTAGTAGGCTCACAAATACTTGATATGTAAGAAATTGTGTGTGTGTGTGTGTGTATGTACACATATACGTGTTTGTATACACACGCACATACAAGATGCTTAAGTAAAATGATGATTTAGGGATAGAAGCCAGTTGAAATGAAACATGAAATACAACTTATAACTCACTTTGGTCTTTATTTCTTTTAAGGGACCAGTTACTCTCCACAAGAAAATTCACACAACCACAGTGCTCTTCATAGTTCAAATTCACATTCTTCTAATCCAAGCAATAATCCAAGCAAAACTTCAGATACAGTAAGTATATAAACATGCCCAATTTTGTTTTGAGGGGACATTTCATGTGTATGTGTGTATGTTTAATTTATTACCCTCCCCTCTTCAAAAAAAAAAAAAAAAAAAAAACTCCTCCAACAAGTATGTTAAATCTAATGTCTTTTTTTTTCTATTTTAATCAAGATTGACGTTTTTTAAAATGTATTTGAGGTAATGAGCTAATCGTATTAGAACTGAGAATAATCAGGAGATACCATTTGTATTATTTCATCACTTCCTATATAAAGCAAGGTTTGCCATTGCAATACCTGAGATATAAAGAACTGTAGATTATGAAACTTCTGAGTTAAAGTGGTTTACCTTGAGCTTGTTCTCGTTCTCTAACTACAATATAAACTTTAAACAACTATTCAGAACATTTGTGTATTACACACCTGACTAAACACTAGTGATATAAAGATTTCTGTCCTCAAGGGAATGAAAAGAATTTTATATATTTCTAAACTAAAGTAACTCAGCTTGGAATTTTTTATTTTTCAAGTCAGGGTTCAAATGAAAATTTTTCATGCATTAATTCAACAAACATTTAATAAAATAACATTTCGATTTGCCAAGCATATGCTAGGTTGTAGATAGTAGTAGAAAATGTGGCCCATCTTAAAGGAACTTTTGGACCTGTGGTGAAAATTAAAACAGTGCATGTTAAAGTGGGCTTGGGAGCACTCAAAAGGGGAACACTCAGTTTGGATGAGAAGAAGGTATGGGTGCAAGTAACACTCCCCAGCAGATTGAATATAACAGCCAGTTGAAGAGGTCTGGAATTTTGTTGTATGCAAAGGGAACAGCATCTATAAAGACACAGAAGTGTGAAATGGCATAGCATATTTGGAGAACTGCACGTATTTTGAAAGTGTGAAAGAATGGCGCAAGAGCTCAGATTACAGAGATAAGTGGGAGCTAGATCATAAAAATTGTATATTACCAAGAAATATGAATTTTATATAAAGGCAGTGGAGAGCTATTGAATAATATAAATGGTGAAGTAACCTCGTACTTGGAATTTAAAAAATTCTATCAGATGGTAGCGTGGAAAATACAGAAAGGAAAGAACAACTAGAAGGCTATAAAAGTGTAGGTTGAATCCAACAGATTTTGCCTTGGATATTTGGGTGATCATCCTACCTTAATCAGATTTGAAAGGTCTTTGAGACTGATTATTTCTGACCCCTTCTTGAAACATTGTGGGTAGTACATTTCCAAAGAAATTCAAAACATAAATGATAGATAGCATTTTCATGAAGATAAATTTAGAATAATTTTAAATACTGTAACAGAGTCTAGGTAGGAAAACAAAACATGTTAGTTATTTTAGCACAGAAAATTTGACAACACAGAAAATTTTACATGCAGGATTGGTTAAGCACATACTGCCTGTTATTGAGGAGTGGAGAAACCAAAAAGGAACACTGAGGTAACACACATACAGTATATATATATTTACCCTGAGAGCTGAAGTATGGTAGGAAGAGGATGTAGTTATTAGAACCTAATGGCTTAAAGGAGGGGCCCTGCAGAACTGGTGATATAGTACCTGCAAGCGGTGTGATGAAGCTGGTTCTGGCTTGGGTCAGATAACAGAGAACTGGAAACTGGAGCTGTGGCTGCTAGGTGTCTCCTTGTCCTGCCTCTCAGTGTGAATTCCAGTGCCTCCTATGGGCAGAATCTAACAGGAAGCTAGCTGACTAAACAGCATTATTTGCAGTATCCCAGTCCTAGTAGCATCACAGTAGAGAAGGGGGTGGTGTTGAGGCTGAGACAGCAGCTTAGTAAACCTTAATAGTTGTTGTCATCAAACTACTTGTAATGAGTTATTTCCAATAAAGTATATATTCAGGATTTTAGAATGAATCTAATTTCGTGGAAAGTGGCCTTGTTAATTTGCAAAGTAACAAACTCTAAAGTGCCACTTATCATTACAATTTCAATTTGGTAGTTCTTTGCTGATAGTTACAGTGGCAGGCCACTTGGACATTGTTTTGGCTTTTTAAAAAATCATAATTCAGAGAAAACTAATTCTGCTTGTTTTGATTTCTAAGACATGGGCTAAATGTAGTGAAATCAGAAAGAATAAATAATGGGCATGTAAGCTTGATGGACCCAAATCATAAACGGTGTCAGGGGATTTCATTTTATGGGTGGAAGCTGAAGACTGTTACCTGAATGGATTAAGTGTTACGTGTTTTCAGAATCAGGATTTCCCTTTCTATAAATTTCAAGTATAGGTATATAATCTCCGAGTAATGGTCTTTTTCATTATAATGCACCCAGTGCTGTGAGCATAACACCTAAATTATTTATAAATTACAAATTTAATCTTATCTGAGATGTTAGCTTTTGAATCTTTCTGCAGGTTACTGTAAACTCACTTTGTCTTTAAATCACTTTTAATGGAAGTTTTTGAGTAAAAATTTTAAAACATAAAATTAGTTTTTATCTAATATTTTCATAATGAAAGAATAAAATAACAGATGAATAACGTAGGTCAAGACATTATTTTAACCTAGGTTTAAGAAGTTATGGAATAACTTTTTTTAAAAATAGTTCTTTTTTCTCTTTGAAGTTTTCAGACTTTAAATCCAACTTTGAAAATCAGTAACAATATTATCTAGTTATCTACATAGACATTTGGTTGTATGAATGATTTATATGTATCAAACGTTGATGATGGTCTAGTAGAAGTTAACCTTATTTTTTCAGTATTAGATTAAGATACTCACATGTAGTTCCCTAAGTCCTGTGATGAACATTTATTGTGATTTAACATAGAACCTAGCCTATGATAAACTATTTAGGAAAAACTTTTTTGAATGTCTCTTCCTTCCTAATATAAATCATAATAAGACTTACAGATCACATGTAGCTTGTTATAGATTAGTTATGCATATTTGTGATTTTTAAGACGCCTCCGAATTGCTTCATTTAGAAAAAAAAATTATTCACATTTAAAGAGTTAATTGATATCTTCCCTTCTACATATCTACCAATTTTGATTTGCTGGGAAGTTCTTTAAATTCAATCACAGATGACTTTGCATTTATATTCCAGCACCACTTGTTATCCCTTAAATATCTTCTGCATTTTTTGGAGCTTTTCAAATTGAGGCTCTCAAGATCTACTTTCTGTAACCAGTCTTTGCCTGAAGATATTCTACTTAATTTTTTAAAATATATAAATTTATCAGAAAACTCTTAGGCCCCATGAATTTCTTTGTTATAGTAAATGCCTTTCCTTGATGTTGTAGATGTTATTCAGTGAACCATTCCTTATTAACAATTCATCAGTTAATTTCTAGGATTAACTATTTTTTTTTCCATCTTTTCACTTGGGGAAGAAGTAGTAGGATTCTGTATTTTAAGGGAGAGTGCAGAAAGGGATATACACTTTTTTAAGAGGAGAAAAACATGGTTAAAAGACATTTTGAATTGAAGGAGAGCAGATGGGTGCCTCTTTATTTGTTTAGTACATTCTTTCAGAGCAGTCCTTTTCATCCCTTTTGGTCTCAAGACCTCTGTCTCTACAGTCATGAAAACTGAGAGCTGTTGTTTATCTTCTACCAATATTTACCATATTAAAAATTAAAGCTTGATAAATGAGTCACTTGGGTGACTCAATCAAACATCTGCCGTAGGCTCAGGTCAGGATCCTAGGGTCCTGGCATAGAGCTCAATGTCATACTATTCAGTGGGGAGCCTGCTTCTCCCGCCGCTCCTCACCCTTGCCTAAGAGTGCCTGCCATGTCCCCCAACTCAAAATCTTTATTTAAAAAACTTGATAACTATGAAAAATAATTCTAAAATCAGTTGATTGTAAACCCTTTAATGTTAGCTTATGTAATGTTTTTATGAAAAATAATTATAAAATTAAAAAAATAGATCTTGAGTATCTCTTTAATGCCTCTCTTAAGAGGAAACTTCAGATGTGCTCTGCATTCAATCTTCCATGATAACATACTTTTCTACAGCATCTGGGAAAACTCCACTGTTTTTGTGGTAGAATGAGGAAGAAAAAGACCATCATATTAGTGTTATTATGAAAATAGTTTTGATCTTTTGAAATGATTTTGGGGTCCCTCAAGGGTTCCTGGACAACACAAGGAAAACTCCTGCCTTAGTATATCAAGCCTAAGCCAGCAAATTTGAAGTGTTTGCAGACCTTTTTGAAGTTTAGTTCTTCGCTTGTTGGTTTTTTTTTTTAATTTTTTAATTTTATTTATTTATTCATGAGACACACGGGGGGGAGGGGCAAAGACACAGGCAGAGGGAGAAGTAAGATCACGCCCTGGACCGAAGGCAGGTGTTAAACCGCTGAGCCACCCAGGGGATCCCTAGTTCTTGGTTTTAGATACTCTTTTTTTTTTTTAATCAAATTTAACAACTTTAAGATCTAATGTTTAATATGGTGATGGTAACTGGTAACACTATATTGTGTAATTGAAATTTGCTGAGATGAAGACTTAAATGTTTTCATAAAATCTGTTAGGTGATGATGTGTTAATAAACCAGATGGGTGGAATCCTTTCACAGTGTCAAATCATCACAGCATACACTAAATATCTTCCAGTTTTGTCAATCATACTTCAATAAGGTTGAAAATACACAATGAAGAAAAGCATTGTAACACCTATTGCACAACAGTATTTAAATATTTCCCATTACTAAAAGGTTTCCCCCCCACAACCTTTTTTTTTTTTTTTTGAGTATGGAAGTGGGGTGGAGAAGATAAACTAGAGTTATTAGTATGTTGTTGTAATGCTGTACGCTGAAACACATTTTGTTAAGTAAGACATTAAGTTATACTGAGCTAAGATTTGGTGGGCAGAATCCACACAGTGTCATAGACTCCTATTCTTCAAGGTTCTGGCCTGTAAACTTTTAACTGTCCTGGAGTTAACCTGGGTGTAAATTAACTGTCATTAAATAATATACCATTTACTTGAGCTGGAAAAAAAAATACCCTTTTTTCTTAAAGTGAGACTTTGACAAGGAAAAAAGTATGTTGATATAATTTTTTTTTTTTTTTGATGCATGCTCCTTATCCCCTGCAGAACAGGTAACAATTCACAAAGCCATCGCTTTGAAGAGCAGTGGTGTAGATCACTCTGCCCTGCTCTGATGTCCTCTCATCCACCTGTCTCAAATCTTATCTACCTCTCCAACCAGACTAGTTATCATAATCAATCTCATGTAACCACCTTCCAAGCAACCCAAATCTTCCAGATACATGCATAGAAGTATTCAGTTTGGGGCAGCCCAGGTGGCTCAGCGGTTTAGCGCCACTTTCAGTCCAGGGCCTGATCCTGGAGACCCGGGATCGAGTTCCACGTTGGCTCCCTGCATGGAGCCTGCTTCTCCTTCTGCCTATGTCTCTGCCTCTCTCTCTCTCTCTCTCTCTCATAAGTAAATAAAATCTTTAAAAAAAGTATTCAGTTTGTATAATAATTTAGGTACAGGGAGTAGTAAGTGGTGAAAAAGCTTTTAGAACTTGGCCTTCTGTGATTGGGTTTCTGCAACTTGGTTGTAGCCTACCTTTGGAAACTAGAAGGATTGAGAATTAACTTTCTGTATGAGAGGTTTGGAGGCACAGGGCTGATTGCCAATAGCTTCATTATTTTGAGGCATAATCCCAAGAGCATAAGTGTGACAGAATCTGCAATATTTTTTCATCTCTTAAAATTATTGCAGCATTTTGAGAATTGGTATTGATTTGGTGGCAATAATGGGCATCCTGAAACTTAAGTTTTTATCCTTTTTTCTGTCACCAATTAGTTTTATGGCGTATGGATAACTCTTACGACTATCTCTAGGCTTGTTGCCTACTTGGCAAAATTAAAGCTGAGTCAGCAGGGCATGAAGGTTCATTCTTTTCCTCAAGCTTTAAGATTGGGTCACTGTCCACTGGTGAACCAGAATTGTAGACTACCAACGTATAACATTTCATTAATCTCAAAGCTCCTTTGAGGAAATAGTCCAGAAATTCATCTAGAAGTAACTTGGGATTCTTCCAGATTCCTGGGGCCAGTGCACTTCTTTAAATTTTACACTTTTTAGATCAGTAGCATGGAAATTGGCCCTCCTTTCAGATTTCTCTAATTTCTTTATAATTTTACTATACCAGTAAAATACCTAAAGAGAATGTATCTGAGAGTTTTTGAAAGGCTAGTTTTTGTTACAGGGATATGAGTGATGCTGCTGACCTCATATATTATGTGAGACAAGGTTTAGCTTGCCCAATCTCATGGATTTTGAAGGTGAAGCAAATATATGGCTTTTAATTAGCTCTGTGTTTATAGTTCTATTTTTAAATTCTGTGGGTTTTTTTTTTCTTCACTAAGTAACAGTGAATACAGACCAATTGTTCTTGGTTACTAATATATATGAGTATTATTGTGCATGAGTTTAAAATTGATACGCCATCATGTCATGAAATCAGTTAAGTATGGGTTTTCTAATCTCCACCCCCCCCCCCATGTGACAGGATTTCAGCAATTAAAATTATGTAATGGGGAACTTTGGTAATGCTTTTCCAAAGTCAAGATGTTAATTTTGCATTTCTCATTCTGTGCTTAATAAACTAATGTATATGAATCTGTTTTAATTTCGTATTTTACTGGATTTTCCATTGTTATTTTTGAAGGTTTTCATAGACTAAAGTCTCCTAAGAGATATAGATAGATATCTACACACACACACACATAGATAGATATCTACACACACACACACACACACACACACACACAATTACATTTTATATCAGGGTACATTTTTTTTATGGTCTTTTCCCTTATATGTGCTTTGAAAACCATTGACTGTTGAAGTTTCATAATAAGTGGTTAAATAGTATTAATATTTTCTAATTTTTAAAAATGTATTTTTAAGCCTTATGATTCTGCAGATGACTGGTCTGAGCATATTAGCTCTTCTGGGAAAAAATACTACTACAATTGTCGAACCGAAGTTTCACAATGGGAAAAACCAAAAGAGTGGCTTGAAAGGTATTTGCTCTTACTCATTAAAAAATACTTATTATTCTTGACTACAGCTTAACATCTTAGAACTTTCTCAGCTTAGGTTTCTTAGTGAAACTCCTCATTCCCCCCTTTAATTGCAATAGTTGGCCCATTATGTTTTCTATAATTTCTCTTTGCTTAAAAAAAAAAAAAAGAAAGAAAGAAAAAACTTGGATAAGTCACTGTCCACAAGGACCTTGTAAACCATCAGTATATTTAAGATTTTATATCAACCTATATTATCATTTATAATGAACATTTTCATAATTTGAAGTATATTAATGTTTCCTTCATATGTGTAGAATTAATATTGGGGAGTTTTGGTTGTAGGGTTTAATGGTGTTATAAACAATTGCTATAATGCCATCACTGAGAAACATTAATGTTCTGTTAGCTATGTTTCATCTCCCATACCAGTTGATATTATGGCTATGTTCAGTTCTTTTATTTTCCATATAACATTCTGTTGAGCATTTGGTCAGAAGTGTCATATGTAAACTCATTGTACCTGATGTAATTTTTATGAGTTTATCTATGTTTTATTTTTAGAGAACAGAGACAAAAAGAAGCAAACAAGATGGCGGTTAACAGCTTCCCAAAAGATAGGGATTACAGAAGGGAGGTGATGCAAGCAACAGCTACTAGTGGGTTTGCCAGTGGAAGTAAGTATTAATTTTTTTTTTCTTTGAAACAACATGATGTTTAATTCACTCCTATAGTCTGTATGTTTATATCCATATGCATAGCTGTTTACATATGTAAACTAAAATAATATAAATGTATAGTTTCTTTTATGTTAGATCTGTCTTCCTAACCTCCACCATTTTGTTTCCTGAAAAGGAAAAGAGTTCATGGAGGATTAGTACACGTATGTTATTCTTCACTACTCATACTGGCTATGATGCAGTTGAATTGGTGGAAAACAAAATCTCATATTGTGGATTGACTCTTAAAACAGGAGTTGTTTGGGTTTTTTTTCCCCCCTTTGCTGAATTGTGTCCTGTTAAACTGGACAGTGAAACTTCTTCCAAAACTCATTGAATGTTTGAATCTAACAATTGAATTGTAGCCACACACAGATGGTAACATTAAAGTGTCTCTTGGTGTTTTGTGTTTATCAGTGAGAAACTTTTTTACCTTTTATCTGGGAACTGATTACATCATCATAGATGTGAATAGCATCTCTATACTGTGAGCATACCTTAAAGTTTTTTGAGGTCACATTTTGTCTAAGTGGGACAATATGAGTAATATGCATTTATTTCTTAATTCAAATTAAATTTGAATTTGAAGCTTTTAGTAAAGGTCCTCTATTCCCAGTGGCTTCCTTTTGCCCAGAATAGAATTTAAATGCCACCATAGACTTCTTAGGCTTTTTACTAGATTTTGAAATTTGGAAGAATTTTTAAGATGTGTTCAGGGAATTCTTGGACATCTTCTTCCTGTAACTTACATAGAAGGTTGTATTTGGTCTTAGCAAGACAGTACTGCTTTTTTGATGGGAAAAGTTTTAAGATGAAGCAGATAGTAAAGTAACATAATTCTTCACTGAATTTTTAAGATATGTTCCTTTGAACATTTAATTTTTTTGTACTAGTGAAATTGTACTTAATTCTTACAAAACAATGATTTAGTGTACTGAAGTAAGGAAATTAAAACTATTTTTGAGACAGAAGACTTGGGTCCTGGTTCCATTTTACTTAATATCTTGAATAACTGTTACTTCTTGCAAACAATCAGAAATAAGGTAAAGGTTTTCCTCTCCAGGTTTAAAAAAAAAAAAAAAACCGCACCCAGCTTGTAGTAGTTCTGTCTGAACAAACTGCAGAAGGATATTGAGAAGATATGGTGGAGGAGTGGCAAATGGTTGTAAAAAAATAGTCACTTTTTTTTTTTTTTTTTTTTTTTTTTTTTTTTAAGATTTTGGGCCAGGCCTCTCACTTAGTGGGTGATAGTTCCCAGAGAGGGAAAAAAAATAGCCTAGTGCGTCAGCTTTATTCTTTCCAGAATACCCTATCATTTTAAGTCTCTTCTCCTCTCTTGAAGTAAATGGAAGTAAATAAAGATCTGATGGAAGTATTGATGAAAGTGAAAGTAGTGTTTTTTGTCTTTCTAATAAACCATCTTTAAGGAAATAAAATCAGAATTGTGTTTTTAAATTGTGTGCATCTTTTTCTTTCACAAATGAAGGAGTTCCTTCTCTTTTTTCTTTGTAATTTCAAAAGTGAAGCATGTTTGTTACTAAAAAATAAAAAGGGGATTTTTTTAATTTCATGAGCCAAGAACATTTGGGGACATACACTTTTTTCTGCGTGTATATAAATGTGTATTAAAACTACATATGTGTGTGTTTTACATAATAAATGGCATTATGTTACTATTTTTAACCTTTTTTTGTTCATTAATATTTTGAGGAAATATTTCTGTGTCAGTTTAGAAATCCCTGTGTGTTAAAATTACATGGTTTTCCTTTTTCTTTTTTTTCTTTTCTTTTTTTTTTTTTTGATGTGCCCTCATTTATAGGTAATCATCTGTGGATACTTGGGTGGTTTTTATCCTTTTCCTACTGTCAGCAGTGCTGTGATGTCTATCTTTGCCCATTACTTCCTTAGTCACATTCCTAAAAGTGCAAATGAGGAGTCAGTAGGTCTCTGTGTGTGTTGAAGTACAGTTATGTGTCTCACTTTTTCAGTTTTAAGTGATAATTAGAAAAAAAAAACAAACCTTAGCTATATTTCTTTTTATTTTTCCTTAATTGGTCAACTGAGTTATACCTAAGTGTGGTAGTAATGAAGTCATTAAGTCATTTAAGTGCTTAACTTTTTCTGTCCAAAAAGTATTGGCAGAATTTTCCCATGTGTCCAGCACATTGGTGTTCATGTTGGGTAAGACCTAAAGCTTTGCAGTTTGAACTGCCAATACAAGGTATGCGTGTTGGTGGGGGTGGGCAGATTGAAAGATTTTATATGAAAGGAGAAAAAGGTAGAAAATCAATTTATTTTATGCACTACAGCAAATAATGTTATCTAGAACTTGACCTTGAAAACTTTATGGATAAAATTTTTAATTTGGTTTTACTGCTACTAGATTATTTTCATTGTCTTTAATCTGTGCCTTACAGAATTATTGCTCTATACTTAGAGAAACCTTAACTTGGTGTTTCTCAACTGTAGCACCAATGACATTTTGGGTTAGGTGATTCTTTGTTGTGGATTGCTGTCCTGTGTCTTAGGACATAGAGTACTGTACCTGGCCTCTACATGCTAGATGCCAGTAGCACACCTCCTCTCTTCCAAGTTGTGATAACCAAGAATGTCTCCTTATATTTGCCAAATGTCTTTGTTGTGGAGGCGGTGTGCAAGTAAAGTCACCATGTTAACTGTTTCGTCTAGAGTTGTGAATCATAGAAAGCTGTTGTAGCTACAGCTTCCTTAGTTCCTATAATGCTGCTGCCACTGTAAAGCTTACAAGTGTCTGAAGAAGTATCAACTTTAATTTTCATCTGAATACATTTGCTTGATACTCTTTGACTCTAGTCTTACAGAAGTGAGATTTTTTTCTTGGTGTCCAGGAAATAAAAGTTATTGGTAATCAAGTGACAGGATTGGTGGGAATTGGGTATGGTATTATTTCTGTTTTATTCCTAAACGTTTCTGTTGTAGCAGTATTCTTTTCAGGAAGAAATTGTAGAATAAAATTTAAGTTCCTTGTGCATGCAAATGGATAGTTTACTGATGAGTTAATATCATGCAACAGATGTTTGTATTTTGCTGTGATTAGCTCAATCTGTTCACCTTTTTCTGTTAAGGCTAATATATGTGTAACTTACAACACTGAATTTCATTTATTAAGTCAAAGACTTTGTGTTTTGATATAACTAAAGCTTTTTGGCAGTAGCCAGTACATTCTGTTTAGTATAACATGTAGGAGTTGTACGCTGAAGGTTTGGAAACTGACTTGTAGTTTAAGCATACTTCCTTCTTTGTGCTGTCTTGGTTTCTAGATTCAGAGGAACCATGAATTGGGAAAAAAAAACCTAAAATACTCAATGGGGAGGGCATCTTTTGGTAATATTATTATTACATATGTGCTTGAATCTTAAGATATTTCTCTACTTGAAAGTTGTTTTAAGTTTCAGTTATTGATTAGACTTATAATTTTGGTTAGAGATTTTTTGATAAATTTTATCAAGATTGGAATTTTCCTTATTTTTTTGTGGAAGCAGAAGTATTTCTGAGGTTTAAATGTTTTGTGACCAAATTGGAAGAGGATGTTTTTAATATAACTGGTAATAGCAAGTAGATTTTTCTGACTATGCTGCTGGATGTAGGCCTTCTCTGTTTTCAGATAGCATTATCTATAACTTGAGCTTATTACTAACTTGTATTGTTAGCATTTTCAAAAATATGAACTGATTTAATTACTGATTGCACAGTTCATCATAAATTCAGCCGTCCCATTTAAAGCCCTAGCACAAACTACTTTAGAGACCACTAATTAGCTACTTCAGTATTCAGAAAAATCAGGCTAATAAAGCTAATATTCCTTTGCAGTTGAACCACTGTGGATAATTCAATTATTAGAACCCATGGCCCATATTTTAAAAGAATGGACCATTTGCTTTTTATATTTTTAAAATACTTTAAAATTTTTCATTTGAGTGAAACGTTAAAACTCCATATATGGACTGTTTGTTTTTTTTTTTTTTCCCAGTGTTTTGTTTGAATTGTGGTGTGGTTCTAAAGAATCCCCAAAAGCTCATAGCTCATTTGAAATCTGACTATAGATTACTTAGAGTTGAGGCTAAATATCCTCTTTCAGTATTTGCTGGTGGTAAAACTGCAGATACTAACTGGGCTTGCAGTTTTATAACAAGATATAAGTATGTTGCTAAATTAGCTGATGTTATAGACAGGATTCTAACGTAATCTTTTTTCTTCCCCCTTCTGTCATTCCAACATCTCTTTTTTCGAACTGTGAACTAAAGTGGAAGACAAGCATTCCAGTGATGCCAGTAGTTTGCTCCCACAGAATATTTTGTCTCAAACAAGCAGACACAATGACAGAGACTACAGACTGCCAAGAGCAGAGACTCACAGTAGTTCTACGCCAGTACAGCACCCCATCAAACCAGTGGTTCATCCAACTGCTACCCCAAGCACTCTTCCTTCTAGTCCATTTACGCTACAGTCTGATCACCAGCCAAAGAAATCATTTGATGCTAATGGAGCATCTACTTTATCAAAACTGCCTACACCCACATCTTCTGTCCCTGCACAGAAAACAGAAAGAAAAGGTATGCCATTATTACTAGATGCTGCACGTTGAACTGTAGATTGAGTTTTTTTTATTATATTACAGTATCTCCATTAGCTTGAATAAGACTCTTAATTATAAATTCTTTTTAAAAGTCTTTTAAATGTTACTGCGTAGATTTAGGTCTAGAGTTAGCCATATTTAGCTTTTTCTTTTAATTTTAATTACTAAGCCTTAGCTGTTTTGCCTTTGACACTTCGAAGTCAAGTGCTTATTAATTTATAAGTTAGTAATGGTTTAAAGTCAAAGGACTGTCCCATCATATTTGTGTAAAAGTAATTTTTGTTTTTTGTGATAATTGTCATGATGGTTTAGTTGAGATATTGTCTCAATTTTCTGTTAATTAAAATTTGATATGAATAGAGACCTTTTAAAACCTGTTATTTCTGCACAACATGCAACTATTGGTTTCAGTTTGTGAATAAGAAAACTGTGTCCTGGGCCAGAAGACAAAGAGTCTTAAAGTCTGAATTAGAACTTAAATCTGAAGGGTAGAAGTTAACTTCAGAACTCCAATTGTGTTTATCCAGCTCAGTGCTGATAACCGTAGCATGTTAAAGGAGAAAAATTGTGGCTACAACTACTCAGGAGATAACATACAACAGAAGCAGAGTGATGAGATAATAAGTTTATTTGCACAGACCACTCACAATTCTAAACTTAACACATTATAATGTGTTTTAAGAAATGAAGGAAATTAAAAGACAATAGGCAAATAAATTATAGGCAGACCCATTAGCAGCCTAATTAGCAGATTAGCATGAGTAAATTCTGAGAAACTTTTAAACGTCCTGTGGGTTTAAGAGATGTTACAGGGAGCTAATGAGTCTTTAAGCTTTTAATCTATGGTTTGATTCATTATTTCACATTGATTTAATTTGCTTACAAAGGGTTCTCATAGATTTCTTTGCTGCTTGTTTTCTTTTATGCATGTTATTTGAATTTCTTCTGTAAGTACTCATTCCATATTTAAACCACGTACTTTGGGCCGCCCGGGTGGCTCAGCGGTTTAGCGCTGCCTTCGGCCCAGGGTGTGATCCTGGAGACCCGGGATCGAGTCCCACGTCAGACTCCCAGCATGGAGCCTGTTTCTCCCTCTGCCTGTGTCTCTGCCTCTCTCTCTCTCTCTCTCTCTCTCTCTCTGATGAATAAATAAAATCTTTAAATAAATAATAAATAAGCCACGTACTTTTATCATCTGGTGCTTAATGCATCATAAACAGATCGTCCCAAATGTTGTCAGATTCCCCTAAGATAATTTGTACCAAAATCCATATGTTGAAGTCATATTTACCCTGATGCAGAATTAAACTTGTAAAGAGAATTCTTGAGGGATGAAATCTGAATTAATGCAGTAATTGTTAATGTGGTAGTACTTTCTAAAGGATGTTAACGGTTTTTCAATTTTTATAATTTTGATTATTTAGTCACAGAAGTTCTTTTAAAAATCATTAAATCCTGTGGCCTTTTAAAAGTCTTTATCTTGGGGTGCCTGAGTGACTCAGTTAAATGTCTTTGGTTCAGGTCATGATCCCAGGGTTTTGGGATTGAGCCCTGCAACCATCTCCCTGCTCAGCAGGGAGCCTGCATGTCCCTGTCCCTCTGCCCCTCCTCCCTACTTGTGCTCTCCCTCTGTCTCTCACACCTTTTTTTTTTTTTTCTCTCACACCTTTTTAAAATCTCAAATAAATAGAATCTTTTTTTAAAAAAATATCTTTATCTCATTTCTCTCTTGTTAATTTAATTCTTAGCTCTTACCTCCTTTTTGAAATTCTTTCCATCACTGGCTTCTGGAATAATGCTATTTTTCAATATTCTAGTTCTCTTCTTGCCCCCTAAATAACCAGTATTGTTCATCCTTTTACTGTTTTCTTTTTTTCTTGCTCAGTATGTTCTCTTTTGCCAGGCAGTCTTATCTACAAAAGTGACTCCCAAATCTTTATTTCTGACTCCTACCTTTTATCTGCTTTATTTCAATAAGGACTTGTTGTGTCCCAAATGCCTCCCTTTCCCCACAGCTTATTCTCAGATTCTTGGTAAGTAACTACACTGTCCTCCCAACTGTTTCTTGTTCTTTAGAATTTGTCCTCATCTCTGTCTACTGACCTGTCAGCAGATCTTGGATTCCGCCTTCTCTATCCTTTCTCTGGTTGTCGCCACTACTATGGAAACTCCAGGCATCTCTCTTGAAAAAGCCTTCTAATAACTGTTCTGCATCCTTCCATCCACACTATTCACTGACAGTTGTTTCATTATAAAATTTAGATTGGATTGTGTTACTTCTAATACTTTTCCATTATCCACAGGATACGTCCATACTTCTTAGTGCCTGACAGTCTGCTTGCAGCCTGTTATATCCTGGGCATGTTATATCCATTCTTGTTGTGAGCTTTCGCTGAAAAAGGACATGCTCTAACATTCCATCCTGTCGAGCTCTTTAAGAGGCAGCTCCAATGCCCTTGGGTTCTCAGCGTCAGTTATGCTCTCTCAGTCTGTGTTTCCCAAACCTCTCCCTGTTATATTTATTTATTATTATAGCACCTATCATATTGTAATTTTAGTTGACTTAATTAAACTGTTTAGAGTTAGGTATTAATTACATGTTGAACTTGGTTCACCTATACTACCTTCTCCCTCCATGCTTCACCATTCCTGACAAATTTTTAAAATATCATTAAAAAATTTCTTCTAAATATTTATTTATTCATGAGAGAGCGAGAGAGGGTGGGGGGTGCACAGACACAGGCAGAGGGAGAAGCAGGCTCCATGCAGGGAGCCCGACGTGGGACTCAATCCGGGGTCTCCAGGACCACGCTCTGGGCTGAATTCTGCGCTAAACCACTGAGCCACCAGGGCTGTCCAAATACCATTAAAAATTAACTGTGTACCAGGCTTGGTGCTAAGTGTTTACTACATATTTTAGTTTATTTTTTAAGACAGTATTGCAAAGATGGTGTATCTTTTAGATAAGAAGAACCTGAACATTGCCACTGTTTAAGTACATGATGTTAGAGGCAGCTTCTCCAAAATTCATGTTATTTCCATAAAACCCTAGGGTAACGAAAGACACAAATCTATATTAATTTGAACCCCAGTAATTAAAAATTGGTAACAAATCCTAGATGATTCCATTTTAATACTACAAAGTATATTTGCTAATCACAAACTTTTTCTAAAACTTTTACATATGGTAATTTTAAACTTACAGGAAGAAACTTGGTTACCTTGCAGTTGACTATTGAAATAGGAAAAATTGTATAATTTTCCCAAGTATTCCTTGTGTATAAATGAAGACTACTATTTTCAAACTGTTCATTAGTTGGTCTAAATTTGTGAAGTGTCCATTAATTTGAAATATTTCTTTTCTCTCAGGCACATCCATGTTCTTTAAGTTAAGCCTTTTTATTGACTGTTATCAATATACTGATTTCCTTGTTTGAGTTTTCCTTAACAAATAATTTATATTAAAAGGCTGATGATTGGGTAATATCAGACTTTTGGACTCTTGGTTGTAAGTGCTAATAGTATGGCTAGGCTCTATCTGGGGGTGTCCATGGTAAGATGCTGTGTTAAATAATAGCAAGATCTTTGTCATTATGACCCACTGCTCTATCCCTAGTTCTGGAAAAAATAATAGACCATCAATACTTGTAGATGGATAAGTAACAGAGAATGGTAATGGTGTGTGTGTTAAGGGCTTGGAAAGCACTTACAGTAGTTCATGGTTTAAGAAATGTATTTGGAGAAAAAGAAGAGTATTATAATTGTTGTAAACCTAAAGATTTAGATCTGTTTAATGCCAGTGTGCCTTTTGAGAAGAAGCAACTAAATTAATTAATTTAAAGGATAAATTCAAAGTCTGTGCTTGCTTGAGAGACAGAGTGTGGAAAATCTGAAGCTCTGGTTTTGTAGGAAACAATCCTGGTGTTAGGTAGGGTGAAACAAGGTCAGGCATCTTCTTTTAGATCTGTATTTGTTGTTAGGATAACATTTGAACATCTCTTGGCATATTACTTTATTGGACAACCATATAACAGAGTGATAGAGACAATGATATACTTAAACACCTAAAACTTGGTTTTTATCAGTTGGTATCCCATTAACCATTCCTCATATATATATATGTATATATATATATTATTTATTTATTATACAGCGCAAGAGAGAGAATATGAACTGGGGGACTAACGGGGAGAGGGAGAAAGAATCTCTAGCAGACTTCCTACAGAGCATAGTGCAGAGCCTGACAAGGAGCTTGAGCCAAAACCAGGAGTTGGAAACTGGAACCTGGATGAGAAGTCATCCAGGAGCCTCTTCAGTCGCCCATAGACTGTTCTAAATTGTATCTAACTCTACCCTTTCTTCCAGATTCATGAAATGACAAAATAGGCAGGAAACCATTGCTTTGGCCAAATAACTGCCAGAGTGAGAGGAGTTTAATGACCTTAATTAATAAGTTTCTTACTTAGTAATTTTAGAGTTATGATTTATTAGCATAAACAAACTTGAAAAGTAAGGCAAAATAACCAAAGAAGCAGACCTATTCATTGAGTAATGCTAATCTGCTGAGGGCTAGTTTGCATCTAAATCCTTAATGTGGTTACTTAATTCCGCACTCAATCTAACGGGAGGGGGGATTAGTCATTAATGTGAGGTGTGAGTCACTTGGAATAAACTTTGCTTTTGTGTCTTGATGGTATGTAGACTGAGTGAAATTTAAATGAACCTGAAGATTTCAGTATGCATTAAGGCAGTACTAGCCTTTTATAAGCTAGTGTAGTAGGTCATTAACTAACTTGAGTGGGCCATGTTCAGCCCTCACTCCTTTGCTTTACTTTAAAATAATTTTTAGGATTACTAAACTCTTCATGAAAATTAGGAAAACTGGTTACAGATGTGTTAGTGACTCAAATTTTTTTTAAGATTTTAAAAAATTTATTTGACGGAGTAAAAGAGCACAAGCAGGGGAGAAACACCCCACCAAGCAGGGAGCCTGATGCAGGGATGCAGGGCTGGATCCCAGGGCTCTGGGATCATGACCTAAGCCAAAGGCAGGCATTCAACTAACTGAGCCATGCAGGCCCCCCATGATTCAAATTTTGTTGAATAACTGAATACGTTAGTAGAAGAATTTAGTCTGTATTAGTCTATAACTTTAAAATTATGCTAGTTAATCTAAGATGGCACTTTTAACAATGGGACAGGGGGAATAGCTGTGATGAAAGAATATACTATTTATAATTTGAGGGGTGGGGAAGGGCTTTTTAAATCAAGATCCAGTATGCCTTTGCCTTTTAAAAAAAAATGTTGATAAATTTAAACACAAGACATATCTCAAATTGGTAGAAAATACTTGCAACACGTATAGCAATATGTTAAGGATTCATTAAGAATACGTCAAAACAGTAGGAAAAAAGACAATCTAATAGAAAAAATAAGCAGTAGATATGAACAAGCAGTTATAGAAGAGGAAATTAAAATTGCCAGCCTTGGCTTACAGCTATAAAAGTTAACTCAAAATGGATCAAATACCTAAAGTTAGGAGCTGAAACTATAAAAACTCTAAGAAGGAAACGGGTGAAAATTTGTGTGACGTTGGATTTGGTAGTGATTTCTTAGATGTGACACAAAAAGCACAGGCAACGAAGGAAAAAGATAAAACGGACTTCATCAGTATTAAAAGCTTTTGTGCATCAGAGGGCACTCTAGAGTCAAAAGGCAACCCATACAGTAGGAGGAAATAAATTGTAAATCCTATATCCAGTAAAGGATTAATATCTAGAATATATGAAATCCTATAACTGAGCAATTAAATGAAACAAGCTAGCTCAAAAATGGGCAAAGGACTTGAATAGACGTGTTCTCCAAGGCCAGCCAGTAAGCACATAAGGCATTCAGCATCAGGGAAAGCAATCAAAACTACAGTAAAAAAAACATTTCACACCCATAGGATGATTATTATGAAAACAAACAGCAATGAAAATAAATGTTTTTGAGGATGTGGGAAAAATTAGACCTCTTTTTTTTATTTTTATTTTTTTAAGACCTCTTGTACATTGCTTCTAGGAATGAAAAATGATGCAGCTCCTGTGGAATACAGTTTAGCAGTTCCTCAAAAAATGAAACCTAGAATTACCATAGGATCAAACCATTCTGTGCTTGGATATATAACCAGAAGAATTGAAAGCCAGGGAATCAAACCGGTGGTTATACACTGATATTTGTACCATTGTTATTTAAAATAGCCAAAAGATGGAAATGGTTCAGGTGTCCATCAGCTGTTACAGGTTTTAAAAAATATATATTAGCTAGACATACAGCCTTAAAAAGGAAGGAAATTCTGACGCATGCTGCTGTGACATAGATGAAATTGAAGACCTTATGCTGAAAGGAGGTAGTATAGTGGCTACTAAGGAGTGGGATGATGAGCCCTTGTTTAATTGGTGACAGAATTTCGTTTGGAGAGATGAAAAGGTTTTGGAGATGGATAGTGCTATGTGATGTTTGCACAACAGTTTGTAAATACTTAATGGCCCTGAGTTGTAAACCTAGAAAGTAGTTAAAGTAGTAAGTTTTATGTTATATATATTTTAGCAGGCTAAAAAATTTCAAGAGAAAGATTATCAGTGCATATTGGAAATTAAGATTAAAATAAGATTTTTCACCTTTAAGATTAGTGACAGTTAACAGCTGGATGTGGGGAAGCACAATTGGTGGGAATGTGTATGTCGGTTATTAGAGGAATCCCTTTAATAAAATCTGTTAAAAGTTTCAATACGGGGATGCTTGGGTGGCTCATGGTTGGGCACCTGCTTCGGCTCAGATCGTGACCCGGGATCTGGGATCAAGTCCCACATCAGGCTCCCTGCGAGGAGCCTGCTTCTCCCTCTGCCTGTGTCTCTGCCTCTCTTTCTGTGTCTCTCATGAATAAATTTCAGAGTATGTTTATCCTTTACATGTATAGCATAAAGATTTCCTCAGTTGAATAAAAAAGCAAGGTGCAAAATATATCTTAACATATTTTACATCACCATATTTCTGTACGTTTGTAAAATGCATAGAAAAGGTTCTGGGTGGATATGTGATTTAACATATTCATGAATTATCAAATTAAAAATAAGTGAAAATCACAGATTATATACCAGGTTACTGCCACCTAGGTACCTTATTATTACATTTTTTTCCTACTACTTTTGAATACTTTGTTTCCTTTGTAACTTCCCCATGTTGTAATCTTCAGTGTAACACCATTACTACAAAACAGAACAAAACAAACTGCCCTTCTTGCAACAGTAGTTTGAGCTTTGTTCACATGTTCCCCTGAATATTATTACAGCAACTCTCCAAGCATCAGAGGAAATTAATGATTAGAAATGTAGTATGGTACCTTTTACCCTTTTTAAGTGCAGTGTCTTTAGATCTTATTGTAGATCTAGAAGGAATTATTTGGCGTGCCAGAAAAATGTAGGTCAAAAATAGATTTTGACTTTGGTTTATGCTCTTGGATATTTTGGATGGGGGCCTAGATTTAGAAGAGGTGAATATTAACTTTAAACCATAAAAGAATTAGGGTATAGTAACAGATTTTTAGGTGACTCTGAAGTTTAGTCTTTAGTAGATTATGCCCCCTACTGGTAAGCATTGGAAATGTAAGTGAATAATTCATACAAGTATAAGGGGAAAGAAAAATTTTGTCAAAGCATATATACCAAAAATGAGAGGATAAAATTTTAAAGTTTATAGTAAAGAGTTGGTTAGAGATCTGTAAGTCTTAGAAATAATCAGAAGGGAAAGTGACTTAGTTTAAGTTTAAAATAGGTGTGTAAGAGATTGAAAAAAATGCTCAAAGGAACCTAGATTTGCTTGGGGAGAGTTTACATTTAAGGAATGAGACTGGAGGATGATATTCTTTAAAAGTGGAAGAGCCTATAGAAATGGCTTTGTAATGCAAAAACTGTTCTTTTACCTACATTTACTTCTTGGTCTTTATTTTGAAAGACCCAAGTTTTTATTTGTTTAGTTTGATAAAAATATATATTTGATGACATTACTGTTTATTCCAAATAGTTCCATTTCCTCTCTGTGTTTTTTAAAAAGAAAGGTTGAGTATTTTATAGGGTTATTTAAAATAAGCTTAAATAAGTTAAATTTATCTCTAAGACTACATATAGTTCCTTACTTTTATGAAAGTAGCATAAAGCTGTAATTGTCAGTTATTTAGGATGGAGATCTTAGACTTTCCTCCGTATTATCATAAATTCTATACTTAGAGATTAGAGGGAGAATGCATGTACGTGGACCTGGGCCTTTACTGCAGGATCAGGTACCCATTCAACAAGTACATGTTGATGCCATCTTGGTGTCATGTCCTCTCGTACCAGGGCTATAGAGATAAATACAACAAAATCCCCCTACTGAAGTTGTTAAAGTTCTGCAAGAAAGGAAAGACAATAAACTATATAATAGAAGATACTGGGTAACGTTAATAGATCTCTTTTAGGGCATTCAAAACACAGGAGAGGTACCCAACCAATACCTTTCTTTAGTAATATTTTAAGACTACCTTACAGAGTAGCATTTTATATTTATATTATTAATTTTTTTTTTTAAATTTTTATTTATTTATGATAGTCACAGAGAGAGAGAGAGAGAGGCAGAGACACAGGCAGAGGGAGAAGCAGGCTCCATGCACCGGGAGCCTGATGTGGGATTCGATCCTGGGTCTCCAGGATCGCACCCTGGGCCAAAGGCAGGCGCCAAACCGCTGCGCCACCCAGGGATCCCATATTTATATTATTAAACTCAGTACATTGTTCTCAGTTATATATATAGATTGAGGAAAGTAATATGTAAAATGTTTAACATGTAACATGTTTTGGAAGGGCATTTGTATGGATGTGTCTTTATAGGGAGACAAGGTGAGTGGAGCTATTATTAAAATAGTGTGGAAATACTTATATATGTGAAGAGTCTAAAAAACCAAAACCAAGTGTATAGATACAGAGCACACAGCTTGGTGGTTGCTGGGACGAAATAAGTGAAGGAAGTCAGAAGATACAAACTTCCAGTTATAAAGCAATGGGGACATAATGTGCATAATAATACTGTTGCATATTTTCAACTAAGTCTTGAAAGTTCTCATAGCAAGAAAAATAATTTTGTAACTGTTTGGAGATCATTTTGCAGTATATATAGATAAGAATGTTGAACACCTGACACTACTAGAATGTTGTATGTCTGTTATACCTCAATGGAAAAAATAGGAGACCTACCTGGGAAAAATGATTTAGCTTTTCTGTCTTGCATCTTATCCTTAATTCCACTCACTCCTGTACCTTTGTGCTATGCTGCTTTGTTTTGGTTTTGTTTCCTTTGGTTTTTAAGGTGAAAAGCAACCTTGAAAGCTCTAACCTGTTTTTTCAGAATCAACTAGGGTGTCAGAATCACCTATAGAATTCTTACAACTTCAACATATGCCTGGGCCTCCCCAGGTTCATTAGAGTGGAGCCCAGGTATCTGTTTTGTTTTGTTTTTAGCTTTATAGATAATTCTGATAAGCTTTCTGCTGAAAACTGATACTCAAACCTTTTAATAGAAAAATTCTGGCCTTTAAAGATGTTGCCTGTTCAAGGGTCTCCTAGATATTAAGCAGGATCACCTGGTTTCCATACTACTCTTCAGTGATCTTCTTTGACAGAACTTCAAAGAAATTTATCTTAGAGTAAACAAACTTACTAAAACTAAGAGTTAAGGATATTTAGTTTTTGTTACTTTATTTCTTTATGGTAATATGTATAGTTTTCTTTTCTGGGGTGTTTCCTTTTTTGGATTAAAGGGCAGCACTCAAGAGTTTTTTAAGCTGTGCTTATTTTAAAAATGTGTGGATAGATTGAGCAGCATCAGAATACGTTAAAAAACAGAAGAAAGCCACAATAAAAGTAACAAAAGAGTAAGGATCATTTCAGAGGTATGTAAGCACTAATTTGATGGTTCATGCAGAAAGTAAAATGCAGAACTTGTTTTCATTTTAAACATTAATCAGGAATGCCCCTAAGCTGACCCTTAAGGAGTATGATCTGGAGAAAACTGTCATCATAAATGTAAGAACTGACAGGTTTACTAGTAATTCCCAGCTTCTGTGGGGACATGAAGATTAATAAATGTTTAGTTCTTAGAATTGGAAATGAGGATTTGCAGTTACTAGGTAGCAGTGTAATATTCAGATGCAGTATTCCTGCAACTTTTATACATCATATAATAGTCTTAATTTGGGAGATATATATATATATATATATATATATATATATATATATATATACACACACACACACACACACAAACTTGAAAATCTTCAAGAAATAGGTGTGTATGGAAAATTAAAGATTTTTAGCAAATCTTCATATTTAGGCCAGTATTGTAAGCATATGCATGAACATCTTGATTAGTTGTTTTAATATTTTTATCCAGAGGTCCTCTGTTCCTCTTTTTTTCTTTCTTTAAAGTTATTATATTAGTAATATTCCATGGTATGAAAGTACAGTGTTCATCTTTCTGTTGGTGAACATTTAGTTTGTTTCTAGTTTTGTGCTAAAATAGAAACAAGCATTGTATTATTATAAAAATTGTAAAGCCATTCCAGTTTCTTCTGGAAATGTCTTTATTTCATCTTTTGTTCATTTTTCTTTCGTGTAGTTTGTCTTTTCTGATTATAGGAGTTCCTTAGAATACTTATCTGTGCTTTGAATGTAATTGGTTTGCTTTTTGTAGTTTTCTGCGTCTAGATGTCAAAGATACCTTCTTGTTTTCATCTTCTAGTTCTAAAGACACATAACAGAAGTTTAATCGACCTTATATTGGTTTTCTTTCAATTGTGAGTTTTTATACTGGCAAGACACATTTCACTAGCTGTGTTCTTTTTTTTTTTTTCATGAACTTCATGGCCGTACTAGCCCTTACCTTTTTCAAATAAGTTAATAGAATCAACTTCTCAAATACTGCCAAAAATGCTTTTGGAGTTTTGATTGCGATTGCATTGACTCATATATGTAATTTGCAATTATAGCTTTCAGATAATGACCATTTTCCGTGCATGTTTTATTTATTTATTTATTTTTGGTTTATTTAAAATACTGAATATATGTATTGTGGATGGGTTGCTATTAAAAAGCATCATTTCTAGTGCTAATAAGTTTTTAAATGTGACAAATAGATATATTTATAGAAGGAAAGTATGTAATCTGGAAACTCAATTGTTAAGTATGAAAGTTCAAAGTTGGAGTTTCATTCTTCTGATCTGTAGCCTATATTGGAGGTGCTCGCCATGGTGTAAATCCTGATTTGTTTTCTGGTCATTGTCATGTTTTGGAGGGCTCTTACTGTGGTCATAAACATTTTCACCTTAAATTAAGTCCAGGAGAATTGTATTGTACCTTTATCTTAATAGAAGCTTATTTGAACGTGTAGTTAATACATAACTGTGTTGAAACAGCATTACCAGTAAACAGAACATGAGACTTTTAGAATCAGACATGAATATAGCAGAATCACTGCTTTACCAAGTTTTGTGATTTCAAGCAAGTTACATAATCTTTCTTGTTTAGTTTTCTCACCTGTGAAATTGGGATATAAAAATACTTAACCCTATTATTCTAAGTAGGTAGATCTTTACTGAGCCCCCTCCCTGTGTCACCTTGGGAAGATGGAATGAAATTACTTGAGTTGGGTGTTTGGCACATGAAAGTTGCTCTTTCGATGTTGGTTCTAGTTTTCTCCAAGTAGTTTTTTTTGGTGTTTGGCACATGAAAGTTGCTCTTTCGATGTTGGTTCTAGCTTTCTCCAAGTAGTTTTTTTTCAGCCTTGTTATCTCCTTTTTACTTAGAGTCTGCACCAGGAGACAAATCTGTATCACATTCTTGCACAACTCCTTCCACATCCTCTGCCTCTGGACTGAATCCCACATCTGCACCTCCAACATCTGCGTCAGCAATCCCTGTTTCTCCTGTTCCACAGTCACCGATACCTCCATTACTTCAGGACCCCAACCTTCTCAGACAGCTGCTTCCTGCTTTGCAAGCCACGCTGCAACTTAATAATTCTAATGTGGACATATCCAAAATAATGAAGGTAAATTGGTAACAGTTTTATTATTATTATTTGCTTCGTGTCGTTAGTAATTCCCCAATTTAGGAGTGGTCTTTTGTTTCATTTTGAAATTCACATTTGAGCGTCATTCTTTGAAATTCATATCATAACCTCATGGTTGTTGAAACCTTTGGTATGTAATTAAGTTAGTAGTACTGGATTTTTCCTGTATATTTTTCTTTTTTTTTTTTTCTCTGTATATTTTTCAAGACTTGCTGTGTACGGTATTTACCGGAGATAAAGCTATTCTGTCTGCTTAATGTGTATAATAAATGTCCTTTTTTTTTTTTTTAATTAAAGAGCATTTCTAAAAACTGATATAAAACACTTAAATTCTAGCATATTGTTAATTCCAACTTTGCTTTTCAGTATGCTATTTAGCTAGCAACATCAAAGAAGTCTGAATAAAGTGGATATAGTTTTAATTGACAAGCTATTCAAATTCAAACAGTCTTAAGAGCATTTTAAAATTTTCTGTTAGAATAGTCCATTTCAGTATGTGTACTTGTTACATAATATATTTAACAGTAGTGCTAAATGGTTAAGTTCTTCCTTATCTTAAAAATGGAGCTATTTCACGCTAGTTGGTCAATAATTTTGTTCTACTGTACTTTCTTGCATTTTGATTTTATTCTCTTAAGATAACTGTGCCATTCTATTTGATAGGTACATGTTTTACTAGGGAAAGTAGGACTTTATGCAGTTTGAAGAGATGATAGCATAAGAAAATGTCAATAATAAAGGATCTTGTGCTTTGAAAATAAATGATGTTCCTAAATACCTAGCTTCTTTTATTTAATGTCTGTTCTTTAAAAGATTGTTGGAGTGGGGGTATTAATGTAGGGTTTTATTTTATTTTATTTTTAAAGATTTTATTATTTATTCATGAGAGGCACAGAGAGAAAGAGAGGCAAAGACACAGGCAGATGGAGAAGAAGCAGGCTCCATGCAGGGAGCCTGACATGGGACTCGATCCCGGGTCTCCAGGATCATGCCCTGGGCTGAAGGCAGGCACTAACCGCTGAGCCACCTGGCTGCCCTAATGTAGGGTTTTAATGGTCACCTTGTTTAGTAAAGCATTCACCATGAAATAACTACCCTTTATCTTTTTAATTTCAGGTAACCTACAAAAGCCCTTTAGCTATTGATGAATAGATTTCTGGTATAATCAGAATTTCCAGGGAACACTCTTTACTGTTTTTAAAAAGTCTCCGGAGTTTCTTAAATTGAACACAAATTTTTAATGCAAGGAAAACTACTGTTTCCTTTACAAAAAAAACCATTAAATTTCTTCTACCTGATCATTTCCTATCTCTGGACCCATTTTATTACCATCTTACAGATTTTTATTTTGAGAGTTCTAGTTTGAAACACTGCAGTTTCTTTGGGGTTTTTTTAGTTTTCAAGTTGTTACTAATACCATACTGTGCCACTATGTTTTTATTTTAATTTAAGATATGTGTTTAGTTCTTACAGCAGCTGTGACACAAGCCTCATTGCAGTCTATAATTCATAAGTTTCTTACTGCTGGACCATCTGCTTTCAACATAACTTCTTTGATTTCTCAAGCTGCTCAGCTCTCTACACAAGGTATTCATTTTCTTAGGTATTGTGAGAATTGTATATTAATTTGGAGCAGGGGGTTCATGGTAAAACTTTTTGGTTTCTGAAGAGACTAGCTATAACAATTTGATGTTTGTTTTACAGGATCCTGTAATTTGTTTTTAATTTATTTATTTATTTATTTATTTGAGAGAATGTACATGAGGGCGGGGAGAAACAGACTTTCTGCTGAGCAGGGAGCCTAATGTGGGGCTCAATCCTGGGACCCTGAGACCATGACCTGAGCAGAAGGCAGATGCCCAACCTATTGAGCCACTCAAACACCCCTGATGTTTGATTTTTTTTTCTAACACTAGTATATACAGTATTTTTTTTCCAGATGAGGCAAACATTGACATTTATCTTGCAGTATTGCCATTAAATCTGTAATACATATTTAATTCAGACTTTAAGTTGTCAATGTACTCTAAAGCTGAGTGTAAACTGATAGGTCCTCAATTTTTATGAAACATTGAATATATTTTAAGTGTTGGTTTGGTTCACATTTGATGTTTAATGATTTTTGACTGACCACAGGATACAGAAATGCTCAAGTCCTGTCTTAAATTACCTATTTCTCTTCTCCATGAAACCTCCAATGGAAAGAGGCATATATAGGAACAAAGAAGAAATGAATTGGTCACTTTGACTTGTCCCCCTGCCCCAATTCTGAAAACTAATAAACTGAGCAGAAACACTTATTCTGAAATTGAAATATAATAGTGCAAAGACTTAACTCTCTGGTTATCCTCATGAGGCAGGAGATAAAGGGGTATAACCAGGCCTAAATATAGAATAAGAAAAGAACAAATAAGAATGGTGAGGATGCCTTCCATGTGAGAATAGTTCAGGCTTACCTTCTTGCTTCAGCCTGAAAAAACAGGTTGGAGGAGGCATACATTGGATGTGCTTCTCTAATTCACAGCTCGTTTTTAGTCCGTGACTCCAGTGAGTATTTCAGATTCTGACTTTAAACAGTTAAGTGTTCTGTCTGGTGTTCAGGGGGCATGTAGAGGGATGGAAAGACCTCTACATATATTACGGAAGTTTTGGTTTATTTGGAATTAATTAATTGCTTTACTTTTTCACAGCTCAGCCATCTAATCAGTCTCCAATGTCTTTAACTTCTGATGCATCATCCCCAAGATCGTATGTGTCTCCAAGAATAAGCACACCTCAGACTAACACAGTCCCTATCAAACCTTTGATTAGTACTCCTCCTGTTTCATCACAGCCAAAGGTATGTTGCTTTTGAGGGAAATTTGGAAAAGAAAGCACGAAAGCACTCACTTCTGGAAAAACAAGTTTAATGTTTTAGACTCTCTATTGTAGGAAAAGCCCTCTTTGAGAACGTGTAGTAGTGGTGGAGTGAATGATGGGTCAGCTTAGATGCAGGTTAGTCTCAGTAAATTGAGGACTCTAGAGGGAGTTGCATCTATGCTACTTTTAAACATTTTTTTAATTAAAAATTATATTTATTTATTTACAGAGAGGGTATGGGGGGGGAGGGCAGAGGGAGAAGCAGACCCCTTGCTGAGCCGGGAGCTCACTGGCGGCTTGATCCTAGTACCGGGAAGTCAGACACATAACTGACTGAGCCACCTAGGCACCCCCATCATATGTGTTACTTTTATACGCTGATTGTTTTCTCTTACTGGCTGAGATTTGTGACCTGGAGGAAGAGTGGGATAAAGAAGGATAAAATAATTGTCTTAATATTTGTAGAGTTTTTTAACTTTTTAAAAGATATAACCTGTTTTCCAGTGGCTTTCCTCCCATACTTTTATTTTAGAAATGAATCCATTTCTGTGCTAAGAGCTTAATAGTATTATATTTAACTTCACATCATGAGAATCAACTACTATTTGCTTCATTTAATAGATAAGAGAATTAAGCCTTCAGTTAAATCCAGTTTTTGTGGTGGAATCAGAATTTAAGGCCTAGGTCTTTCTGAACACAGAATCCATTTTACTAAGCTTATACTACCTGTGTTTCTCCAAGCAAAAGTTTGCATGAATGGCTCCTCAGAGACGTTAGAAAATTGCTGGTCTCTTCTTACTGGAATATAAACCAGACCTTAACAACACTGCCTTCAGATTTTATACTATATCATTTGAGTCTTGCCCAAATTTTTTTTTTTTTTAAGATTTTATTTATTCGTGAGAGACACAGAGAAAGGCAGAAACACAGGCAGAGGGACAAGCAGGCTCCATGCAGGGAGCCCGATGTGGGACTTGATCCCAGTACTCTGGGATCACACCCTAGGTGGAAGGCAGACGCTTACCTGCTGAGCTACCCAGGTATCCCTTACCCAAAATTTCTTAAGCAAATCTTAGTCATACTCATTCTTTGCTTTGTAGTCCTATTACCAGCAAAACATTAAAAGATTTGGAAGTTGGTATATGCACAAATTGCAGTTTTTTTTCTTAATGGTAAATTTAAGAAATTCTTTTTAGTTAAAAAGTAGGCTATTTCAATCCTTTATGCTGAAGATTTTTTTTTTTAAGAAGGAACTTTTTTTTTTAAGAATTTATTTATTTATTCATGAGAGACACAGAGAGAGAGAGAGAGAGGCAGGCAGAGAGAGAAGCAGGATCCATGTAGGGAGCCCGACGTGGGACTCGATCCTGGGACTCCAGAACCAGGCCCTGGGCCAAAGGCAGGTGCCAAACCGCAGAGCCACCCAGGAATCCCCTGAAGATTTTTTTTTTTTTAAGATTTTTTTTTTTTATTTTTTTTATTTTTTTTTTTTATTTTATTTATTATGATAGTCACACAGAGAGAGAGGCAGAGACATAGGCAGAGGGAGAAGCAGGCTCCACGCACCAGGAGCCCAACGTGGGATTCGATCCCGGGTCTCCAGGATCACGCCCTGGGCCAAAGGCAGGCGCTAAACCACTGCGCCACCCAGGGATCCCTAAGATTTTATTTTTAAGCAATCTCTACGCTTATTGTGGGGCTCGAACTCACAACCCTGAGATCCAAGAGTCGAATGCTCTACCTACTAAGCCAACCAGGGGTCTTGCCAAAATTTTATATTGAAATAAAGTTAAGGCTTAAAGCTTTAGGCTTTTTCACAGAAGCCTAAAAATAAAAACGTATTGAAAGATAACTTGAAATTGATGCTAGGACAGCTTTTAGGTCTTCCTTAGCTTATCCCTTCCCTATTTAAGTCATTTATCTAAACTCATTTTAGGGTCAGTCTGGATTGATACATTTAACTCAAAATTTAAAAAGAAATTAGTCTATTCTGCAATTTCATACTGTTTGCACTTTGTGAGAGAAGGAAAAAATTGTTTCAACAAAGGAGATCTTCTTAGAGCTTAAAACTCATCAGGGTGTAGTATCTTAGGAGTACAATAAATAATGACTAAAAGTGATTGTAAAGTTTTACAATCAGTTATAAGATTAGCATTTCAAATCCCTTATGTATATGGGCATCAAATTTTTTTTAAGTGGGAATTCAGTATTAAGTAGACCTTATAAAAATGCTTATAAAAATGATTTTTATGTAGCCAGGCTATCCAGATTTGTTTGGGGGAATATTAAAAAAAAAAAAAGGAAGAAAGAAGAAAAAAACAAAACTATTATTGGAGGATGTGACTTAATCACAAATGGCTGTCTGCTTCGTGCCTTAATTCGGGGCTTGTGTTTAAAAGTACTTGTTTTCTTTTCTGTGGCATGTAAGTATGTGTAGTGTACATATCCTCACTGACAATCATGGTCCTCTTGTTCCACCTCTGTAGGGTAACATGTCTTTGAAGACCACTCCAGTGTTGACTCATTCACTGGTAGACCAATCTATACGCTCTGCATATGTGGTTTAAATTTGAGCAGCTGTATTTGTATGATATAGTAACATTAATTTTTACTGATATAAAAATAACTGAATCAGAGGAGCTATCTTAGTGTATTAGAAAGAAAACTGGGCTCAACATTAGAGAACTAGTTTGTGTTCTTCTGCTTTACAAAAAGTAATCTTAAAGTCTTCTGGGCCATTTTATGAAGAAATTCTATGTTAGTCTCAAAATGAACGTGGCTCTTCTAACTGTGAACTTTGGGAACTTAATCTAACTGCAATTCTTGAAGTCTCTAGATTTTTCAGAGTTTAAGACTATCCAACTAGATTTGGAGGGGTGTATGGATTTGGGGACCTGGATGACCATGATTTACACAATTAAATATGTCTATATCACTAATAATTATGAAACAATTAGGGGACAGCTCATGTTATCTTAAAAATTACTAAAGAATAGAAATAAGAGACTTCACATTGATAGTACTTTTGGTTTTATGTACTTTCCATGGTATTTATGCATATAATAGAAGCCTGTCTCACCAGATTTTGACATTTCAGGTTAGTACTCCAGTAGTTAAGCAAGGACCGGTTTCACAATCGGCCACACAGCAGCCTGTAACTGCTGACAAACAGCAAGGTCATGAACCTGTCTCTCCTCGAAGTCTTCAGCGCTCAAAGTAAGTTCATGTGTGTTGAAATATTTTTCATTAATGTTGCATGCTGCATTGTTTGAATATTATAAAATATATGTATAATAGAACTTGATCTTGTAAGAATCCATGGTTAGCCTAAGTTTTATGTATTAGAAGATTTACAAAGTCAAATCTTACTCCAAGTAGGTTGTTGTCTCTAGTAATGAAGCCAGCTTATTTTTTGAAGAAAGTCATTCTTCAGATTTTACTTAATAGAATATGATAGGAGTAACAATATGTCATACTTGTACAAAGAGGGCACCTGATTTTATAATACTTGTTGGAAATGACATCATTTTTTAACCTCCTCATAGCAGTTTTAGATATGAGTGTATTGCTGAATCCAAAAATGGGAAATACTATTTCTCAACTGGTATGTGTCAGGTTTTCCTAAGAGCTTCAATTTTGACCCCTGTGTGGAGTGCTTGTCAGATAGGGCTGTATTGTGTTACATGTTTCTTTGTTAATTAACAAATACAACTTTAAATGATTTTCATTTGATTGATTTTCCTATTTTGATTTCTTGCTATGAGGTAGCAAAATAATTCAACTGTTGTTTTTATTGTTGTTTTCTAAACAAGCATTTCAGAACTTTTACATCCAAATGAGAGTTGTTCCCTTCAAAATAATCACCTTGGGAAGCTGTCTACTTACTCCAGCAATGTTGCCATTGCTCAGAACATTTTTGGGAAATACTTCTTTTAAATTGTCTTTAGAGGCTGCAGTATTATTTTAAATATCCTCAGTGATGAAAACTCTTCATCCTTTGGGAGATTTAGTTTTTGGAAATAACTGAAATTCATTCAGAGCCAAGTCTGGTGAAGCAGGTAGGAAATCAACTTGGGTGATTAAAGTTTTGGTTTTTACCACCATATCCCCAAACCCTAGCCAAACCATACAGTTTTAAAAGAAGATAACTTATCTCAGAGTGTCATTTTGGGTCTTATTTTGCCACTAAACTCATTTGTTGCTGTCCAATAAAATGCCTGTATTTTGCTTCACATTATCTACCCTCTGATTCAGTATTTTGTTCTGACACTAAACAAAGGCAATAGATTTTTTTCCCCCTCTTTATCTACATGTACTTAAGATGCAATACTCAGTTGTGCCTTATATCTACAACTGTTAAAATATGACCATTTCTTAGTTACATTCTGAATAGTGTTTCTGGTATACAAAATCACAGGTTCTGCTGTCAAATTTGAAGAGCACTATTAGTTTAAATTTAACTGACATTAGTGTTCTTAGAAGGGCCCTTTTTCCTCCCAAAAGTGTGTTTAAGGAGTACATGATATAACTACACTTTGGATTTTAAATTCTATGTATTTGATGTTAAAATAACAGATTTTCTTAGGAATTTGGATATCTTTAATTTAATAGAAGATATTGACAATTTTTAGGTATCTCCTTTTTAAAATATACTATACATTCAATTTTTTTCTCTTCCAGTAGCCAGAGAAGTCCATCGCCTGGTCCAAATCATACTTCTAGTAGTAATGCATCAAACGCAACAGTTGTACCACAGAATTCATCTGCCCGACCTACATGTTCATTAACACCTACGCTAGCAGCACACTTCAATGAAAATCTCATAAAACATGTTCAAGGATGGCCTGCAGATCATGCAGAGAAGCAAGTATGTTACATGATTCATAGCAGATGTTTTACCTTTGGATGAATGACAAAATAATTTCTTCTAGAAAATCTAATCTAGATCACTGAATTTAAGCTACATTTAAAGTAATGTCTAATTAGTTTGTCTATAGTCAGTGCATTAAATTAAATATTTGGTAAGCACTTATTTTAGGGCATTTATGAGAT